>NW_028257260.1:0-1200000 GCF_035046125.1 Drosophila serrata | reverse complement strand
CGCGCAGGCTAGCGGAGATCGCAGCGATGGAAAAGAAGGCCAAGGAGTCGCTGCGCCGATACAAGAAGGCCGCCCGCCATAATGCAACACACTCGAGCAGCTCGGACTCCACGTCGGATTCGGACAGCGGCAGCAGCTCCTACAGCAGCACGGATAGTGAGCAAGGTGTGGGCGGTGTTGGTGTAGGTGTGGGCGGGCCCGGCAGTGTTCACGGCCACCCGCATCCCCATGGTGCCCATGGGCATCATCCACGCTCCGCGGAACGTCATCATCGGAAGAAAAAGAGCTCCCGCCGGGGAGGCAGCACCTCGGGTGATGAACACTCACGCCGTAAGCGCGACAAGAGGGATCATGTGCAAAAGAAGTTGGTGGCCAAGCGGAATCACATCAAGCGCAAGCTAAAGGAGGCCCGGCTGAAGAAACGTGCTGCCGCTGCCCTCAGTGGCCACGTCCATCGTTCGCTGTCACCTGCCACGCGTGCCAAGCTCAAGAAACTGGCGGAGCGGAAGAGATTGCGGGCCGCTAGCAAGGAGCAGCGGGAACGAGAGAAGCTGCGGGCCGTGCAACGAGACCGGGAGCGGGATCACCATCGTCTCGGTAGCAGCCGGAGTCCGCCGAGTAGCAGCACCACCACCACCACCAAGATACGCATTCACCAGGACATCGTGGGTAAGCAGCGGCAGAAGAGTCCAGGTACGATCAGCTTCAGTGCTAGCCATATCCTCTTGGATATCTGTGGATCCCTTCCAGCTTTCAAATGTCTTATTTTTATCTTATCTATCACAGGTTTAGGCCCCGGAGTTGGAGGCGGTGGCTCATCCTCTCGCATGCATCACCAGCTAATGTCAAGAGAGAAAATCATTATCCAGACACGAGCTCGTGGACGCACTCCATCTCTGGAACGAGAACGAGAGCGGGAGCGGGAACGTGAGCGCGAAAGGGAACGTGAACGCAATGATTTCTCCTTAAGGGAGCGAGATCGTCGGGACCGCGAGCGTGATCGAGCGGAGCGGGAAGCAGCCAGAGACAAGGAACGGGCCGAAGCTCTGGCACGATGCCAGGAACGACAGCGAGAGCGCGAACGCTTGGCCCGGGAGAAGCTGCGCCGACAAGAGGATGAGGAGGGCGGCGGCGTCAAGCGGAGTGGTCCTGGACGTGACTTGGATATGCCACCATATGGCGGCAGCAGGGAACGTTCTTTGGACACCGTGGAAAGAGAACGAGAGCGCGAACGGGGCAGCGGTGGTGGACGCCATGTGCGAGATAAAAGAGAATTGGATGCATATGAGCGAGAGCAGGACTATCTGGAGGAGCGGCATGGCCACGGACTGATGGATGAAATGCGTAGATATCGGCGGAGGGAAATAAGTCCACTACCGCCAGAGCATTATCCGCCCAGAATGCGAGATCCCAGAGAACTGTACTCCGAGGAGGAGCGCGAAAGGTGCGTCCGACAAAACACTTGTTGTACTCAGGTTGTCAATTTAACGATTTCTCCTTATTTTCAGAGCCTACAAGCGTGCTTATCTGGATGCTCGGTACTCCTCGCGAGAGCGTGATGCCTGGCTAGAGGCCCGTGAGCTGCGAGAACGTGAGCTAAAGGGACGCGAATATCGTGAACTGGAGCCTGAGGATGGCCTCTATCCCGATGAGCGTGAGCGTCTAATCCGCGAGAGAGAACGTGAGCGGGAGCGAGAGCGTGACCGAGAGAGGGAGCGACATCTGGGACCGCCACGCGGAGACTATCGACCGGAGTGGGAGCGTGACTGGGAGGAGGAGGGCGGCGGCAGCGGTGGCGGAGGTCCGGGCGGGCCAAGCGGTACACCCGGCCGACCCAGTGGCTTTGTGGGTGGACCCAAACGCGGCAAGCCTCCATCACATCCGGTCGGTGGACCGCCATCGCAACAGCAGCAGCAGCACTCCGCCTCAGATCCGGACTGGGATGCCGATGAACGCGAGAGGGAGCGCGAAAGGGAGAGAGAAAGAGAACGTGAACGTGAACGTGAGCGAGATCGTGAGGATCACCAGGACACTGGCAATGTCGGCGTTGGAGGCGACAGGCCACCGTCCATGAATATTAAAAACGAACCCACTTGGCTGGAGCACGATCAGCGGGACAAGCCACGCGCTTGGCAGCAACAGGCAACCTCAAACTCTGGCGGAGATTGGCGGGACAATGATGATGCCCCACCGCCACCACCATCTCATCCACATCCCGCCTCGCCGCACCATCATGTGCATTCCCGCGGAGACAGAGGCTCTGGCCGTGGTTTCCGACGCGGCGGCCATGGTCATGGAGATCACGGCGAGCGACCCGGCTACAGATCCCATCCGCCACCGCTGATGACGCTGCCAGTGCAGCCACCTGGCGGATATTCCCGACCATTTGCCCACAAACGTTTGCCCTACGGAGCCCGAGATGGCGGTGGTGGCGCCGGCGGCAGAGATGGAGGTGGCATACCCAGCCCCGCCTCTGGTTTTCTCAAGAAGCATCCACATCCACCGCTTGCTTCGCCCACGCAAACCCCGCTCTTGAATCCTCTACTGGGCAACCCAGGAAAGCCCAATGCAGCTGCCCAAGCGAGTGCCGTGGCTGCTGCTACCACAGCAGTGGCAGCGGCCAAGGCAGCAGCCCAAAGCGCCGCCAATGCCACCACAAATCCAGGAATACTTGCTCAGGTTATTCATTGTTTTCTCCTATATTTTCCTCATATTTAATTTAATTTTCTCTTTAATGGTTCCCTCAGGTGAGCAAACTGAATGTGATGAGCATTAAGCAGGAGGAAGCCTCTGAGGATTCTGCAGGCACACCAGAACTGGGTGCACTGGATGACTCTGCTGCTCCTAATCTGAACATGGCTTCTCTGGCCACAGATCCGGTTAAACTGGAGCCACGTCCCAGCACTGGTGAAGGTGAACTGAGCGAGATAAGTGACAGTGATGATGATATCCTAAACAAAACGGACAAGGTGCTGCGTCCCAAGAGTGAGCTGACTGTGGAAATGGAGCAGGAGGTGGACACCAACGAGGCAGCGCAGGATGCGAAACCTACCGAAACCAGTCTCAATGGCGTAGCAGCCAGCCAACCGATAAAGGTGGAGGAGGTGCTGGACGAAGTGCTGGACTTTGAGGAAATATCCGACGGTGAGCTGGAGGAGGATGCGCGACACAAAGGTAAGGAAACCATAAATTTTTTAGGAGAGGAGAACTATGATAATAAATCATTCTTGCAGGCATTGGCGATGCCCTGGGCGTGGACTGGCAAGGACTGATAGCGGAGACCCGACAGCAAGCCACCGATGCTCAGGCGGCCCAGCAGGGCGCCGATCGTGGCACATCGGCCAAGCAGCGATGGCAGCCGCATCGCGTGCTCCTCGACATGGGAATCTCGTTTGGCATGGCTGGCGAAAGCTATGCTCGTCGTGTGATGGAAGAAGCCCGTCAGCAATTCATTCAAGAGAAGGAGCAGCGCCAGCAGAGGGACAGGGAGAGGGAACGCGAACAGCTGGAGCATGGTGAGCACCAGGAGCCGCCACAGCAGGTGAAGATCCCAGGACCGCTGCTCGACTACCGTGAATTCCTAGCCAGTCCCTCGCAACTGGAACCCTTGGCCTGTGTTCAAATGGGTTTACGTGACGTGGCCGCCGAACGTCAGCGTCTAGTGGGCAATGTCTGTGGCCCCGGCAGTCGAGCTTTGAGCGCTCGACAGGATCTGCGACTACGCCGCCAGCTCTGCGGCCTGCCTGCCCGCGAATGCGAGTTCCCACGTACAGCTCCGCTAGTGAACGACGGCCTGCGCAACCTGGCACTGCAAATGTTCCAGCGCAGTCTGCTGGACGTTAAATGAGATCCGATGCCTGACGACAGCGGGAGCGAGAGCGAGGGGCAGCCACAACAGCCCCAGCAGCCGCAGCAACAGCAACCGGAAAGGCCCATTCAATACCGATTGGACATACAGATATACACGGGCGGCGAGCAACAGGAGAGAAGAGACCGCGACTGGCGGCATTATTAGATATAAGTTCAAAGTTTGTAAGATATAATAACCAGATTTCCATAAGCCATAAGCAACGTTTTCATTTCTCTCTAAAAAGTTCAATTGTGTGAATATCAATATTGCGTAGATATTATATAATATAATCTATTATATATACATTACATATATATGTGGAGAGAAAATTATAAAAATCTTGATTGAATTGATTTTGAATTTGAATTTGGATAAAATCTTGAATTAAAGGATATAAAATTATACCTTGGCTAATAATTAAGGAAACTTTAGTCAGCTCGTCTGGGTTTATACATTTTATGTTCGTTTACAAACATTTCGAAATAATTTCTATTTAATATTTTGGGATCCATTATAAACATTTTGAGGAATCTAAATTATCAGAAAACTTGTCTAAAACAAGAAAGAAAACTATATTTGGGAAGCCAAAGTGTAAATACCATTGCAATTTGCAATTAGGTTATAAGATCGAATCAGAAATCGATCATAACTAAGTTTAAAATATTAATATTCTTTGAATCTTTATTTGTTCATAATTTTATATGACAATTTTGTCGACAAATCAAATTTAAAAAAAACTCATAACTAGGCCAATTTTTTTTTCTACCGGAAATGGCTAGTTTAACTCGGTTTTTAATGCTGGTCAAGAATATATATGATTTGTAGGGTCGGAAATGGCTCCTTCACTGATTAAAATTATATTTTCCTCTTTTTTTGGGACAGTCAAAGTTTAAAAATTGCATAACTTTGTCAAAAATGCCTTAATTTTAATTCGGAAACCTTTCATTTGTTAGTTTTTAATAGGTTAACAAATCTGCATACTACATTTTTAATTTTTAAAAATTTAAAATCTATCAATTTTGAGAAATTTTACGATTTAACCCCTTTCCTTTTTTTGAAAAAAAATGGAAAAATTTTTGGAAACAATTTCTTTTCTACCGGAAATGGCTAGTTTAACTCGGTTTTCAATGCTGATCAAGAATATATATGATTTAAAGGGTCGGAAATGGCTCCTTCACTGATTAAAATTATATTTTCCTCTTTTTTTGGGACAGTCAAAGTTTAAAAATTCCATAACTTTGTCAAAAATGCCTTAATTTTAATTCGGAAAACATTTATATGTTGGTTTTTAATAGGTTAACAAATCTGCATACTCAATTTTAAATTAAAAAATATCAATTTTTGAGAAATTTTACGATTTAACCCCTTTCCTTTTTTTGAGAAAAATGCAAAAAAATTTTGGAAACATTTTTTTTTCTACCGAAAATGACTAGTTTAACTCGGTTTTCAATGCTGATCAAGAATATATATGATTTATAGGGTCGGAAATGGCTCCTTCACTGATTAAAATTATATTTTCCTCTTTTTTTGGGACAATCATAGTTTAAAAATCGCATAACTTTGTTAAAAATGCATTAATTTCAATTCGGAAACGATTCTTTTGTTAGTTTTTAATAGGTTAAAAAATCTGCATACTCAATTTTAAATTTAAAAAAAAAATTAAAATTTAACAATTTTTGAAAAATTTTACGATTTAACCCCTTTCCTTTTTTTTGAAGAAAAATGGAAAAATTTTTGGAAACAATTTTTTTTCTACCGGAAATGGCTAGTTTAACTCGGGTTTCAATGCTGATCAAGAATATATATGATTTATAGGGTCGGAAATGGCTCCTTCACTGATTAAAATTATATTTTCCTCTTTTTTTGGGACAGTCAAAGTTTAAAAATTGCATAACTTTGTTAAAAATGCATTAATTTTATTTCGGAAACCTTTCTTTTGTTACTTTTTAATAGGTTAACAAATCTGCAGACTCAATTTTTAATTTTAAAAAATTTAAAATTAATCAATTTTTGAAAAATTTTACGATTACGCAAGAACTTACTAATTTTTGTCTGTTGCACATTCTTAGATTAACTCAGCGGATCAAGAATATATATAATATTTATATATATATATATATATATATATATATATATATTTATAATCCAGAGCCCTTATAAGTATGCAGAAATGTATGCTATCTTTAAATAGCAGTGAAAAAAAATCATATTATTTCGGAAATAGAGGTAATTTCATTTAAAAAATACAAAAGAAAAAAGAAAACAATTTTAATATCATCTTATAAACAAATTTAATTTTATTTTAATGTCTTCCATGGAATAAATATTATAGTAAGGGAACATTTCATTAATGGGCTTGTCTGCCTGTTGTCGTATATAAGGTATATATACAGAGCACTTTTAATAATTACAAAACCCAAGAAAATTTAGAATTTCATATAAAATAAATTTAATATAAAATATATTTCATTTCAAAATTAAAAGATTTAAAATTCCATGCGAAGAACTGCAGAAATAAATATCATCAGTTGAGTAAAAGCATCGGGAAACATTGAAATTGCAGTGGTTAGGCCGAAAAATATATAAATAATAAATGTAGGTTTATTTTAATAAATACATCGCTAGGCTATTTATTAGTTATTCGTTTAATAAGCAGCTTGGGCAAATTTGAGATTGGTTTTTATTGTTACAACAGAAGAGGTTGTTCTGCTATCAAATATAAACTTTTTGGGTGATATACTTTTTCGATTCTGGCCAAATTTCGGTATTTAATACTTATGTGCAACGATCTTAAACCGAATCAATTCAAGTTTGGTGTTGGGTTATCACATGTGAGATCGAAACTTGTTCCAAAAAAATATGTAAACAAAACAAATCAGAAGCCATAAAATCTGGGGATTTATAATATATACACATATTATCCTGGCAATATGATTTAATACACCAATTTTAATAATAATAACTACACAATAAAAGGGGAAATCCTCCAGGCTAAAGGTGATCTATGTGGGTTGACGAAAACATGCAGCATATCTGGCACTTTACTATCAAACATCTTATAATAACAAGATGAATAACGCTCAGGCTCTAGATCTGTACGCACACAAATGCACTCCACATATTAAATCGTGATATAATTAATAATGTTACATTCTAAACTTTGTGCTAGAAAAAAACAATTGCTTGCAAGTGGGCGTTATACATCTTGTTATTAAAAGGACTTTGTTTACTGCTCTTTCGCAAAAAAATTGTCAACATTTTAATGAGATTTTGTGGATTTTTAGTTTATTTTGAATTGAATTAATCTCTTGGTAATTATATTTAGTTGTTTTTTGCTTTAATGTTGAAGTAATATTACTCTTCCTGTATCTTTTCGTTTTGCTGTTAATAAATAATTTGCCTTGCCTTCGCTCTATTATGGTTGTGTGTTTATTTAATCCCTTTAAATGGTTTAAGACTACAATTAATTTGTTAAAAGGCTAAAACAAATTGTTGCTTACATTTCTCATTCATGCTTTTTTTTTTTTGCTTGCCTCTAGTTTTTGCTTGTTTCCTAAATCTCATTTTACTCTTTTTTCTCTGGTTCGATTTCCCGATTTAGTTTTTAGGTTTTTAGTTTATTCATACATATTACATACATATAATTTGTGTTTTTGCCTGTAGTTTCAGTTTAGTTTAGTTTCTGCAATGCATAGTTAAACGTATAATTTTCGAAATTAGTTTTTAGTGTTTTTTTGTTTTTTATAAAAAGTATATGCTCTATCTTTCCGCTCCTTGTTCACTTTTTATTTATTTTGCATAGAGCTATGCATATACATGTGTGTCTGCGTGTGTGTTTTGTGTGTGTGTGTGATTCAACGCTTGGCGTATATCCTTCTGTTCCTGCAACATGGCTTGCACCCTCACCTCCCTCTTGTTAAGAGCATTTATTAGTGTTTGCTGCTGTTATTTTTGCTTTTTGTATTGGTGCCTTCTACTTCCATTCTTCTTTATCTTTTTTTATGATTTTTCGTTTTTACGATTTGTTAATAATTCCTAGAAATTTGTTTTTCCAAAAAAAAAAAAAGAAGAAAACAATAAAATAGAAGTGAAACAATTGAGGGTTGGGTTTCCTTCTCCACTTCCGTTGTTCCTCGCTCTCTGCTGCGGCAGCTTCTTTCTGGGTTTCCCCTAAGTGTTCTTCTTACGGCTCTTATCAACTCTCTTGACGGCGCGTCAATTCAACGAGGGCATATGGGTGTCATGCCAATTGATCTCTATATTGGGCCATTTGGTCTGGAGGCAGGTGACCATCGGATTGGAGGTGCAAATTGACTTCAGGTCGCCCTCCAACAGAATGGCCGAGCCGCAGTAGAAACGCACCTGCAGAGGGAATGACAAAATTAATTCAGATTTCATTAAATATATAAAGAAATAGTGTAAACTGATTCCTTAAAAGTTTCGTTAATTATTCGGTATTTCGTAGACACTGCTCTAACCTTATTATTTTCATTAGAGCCTGGTATGCCATTGTAATGACGCAGCTCAAAGGTATCCGGCGTGGAGCGACGCTCCAGCGGAAAGAACTCGTCCATGAAAGCGTTCAGCAGTATAATGCCCAAGTTCTCCGGATCGAGACGTTTCTGCATGAGGCTCACACTGCAAAAGGGGTAACTGCATTAAAAAAACTCGCCTTTTGCTGAAAACTCTTCAAGTTAGCTTACTAGGCTGGCTCGCTGACAAGATTTAATTCCGCCAGAACTTCGCGCAGCATGGTTGTCGATATGAAGTTATTGCCCTCTGGATCATATGACTTGAAGATGCGACGGCCCGTCTCCGAAGGCGTCTCTGGTGAGACCAGCCTCTTCTCGGTGCTGAACAGAACTATATAACGATGATTAATGATTTTTGTTCTCTAATTTCAGGAATAAAGATCACTTTCAAATGCAGCTTAGACTCACCGGTTAAATGCGTATCAGAGCCCATCACCCAGACCGGATAGCGGGGATTCTTAAAGAAGGAACCCACAGTGCAGTACCGCATCTGTTCCATAAGCGTTATAAATCCAATGTCGCTCTGCTCGCAAATGCCACGCAGCTTCAGTCCACCGACATCCTGCTCATTATCCCAGACATGGGCCACCGCACGACCCGTTAGCATCAGATTGATAAGCGACTGGGCGCCATAGCCATAAGTGCTGTGTATTAGCGGCTCCGATGTGTCCGATATGTCGGCCGCAACTAGCTCCGAACCCTTGGTGAGGAACACCGAGTACATAAACAGCAGGACGCCATATGTGTGCGCCAACTGGCCGTAGTTTTCCATGTAATAGCGGGCCACGGCGGATATATCGTTGAAGTGCACAGTGTGCAGGCGATCGTGGAACTCATCCGGGGACAGATCGCCCATCGTTTCGGTATCGGGCTCTTGGCACAAATCCTTGACCGAAGCGGGAGTGGCCTCCGCCGCCAGTTCCACGCCAGCTGCTGCTGCTGCTGCTGCTGCCTCCTCGGTGCCAGATTCGGTTGCAGCGCCAGCTGATGGTGATGAGGCGGATGGCGAGCGCTCTTTGGTTGGACCAGCCTCTGAAGCAATTCCACGGCGGCGCAAAAGATGGACGATGCGGTAACGCGGTGCACGACAATTCTTTAAAATGTTGCACAAGGCCTGAATAAGCAGGTTTTGGCATTTATCGCTAGAAATCTGAAAAAGTGTAAATTGTCAGTGTTAAAAAGTGTTGCGTTTTGATTGTGTTTGCGATTGATACCCACCTCGGACAGCTTCACGCCCGGCATTTCCATGATAATAATCTTAAGCAAGTACGCCTGCACGGGCGCTATCACAGCACAAGGACCGCCTTGCTTTTGCACCAATGCTGACGGCTCTGCATCACTAAACTCAAACCCTTGAAGGGATTTATAATTGAATAAAGGTAAGTTACAAGTTAGATGTAAGTTATTATATTAGATATATATACATAAATCTATAAATTACCAAGTAACATATAGGTAGGAATAGGATTTAATGGTTGAACCTATTTTACAAAATCTGCTATTGGATCCAATTCGAAATACTTTTCTCTCTGACAATAATGCATGTGACTTATTATAACTATTTACAATCCTCTCATTAATTGCCGGTGGCAGCTTGCTAGTAAAAAAACATTTTCATTGTTTAGCCATAAAAAAAGAGCTTAAATCCGGAGGTAAGACCTGCTCTGTGTATAAATATGATGTAATAATAGTCTATACTAATCCAAAACTCAAGCAGATTCTATGGAAAACAAAATTAAACAATTCTGAGTCTTTTGAGAAAGCAAAAAAACTATAAACATGACCTAGGGTATGATGATTTAAAGCGATAAGCTTTTTATATTTATATTTTCGCATTTTCAAATATAGGAACAACATCATACTTACAAACTTGCATTTATAAAGAAAATATAAAGCAAGAGGGGATTAAATAGAAATGAATAATAATGAATTATAGTTTAAGACTGTGAATAGGACGTATGTATGCGTGTGCTCGAATGCAATGTACCCTGCTAGTCCGTAGAAAAAGGGCGCGCTTTTTAGGCAAGAAATGGGGGAGGGGTGGGCGGTGAGGTGCGGGGGAGGGTGTCATGTCGTGTTTACCTTGAGACCAGCGACGGAATACATCCTCGCGCACATTGTCTCCCCACAGCAACTGCTTGATGTCGCGCATTTCGCGCATATCGTTTGCATTCAGCTGCGGCGACGGCTGCTGCTGCTGCTGTTGCTGCTGTTGCTGCGTCTTGTGGGCGCTGGATGCACCTGCTCCTCCCGATCCAGCATGGCCCCCACTGGTGGTGGCCTGGTGGCCCGATGCCATCGATGCACCAGCACTAGCTCCAGCTCCGCCGCCCGTCTGCACAGCCATGCTGTGCGATTCCAAGGCTGCCGAGGCCAACGTCATCGACGCTGCCGCTGCCGCCGCGGTCGTCGGTGCAGCTTTGGGTGAGACGGATCCCTCGCAGCTGCGCTGCTCCCGCACAAGTTCGTCGTTCATGTCCGCGTTTGGCGTCGCTTACCTCCTGCTGTTGCTCGTTGGTTGCTGCTCCGCGGCTCGCTCGCTAGCTTCCTGTCGCTGACTGCGTACCGATTCGAACGTTCTGAATATACAGCTGCCTGTCTTAGCCTACCATTTGGTTGGCATTTTATAGATGGTCAGATATTTTCCTTTTTCCGCAGGGGTTGTGGGGGCGAAATGCAAATGCAACAGTGTAGGGCTAGAGTGGCCAATTGGTGCGGGGGCGTAAAATACCGCGACTTGGGCGGGTCGGCGCAACAACAAAAAATACTCGCAGCCTCTACTGCGCAAACGGAAAATACGTCTATATTTTAAATTTATAAGTTGACTAGCTATTTTTATTCGTTCTAGTCGGTTAATATTTTAAGACTTTCAAAAATTTTGAGTTATTGTGAAAATTGTGCAGATTTTGAATCAATAGTCAGAAAAATACCAAAATAATATAGTATTTTTGAGAAATTAATAAGTGCAAAGTGTAAATTTAAAATAACTGTTCCTCTAGAAATGATGTTGCCACCATATTTTTATAGATTTTCTATGATTTTCCCAATGATTTTACTAATGTCAAGTGTGGGTAGTTTAGCTTTCAGTCGGAGCAAAGAAATGTCCGAAAGTATGATTTTGCTTTGTTCCTAGTATATTTTCCAAGCCTGCTATAAGAGAACGGTCCCACTGCGCGAATTGTTTTGTTTTGGCAATTTGCGAGGCAAAAGTGAATTACAAATTGGGAAATGGAGCCAAAAGCAATAAGACCGAAGCCATCGGGAATGGGCAACCGCATAGCCCTGCCGACAAAGAAGTGCTCCGCAAAGCGAACATACCATTGCGGCACCTGTTTGACGGCGTTCCCGCGTCATCTTGCCGCCAAGCGCCACGAACAAGAGTGCCAGGCCAGGTTTCGGCGCCTTTTTATTTGCCGGTATTGCCAGACGTTGTACGGCGATGAGTCCCGACTAGAACGGCATCAGGAGCGAAAGCACAAGGGCTCCCAGTTCCTGTGTCTGCAGTGCGGTAAGAAGTACTCGTCAGCCACCTTCCTCTACCGCCATGTCGTTACCTGGCACGGCGAGCAGTCGCTGTTCTATTGTGGCATGTGTGCGGACAACTGCAACGACGTGAAGAGCTTCAGCGGTATGCAGCAGTTGCAGGAGCACGCCGAAAAGGTGCATCACCTGCGTTCCCTGGAGTCTACGGCAAGCGAAACGGGTCAGCATAAATTTGCCTTAGTGTAAATCAATAATCTCAATATATAATACTTTATTTAGAAAGCCTTATTGACGAAACTGAGGACTTAGAGATGTTGGAGGAGAATATCGAAGACATTCTGCCCAGCGCTGATTGGGGTAACGATCTAACATTTGATTGGCCCATGGATCTGGACAAGGAGTTGTGCACTGTGGACGCCAAGCCGAGTGTTTTTGTGTGCCCTTTTTGCGCCAATGGCTTCTCCGGTAGTCTGAGCTTGGTGAACCACCTGAAGCAGTCGCACCATCGTAATGCTCTGGAGTGTTGCTACTGCGGCCGGAGTCATGGTAGCCGCGAGGCCCTCAGATCCCACCTGCAACGTGTCCACATCCTGTTGCGCGCCCATGTCTGTGATGTTTGCCAGGCGGACTTTGCCACGTCCGATCACCTAAAGAAGCACGTCAATAGCAAGCACCTGAATCACCGGCCACACGTCTGCCCCATCTGCGGCAGTACGTTCGCCCAGCGAAGTCACTTAAATCAACATATGAAAACGGATCGGAAGCACGACCAGTACACATGCCAGCTGTGCTTCTGGCCCTTCTTCCGGGCCATTGATCTGGAGCGTCATGTGAACGAGAAGCATCCATAGGTAAGAAGCGAGAAACATATACATATATGAACGTAACGTAAGGTATAAGGTAACTAACCATTATATTTAAGTAAATGGTGAACTAAGCTTGTAGGGTATCAAATCATTAATCAGAATTAGAATCAGGTATTAATCAGAAGCTCGTAAATGTGGGAAGGAATCATTTCGACCCTATAAATCATATATATTTTTGATCAGCATTAAAAGCCGACATCTCCGACACAAAATTTTAAAATTTCAATTTTTCAAAATTTTATAAATGTGTCAAAAATTTGAAAACAAAAATTTAAATTTCTTTAAATATTTAATTGAATATGCAGACTTATTAGCCTTGTAAAAATTAAAATAGGCTAGTATTCCGATTTAAAATTAATGGTGTTTTGGCTTAGTTATGATATGATGAACTTACTTAAATATATACATTTTAATAACTTAGCATTTGATTAGGATTTTTAAAGAACTGTGATGTAGATTATCGATAAATTAAATTTTAAAGTAAGGTTTATTATATTTTAAGTATGTTTATAATTTTAGTTTAATTAAGATAGCTTTCTTTTTAATGTTTTAGTTTCTATTGGAGGTTTAAAATTCAGTGGATATCGCGATTGCTAAGAATGTGTATCTTTAGCTTAAGGTTTTTTTTGGGATTCAATATTTTCCAAGTTTCTGACTCTTACTTTCAGTTAGTTATTCGATAGTCAGTTAAGAGATGCTTGCATAAAATTGCAACTTTTAAGTTGAGAACATCGACAAGCCCACTTTGGAAAATCCCTAGCGGAACAAGCTTGATTCTATATCTGTTATCTGGTACCGTTTGTGAGGCCATGTTATATGCCACAGGTACTAACAGGTGTAAGCTGTCTGTTATCAGTAAACGAAACCTGAAGAAACTCTTCTGTTAAGTTGCTCACGCATGGTGTTGTCGTTATCAGTGGCATGTTAGCTAACAGCTGATTATCACACGCAGCAGCCAAAGAGAGTCCCAAGAGAGCGCGACTGCTGTTAAAGAGCATGTTGTCGTGCGACATTTTCGAAAACACGCCCAGAGATGGGCGTGAGCAATGATAATATTTAAATGTTGCATTTTAAAATTGAATACAGTTATTTGGCTTTGAGTTTAAATTGAATGTTTCATACAAAATGTATATATTTTTTATAAATATTATAAATGCCTTTAAGTTCTTGATGGGTATGTTTTAAGTCCGATCGTGCACGAATATTTGCCATCCCTAGGCACGAGGGAGCAGTAACTTGGCCCACACTCACTACAGTTTCGAACGATACGTGCTGGCGCTTGGATCGCAGTTTATAACCGATTCTCGGCGAAAACCCCGTCGCGCTCAAAATATATTTATCACAAAATACCTTTTTCTCGTGATTATTTTTTTCCTGTGCCGTGTTTTGTTGCGAATTTGTTTTGTTGTGTCTTAAATATATATTTTTTTAATTACTTTGTCGAAAAGTTAATTTTTTAAGTGAGCTAGCGTAAGTTTTATTTGATTTTATTCAGTGATAAAAATGATATACCATTTGAAATCATTTGTTTTTCGACTGACATTCTGCGCGTGCAGATATTCGAATGCCATTGTTTTAAATATAAATGAATATCACAAAAAAAAAGCAAGCCAGCAAGCGACCCTCAAGCTCTGCTAACATTTAAACTAAAACAGCTTTTTGTTATTGTTTATATGTTTTCCACATTTGCCCCATTAAAGCCGGGCCAAAAAAAAAGCTTTTGCCTTTTGTTATTATTTGATTTATTTGTGTTTTATTTTTTCAAAACAGCTTTTTCGACTGAGATCCAGAACCAAGTTTTTATTATTGACAAATGCAAAAGCTACAATCACAATGCAAACAAAAACAAAAGTCTCTGGCAATTAACGTTTTTATTTTAATGTGACTCTCGAATAATTTGAACTCACCTTTGTGTGTGTGTGTGTGTGTGTGTGTGTGTGTGTGTGTGTGTGTGTGTGTGTGTGTGGAAAACCCCCGTGAAAATGGCTACGCTTGACTTCCCATGACAGGAGAAAAATAAAATCAGAATAACAAAGTCTAAAGCCTGGCTTTAATCAATATTCAAATCGAGTTAAAAACCCCAAAGTAAATCGTTTGCGAGTCGTTGGTGCATCATCAATATCATTTCGTTCAGTAATTAGTGATGCCTAAAATGGCTCCAGTTTCATTTATATTATATCTGAATTATAGGATGTCATTTAAGATTTATTAATCACATTAAAGACTTTGTTCAAAATTGCATTTTTAGTACGTAAACTAAAGCTTAAATACCTACAAGTCGTAAGTTAAGGTTTAAGTAGATTTTTATGTCAATTTTTAAATTCTTTGGGATTTCCTATCGTTTTTATAAGGGTGTAGGGTGTTTTTATGGGTGTAGCCTCTTTTCATATAGCTGGCTTTTAAACCATCAATTACTATCTATATGATATATTTAATGATATTATGATCTATTTATTTATCCCATTCAAGACTTCTCTTCTTTATTTATGTGAAAAGTAACAAACCCTATTGAATTTCCCATGTAATCGATGCGGATGTGAATTGTTAATTATTTACTCCGTCTGAAAGTTGAAATCGGTTAATCTTTAACTCACATTCCATGCGGTTCTGTTAACCCGATTCCTTGGAGTGAGACTTCAAATCCATTGCCACAATTTATCTTAAGGGAGGGAGGGCCACCACCATCCCTCCTCCAATGGATCTGGAGCTGGAGCTGAAGCTGGAGCTGTTTGTTTTTCGCTCTTCGCTGATTATTATGAAAATGCGATGCGCCCCATCAGCATCAGCAGTGGTCCCGTGGAGGAGACTGTGGAAATTATCGTCGTGGTCGTTCGTTGCCGTTGATACAAGTATATTGTAATTGATTTGCTGGAGGAGAACTCCTCTGCAATTGTCCCCCCGTTCGGGACACGCCACTCCCTTGTATAATTGCGGACCGCCCAAGTTGGGATCTGATTCAAGATTCCCCTGTTGCTTTACCCTTCGAATCCTCGCGAATTCCCATATATATTTAATTTTGGATGACGCACTGGAAAGGAATTTTTGGAAAAAGGTTAAACACACCTGCATTGGTTAATTTAACTGATGTTTAAGGTTGTTTAAAATTCACAATTGAGCTTGAAATTGCCTTAATAATACCGCACTTTTCCAAATATGATGTATTAAATCTTAAAAAAAAGATTTTTTAACTTAACGACCGCTTTTAAGTTAACTTACAGCTGTTGCTATTGGAATTCGGCATGTTGGAATGCAGCAGCCAAAATTATGAAAGCTTAAGCTGAGTAAGCTCGACTGTAAGTTACCCAGTTCTCAAGCTTGTTGCTATTTCCAAAGGGTTTTTAACACATATTTTTCATATGTTGAACAATAATTACAAATTAAAAGAAAATATGTAAGAATGCGATTTTTTTTGTATTTGTTTGTACAATACTAAATTTTAACATCTTTCACCCTTTAGGGTATCCGGTACAAAAAGAAAACAAAAACAGAGACACAGTCAAAAATCAACAACAACAAATACAACGGTACAAAGAATGTCAAGATGAATCAGACAGGTGTATGTGTGTGTGTGGAATGAACACCTGGCAACACGGAGAAACAGCATTCATATATGTATGCCAAGATAGGTAGCCCAACGGAATTGTTAGTTTTGGCTGTCATATCAATCAGTATTTGCTTAACTGTTAAAGAGCCAAGAAAATAGAAATATAACACAAAAAAAAAACAGCAGAAAACAATGAAAAGTAGATGCAGCGCGTGCTGATAGCAGTGTGGGGGCCTCTGTGTGTGTGTGTGGGTGAGTGGGTTGATTACAAACGGCAAATAAACACTAACCCTCCCCCACCCCGCTTCGTACGCATTACACCTCAAACGCAAGCACAAACATGACGAAAGGAGGAGCGGGAAAAGCGCACTCTTTTTGCTGCCGTTTTTTTTAAACTCCTCAGGTTCCGTTACAAGTGAAGCTTAAAAGCTATTTTTAACATCATTTGCTGATCATTTCTTTTCCTGCCACACCCCCTCACCGTCCCTATCTCCTTTCCTGTGTTGTTGTTTGCATTCGTACTCTCTTTGGGGTATTATTTCTTGTCTCATCTTATATTTTGAATACTCTTTTGAAAAGGGAGTATCTAACTTTTTGGCGTACAAGGGTATTTATTATTGTAATAGTTATGAAAAAACTAAGGCTTGTTACCTTTTCAGGGTATTGTGAATTTAGTCAGAAGCTTAAAACGAAGTGAAGAAATCATTTCCGACTCTATAAATCATATATATTCTTGATCAGCATTGACAGACGAATTTTTCTAGCTATCTCCGGGAGAAAAAAAACTTTTTTTTTTTTATTTTCAATTTTTTTCAAAAATTAAAGGGGTTACATCGTTAAAAAAATTGATAAAAATTTAAATTTCTTAAAATTCTTAATTTGAAATGCAGTTTTATTAAGCTACCAAAAACTAACATAGGACAGCTTTCCGAATTTGAATTAATGATTTTTTGACTTAGTTATGAGGTTTTCAAATTTTGATTTATCGAAAAAAATGGTCATATAATATTATCAAAAAGGATTGTTTCAAATAACGCAAATTTTTTTTCAAAAATTTCACAAAATATCAATTCCAAAAATATCAATATATCTGAAATAACTATTTGTTTACTAAACAAAATATGGAGATATTCCAACGCTTAACAATAGTTATTTAACTTTACACAATAATGCATAGTAGGTTCCGATTTTGTCTTTATATTCCGCTTCCCCCCCTTGGTCTTCATTTTGTTGTTTTGCATTTTTATGAATGAATAGTAAATCTACTCTAGCATTATTTATTATTATTTTTGTTGTTGTATTATTTAGTAAACTGATAAAGCGCCTTGACCAGGCATTATATATGTACATATGTACATATATATGTAGCTATAGCTTCCAACGAATACCAGAGGTCTGTCATTATCGTTGGGCGTGCGTTCTGCGTTATCGAAAAAAAAATCCAGCAACTGAAAGGGAAACGCGAACTGACCTATAATAAGAATTTTATATTTAAGCAGAACGCAAAAAAAAGACCAAGAAAGCCGAGAATAATTAAAAATAATAAAATGCATTTCAGTTTTTTTCCCAGCCAAAGTGGAGCCCTACACTTTGAGTTAAGGTTATTTTGATACCCTTGGAAATTGGATTTTATTAAAATATATTATTATATATTATATAATATATTAAATATATTATATATAAAAAATATAAAATATATTAAATATATTATATATAAAAAATATAAAATCTATTAAATATATTATATATTGAGAATTTTTATGGCTAGATACAGCATCTTGTGTTGTGATTGTAAAAGTATGTATCTTTGTAGTTCTCTAAAAGAACATATACAAATACCTATAAAATATGTATAAAATAACCTTTTTAAATGGTATAAATTTGATTTTTGGATATTTTTCTTTCCCAAGTAAAAAGGATTAAAAATCCAAACATGTTCCCCCTAGACAGGAAATTCCAGTCGCCTCCCAAAAGGTTTTCCACTTGAAACTCCTTGATTGCCGCTGTGATTACATAAAAAACATTTTGTCGCCTTTAGGATGGGTGGGCTTTATGGCCACAAGTGCTTTTTGGTTTATGAGTCAACATATAAACATATAAAACTATAAAAGAGACGAGCAAACAGTCGGCCAACAATCGTTGTTCATTCATCCACAAATGTGGCAATGCATTGGCTGATACCCTACAAGCTATTTATGATGTGGGGTATATGGGTGTTGCTCAAGATGTTACTGATTAGCAAAGAAACAATGAATATAAACTCATTAATAATAATTGAATTGATTAAGTATAAAGTTTATGCAGGTCCTATTTAAGAAAAAGGAAATACTCGCTTACTTCGCTTAGGAGTTTACTCATTAAATTGTATTCCAATCACTTGAATTATAGCCCAGTTAGTACCTCATTTGTAGAACTCACTTAATGCTTTATTAATGATCATGCCAAGTGATTTGATAAACTTCTTCTGGCTCTTTTAGAACTCTTCACCAACGATCAAGAGGTATTTATTTATTTATTTAGTTGATTTGTGAGTCACTGGGCTCCCTGCTTTTGATGGCTTTATTGTCATGCAATTGGCAATCTGATTGTCTTATTGATATGCCTGACGCATGAGTTGTGCGCCCTCGGATGTGTGTGCGAGTGTGTGTGCTTCTGATAAACGGTTTTTATATCAATGTCAAGTTAGTCGAAAAGAATTCCCCATTCCAATGCACTCGTAACCGCCGCTGCGACCCCAATTCAAGCGGGTGAACAGGCCTCCGTCCGCCCACCTGTTGTTTACCTCTTCCACCTGTTGGTGTGGCCGCAAAGAGCTGACATTGTGCTCGTAAATCGACAACAGAAATTATAAAAAAGGTAAACATTGAAACAAAAGTGAATTTCCGTTGCTGACGAGGGGAAGCTAACTCACTAAATCAAGTTGTTAATCATACAGGAAAGTCTAGAAGAAATCTGACAGGGTGATATAGTTTTTTTTTTACACTCAGCAGCTTCCAGGGCTAACATATCTTAGAGGAGGTGTCTAGATAAATTATCTGTGCGGTTTATTTATCTACATTCTATATTTAACAGTTTTTTGGGCAGTTAAAGTCCCTGCTTAGAAAATTCGTTTCTCATATGAGCTCACACTTATTATATATTGTAGATTATATACAGTTTTTCTAACTTTCTTGTTTATTTTTTACAGAAGGACATATACACACACCTTTAACAGGATATAAGTGTCGCTAGCAGGAACTGTTACTTCAACTTAACACCTAGCAGAGACACCCAACACAACGCGCTTAACCATGCCGCAAACTCGAACCCGAACCCAGGTGCAACCACAACCATTGATCGTCCTGCCACTTGCCTTACTCCTGCTGCTCTGCATAGTCGATCGGGCAGCCTGCGTGGCCCTTGTTTCCGCCAACAATCGTCTGCCATCGCAGCGTTTCTTCTATGCCGCGGCCACACCCTCGGCCGCCACCTCACAGACCAAGGTGCGTCTGCTCCGTCAGGCGGATGATCCGGACGCAACATCATCGCAACCAGTAGAGGAAGGTAGCTGCTGTCAAGGAGCAGCAGCTGCAGCAGGAAAACCAATAGCAGTAAGCTTAAATGAATTATTTTAGAAATAGGAAGGGAGTGTTATAAAACTTAGTAGGGAAAATTAGAAGAGCAAGAGAAAATCAGAGGGAAATTGGTGTATGTAAAGTTAGGATCACTTATTTTAATGTAAAGAAGTTAATTATATGGGAATGTTATAAAACTTAGTAGGGAAAATTAGAAAAGCAATAGAAAAACAGAGGGAAATTGAGGTATGTAAAGTTAGGATCACTCATTTTAATGTAAAGAAGTTAATTATATGGGAATGTTATAAAACTTAGTAGGAAAAATAAGAAAAGCAATCGAAAAACAGAGAGAAATTGAGGTATGTAAAGTTAGGATCACTCATTTTAATGTAAAGAAATTAATTATATGGGAATGTTATAAAACTTAGTAGGAAACATTAGAAAAACAATAGAAAAACAGAGGGAAATTGAGGTATGTAAAGTTAGGATCACTTATTTTAATGTAAAGAAGTTAATTATATGGGAATGTTATAAAACTTAGTAGGAAAAATAAGAAAAGCAATCGAAATTGAGGTATGTATAGTTAGGATTCTCTTATAAGTGATTTAATTTGATGTGAAGAAGTTAATTATATTCAATTGACAGATTTTAGATTGATTAAGGTTGATAAACTTTATATTAGTACTGCCTCAAGCCTTGACCCGTGCAAGCCTCATTTAATATCAAACCTAATTTTCAATCTCAATAGTCTGATGATTTTATAAATCATTTCAAATGTCTACATTTTTATCTGCCTTCCCCTGCCACAATAATTTCAAATATTTACATATTTACTTAATTACTTTGCTGTACTTAAAACAAATGCAATCCTTTTCCCAAAGAATTATTTACCTTAGTTCAACTTGCATTTTGGTAAATAGATTTTAATGCAGCGAGACAGTTAAAACCCTTAAGTTAAACATTTGTTTGTTTTAAATCTGAGTGGAGGGAAGCCTGCCTCCCGCTGCTAGTTGTTGCATCGTGGCGCCATAACAAAAACCAATCTGGGTCAGCGTCATCGCCGCCTTGCTTGCACTTTGATAAGACGCAGTCAGTCGGTGTCCCAGTCTCCGTCACCGCATGTCGTCGTCGTCGTCGTCGTGCATCCACCGAGCCCACACTCAGGGCCAAGATCCAAGACCCCGTTCCCAGATCCACAGATCCCCAGACACCAAGGCCCGATCCCAGACACCATTAGTACCCAAAACAATCGTCCAAGATCGGGATCAGTCCATGAAAGTGACGTTGTTGTCTCAGTCTCTTCTCCCATTGATACAATAGTATGAAATTCTAATTCTATATGGAAATGTAATGATTTCAATGATTTTCTTACTTGTCTCAATTGTTCTGTTTCCGAATTTCCAAGGAAAAATATTCACACCTTTCGAATATACTCAGATTAATACAATACCACACTGGACTGTATCTGCTTTACTAGTTTATTTTCTTAGTAACTAAGCATTTTTCCCGCTTATTTGGTCTTTGCCATTGGATAGCCTTGATCGTTGTCTTGATTCCAAAACAAATATGTAGTTCGCATTACGTTTATTACTTGGGCTCCCAGTTTCCCCATTTGTTCCCAATCTTTTATGAGGATTTGTTTGCGTCAATGCAAAGATAAACAGGAGATTTTCAACTCGAAGTCACGGGGAAAGAGTTTCAGGAGGAGGGAGTCATGGTGGTGGCTAATTAAGTAAACAATTGGATCGGTTTCTAAGCACTCAGCAAATAGCTGGAAGTAAGAACATAAATCGTAACAATAACATTGGCCGGATATTTGAACGCAATTAGTCTTATGTCAATTGTGATAACACAAGAATACGATTCGTTTCCTGGAAGTGCAACTTGTGCAGATTAACGTTTATTGAGAAAGTAATCAAAGTAAAATATTTGTTATGAAGTTGGTTAAGAATAAAGATTTTCATGGAAAGCTTTAAGGATGGATAGAAAACCACCATAAAAGGGCCATTTTAAAAGTATTCCATTGGGAAACAACAATATTTCATAAAATGCTGCATTATGCTGGCAAGGAAATACATAATTTATTAATAGACTATTATAACAATGTATACAAATTAATTATTATGCAATTTCCTTAAAATGTCACAACAATTTCAACTGGTTTGTGACGTCTATATCTTTTGACATTTGTAAATGTGAATATCTGTTCGAGTCTGTTTACTCTCAGCTCTCTAGAGACACTATTAATTTCAAGGGGAAATTCATGTTTATTTAATGAAATTAAAGTAATCTAAATGTGTGTGGAGATATCGCAAAATTGGTCTAGAAAAAATCACAGGCATCATTTCCCATTTTGCAAGAAATATTTTCATTTGCCCTTGAACTTTCTTCGACTCGTGACGACGCAGCTGTTGTTGTTATATATTTAGATATAGAAATACCTGATATCCAGCCGATCCAACTGATATGGGAATTAGCAGCTTCTGTTGGGGAATAGCAGTCATTAAAGCTGCTAATGAATCATGGCGAAAACACGGCGTTCACAGCGTCACATCTATGTACGTGCGAATTGGCCAAAATCAAAAACGTAAGGCACGTGGCACAATTAACTCTGGATCTGCTTCTCTTCCGTCTGCTGTGATCCAAATATTTCATTTAAAAAATGAACAATAAAAACCAAGGGGTGACGCACATTCAACTGCACTTGGCATCCGTTTTTCTACGGAATATCTGCGTCAATTGGGAGCTATAATACGTTATTAGTTGACAAAAGGAGGTAGCAATCAATGACTAAGTTCAAATGAATGCTTGGCTAACCCATATATTCATTTGTATACGATTTCTTTTCACAGGTGCCTCTGTCCGTGTCCGAGTTGAGCAACGTAACCGCCGATTACGATGTGTCTGGAGAAATATCTTCGAAGGGTAAGTAGGTAAGAATACTTCCATGTTAACACATGATAAAATATGCCTTCCTTTGCAGAAACCTTCAAGCGCAGTGTCACAAGATGTAAGACCAATCAATTAGAATTAATTGTATTAACATAAATTGCTATTGATACTCGTTCAATTTCCCTTTAGCTGCCGTAAGGAATGCAACACCGGCAAGCTGCTCGCCGCAACCAACGATAGTTGAGCTGAAGCCACCTGGCGAGGAGGAGGCCAACTATTATTATACGCCATCCTGCACACGGATCAGTCGCTGCAACGGCTGCTGCGGTTCGACATTGATCTCCTGTCAGCCAACGGAAACGGAAATTGTTCAGTTGCGCGTGCGTAAGGTGGATCGAGCTGCAACTGGAGGACGCCGGCCATTCGCCATTGTCTCCGTGGAGCAGCATAAAGCCTGCCGCTGCGATTGCCGCACCAAGGCGGAAGACTGCAATGTGTATCAGTCGTATCGCAAGGATCTGTGCCGTTGCGAGTGCCACAATCTGGATGCACGGGACAAGTGCCTGGAGCAGGTGGATAGCAAGTACTGGGACGACGCCAATTGCACTTGCGTGTGCCGCTATAATCAGAGCTGCACCACCGGCACTGTCTTTGATGAGACGCAGTGCAAGTGCACCGACGTGAGTGGCTCCAGATAGGAGTGTGCCCTGCTCCCATCTCTCTCTCTCTCTCTTGACACCCTAACGCGAAGCTCCTGGGCTGGGCTGGGATGGGTTCTGGTCTAGTCTCTGGTCTGGGAATCGTTTGTGCTCGTCCTTGATTGGTATGCGGTGGGTTCCTGGTGGTGGCTACTTAGTTTAAGTGTTTCTATCTCTTTTAACTGACTCCCAAGCTTTATGCTGAGTGTCACAGAAGTCGCTGTGATTGTGAAATCAATTTCACTTATTATTTATACGCATAGTACTTAAAGATGCGGAATTAATTGAGTTAGATATATTTTGTATTCCCTTTTATTGAATATTTCCCTATTTCAGGGAATTACAACTAATGAGTCATTTTAAAAGACCGCATAAAATCAATGCTTAAATATAAAATTGTATTAGTTCATTTAGGAATTTGAAATCTTTAAAAGTATATTATAAAGTATTCTATTTAGCTTTCTCTTTTTTTTTAGAAAATTATATATATTTATTTATTAAGCCGCCATTCAGGTTCCACAAGCTATAAAACTATCTTGTTTATATTTATTCAAGTGTTACTACAAGCAGCTGTTTATAAAGTCTATACACATTAGTTGTTTAACCAAGTGTTAAGCAATAAACAATAAGCTTATTTAGCTGCAACTTAAAGTCTTCCATTTAATCTAAGTATTGTCATTGTCTAATCACTTTTTACACATGTATGTTTTTACCTTTGTTTCTCTCTTTGTATTTCATTTTAGATAAAAAAATTCGAGTATTTTTCTTAGAGTCCACAATCAATGCAATCCACACACACACACTACACACAGAAAATTGTTAACAATTGATTGGAATAATGTATAACTATTAATTAACTTGTGATATCGTTGAATTAATTCGTTTCTAAAACCTAACTAAAAATTGGCGTCTGTTGTTTAGAGATTGATTGGTTAAGGATGCAATATATGTAACTTATAGCTGAGTTGAGGCAGAAATGAAAGTGAAGATGTGAGGAGACAACGTATTGTGTTTGTTGCATTGTGTGAGTACTTACATTTCCAGATTAAATGTTTATTTATCGAATTAATCTTAATGCATGCCTAACCGTCTCTGCCCTAATTATTAATTATATATATATATATACATTCTGCTTGCGCTTATCCCAATTTCCACCCTTTCTATGTACATCCCTTAAATCTTCAATAATTATATTTAATTTACTAATTTAATCTGTCCCTCCTCCACAGCCATCGGCACCCATCGATGTCCTGGATCGCAAACGCTTTATTGTTCAGGCCGTGCAGGTGGATCCAGATAATACCACGCTATACAGTGTTTAAGGAAAGTGCCGAGGAGAAACGCCGCCTGAGAGTACTGCGAAAGAAATTACCCAAGAATTACTTAAACTAAGCGTAATTGCACATGTACTTTATGTATTATTTATAGTTATCGATTAAATCTAAGCTACTATTACATTCCCACAACCAATGTAAACTGCATTCCCTCTGTTTTTTCGACATAAAAACTACACAAATGTTTATTGATTGGCTTAAATTTCGTTTAAAGAGCCTTATATCTTAATTTACCATGTTTACGTTTCAGAAATTAATTGTTAACCTAAATGAAGCACGCTCCAAAGTTCGATGCAATTTAAGCCAGTGTTGCGTTGCATTCTATATATGAATATAGTGTCAACTGGAAACCTAAGTAGGTCTTTATAGGTAGCTTTAACATTTGGAGAAAATCTCACATATGTAAATGATTTACATGATTCCTCCCTTTTTCACTTTCCTCTATTTCTAATGATCGTTTGTAGGGCAGCTATATGATATAGTAGTCCGATTTTCATAAAATTAAAATCAAAATTCTAGAATAATATAGAAGGGGTATATCTTAAATTTAAATTTTTTAAATTTAATGAAAATCTATTGAAAACAGATAATGTTATAATTTTTAATTATATTAATTTCTCGATCTTTCCTATGGAAGCTATACGATATAGTAGTCCGATGTTCATAAAATTGTACGCAAAATTTTAAATTAATATATAATGGCTATATATCAAATTTGATGAAAATCTGCTGCTACTTGAAAAGTTATAGTTCTTTTTCTTTTAATTTTCCGATCGTTCCTATGGCAGCTTATATATGTATATATATATATAGTCCACCGATTCGGCATGCTCCGATTTATATACCAGTAAAATTGTATAGAAGAATAACTCTATACTCCCGTTTAAATAGCTTATATTTGTCCCAAAACAAATCTCGCACATCTGTACTTATGATTCCCAACTTGTTCTAACCTCCTCGGAACGAAGTGACTGCTGCCGGCCACGTCTCAGATATGTGTTGTGTTATAAAAGTTGCAAGTCATTGTTTATTAGTGTTCAAAGTTAATCACTGATCATACATACTTAGTGATCATAGATGCTTACTAATCATAGTTACTTACTGGTCATAGATTTTTAATAAATTACTGTTCAGAGTTACTTACTGCTCATAGTTAATTACTGGTCTTACTTAATGTTCAGAGTTACTTACTGCTCAGAGTTTATTACTGATCATAGTCCTATAAATCGTCTGATTGTTCCTATGTCATCTATATATGTATATATATAGTCCACCGATTCGGCATGCTCCGATTTATATACCAGTAAAATTTTATAGAAGAATAACTCCATTGTTTCGTTTAAATAGCTTATATTTGTTCCAAAACAAATCTCCTACATCTGTGCTTATGATTCGCAACTTGTTCTAACCTCCCCGGAACGAAGTGACTGCTGCCGGCCATGTCTCAGATATGTGGTGTGTTATAAAAGTTGCAAGTCATTGTTTATTAGTGTTCAAAGTTAATCACTGATCATACATACTTAGTGATCATATATGCTAACTAATCATAGTTACTTACTGGTCATAGATTTTTAATTAATTACTGTTCAGAGTTACTTACTGCTCATAGTTAATTACTGATCTTACTGAATGTTCAGAGTTACTTACTGCTCAGAGTTTATTACTGATCATAGTCCTATAAATCGTCTGATTGTTCCTATGTCAGATATAAATATGTATATATATAGTCCACCGATTCTCTATGCTCCAAGATATATACCAGTAAAATTATATAGAAAAATATCTTCATAGTTTTGTTAAAATAGCTTGCTCTGTGTTCCAAAACAAATCTCTCACATCTGTGCTTATGATTCCCAAGTTGTTTTAACATCCCCGGAACGAAGTGACTTCTACCAGCCACGTCTCAGATATGTGTTGTGTTACAAAAGTTGCAAGTCATTGTTTATTAGTGTTCGAAATTAATTACTGATCATAGTTAATTTCTGCTCCTGAATACTTACCATTCAGTGTTAATTGCTGTTGAAAAATACTTACTGATCCTTTACATTTAACAACCGTTTCTCTGTTTATCAATAATCATAATTAAAAAGGTATTTAATAAACAAGATTTGGTCGGCCTATTCTGTTGTTTTTCCCGAATAAAAGCATTAAACATAGTTAAATTACCCGCGCGCATAATTTTAAAAACGATTACAAAATTTACTTGCATCGATATTTTCGCAAAACTATCGATATGGCCACATTATGGTAGCTTGTGGAAAAACAAAAATGATAAGTAAAAGTTATTGCTTTTAATCTACTTGTTTTATTACAATTATACTATATTCAGGTGCATCTTAAAACATCTTATAATTAGGTATCTTAAGTATTCGCGAATATTGTTGTTTTTCCCACCTCTACCACGCGTTATTTAAACAGCTGGATAACCCGGCAATTTTTAATCGTCAATTCACCACTCTAGCTATTCCAGCGTTAGTCAACACTGGTTCTCGTGGTAAAAAACAAGAAAACAACATAAAACGCCGTTCCTGATTTCCAAATACCATTTCCTTGAATTGTGGCCAAAATAAAAGACTTGCATAATGGGGCGCCGCTCCATAAACACCACCAAGAGTGGCAAATACATGAATCCCACGGACCAGGCGCGTAAGTGCGGAAAATTCAATAGCGGCGAATTGCTAACCCCACTCCCAACTTTCAGGCAAGGAGGCCCGCAAGAAGGAGCTCAAAAAGAACAAGAGGCAGCGCCAGATGGTCCGGGCGGCGGTCCTTAAGAATAAGGATCCATCACAAATCCTCGAGGAAATGGAAAAGATCGATGAGATGGGTGAGTAGCTAGCAAAGCTAAGGCATTGAGTCCCACAAACTGATGCAGTGCCTCCATATCACAGAGTACAACGTGCTGCAACCCTCACCGCTGAACGAGAAGGTCTTGCGGGACAAGCGGAAAAAGCTGAAGGAGACCTTCGACCGCGTAATGCGGCTCTACGTATGTACTGTCTTCAATAATATTAAAACTTGTGCTGAATATTCCCTTGCAGCACAACGACGAGCCCGAACACTGGGCAGACCTGAAGCGCAAGGAGGTGGAGTACGAGAAGAAGCGGCTGAAAAAGCAGCAGTACTACGAGAGTGTCAAGCACGCCCAGAGTGTCCAGGTCGATGAGATTCCCCTGCCAGCGCCCGTTAATGCAACCACACCGGCTGGTACTGCCGCGGCGCCTGGTGCCGCCGGTGCTGGCGTTCTTGGCGGATTCGGTGCTGTCGGTGGCATACGCGTTCCCCCACCGCCCATGACCATGGCCCTGCCGCCCTATGCGCCTGGTGCTCCACCAGGTGTAACCAAAATCAGTGACACGGCTGTAAGTGAAACGACGCAGGCTGAGAAATCGAAAGACGATGAGGAGAAAGACTGGTTGGGCGTACCGCCGGGTCCACCGCCGAATCTGTTTGCCATGCCCGAGCTCGATTCTAATGCCGAGGGTAATTCAGACTACGATGGTGAGGCGGAGGAGAATGAATCGGATCAGGAGTCGTCGCAGAAAAAGAGCAAGGATAAGGGAGATAGAGAAAGGGAAACAACGGAGCCCAGCAGCCAGAATATCGATGATTTTATGAAGGAAATGGAGCACGTACACAAGCGGAAGCATCGCAAGCTGGCGGCGGATAAGGCAGATGTCGATAAACTGCGGGACGACGACGATGAAGATGACGAGGACTCGCCGAAGCATCAAGAACGAGACTCCAGCTCGGATAGAAGATCGATGACCAGCAGTGATAGCGAGGAGGATGAGCATCCAGATAAGGATGATGAGATGCCCGAGCTGCCCGCAATCAATCCTGTACCAGCGAAACCCTTCCCCACAGTCCCAGCACCAGCTCCACCGACCGCACCCACACTTCCGGCGATTCCACTGCCACCGCCGTCTTCAGTGCCGGCGCCACCGCAGCTGCCGCATTTACCGCCAATTCACAATCTCGGACCACCGGGCATGATGTACCGCCCGCCACCTATGCGACCGCCACATGCCGGTTCCGGGTTTGGACTCCGCATGCCGCCTGGTCCACCACCAGGAGCACGACCACCGCATGCTCTCGGACCCATGCCTCGCATGGGTCTCCGAATGCCACCGGGTCCGCCGCCAGGCCTACCGCCACGAATGGCTCACCACAAGCAGCTGGGCAGTAGCGGTGGCGGAGGTCCACCCAAGGATTCTGCCAAGGGTGTGACCACCATTACAGCCAAACCGCAAATCAGGTGAGTAATCATCACATCCTGGATCCTCTATAAAAACAATATATTAATTCTATTAATTTCCAGGAATCTGAGTGCCGATGTCACCCGCTTTGTGCCATCGACGTTGCGCGTGAAGCGTGAGGATCAGCGGCGTACGGCGGCGAGACCTCGTCATGCAACGGGCGATGCCAGCCACGCACCCGCTGAGGCGCACAGCAAGCCGCCCACCAAGGATGATGCCTATCTGCAGTTCATGAACGAGATGCAGGGTCTGTTGTAGCATTTGGCGGCGAAATTTCGGCTGTATATTTTGTGTTTAGTGTACGCTTAGATAAAGAATTAGTCAACCAAAATGAATACTATATGTTTTACTTGATTACCCATTTGCAGAGGGTATTATATTTGTAGAAGAAAAGCTTTTCACTTCATAATCAAGTTGATTTTGTTAAGTATGTATATTTCTGGATAGAAGGCATATTATGATGTCCCTTTGGAACAGTCAAGTCCTTTGTCGCATTATCAATTTATATAGAAGGAAAGCCACTGAATTTTGGAGTCAAAAAACAATTAGATTTCTCTCTCTTAAGATTGAAACAACAAATCATGTCTGTTGGAAGGTGGAAGTTACCTTTGTAACTTTAAATACAGCGAGACGAAATTCGCCTATTAATTTAATTATTTTGAACTTACAAAAGTAACTCCACATTATAGACTTAAGTGGACTTCCAATATATACATGATTTATTTAAATATTTATTTCCAATTTGAGAAAAAGTAAGTAATACATTTTCATAATTAGTTTTACAGTTTAAATACATATATTTACATATTTTTGAAGGTTCTCCTTTTTTTTTTGTCTAAAGCAAGTCTAATACTTCTTTCTATTTTATTAATTTTACTTTTTAGTTACAATAATATGTGTGTATGTATTTTGCATAGGATTTATAACAAATTGTACAAGTGAAAAAAAATAATGGTGTAAAAAAAAAGAAAATTAACTTTGGGAAGCCAAAGTTTGTATATCCTCGACGTAATAGGATCAGGACCGAACGTGAATATGACTCCTTCACTGACTACAATTGTAATACCCGGCAAGGACATAGAAGATATAATCTCACTGACTGCTATTTGACTTCACCGGAGAGGGCGGCGATCCTCCCTTCACTGGCTTCTTGTGGAACGGCCGCATCTCTACAATATCCGCCTTTAAGGCCCGGAAACTCCTCCTCAGAGAGTCGGACACCTTTTTCGTGTAGCTCGTGCTGTTGCTGCACAGGGACAATTTGTCGTCGCCGTGTCCATTGCGCAAATCACCAGCCAACGGACGCAGTTCATCCTCCAATGGCGTTGAATCGTTCAAAGTGTTTCGTAAATATTTACGATTGAAATGCAGCTGCGGAGTGCCCCACTTTCGCTCAAGTTCCGGCATACCATTACCGCTGGCCACCGAGTCATCCTCCGTATCCGGCGAGGCCATCTCAGACGGAGTCTGCGCAGCGACCACCTCGCCAATGGCTTCCTTATATGTGCGCGTTATGATCATATTAGATGGCACACTCTTGCCATTGATGCCGCCATTGGGGGCTTGCTCGAGATCGACAGGCTGCGACGGCAGACTCTGGCGCGGAGGCTTTGCCCGGCGAGGTGACTTCACCGCCAGCACACTGACCCGATAGTGGAGGACCTGCAAGGTAAGAAAATATCATAATTCATTAATTATATGTTTCTATTTCAGTTTAATTTCTATTTTGTTGCACCCCATAAAATACTCTGCGGGGTTAGTTAAATAATTTGCAGCAATGTACTTATTTATAACTGACTGATAACGCTTGTTAAATTATTTGAGATAACGGTCGACAAATTTCTTATCAATGTGTAAATCTATTCCAGACAATTTAAAGAACTGTTCTTGGGAAAACTGCAAAATTATTATGGCAAACATAAATAAATTAAAATAAGTTAGCTAAGGGTCGCTTTCTGTCCCTACTTTTTGAATTACAAATTACTTTCTGACCAACTTAAAACCTTCCTTAAGTTCAAAGACTTTTTCAAATTACTTTGCCCCATATGTTTTTACCTTATCCTGATCCATAAAGCGATTCAATTCGCTCAGGGGTATACTGACGCACGTTCCCTCCATCAGGATATCCTTGTCATACTCGCTGTGCACTGGGAACTTCTGGGTCATGGATAGAGCTTCGTTGTCCGGTTGCAAAACCGTGACCTCGTAGGCGAAATTATACTTGCTATCCCGACGGTTCGAGGTGCAGGTCATGGTAAACAGGATGCGCTGACGATCATGGATCTCATAGAAGTTGAACATCTCGTCATGGGCCTGGAACACATAGTACCCAGTGAGTGGCTTACGCCGCGTAACCAGATTCCACTCCAGGTCCGCACTGTTGGAGCGGAACAGCCGATCCGTGTGCTCCTCCTCCAGGTGCTCCTTCCACTGCACCTCACGTCCCTGCCAGCGGCATTCGCCCCACACGCGACCCATGAAGCACTTCATGGGCTTGTACATGCATTGTTGCTCGTGCCAGGGCAGCAGGACCACTGGCATTCGCACCTGGCAGCCACCGGAAGCATGTCCACACCGGAAGTGAGCCTTGGCGCACAACGCCTCCACAGTCAGCGAACGGGAATTGGTGAAGGCCTCCTGTCAATGCAGAGAAAGACACATTTGATGGAATCAGGTATGTTCAATTAAAATTTATAATATGTATAAAAGATAGGACTGTCCATCTCCTCTTGAGAATTGATTAAAGTCGTAAAAGTGGCTACGCGTCGATGATATCAATGTGAGCCTGAACTTCTATTTAGTTTCTACTTACTGACACGTCACTAGATAAGAACTTAGGAGGAAACTCTATATATAGATAGATAGGTGTATTGATAACCGAACGAACGTGGTGTCAAGCTGACGTCAATTCTTACCTTGCACAGTGGGCACATAAGGAGAATGCGGGTGCATTGCTCACAGATACTGTGGCCACTCTTGCAGAGCAATATGGGAGCCTTCATGGCACCGGCACAGCCCGGGCAACGCAGCTCCTCAATCAATCCTTCGTAGTGACGAGCGGAAACGGTGGCCGGGGCCGTGTCTTCGCCAGATTTCCCTGCCGATGTTGCCGGCGAACTCTCTGTGGGCGATGTGACAGTGGATGGAGCTGCCGCGGGAAAGCTCTGACGGATCGGTGTACTGGCTGGTGAGACGGGACTTTTGCCATCGCCGGAACCTATGCTCCGGGTGCGACTCAGCATGGGCGGTTTGGGGGGCGGTGAGAGCGGAGATCTGAGTGTCACAGTACTGGGACTAGGTAGTGTGGCGTACTTTACATTTAGGGATAAGGTACTCGGCGGCTGTGGCTTTTCCTCATTTGATGGCTCTGATTTCTCTTCGTCTTTGTCCTCCGGCAATTCCTTTGCAGGCTCATCAGCCAGTTTTTGCACTGCCTCCACTGCCACCTCCGTTTTCTTCTCCAACTCTTTTAGATTCCGCTCCAGAACCTCTTCATTCTCATGGACTTCGGTGTTGCCATTGCCCGCGGCAATGCTCTCCTCGGCAATGGTCCCATTGAGGAATATCCTGCGCTGTTCATTGATCTGCTCGATGGTCTTCAGCTGACCCAGGATATTCAGCTGGGGCGGCTCCTCCTCCAACGTTAGGCCTCCGTTATTTGTAGCCGCAAGTGCAGACATAGTGGCAATTTTGCGAAAAACTTATTGTATAACTGCTGTGGATCGACAGTTGCTCCCGAGCTTGGTGGGCCAGAATGTGGCTTTCTTCTGCTTTTGCCCGGGGCTGCGTCAACTCGGGTACTCCGGTCTCGCTCCTCGCTCGCTACTCGGGGGGACTCGGTATCTTATCAGAGAGACGCCTAACTAAACTAACTTTACCGGCGGCAATCGATTTGGACTTGTGATAAACCCAAAGCGTGTACGTATGTACATATCAAGTGCTCGGCCCATGGGCCTTCTTTCGTATTTTTTTTTTTTTTCTTTCCTCTTTTCCGGGAACGGACACGGACACCACGACCACAAATTTGAAATGTTGCATCTGAATTATTGGCCAGTTCCATTTTCATTACATTTTTGGGTTTCCTTCCGTTGCTTTCGGTGGCTTTCTTGCCTTTTCCGTTTCGCGGCTGGGGGAAAAATGCCGCAGCAATCAATGTCAAGGTGTTGACGTGTGGGCCACAGTGGGTTCTCGATGGAATGAACTAGGGGAAGAAGAGGGTTTTCTTTTTTAAAAAATGCTATATTAGTTTCCTTCCTAGTTATTATATACTATACTTTAGCTAGGGCAACTCTCTATATAATAAGTAGAGTAAGTTTTGGAATAATTTTTACGATTTGCATCTCAAAAATGCTTCTGAAAATGAAATTCTGGTTGGTTTTGTGGGGTTTCAGGGGAAGAAATGTGAAGATATTATCTTTAGCAAGTATATTTTAGCATAATCTAATCTAAACTGAGGGAAACATAATAAAATTTGATTTTTTATATTTAATATATTTCGAATTCGAAGAGTTATTATAAAATAATTTCTACTGTACATGTTTGTGCATGTAATAGGCCCATAAGCTCAAAATGAACAACAAAGAGCAACAAGCAACGACATTCAACGATGTAAACAGAAACCAAGGCATATCGATCGATAACCAAAGGGTGTTAGGGTCGTCTTCAATAACTTGTATTGAAAATAATTAAACAATTAAAGGGATATTATATTACTTTACAACATTGTAACAACAATGTAAGTTAACAGAAAGTAACGTAACCCAATACATATTTTTTTATTTACTACAAATATGATTTACTTCTAACTATAAGAATACTATCTAAACGAAAAGAAACGGGAAAGGAAGCCAACTTCGATGACATGTACTCTCTTGTCAGTTATCCGAAGGATAATCGCTTACAGAGTGCTGTTAAGCACCAACTTGTGCTGTAAAGCGCAAGGACATTCTAATAAATTCTATGATTTTATGCCTTGTAATACTTTAATTATACAAAGTTAATGCTAACAGCTAATGAATACATTTTAAAAAGTTGAATGTGAAGAATTCCAAAACAATAACGAAGCTAACGATACATTCTTCGAGCTCTTTATAAAAAGCACATCACTTTCCTGCCGGATGATTAGGCAAGAAAATAGACAGAGCACTCTTCTTTCACGTTGCTTCCCACTCAAAATAAAAAAAGGCGTCTATTTACATACTAAATCTTATCAAACGGGAAGCCACTCAGCCCGGCTCGGCTAGCTAATTCATCGTGCAATAAAAGAGACTTGGGCTGGCATATACATATGTTTGTATGTACATTTTAGGGCCTCCGAGGAGAGATGGGGGACCAATGTCATAGCGTTGACATTGAAAGTTAACTGCCGGCAAAGGCAGTCAGTCGGCTTTCGAATTTCCGTGCGCGCGCAACCAGCATCCATCCAAGCATATAGTATATCCATTCATTCCATATATCCATGTCGCCGCCTCGTCACATCCTCAAGCTAAGCCTGGCGGAGCAGCGCCAGTTCATCGATTCCTTCGACCTGGTCATTAGCGATTGCGATGGCGTCGTTTGGATGCTCGTTGGCTGGATTCCCGGCACCGGTCCGGCCGTTAATGCCCTGAAAGCGGCCGGCAAGCAAATCAAATTCGTGTCCAACAATAGTTTCCGCTCGGAGGAGGGTTACATGGAGAAGTTCCAGCATATTGGCGCTCAGAATGTGCACGAGGACGACATTGTGCATCCGGTGAAGACGATTGTGAGGTACCTGAAGAAGCATAAGCCAGGGGAACGGGTTTTCTCCCTCATGTCCTTGGAGGCCAATGAGACGTTGCGTAAGCACAACATTGAGTACGAGTCGCTGGTAAGGGAGATGGTGAATCATTTGCTTTGGCGTTGGTTTATATAAACCCCTAACTCTTCTTCAGAACATCAAGGAGCACGTGACAGCCGCCTCGCTGGTCGAACATCTGGCCATTGAGAAGCCCGTTGGAGCCGTTCTCTTTGACATTCACTTGGACCTTTCCTATGTGGAGCTGGCCAAGGCTATTAGGCATTTGCAGGAGAACGAGGATTGCCAGTTAATAGCCGGTGGTAGTGATGTTATTATGCCCTTGGCAGAAAATCTTAACGTGGCTGGATTCTTTGACTTTTTGGAGCATGTCAAGCGTTACACTCAACGAGAGGCAACCTTTTTAGGCAAACCTTCTCCAATTTTAGGTGATATGTTTGGCGAAATGTTTGATATTCCAGACCCCAAGCGGTGCATCTTCATTGGTGACACCCTGGTGCAGGATGTGCAGTTTGGTAAGGCCTGTGGCTACCAATCCCTGCTGGTGCTCAGCGGTTGCCTCACAAAGGAGGATATGCTGAATGCACCAGTGGAAGCGCAACCGGATTATTATGCCGATAGCTTGGCGGACTTTACGCAGCTCCTTCAGAATATAAATCAATAGAGTTTTAGATGCCCACCGGTTTATGGTTTTCACAATACTTTCTAAAAGAGAAAACCTACAAATAATAATAACCTTTAAAGAAATACCTGAAATAGCAATAAATACTACAAAATTGTTCCTAACTAATATAGTCTTTTTGCAAACCTAGCCTCAAAGAACGAATAAGTTCACTGAGAAAGGACAGTACAAAAAAATCCCCATTGAATATAAAAGTAACGTACGTGTTGGATATAAGCAGAGTAATCAGTCCTGGCGGCACATAATCAAACATGGGGGAATATTCGCTTGCTTCAGGAAGCTCTTCACACGGATTCGTTGCATAAGGACGCTGAAAAATGGCGAGAAAATGAATAAATTTAATAAATTAGTTATAAATAATTCCATCTTCTTCGACCTTACACTCAACAACTGAGCCGGAACTGTGGAACTAAACGAGACACCAGACACAAGATGGTAATACAGGCGATGTTTCATCAAACTAAGGCATCCACTATGATTTTTCTTGATGAAACTTCGCCTGAACTACCAAGAAATGTTTAACATAACATTTAGTTTGACTTTTTTGGTTTGGTTTTCTATTATCAGGGCGCTTTCTTCACTTGTGATGTGAAGCTAAAAAAATTTGGAACTGGAACTTTATACCCTTGCAGGGCATTAAAATTTTAGTTATAAGTTTGCAAATGCAGTGAAGTAGTCATGTCTGACCCTATAAACCATATATATTATTGATCAGAATGATTAGCCGAGTCGATATAGCTATGTCTATGACAGAAAATCAGCAAATCAGCTAGATGGTTATGATACACAGTTCAGATTTCTTACCAGGTGAATTTCCGTCATCTGCTCCACTATCCCCAGTCCTTAATCCTTAGTACGCTTTTCACTCCCTTTGCATTATGGCAGCTCTCGCACATTATGACGCAATTGAAGATGTCCAGCGTCTTGTTGGTTATGCTGAAGGATTCCTCCACCAACCTGCAAGAAATATTTAGTGCTTTAGTGAACGGCTGTCCAACCTGTTGCTCACAGGGCAACTCTTACCCCACTTTGATGTCATGGATTAGCTGTGGGACTACATGCAGTTGTTGTTCGTGCATCCTGCTGGTCAGTGTGTTTCACAATTCTCCTTAAAACGTATTATTTATTAAAAATTTTATGCAAATACGGAAAGAAGCAGCCATTGCAATTTGTGTGTTATCGATAAATATGCGCTTTTTGATAGGGATGAGCAAATCAGATATCGCTTAAAAGCAGCTGATTTGTTTGCGCAAGTTGTCCAACACGATTAAAGCCAACTGAATAAATAAATATAAATAAACTTTAAATTAAGTAATAACTTAAAAATAAATTATATACTGAAAAACTGTAAATTCCTTAACATTATATTATTATTTAATCTTTAATTTAAATATAATTTGAAATAATATGCGTATTCTTAGTTATGATTAAAAAATAATGCTTATGTTAAACAACACATGTATATTTAACATCTATATTTAATCGGCTTAAGCCTTGACTTAAATAAAAAGATTATTAATAAATATTGAATCTTTTTGCCAACTCAATGTTAAATAACAAATATAGAACGATTGTGCCAATTGAATAAATATATATAAATAAAAATTAAATTATTAATTAATAATTATTATTTATTATATTATAGGAAAAATGAATCATTTACAACTGTAAATTACTTCATATTTTATTATTATTTAAACTTTAAATTAAATATAGTTTGAGAAAAGGCGTATTCTTTGTCATAATTAAAAAATAAAGCTTATGTTAAACAACACATGTATGTTTAACGGCTATAGCTCAAGCCTTGACTTAAATAATAAGATTATTAAAGAATATTTAATCTTTTTGCCAACTCAAGGTTCAATAACAAATATATAGTTCGCAAACAATAATCATCAATAATCGGATGTCCTCTAAATTTATAGATCATTAATAAATATGAAAATTATTAGGCATTAACGTTTCTGGTTAGTCAAAAATACATATACATATATATAATTTGTGGATTGTTTATTTTTTAAGTCGGCCGCATTGCCTGTTGAAAACAGCTTGCCGCCAAGAAACATATTTATCTTTATTTTATTTGGCAAAGCTTGGCTGTCGATCAAACAGGAACGTGTTTTTTTTATGTTCATTTTATATAAATACAAATAAAAATTACACTGCGATATTAATAAATTCGCAATTTGTATGCAATTTGTAGCTTTTTTAAGTTCGTGACACTCACACTCAGATTAGATATTATCATGCGATTATGCTAGTTGGGGTCACGCCAAAGTGTCATCCCTGCTTTTTGGCTATCGAAGTGACCGGCTTAACAACAACAAAAACAACAATATGGCGATAAAAACTTGCCGCTGCTGCTGCCGTTGGAAATTTCAGTTGTTGTTTACGTGTCGAGTCGTCTTCTTTTCCACTGCCAACTGCCAACACTAACAAATTTGGCCAAAACTCGGAAAACTTGATGAGCAAACAGCAACTGGCTCCGAAGCGTCACGCGAACTGAAGGACGGCCAACCGAAGACTGAAGCTGAAAAGGTGTTTTTCTGAAAAAGGTTCTTCGCCTCCGGGATCTCAGAATACAGCAGCACGCCGTTTATTTGCTTTCCTCTTCGGCTCTCCGGCTCCGTCTTCGTCTTCGTCTCCGTCTCCTATTGTTTGCCCCTGCTCTCGGGGATTTTGAATTGGAATCGGAATAAAAGGAGAAACACGACTTGAAGCACAATGAACATACATAGTGAGTAGATGGGGTTTATGTGTTTAGTTGGCCGTTGTCGCTCCAGAACTGCTGTGCTCACACAATGCTACCCGCACCCGTTTACTATCGTACAGTGAATACCAACACGCTGAAGTACATCAGCCTGCTGACGCTGACGCTCCAGAATGCGATCCTGGGACTCAGCATGCGCTATGCCCGCACCCGGCCCGGCGAGATCTTCCTCAGTTCAACGGGTGAGTAGTGTCAGGGGGCACAGAGCAGGTGCAGGTGGAGGTTGGAGGTGGCACTCAACGCTTATACGTGGGCCTGTCCACGCAAGCAATACTAGTTATGGCGGGCATTAGAGTCGTTTGGGGAGGAGAAGAAGTTGGAGCACGGCAAGGGAAGCTGATAAGCTGAACTGCTTCCGCTTGTGGCACCTACATACCATACCCTGGCCCACAGTTAGATAAAGAAATAATTGTTAGGTCTTGAGTGCGGGTTTTCAGTTCACCAAGATAAACCAAAGACTTGAAAATTACGAAAAAGCATGGTATGGGGATTTTAAAGCAAAATGCTTTTTATAGGTTTAATCCTAATGGTTTTCTGTCGTTGGTACATTTATATCTTTATTTAAAGTACAATTTTAGAAACGAATTTATAAATTAAATCGTTTTATTATCGTCTTGTAAAGCAAATCTATAGCAACACACTTTAAAACTGTATAAATCCACTACGTTGATAGAAGAAATGTTCGCAAACGAACCCAGACAAAGATTTTAGTGAACAAACTTGAGGCTTATATTAACCTATCTTAATAGGTAATTTCTTTTAAAAATGAATACTTTTAAGCTGAAACAGCTAGTTGACTTTAAGAAGACACCCCATAGTCACGCTCCAACCTTGAATCAATTGCTAAACTATGATTTATATACTTATTTCTACTCCTTTTCCAGCCGTACTAATGGCGGAGTTCGCCAAGCTGATCACCTGCCTGTTCCTGGTTTTCAACGAGGAGGGCAAGGATGCCCAGAAGTTTGTTCGATCGCTGCACAAAACCATCATTGCCAATCCAGTGGACACACTGAAAGTGTGTGTGCCATCGCTGGTGTATATCGTCCAGAACAACCTGCTGTATGTGTCAGCCTCCCATTTGGATGCGGCCACCTACCAAGTGACATACCAGCTGAAGATCCTCACAACGGCCATGTTCGCGGTGGTGATATTGCACCGTAAGCTGCTCAAAACCCAATGGGGTGCCCTCTTGCTCCTGGTAATGGGCATTGTCCTCGTTCAACTGGCGCAGACAGAGGCCCCCAGTAGTAGCACTGCTAGTGGAGGAGCTGTTGCAGCCACCGCCGCTGCTGCCGGAGCACCTGAGCAGAACCGTATGCTGGGCTTATGGGCTGCCCTGGGTGCCTGCTTCCTATCCGGCTTTGCTGGCATCTACTTCGAAAAGATCCTCAAGGGAGCCGAGATCTCCGTATGGATGAGGAATGTGCAGCTTAGTCTGCTCAGCATTCCCTTCGGCCTGATCACTTGCTTTGTGAACGATGCCAGCAGAATCTACGACCAGGGCTTCTTCCACGGATACGATCTGTTTGTTTGGTATCTCGTGCTTTTGCAGGCCGGCGGTGGCCTAATTGTGGCCGTAGTGGTCAAGTACGCTGACAACATCCTCAAAGGCTTTGCCACCTCACTGGCCATAATCATCTCCTGCGTGGCCTCCATATACATCTTCAACTTTAATCTCACACTGCAGTTTAGCTTTGGTGCCGGCCTGGTTATTGCCTCCATTTTCCTGTACGGCTACGATCCATCCAAGGCGGCGGCGAAATCGCCGGGGATGCAAGCACCTGGCGCCGGCGACGAGGAGAAGCTGCTGCCGCGCGTCTAGTACGGAATCTGGCACAGATGAAATACATCGAACAGTATTTGTTGTCCACCATAGCACCCATTCGATGATTGATGAAAATTCTACACTGTTTGTGTTGTGTTTTGTATATATATCTGTATATATATAAGAGTTATATAAAAGTCTGGACAGTTTATGAACCGATTTCGCCTGCAAATATTTACATACTTGCATAGTTTAAGTTAAATTAAAGAGAATCACGTGTCTTTATCTCATATGTAATTAAAAAATATGAATATATATATACATATATACACAAATGTTTATACAGTTAAATTATAAGTTAAGATATTCGATAGCTGTTATAAAGTACAGAATATTAAAACGTGACATGACCTATTTTAAATATATCCCTTAGATATATTGCATATCTTACTTTTGAAAATACTTAAAATTTGTTGTATGAACGTTTTTTGGCTTGTTAAATTATTATCTGTACTATAAAATGCGGCTTTTCTTAAATGTGCCTGGTTAAAAAAAAATGTTTGTTTATCAGAAGGGTTTTATATTATCTTAAAATATGCCAACGTTATCCTAAATGTACTTTACCAGCTAACCTTAAGGCAAAATATAGCATAAAATTGAAGGATTATATATGTATATATAGTGCTAAAATCACTACTATATATTTTTGTCCTCTTTTAATTATATTCATTCGCATTCAATGATTTTCATTACTTTTCTTCTAAAAGCTATGCTAACTTGCTTCTAGTATCAAAGTAATTCTATTTTTGGCGTAACTGTGTTTTAAATAAAAAATATAAATCAAAAACTGTGGTTTTTGTTTTGGTTTTATTTAACGAAAATTATAATTTTTAGAAACTCAAAAAACTTTTCGATTTTATAAATGTTAAATAAATGAACAGATTTTTTGTAGCGATTTGATTACGTTTTATCTTAAGGTAGAACTTAAAAGTAATTAGTTTTCATAACTTGTCTTTATAGGAAACAAAAAAATATTGAATTGAATATAATATTCAAAAAAATGCACGCATTGTTCTTTGCGAATATATAGCATATATAAATTATAAATATAAGTATCGCCTAAAGACTTAATATAAGCACTTAGAGCGAATCGGTGTGAACTGATGAGATAGAGGAATATTCCGTATATTCCGGTAGCAGTGTGTCGTTTTTTTGTTAATATTTCTTAGAAGCTATGGCTAACGGCGGACAGACCAGATGCTACTCCACCCAGGCGACGGCCACGTCATTGGATTGACTCTGCAGGGACAAGACTAGTTCCAAGATGCGAAGCGCAGGTCCCAGCTTCAGGCCGAAGCGAGTCATCACATCTTGGCGGGTGAGCAGCAGGAGGGAGGTACCATCGATGTCCTGATAGCGAAAGACGTTCGCCTCATTGGGATAGCGATTTTTCACAAAGTGGACAACCTGTTCCACGGTCCAGCTGGATACAGGGTTCTTCTTGATGTCCACAATGGCGGCGGCAGTTCCTGCTGCAGGTGATGATGAGGATGTTGATGGATATGAGAAAGAACTATTCTTTGGCGACTCTGGGGACTGCTCATGTTCTTCCAACTTTTGTTTTTTCTCTTGGTTGTTATCCTCTTGGTCAAAATCCTCTGGTTCTCGTTTCACTGTTACTGGCGAGCTACGCTCCTTCTCATTCTCCGGCTCCGGCTCCTTAGGATTTTCCAGCATCTCTTCTTTCTCTGGCTTCTCCGGTTTCTCAGGCTCCTCAAGCTCCTCAGTCTCGTCTAAGTTATCCGGCTTGTTTAGCTTCTCCAGCTTCTTCTGCTTAGCCGATATATCCGACTTGTCCTGCTTAGCCGATATATCCAGCTTGTCCTGCTTAGCTGACGTATCTATCCTGTCCTGCTTAGGCTTGACCGGCAACTCTAGTTTCTCCAGCTTCTCCAATTTCTCCAATCTTTCTAGCTTGGATGGCTTCTTCTGTCCAGTGGGATCGGAGAGAATGCGCTTCTTGCGTCCCGCATTTGTCTTTTTAACCAATGGCGACGGCTGTTCTCCGCCGGACGAGCTGGTATTGTTAATGGTGCTGTTATTGTTGTTGTGGTTCATGACAGTGATTTCCTCGCAACGGAAACACTTCCATTTGGGATCAACCTCGATGGTTTTGGTGCTAGGCTTTAGAGCCTTATTGTTGCAGTGCGGATGGTAGGCCTCGGCACACACACTGCAAATGGGAATATTGCGTCCGCGTATGTTGCAAACGTTGCAATAGCGACACTTCTCGCATTTGTACTTCTTTCGGGCTAGGACCAGGTTCTCGAAATTTACTGCAAGGCAAGGGAAGTGCCCTGAAATAAGTTGGGAAATAGATATGTAATTAGTTTAAGAATTATTACTTAGGTTTGCTTTGCTCCTCTTTTGAAAATTATGTGTAAACAGCAGGACTTCACTCGGAGAACTAGTATTACTTCTATTCGACATTTGTTGCAAAGGATTCAAATTTAATTAAAGGGGAACATATCAATTTTTTCATTTAAATAATACAACTTTGCTTTAAATGACACAAGCTTGCCAATTAATGGAAAGTGTATTCGGAATTTACAGAAACTTGGACAGAAATTGAAGAATCACTAACAACATACATAAGTCAGGTAAGGTAATCTTAAAGAATTTGTATCAAACTTGATAGCGAAAAAAAGATATGGTTGAAATTTATCAAATATTTTCGCAAGCAAGATAGAAAGATATCTCTAATCTCTAATCCCTATTCTAGTTAGTTTTAGTAATGATTTTGAGGATATATTTACATTTTTGCATGCAGGTCTTGCAAGTTAGAAAGTTGCTCTTGTGGCCAGATCCTCGCTTGGGCTCGCTCTTGTTGCACTTCTGGCACGTGTCGAATTTGCCGCTCTGCTGTGGCTGGAGCGTCTGCGATGTTTGCTGTTGCTGCTTCTCCGATGTGGAGGGACTAGGATTCGATTCCAACGAATCGTTAGCCTCTGTGGCTGCCGGCACATTTGCGGGTGGCGACTCTTCATTGCTGGCCACTGCGGCCGATGCAGGCGCTGTTGGGCCGCCGCTGCCAATAGAGCTGCGATTGCTAGCTCGGGATATATAGTTGTCGGATGGATCGTAAACCTGCTTAGGTTTCTGCAGGAAAATCAAAAAATGTGAGCAGTGGGTGGCGTAATTCAACATCTTCAACAACTTACCTTCACCCGGCCAGTTGTGCGAACCGAGGCCGCGGCAGCCGCAGCGGCCGCCGATGCACCAGACGAAGTTCCCGCTGCCGGAGCGGTGGCGTCTGTGCCATTGGTAGTACTGGGACCAACCGGATTGGCGGCTGGCTCCTCCTTGGCCTCGTCTCTGTTGCGTTTCATATTCGCCGGCAGAATCCTCGAAAAGAGCAACAAACAAAACGAAGATTTACTTGCGCGCTCGGTTGTTTAGTGTGACCACCCAGCAGGGCCTCGCTAAAACGGCGGTTAGTTGGTATTTTTTATTCTTTCGAAAATAATTCAATGTAGCCAACATTTTTTATTATTTTAAAACTATTTACTAAAAATAAGTTATATAATTTAAGTTTGGAAGCACATATTTGAAACAATTATAAAATATTTGTGTTTCTTCAAAGTTATTGCGTTTTGGTTGTAATTTAGATACATGACTCTTTGGTTGTTTATGGTATTATTAGGGGATTTTCGGCAGACCACGTTGTGGCGTTAGTGTTAAAATTAGAAACTTTATTTGTTCCAGGAAAATATATTTCTTTAGAAAAACAACAAACTATTTCTTCCCCAAAATGAAGATAATATATACGCATTAAAATATAAACTTTATAATAAGATATTTAAACATATTTTAAGTACATAATTAAACTAGATTTTAAAACCACAATTTTTAAATTTTAAAATTTTTCCAGCTGTACATATTTCATTAATAATATTTTTCTTAATTACAATTATTATTAAATAGTTATTTAAAAACTTATGAAAATAAAAGTACTAAGTGAAAATATTTAAAAAAAGAACTCCCAAAACATATTTTTTATGAGTTGCTTGATTTTATGAATTATATTGCAGGACAAATGTAAAAATTCAACACTTTAAACATTTATCATTGTCTTTTAATGCAAATCTTAACAGTAAAATAATCCAATCGCATCCAAGCACTACAAAAACCCTCAATAAGTACAATAACTTAATTTTCGGAATTAATTTACAATTGTCAACTATCTATAAAAACGTCCATAACTATTGGAACTGTGTGCGCTTTTGCATCCTGGATTCTCAGTGCAATTGAAGCGGGTAACGCTTAGAGAGCGGGAGAAAGGAAGGTCGTCTTTGCTGCCTCTAATCAATCTTAATGCGACGGCCATAGCGCCATCCCAGTTGCACCAGATCCCGATGAGCCAGAGCCCACGACAGAAGGCAGACAATTCCAGCCAAGACACCCACACCCAGATGTGTGGCCAGGCCAGAGCTTTGGTACTGTAAGGTAACAATAAATAAAGAAATCAGTAATATAAAACCTATATAATCTCGTTGTAAAACTCACCCAATAGCAAACAATACCGGCCAGGAGGAGCGTTCCACCGAAGAGCTTGCCCGGCCAGAGGCCCAGCAATGGGTTCAGCGACAGCGGTCGGTATTGCTGCCGGATATAGTAAGTGCTGTACAGAATCCGGCTCAACATATTGATGCAGTTGGCGAAGATGAAGCCAACTGGTCCGAAAATGCCGGTCAGTATATAGGAGAGAACCAGGAAACTGACCGAGAATATGGCCATAAGATAGTTGTACTTGTCGATATCCCGACTGGTGTTCGTGGCAAACATGTAGCCCTCACTGATCCCGTTCACGGCCAGCAGATAGATGGCCAGGCAGTGCCACTGCAGCAGACTTTGCGGCAGACCGCCGGCCACAAAATCCGGGCCGCCATAAAGCAGGAGCACAGGATGTGAATAGCTCTGTCCAAAGGTAAACGCTATTAGGCCAATGGAGCTTACGCCAAGGAGCAGATTATTTAGGACACTGCTCGCCTGTCGCACACGTTCCGGCGGCTGCTTGGCCAATCTCAGATCCCGGGTCAGCGTCTGCGTGAAGTAAAAGTAAGAGCTGTCCTCGATGGGCCGGAAAATGAAGCGGGCGGCCATGCTGCCGAGATTGTTGACCACATCATAGGTGGCCTGCTCTCCGAAACTTAGCACTGGCGATACGGACATCACGTACTTCTCGCCCTCCGTCAGGATCTGCTTCAGCACACCTTGCTTCACGAAGCTCAGCGTCAGAGTCTGCAGTTCCCGGTTCAAGGGTTTTCCATTCGGATTGAACATAACGCCGGGCAGAAAGTCACGCAGCTGTTTAAATGGAAAATCATCCATATGCTCGTACAGCGAGACTTGCCAAGCCTTGGCAGCCGGCGGCTTCTTCCGCGATTGCTGTGCAACGTAGCTCTTGAAGCCCTTTAGGTAGAAGTAAAAGAAGCCATACTGGCCAACGACAATGGTCACTGCGCTGGACAGTTGTGCCACGGCAAATGCATTGATGGCCGCACTCCGATCGCCCGTCACGATCCACAGGAAAATGGCCGAGCGCACTAGGATGTGCAGCGTGTTCAGTAGGATCTTTAGCTTCACGAAGCAAAAGACCTGGGCCACAAACACTGCCGACTCGGCGAACAGTTCCAGGACACAGGACAAGGCCACCGCGTAGCAGGCAAACTCGTACTGGGAGGCATAGATGGCGTCCACAGCCGATAGCCAGTTCAACCAAATGTACAGGCAGGGAGCACACAACACCACACAAATGGGAACCCTAAAAAGAAGAGCGCGGGGAGAGAGGAAGAGAGTAGAGATTAGATTGGAGTATGATGCAATAATTTATCTATAAACAAAGTAACAATCTTTTCATGAATTCGAGGAATCGAAATCTGCTTTCAAAAAGTAAAGTTAAATGATAAATATGGGTTTATCTCTAAAATAAAAGGCAGAATATAATAATTTAAAAGATAAACTTAGAATATACTACTGATTTTTAATTAAAACTGTCCCAAAAAGGAACTAGAGTCTCAAAAGCGTATGTTTTTCATTAAGAACTATTATAAATTAAAGGTAAAGCGTCTAACAATCTAAATATATTTAAATTCTGAGTTTTATGCCCAACGGATACTAAGTATCTTACGAATATCTCCTCTCCTATAAAGAATACCTATACTTAAGGTTAGTAAGTTCCTCAGAAATCCCTTCTATACTTATTTATATTATATTATTTTTTTAAAGGGGGACTCCCCCTGGATATATTTACGTGAGCCACATCTGATTGATGAGCTGCGCCCAGGTACAGCGATCACCCTGCTGGGCATTGGCACTCAGCGCTGCCCGGTTGATGGCCTCACGGGAAAGGAAGAGCAGGGTGCTCTCCAGGAGCAGCAGCCGAACGTTCATGATACCGAGGACCTCTCGTCCCACATGTCGCACGATGTACGCATTAATGCCGAAGGTGAGGATGCGGCACAGTATCTGTAGAGGCAGTAGAAGGCGATGATGATGAGTAATGCCGGAGACCCAGGAAAGTAGGAAATAATAGAATACGTCTGGGAATCTGGGACATTGGGACTAACCTGAAAGATGATGCTGAAGCCGGCGCCCAGCAGGCTGCTCTCGAGCACATTGCGTGCCATTGGAACCGTTCGCTAGGCCGGATGCCTCATCACGTAGAGGAAAAGCCAAACAACAAAACCAAACGAAAGGCCTCAAAACAATATTAACAAAATAAATTGATTGCTAACGACACAGTCCAACAGTGTTGGAAAGCGGCCAGGCGGTGCGACAACAGCTGTTCTAACAGCGCTGTTAACAGCACTATGTACGTGTAACATAAGTGATAACGGTTGTCTGTTATTTAAAAAATTCAAAAACAGAAGATAACGATTGGCTTATCATTTTAATAAGTACAGAGCGCACTCGAAATTGTGTACCAAGAGAAAGCAATAATTTCCTTATTGATGTTAGGATTTAAATTAAACACGTTTATACCCTTTCGGTGTATTATAATTTTAGTCGAAAGCTTGTTACGAGGTGAAGGAATCATTTCCGACCCTATACATCATATATATTCTTGATCAGCATCACCAGTAGAGTCGATCTGGCCATGTGCGGTAGAAATATACATATTTGAAATTTTTTCAAAATTTTATAAGGGGTTACATCGTTAAAGATTCGTAAAAATTTACAAGAAATGTAAAATGTTTTAATTTTTAAATTGAGTATGCAGATTTTTTAACCTTATAAAAAATAGCAAGGAAAAGCTTTTCGAATTTAAATAAATGCATTTTTAACTTAGTTATGAGTTATTTAAACTTTGATTTGTCAAAAAAAGTTTATATATAAATATAGATACAAATTGATTAAAAAATGTGAATATTTAAAGCTTAGTTATGATTTATTTCCCAAACTATCCTGTAATTCAAATTCTTACAGCAAGGGTATATAAACTTTGTCTTCTTTTCTTGTTGTATTAGATTTATATCCTTCAATGAATATTGATCAGCGCAAAGTTAAGTTACCGGCTTAAAAATGCAACATTGCACCTCTCTCTCTCTCTGCCTAACACACTCTCTTTGTGCAAATATCACATAAATAATATAAAGTCTGGCTCGCGATTTAAAACTCAAAACTGAAAAGACAAAAAGCTCAAAACTGGTTGCGACAACTTTCGTTGCGCCGCCGAAGAAGAAGTTGCGGCTGCTGGCCAAGTTAGTTTGCGTCTTAGCTCCGCTCGAGGCGGTCGTGTTTTGTGGCCAACAAAAACGGACTGGCTTTTAACCAAGTACTACGAGTGGTTACCAGTATCCAAGAGTTAAAGCTAAAGGAAAGGTGCGCGGGCGCATTAAAAATACAAGAGGAGAAAAGCGAACGAAACAAAAAATATATAAATACAAAAAAAACGATAGAAAAGCGAGAAAAGCGAGTGGTGTGTTCTGCAAGACAGAGCGTGAAGACCAGCATTGTTTTATATTTTATTTTGTTTTATTTGTTATTGTTGTTGTTGTATTCGGTTTAGTTCGTCTTGATTGCGGTATAAATATATGCGGAAAACCTAATCCGATCCAAAGGAACGTAACAATAAACGACGTCAACTGCCTTATAGGATTACAAAAAAGTAGTGTGACACTTTTCCGCGAGTGAGGAAAAACAGGTTGCCGCCATATAGCCTCTAGGGCCTCGTTCAGCAGTGCAGTTCCACCTGGCCCACCTGCTCGCCTGGATCGGACCAGATCACCTGGTTGGTTATGCTGCCCTCGTGTCCCAAATACACTTAAAAACGACAGGAAAAAAATACACAAAAAAACGCAAAGCAAAAAATACAACAAAATCACAAAACAATAATAAAAGCAATCAAGAGTTGACATTGCCAAGAACGTAATAAAGGAAAGGTGGACAAATCTATAAAGGAGTGGAAGCAGGAGGAGGCGCCGCTGGAGGGCAGTGATCCAGGATGTCGGACATTTACTACTGCAGCAATAGCCAGGTGAGTGAATGATCGTTTCAAGTTCTGGGACAAAGCAATTACTAACTAAACTAGTTAGTCGAGGAAATGCGCGTAAATACCTAGTACAGATCAGGGGAAGGAGGGGCTCAAAAGTACATAGTTCTTGTCAAGTAAATTACAGGGTAAAGAGGGTCTCTTACTTGTTATTACTTTTTTTCTTAATATAAAAGAATTAACTATAGACACACTGAAGGAATTTTTAAAATAGAAAATAATAAATACTCAAAAGTACATAGTTCTTGTCAAGTAAATTACAGGGTAAAGAGGGTCTCTTACTTGTTATTACTTTTTTTTCTTAATATAAAAGAATTAACTATATACACACTGAGGGAATTTTTTAAATAGAAAAATACTAAATACTAGTAGTACTTAAAATAAAAACACCATACAATTTATATGACTGATAAAGTTCTTGTTATCTTAAATGTTTTAGAGTCAATATTAATGGGCTTCCCGAAGTTTCTGATAAGTTTTTTAAGAATTGGCTTAAAAACAGCTGTTTTACTTAACCAACTTAAAAAAAGAGAAGGTATTACAACTGTTTTCAGTTTAGTAAACTAATGTTCTTGCGATTTACTGGACAATTTGAAGTTAAAAAGCATTCCTCTTAGTTTTTATAGTTAGGATAATTTACAGAAAGTTAGATAATCGATTTGCATTAAGTCTGTTCTTTAATATTTAATCATTAATCTGGTGATTATCTCTTTCAGTCAGATAGCATTGACTGATAATAGTAGAAACCGATCTAAAAAATATTTAAATAATTAAGGCAAATATTAATCATTGGTGCACCTACCTTTAACCAAGAGCTAAAAATCAAATGCAGTTGGAGTATTTTCTCTACTATTAAATAACTTAAAGACTAAGAATATCATCAAATTAAAACAGCTGCTTTAATTAAACTCAACTTTCGATAAAAATTAACTTTATTTAATTCTTTTGGGGTGATACATTTTGAAAATCCAATCTCCAATATCAAAAAAGTTTTATAATATAGCAAACCGTAAACAGATAAAAAATTTATAATTGCATTTTAACATACTGATTCAGTATTATTTTTTATTTATTTTTGGCAACTTAAAATATTAAATGTAGATTAAACATTGTTTAAAAAATTTATTTGAACCTTTAACTTACATTCCATTTCATTTATCCAAGACAGAAGTTTAATGATAGAACAAAACAAAAATTTTTTGTGAATATAAAATACAAATCGTTATAAAATATTGCTTTCCATTATTTCATTATAATAACTGTTTCTATAAATACAACATTTATTATTTATTTCATAGAAATATCTATTTTTATACCGATTCTCTTTTATTTTCCAAAAATACCATTTAATCTTTGATTGAACAGATTCTCAAAAGGTCCAAAAATTTGTTTTGTCTCTCCACTTGACAGTATTTAGTTTTGTTAAAGCTTTAATTTAGATATCTTAGTCTCAGTTTCACGTTTTCTAAGCTTCGTATTTTTTTATCTCTAGCATTTTGGTAGTTTGTCTTAAATGGCTTTTCAATCGCTGTCATAATCGCTGGGCAGCCATAATTAATAAAAGAAAAGTAAAAGCGTCGTTAAAAACAGTAACGGTTTGCTTTTTGTCATGTGGCCAATTACTGCGGATTACATAATACAAATATATATCACTGGCTAACGATTTCCAATCAATATGTGTGTATATATGTATATATCGATATCTAATGGATAATGCTACCGCCCTGTTATGCCTTAATTAATCCCGCTTTGTATGAAATGGACCCAATCGAATAAAATGCCATTTCTGTGCGGCTTAAATGGTCTTGTTATGTTATTTATTTCCTTAAAAATCATGTTATATGATATATAATATATTGAATATTTAATGTAGAATTCCCTTAATAATTATTAAGACCAGTCCACGCCCCCAGAAAGAGGCGGGCAGCATCGCAGCATAAAAAAAGTGAGGGAATAATAAAATCTAAAAGTGAAAGTGCGTCCCGTTACAAGCCAATGTTGACTTAGTAACTTACTTTTGCAGCTCGCCTTTGTTGCTTTTGTTGTAATTGTTATAATAGTTGTTTGTTGCCAAAGTTGTTGTTGTTGTTACTGTTACCTGTTGCTGTTGTTGTTATTGTCGCTTTTACCTGGGGCGCATGGCTCTAAAAATATGTGGCTCACCTCAAAGAAAGAAAACAAAAGTTTTTTTTTGTCACACTGTTCGAAATATTTTTTTGGGACACGACAAGGTCATTATTTATTGATACCATATTTGGGATTATTATGTTTATCTGACCAAAAAATTAAGTTTATGAATGTGGTAATTATAAATTATAATAATTTTTAGTATTATTATTAAGTGTGCTTTATTTCCTGAACATTTTGTTTCAGATAGTTTTTGTTAAAGCTTTTCAACTGAAATATTTCTACTTATATACCTAACACATTTTTATTTGCTTATTATATTTAAAATGTATTAGTTATGTTAGTAAAATCCTTGTTTTGATAAATTATAAATATCAGTTTGAATTTAAATTAAGAGTACCCTTATTTTTTGTCAGTGCTAAGGTCGTTGTTTTACGATTTCTTTGTCGTCTTAATTCTGCAGTCTTCTGTTTTCAGTCTTCCCGTCATCTCTTCTCAGCTGCTTTTTGTGCTTTTAATTTGCATCTGTTTTTTATGCCAAAATGTCTGTTTCTGTTGCTTTTCTTTATTATTATTATTTCCCTCTTGGATTTTTTCCAACTGTGTTTAGTGGCGTGTATAAATTTGTTTGTGAAATGAGTCTTTCTTTTGGCTTTTTGTTGTCTTGGTTGATGAGAATTTACCCAACCGACATGTGACAATATAATGCTAAAGAAATTGTATACAAAAAAACGATTTTTGAATGCTCTTACTAAGAGATTTTGGTGCATAGGAATTTTAGGTATTTCTTTTATTTATTTCTATAAGAATAATAACCCATTTCGATGAAGCAAGAGATTTCAATCTTTAAAAATATCCCCAGTAGTAGCATTTAAGTTTTATTTTTTGTTCTTGTTCTGCATTCAAAACAAAAAGCCCCTCCCTTAAAACTTCTTCTTCAAGAAAATGATTGCAATTACCTAAATTATCTTTAAAGAGTACAAAGTCAAAACAAAATACTTAATTATAAAAAGACATATGTAAATATGCACTAAGGAACCATCTATTGTGCAATATCTTCACTGGAATCTGTGAATGGGGGCCGTGGAGTCTCTTGGGCATTTTGTAAAGGGTATTTGTTATGTACTATATTTTGGGTCCAAGGTTTTCACCAAAGAGTTGTCTTTTTTGTTAGTTAGTTAGGTTTATTGTTGTTAGTTGGTATTTATTTTGCTGTGTGTTGTTTCGCAGGGCGTGTGTGTGTGGTGTGCCTGGGTTCCCCGAAAGGGATCCAAAATCATTATTTTTGCTGCATTTTGGTTTGGTGTTGTTCGGGGGCGTCTATTGAGCAATTTAGAGTTTATGCTGCGATTGTTTGGTGGATTAGTTTTCATTTCATTCCCTTGCTCTAGCTTTAGGTCTAAACTGGGGAGCACAAAAACAGATACAGGTAAAATACTAGGTTTACGGAGGGAATAAGGTTTTTTAAGAGGGTTCACACATAGGAAAATTATAATTTTGATGGGTGTTAAATATTTTATTTCTAAGAGAATTCATTAATCTAAAGTTAAAGCCTTTGTTGAAGATCAATCTCTTATTCTAAAAACAACAGTAAAATAACAGTAACATTGCACTCATTATAATAACGGCAACAACAAGGACTTCCGTTCCGCGCTTAACAGCACTCTGTTAGTTAAATAAGATTTTACAGGAAGTTCATCTGCACATTAACAGTTTTCTGCACATAACAGACATCAATCGGACATCTTAACTGACCGTTATTTTAATTCATTTACTTTATTTTTTTTTTTAAGAACATATACCATAGTTATGATCGCTATTGTGGGCTCCACTATATATATGTGTGTGTGTGTGTGGGGCCTGGCATTCCAATTATAGTAATAGCAATAAGTAGTAATAGTCTGCAGTCTGGAGTTTCTCGCACAGCATTTTGCGCCAAAAAAGTGATTGCAGGCGACAACAACAAAACTCGCTTGACTCGAAAACAAACGCAACAACTTTCAGTTGTCTGCTGCTTTTGGCTTTTCGGCTTTTCGACTATTTTCTAGTTTTTTTTTCTGTCTAATTTTTCTTTTATTTTTTTCTTTCGGCTTATCTGACTTGTGGGGCCCATTAGAGTCTTAGTTTCTTTGGATTTTTTTTCCTCTCCCATGTCTACGTTATTATTTTTGCACAATCCCCTGGAAAAAATCTTTTCATTGTAATTATAAGCTTTATTTTTTTGGACAAGAATGAACTTAGCTAGAGTCCAAGAGTTTCCAATAGTTTCCAATAGTTTCCAATAGTTTCCAATAGTTTCCAATAGTTTCCAATAGTTTCCAATAGTTTCCAATAGTTTCCAATAGTTTCCTTTAGTTTCCAATAGTTTCCAATAGTTTCCAAAAAATTAAATAAGTCCACGACTTATACTGTCTCTGAAAACATCAAATAATAATAATAATTGTTAATAAAAAGAATAGCCAAAATGTAGTTATAAAACTTTAACTTTAAATAAGTCATAAATTGATTTTTAACATTTGTTAAAATTTTTATTTTTCTGTGTTCTTAAATGGCTATCTATTTTTTGCAATCATTCGCAAAGTTGCGAATAGCAACAGGTTCACCTCACGAATAAAAAAAGAAAAAATAATAAACAAAAGCCAGCAGCCAGCAGGAATGTTCAATAAAATGTTGTTGCCATTTTGGCCAAAATGCCACAGCAGACTTGGACTGGAAATGGCTTTAACCCAACAAAAGTCAATATTGATGTCATCATATTGATTTCTTTTTTATTTTTATGCATTTAAAAAATAATAATACATGCAATACATGAAATTTAAATAGTATTGATATGAATTTATACATGTTTAAAATTATTTAAATTATACCAATAAACCCTGTAATGCTTTTTAATCTTCTTTAGTTAGTTTTTTGAAATGTGCTATTATTCAATTCTATTATTATTCTAACATTAAAGAGATGCAATCTTAAAGTTTTCTCTAACTTCAAATGTTTTATTATTTATACACAAAATAAAATCCGGTCACTAGTGGGTTAAATTTAGCTTTGATTTTTTTCAGCTGCTTGCGCATAATCTCCAATCAGACTTTTCTTGAATCGACCTTTTGACAGAGCAATGCAACCAATCATTTCAGTCGAAATGCAACTAAGCAGTGCAATCTAAAGCTCTTAAAACAAGTTTTTCTTGATCTTAAATACTTACTTTAATTTAAAATAATATAAAACATAAATATTATAATATGATAAAACCTTAAACTATAATATTTGTAAACAAAAAGTTACAAAAACATAGATTGTTGATACTTTTTAGGCAATCGATTACGATAACAAATCAAAATCAATAAATCACATGATCGAAAGAGGGGCGGCAATCTTATCAGAACTTTCTCCAACTGCCTTGCATTTTTTTTTGTAAGACGTCATTGAAATGAATTAGAAGAAGTGGGGGGAAATAAAGACTAAAGAAAACCAACAATGACAAAAGGTAGAAGCAAAAAAAAAGAATGCTGTGGTGCTGCTGTCGACGTCTCTGTCGCTGTCGCTGTCTCCGTCTCTGTCGCTGCTCACTCTTGGAAGAAAGTAGGACAAATCTTTGGTTTCTCCTCCGCCTTCTCCTCCTCCTCCTCCTCCTCTCATTCGGCTTCTTCATTAACTGGGATTTATGGCAATGCCTCTGTTAAATTAAATTTCCTCTCGTGCCCGGGCCCTTTCCATTGCCATTTCCCAATTGGCATGATTACACACCCATTTAGCTTCGACTTCCAGTATTCCAATTGGCATGGAAAGCATTGCGCCGCTGCTGCTGCAGCCTTGAACCACCGATGTCGCTGCTGCGTGGGCAAAATTCGCCTTTTTATTGGTTTTTTCGTTTATTTTTTGTTTTGTTTATTTTATTTGTTGTTTTCTTCATTTAGTTTCTTTTCGTGTTCCCTTTTGCGGCAATTTCCTGCTGCAGTTTGTCGGCAAAAAAAAAACAAGTTGCAAAATTTCAATTAAATATGCTAAACTCTGGAAATTACTTCTGCTTTTTTGTATTTTTCGGGAAATTGTGGGAATGGATAAGATTTTTCAATTATGTGAATAAACATAAAGCAACATTTAAACTTTAAGACAAAAGCAAAAAATTATTCATAAGTTTTCAACAGACTTGATTATTATTATTTTTGCAGATTTTTTTTTATAAAATATAATAGCCTTAAGTAAAAAACCCGGAAGTTAGTAAATAAATACGACTATAAACGAATAAAAAAAATATTAATCAAATTACTTTAAGTTAATATTATTCAAGGTCGCTATACAATCATTTGCAACTATTATTATTTTTTAAAATTATTATAAAATACATATGCCAATATTTTTTAGAAAGCCTCAAGAAAATATTCTTTAAATAAACCTTTTTAATTTCATTATTTAAATGGTGAAAGTGCATTAATTAAATCATTTAACAAGTATCAAAACCTTCTGAGAAAAAAATAAAATATTTTCAGCTTTCTTCTGCTTCGAAACAAGTAATTGATTTAATTAAAGGTATTTTTACACGCTTTTTGCTTCATAAAAAAAACGCAAGTCAGTAAAAAACGATAAAAAAAATTAAATATTTCAACGACAATAATTTAGCGGTAACTAGAGCACCCTGAAATTAAATAGCAACGTTTTGTTGAAAACGAAAAATGCAAAAAATAGCAGAAAATATTCACTGACAAATTGCCATAATTATTTTTATTTTTAATTTTAAAAGTTCAGTCTCATTTTAAAGTGAATGAAAAGAGTTCAGATTTTGTAAATTAATTAATAATGCTTCATATACGTGAATGAAGATTATATATGCCATGATATGACGTTTTAGAAATGTAAGCTGCTTTAAAATATACATTTAAAAAAATATATAACATTTTATAATACTATTTTATATATGTTCTTTATTTTTATGGTAAAATTTGCATATTCCACCTTGGTTCCCACTCCCAGAAAAAGCAAATTAAATCGCTTCGATTGAGAAACCAAAGCCATTCCCATTTATGCTTCGTAGAATCGCATTCTGAATAGGTAATTTTCTGCCACCTGGAAATATATGGGAGTAGAAAGGTAAAAAAGACAAGGATGGCTAAATAAATAGCCAAGAAAGCGCCCATTGGCATTCCAATGAACAAACGTTTTTTTTTTGATCTGAGAACTTTCTACTTCATTTGGAATTCATATATACCAAGAGCTACACTGAAATAATAAAGATATTATTTTAATATATTAATTATTGCAATTAAAATACTGTTGCCAATAAATGTTTCATTATTGGAAATTAAATAACAATGCATAATATCTCAAGATATCTTTGGAAAGTAAAGGTACTATATATTTTTTCCAATGTATTCATAGTCTGTCTGGCTTGCATTTAAATTTGCAATAATTGGTGTGGCTCTGACTATATATTTTTTTTCTTATGTTTTTTTTTTGCTGTTTTTTGCTGCTATTTTTGATTGCCAGTTTTGCTCGTAGGCCGCCCGCGTGACTCACCTTGACTTCACCCACTTTAACTGCCAGTCTGTGCACACACTCCCTGGAAAAAAAAGAAGGCAGCCCCAGTTTCCATGTGGCCAGAAAATCAGAAAATCAGTAAATAAAAAATAACAACAAATCGGCGCAGTCACGTCGTCGTCACCGTTTGCCATCTATCTACGCGTTCCCAATCCGAAACGATTCAAAATCCGTAAGATACTTCACCACGCACGTACAGTTAGGGAGAAGTCGCACTCAGGGCGTGGCTTCAAATGCAGGCAGAAATCCGTTTTGGGAAAACTAATATTGGTCTATCTTCAAATTATGTTTACTAAGAAAGAGCTAAGTAACTTTTGGAAAGCCGAACTTCTGTATACACTTACAGGGGAGCGAAGTTTAAGATTGATCATAAAGTAAGTCGATCATTAAATGCATTTACTATATTTCAATTTGAGAGAGTTGTTCTGATAGTTTTTATTAGATTATCGTTAATCTTAATTTAAAAAATTTATAGAATTTGTATGATTTATTCTCTATAAAATTTAAATATAACGAGTTTTAGAATTGAGCAATTGAATACGAGTATTATTCAGGGTTGAATTTACAATTTTGATACCTTTCCAGGGTATTTCAGTCAAAAGCTTGAATCACAGTGAATGAATCATTTCCAACCCTATGAATCATATATATTCTTGATCAGAATCAACAGCCGAATCGATCTAGACAAAAAAATAAAGAATATTTTTTTATTTTAATTTTTTCAAAATTTTATAAGGGCTTACATCGTTAAAATTGTCAAAAAAAAATCGGATTTTTAAAATTTTTTTTAAACTTTAAATTGAGTAAGCAGATTTATTAATTTTATAAAAACTAACACTGGACAGCTTTCCGAATCAAAATTAAGGCATTTTTGGCCTAGTTATGAGTTTTTTAAACTTTGGTTTGTCCTAAAAATTGTTCTATAAAAATATAAATAAATATTTAATTTAAAAAATTAAGGCATTATTTTTCAATTCAAAATTTTTCAGATTTAGGCAGCTAATCATATAAATGTATATTTTTTGTTTGCTTGGTTTATTTTAAATAATATATTATAATTATTAAATATTAGTTAGCATAAATATTTTGCAGTATTTTAAATATAAATACAAAAATATGTATAATATAAAATGTATAGTTTAATTTAGTTAAAAAACAACAAAAATGCATTTAAAATAAGGCAAAATAAGGAATTTCATAGTCAGAAAACAAAAGACTTAAGACACGAACTTGGTCAATTTTTTCTTTGCAACCTTTCAAAGCCGTCAAAATACTGTTTTGAAAAATTCTGGATTTTATTACTTATTAAATTTAATATTAATATATATATTATCAAAATATTTTTTATATGAAATAGACGAAAAATTGTGAAACAATTGCATTGGAGAGAGAGAGAGTGCATTCACAACAAAGTTGCAAATTCCTTGAAGGGGTCAAAGCTTTTTCACGTTTATCTTTTTTGCTTTGACTCTTTCTCCCTCTCCTTTCTCCCTCTCTCTCTCTCTCTCTCTCTGTTCGGTCTTCACCTTTTTATCCTACTTCTCCCTCACCTCCTCCGCGTTTTATTGTCCATTTGCAGCTTTCCCCCAGTTCGTTCGGCAAACGTTCCGTTATTAATTCAATTCGTCACGATTGAGTGGCAGCTGCTGCGACTGAGAAAACTGAGAAAATACAGAGTCTGCGGCGGCTGCTTGAAGGGAAATTAGTGAAAAGCTGTCACAGCTGCCGTTCCGTTCCGTTCCAAACCGTTCATTCCCGCACGTGTCTCAAACACAATGGCGCACTGTGAAATGTAATATTTGAACAGAGCTCCGGTGTTCCTAACTCAACGAACTCGACTTGCTGCCGGGGGAATGGTCTGAAATTTGACCAGAAGATTTCCACTGACTTGGCTATTACGCATATGTTGAAATGGTAATGATCGCATAAGCCTAACACTGCTAACTTGGCTTGTCATTCGGCTAACTTGGTGAAATTTGACCCGCGGGTGTCTTGTGATTCAAGCCAATGGTGGGGGCTTCTTACTTACAGATTAACTTACTGTGTTATGGCTATACTATAACTATATAACTATAGCTATAATACTTGTAATTGATAATATTGCATCAATTTCCTTACGATACCTTTATTCAGGACCGGTTTCTAGCCTTAGTGTTAAAATAATGTGCAAAAGTGATAAAGAAAATGCTTAAAAATGTAATTTTGGAATGTTATATGTTATATGTTATATGTTATATGTTATATGTTATATGTTATATGTTATATGTTATATGTTATATGTTATATGTTATATGTTACATATCTTTTACAGGCATTTAGCACTCTGTTAATTTAACAGTTACCCTAAAATTCATTCCTTATTCATTCCTTTTTCTTGCTAAAACATAAAGTTTTAAGTTATTTTTTTACTATTTTTTTCGTAACGGTAATTTAAGTCACAAAAATCGCACTATATCAAGGCTCTCCTTGTGCCATTTTATATGGCCTTTTGTTACGAATGCCAATTTTGAAAATTGTTCTGTGGAAACTTTTACCCACCGAATGCCGTCTTTTGTTTAAAATGCATTTTGCATTCACAGCCTGATGGGGATCATAATTGTGCTAATAATATAATGCTAACCCCCATCTACAGATGGTGAAATGAACCACGTTTCGTTGTCGTTTTCGCTTTTCTTTCTCACACGGCGACTAATTAGGCAAATTCAGGGGGTCGCAACTGGGAGTTGCAAGATGCCGATGGTGTCTTTAAAACATGTTTGCCTCAACATGTTTCCGAAACGTGTTTGGCGGTGGCAGCGGGGCAACAACAATATAAATAGCAGAAGCAGAAGCAGCAACAAAAACACTTTCATTGCCCCAGCTGCATTTTACCTTGGCTTAAAAAAAAAAAAAATACAAAAAATATATATACAAAATTTCGACTGCAATTGGCACGAAAAAATTCGCTTTCGCTTTGTGCAAGCAAAAAAAAAGCAGACAAAACGCAGAAAAAATACACCAAACGATTCAAAAATGCGAGGCTTCTGCTTTTTTCTTCGAATGACACTTGTCGCTTGTGGAAAAATGGCAATGAAAATGGAGATGGGAAAACGAGTTTGTGGCCTCAGTCTTTTGAACTCTGTATCGAAATATCGAAAGCCTACCATAGACAGGAACAGCTGACCTTATGGCCAACGAAACGAAGAAAGTTGCAACAAGATTTTACGTTGACCCTTTTTTTTTCTCAGCTTTTTTTTTTTTTTTTTGAATATTTCTCTTTTGAAAATGAAAGTGGCATGCGGCAATATGCCGTTGCCCTTTATATCACCACATGATTTTATTGATTTCGATTGCTTAGAAATCGATTTAACAGAAAGTTTACTAGAAAGTAAATAAAAGGCAGAGAATTCTTTAAATCACTTTATTTAATATTATATACATATATATATATATATGTACATTTAAAGATATATTAAATACAATATTACATTAACAATTGTATTCTTTAAGGTTGAATTTTAAATATAAAACTAGTAACTCAAGACTTGATCTGGGCTTTGTATTATTTTTACTTTCAGAATCATTAATTATATATCATTAAAAATATGTACTAGCCCCAATATCGAACCCAAAATGAAAAAAATAAGCTCAACAAAGTCACAACCCATCAAAAAAGTAATCAAAAGAAATATGTAAATATGCTAAGCGAATGTGAAATGAAATAAATAAACAATAACTATCGAGGAAACTTTCTTTTCGAAGAGTTTTTGTCTGCTCACTTGACATTGGACTCTTTGCATTATTGTTTCTTTGTTTTTTTGTTTTTGCTTTTTGTCGAGTCTAACTGGAGCAAGTTTTTCTAATTTTTTGTTGGTGTAAATTTTGTATTTTTTTGACCAGAGGGCGATGAACGCCGAGGTGCGCTAAATTCGTAGTCGCACAATTAGCACCTGCTCGGTTGGTTAGTTGCTCGCTTTTGGCCATGTCCAGCGCATGTCGTCTCCATTACCAAGTTTGTAATAATATTTGGTCTATTGTTTGCAGTCCATGTGATGCCGGTACAGTGAATGCTCAGTGAAAAGGGAAAGCCTTACTAAAACGATATTAATTTCGATTAAAATATTTAAAAAGTATGGGGCCTTGTGTAAAGAAATGTATCAATTATTAAAATTACAGTGTTTTAATGAAGTGAAAGATTAATATTTAATTAGGAATTACAAAAATATAAAATATATAAAAATAATATATAATAACTTCGGAAAGCCAAAGTTTATTTACCCTTGAAGCTTACTATCAAATTATAGACTTTAATCGAAAATCAATCATATCTAAGATTAAAATATTCACATTCTTTGAATGGATATTTATCAATATTTTATATGCAAATTTTTTCGACAAATCAAAGTTTAAAAATTTCATAACTAAGCCAAAAATGCATTAATTTCAATTTGAATTGCTTTTCTGTGCTAGTTTTTATAAGTTGAATAAATCTGCATACTCAATTTAAGATTTAATAAAATTCAAATTTTTGTCAAATTTTTTCACAATTTTAACGATGTAACCCCTTATAAAATTTTGAAAAAATTTAAAATTATTATTTTTTCACCGGACATGGCCAGATCGACTCTGCTGTTGATGCTGATCAAGAATATATATGATTTATAGGGTCGGAAATGATTCTTTTCCCTCGTAACAAGCCTCTGATTGAAATTAGAATACCCTAGAAGGGTATAAAAATACTAAGAATATAATTACATTTATTTCGGTTACTTTCTTTAATATATGCAGAATATTCATATATATAAATCAAAAATGGAAAGTGTATACAAACTTGGCTTTTCTAACCAAAATATCTAGTATCCTTCATTTGAACTTGAACTAAATTCCTACGAATTTCTATAATGCTCCAAAGTTATATTACTTTAATTTTCCTTCCTTTTTTACTTTGCAGATGAAAAAAACACGCGACTCAGATAAATCATCCGCCCCGTTGGCTGTCACAAATTTAAATGCTAATTCGAACCCGCACTCCAATTTAAATTCGAGTTCGAATTCGAACGGGATCGCTGCCAATATGGCGGCGGCCGATAAAAAGAACAACAACAGCAACTGCAGCAATCGCAACAAAGACAAGAGCATGCAAACAAACGGCGGCGGCGGGAAAAACTGGAAGGTAAGCGTAATTAAAACCGCCAGATGAGCGGTAATTGGGGAAAAGCCAAAAGAAAAGTGGTGAGAGCGGGAGGGGAAATGCGAAATGCGAGTTGTGTGTGTGATGCAACCGAGAAAATCACGTTGCACGTGCAAATGAAAGCAGAAGAAAAAAAGAGTCCCAGAGAAGAGAAGAGAAGAGAAGATCTGTTATGCGGCCGACTGACTTTTGACTTGTCTTCTGTCACTTTCTGACTTGCATTAAGTCTTTGTGCCAAGACAGAGACAGGGAGAGGTACGCACTCTTTTAACCCCTTGAACCCCAAAGCGGCCTTACAGTTGATATAAAAAAATATGTAGAATTTAATTTAGTACATAATTCGGTTAGAAAATGTTTATTAAATAATTAATTTATTTTTATGTATTTTATTTCAAGTTATTTTATTTCAATTTAATAATTCGTGTGGATTTTTTTGATTTAATACAAATTTAAGACTTTATAATTTACATAAAGACTGATTTTAATTCCAATTCCCATCGGTTTCTTCAAACAGCCAAAAATATTGATACATTTTTTACTTTTATCTTACGAACAAGAAAAAATATTTTAAAAACTATCTATTTCTCAGATTTTCCTTAAAAAGTACTTTAAAATAAAGAAAGTTCAGATAATTTTCTAAAATAACTTTTTAAACCTAAAGTTTTATCTTATATCTAAATATTTTACACATGAAACCTTTGAATTTGAAACTATTTAAATAATTTTTAAATATTTCCAACCAAATATAAATAAATTAAATATAAAACATACATCATAAAGATATTATTTCTTTGTTCTGAATAAATAAATGTGCTCAAATTTTTTTTTTTTTATTATAAAATCTTTGTTAGAGTATTGTATATAATTTTGTCCAGTTCAGGTTTTATTTTAATGCACAATCTTTGCTGTGTTCAACAAATTAACATTAACAAATGCGGAAATGCGGTGTTGCGTTGACCACTGCGAGGCAAGGCGATGCGTTGTTTGATTATGAAACAAAAAAAGCCATTTGTGTTTAATTACTCGTCTCTGGACTACATTGTATTATTGTTATTGTTATGTCTTCTGCGGCAGCATCACTCCACTTCACATCACATGGCATCACGCAGTCGATGAGGAAAACCAAAACTGGGCCGTGTGCTGACCCGTTTTGTTAGTGTTTCAGGAAAACCAGTGAAGAAAAAAAGAAATAATGAAAACAGAAAAGTAGTTTATTCACTTAACTTGCGCTTTAAGCGTCTGCGTTCTGTTTTTTTCTTTCTTTCGTTTAATTTTCTATGCTTTTGCAACTTCAACATCAGAAAAGTTGATGCCGATTCCCCCGCTATGTTACGTGCTAGTTAAGCGCAATTTAAATAAAATCAATTAAAAACAAAGAAAGGAAGCTAACTTCGGCACGCCGAAAATTGTATACCCTTGCAGATCGATCTCTTGGAATTAATACAATATAAATTATATATATTTATGCTTTAATTCACCGTTTTGCATTTTCTTCTATTTTTAACGATTGTTTGTATGGCAACTCTATGATATAGTAGACCGATTTTCATAAAATTCTACACAAAATTCTAAATTAACATACAATGGCTATATTTTAAATTTGATAAAAATCGGTTGAAAACTGATAAAGTTATAAAATTTTTTCTTAAAATCTCCGATCGTTCCTATAGCAGCTATATATATATGTATATACATATATATATATATATAGTCCACCGATTCACACTGCTCCGATTTATATACCAGTAAAATTATGTAGAAGAATAACTCAATAGTTTCATTCAAATAGCTTTTTTTGTTCCAAAACAAATCTCGCACATCTGTGCTTATGATTCGCAACTTGTTCTAACCTCCCAGGAACGAAGTGACTGCTGCCGGCCACGTCTCAGATATGTGTTGTGTTACAAAAGTTGCAAGTCATTGTTTATTAGTGTTCAAAGTTAGTAACTGATCACACATTCTTACATGTCATAGATACTTAGTGATCATAGGTACTCAATGTTCGTTGATACTTACTGTTCAGAGTTAATTACTGGTCATAGATATTTACTGATCATAGTTACTTACTAATCATAGATACTTACTGTTCAGAGTTGCTCACTGGTTATAGATACTTACTAATCATAGATACTTACTGTTCAGAGTTACTTACTGATCATACTTAATTACTGATCATAGATAATTACCGATCATAGTTACTCACTGGTCATACATATTAACTGTTCAGAGTTACTTACTGGTCATAGATAATTGCTGATCATAGTTAATTACTGATCACAGATACTTCCTTGTTCATTGATAGTTACTGATCATAGTTAATTACGGATCAAAGTTATTTATAGATCAAAGTTCCTTAATGTTCATTGATACATACGGCTTGCACATTTGTTTACCTGGATTTATCCATGTTGATAACTTTATTATGCACATATATTATTTATCACAACATATCTCTGCGGTCTTAAGAGCTATGTACATCTACTTGATTTTGTGATTACATTATTAAAGCCGAATTATTAAAAGCAGACTTGCAATATTCAAAACCAGAAAATGGGAAATTTTCAAGTGCAACCACTTTGTATTTTTCAGCTTTTGGTTTTTCCTCGTGTGTTTTGAATTTTTCAAGTTTTCAAGCTGTTTCGTTCCGTGATTTGATTTAACGGCATGATTTGGCTAAAAACAAAAATCAAAAAAGCATATAAGGCGCTTTGCCGGTCGCTGACCTTCCTTAATTATAAATATTGAGGCTCCAAAAAATGTGAATGTTTGTTTTTTTTTTTGTCTGTATGCTTTTCCTACTTACCTCTCTTGTCATTCGCAGGGCATTGTCCAGACTAATCCCAGTGGAGGTGGAGGTGGAGGTGGAGGCAGTGGAGCTATGGGTGTGGGCACCACATCCCAACCGCCCAAGGTGTTCCACAACACCAGATGCACACGTCACCACAAACCGCATCACAATCATGGCAACGGACCGCCGCTTTCTTCCGCCGCCACCAATGGAGGAGCAACTGAAGCACTGGACACCGCGCAGCTAAGAGATCGGGATAGGGAAAGGGACAGGGACCGGGATCGAGAGAGGGAGAGGGAGCGGGATCGAGAGCGAGAGAGGGAAAGGGAACGAGAACGGGAGAGGGAACGGGAACACCACCTACACATACACAGTCACAACCATGGTTTGAGGAGAAAGTCGGAATCGGTTCTATCCACCGATTCGGATATCCGTTTCACCCGCCGAAAGCTGGGCGATGGCCAGAAATGTGGTTGCGCCGTAATTGCTGGATTCCTTATTGCCCTTTTGGTGGCCGGAGCCTTTGTCTATGTGGGATGTAAGTCCACTCTCCTTACTCTCTCCCAACTATTAAGTGATTTCTCACATGCCAACTCATCATCATTATTATATAGATACTTACTTCCGACCGGAACCATTGCCGGATCGCGTTTTTCGTGGACGCTTTATGGTGCTGAACGACAAGTGGAGCATGGAGCTGGCCAACCAGAATTCGCTGAGATTTCAACAAAAGTCCAGGGATTACCGGGAGCGAATCAATCTCACACTGAGGCGTTCCGATCTGAGGGAAGCCTACGAAGGTAGCGAGATATTGGCCCTAGATGGGTGAGTATAAAATAGAGATTAGAGATATTATATATAGTAATTATAATATTTAATAACCTTTCCAGCAGCGAGGATAATAACAACATAATTGTGCACTTTAATATGATCTTTGATCCCTATGCCGGCCTGGTTAGCAGCGGTGATCTTTTGGCTTTGTTCCATGAGGAGATGAGCCAACCGGCCCAGCAGCGTCGTCATTTTGCCAATATGACAGTGGATGTGGCCAGTTTAACGATTAAGGAGACAACGGGTCTCATTGAGGAGCCAGTTATGTCCAGTTCACCGCTGGGGGGACACGATGAGGCCACTGAACCGGTGGTGACCACCACACCGGCTCCACCGCGTCGCTGCTCCCAGCTGGAGTTAAGCTATTGCCACCAAGTGGGCTATAATATAACCACATATCCGAATCTCTTGGGTCATGCCAGCTATGAACAGTTGGCGGAGGATGTCATAGTCTTCCGGGAACTGGTGGATGGTGAATGTCATCGGGAAGCCTATGATTTTGTGTGCCGATTGCTACAGCCACCCTGCGATACCCATGGCTCCAATTTACAGCCCACTCCTGGACAGATATGCCGTGAGTACTGCGAGTCCTTTATGGCTGGGTGTGGGAGTAGGTTACCCCAGCGGTTCCGTCACTATTTCGATTGTGAACGTTTCCCGGAGTCCACGGGCACCCAGTCGTGTCACCAGAAGCCCCATTGCGTCAGTGATATGCAAACCAATGTCCAGAGTCCACGGCTCTGTGATGGTTATGCCGATTGTCCGGATTTATCCGATGAGAGGAGCTGCGCCTTTTGCTCACCCAATGCCCTGTATTGTGGCCGAGGAAGGGCATGTGTGCCACGGAAGGCAAGATGCGATGGCAAGGCAGATTGTCCTGATGGAGCTGATGAAAAGGATTGTCGTAAGTTCTAGTATAATACCCACTTTAATAGATTAAAAATTCATTTCAATATATTTCCTTGCAGTTTCCATTGCTCCCTTGGCCTCTGATCTGTTCCAGCCGGAACCCTTGGTTCCCTATCTGTCCAGATTCCATTCCGCCGGCTATGCCGTCTTCTCCGAAAAGGGTGTGGTGGGCAAACTGTGTGCCGAGGGACTTGAGGGTGATGCCAAGCTGGTGGTCCGTCAAACCGTGTCCGAATCCCTGTGCAAGTCACTGGGTTACGAGTAAGAAGAACACTCAACCTAATCCCCTCCAGATCACTCTTAAAATGCTATTTGAAATTCCCCTACAGATCCGTGGAAATATTTGATGTGCAGAACGATACGGAGCTGCTGTCCGACTATGTCCGCGTCCTGGATCCCCATGCTCCGGAGATTAGCTTCATAAGGACGCATTGTCCGCGACGCCAAGTGCTCTATGTGGGCTGTGGCGAACTGAGATGTGGTGTCCAGTCGGCGCTCTTTAATGCCAAGCAGCATTTGTCCCTGCCAAAGATGTCCGCTCCCGGGGATTGGCCTTGGCTGGTGGCCCTCTTCCGTGAGGATATACATGTCTGCGATGGTACACTAATCTCTCAGGATTGGGTCCTCACCACCGAGGGCTGTTTCCAGGGACACCCGCGTGCCACCTGGATGGCCATTGTGGGCGCTGTGCGGTTATCCGCGAAGGCTCCATGGACACAAAGGCGACGGATCATTGGCATGATCAAGAGCCCGGTGGAGGGCAGTACCGCGGCCTTGGTGCGCCTGGAAACGGCGGTCAGCTACTCGGATCATGTGCGTCCCATTTGCTTGCCGGATGCACTGCAGCGCCGTTTGCTTCAACAGCCGCCGGCTCAGAGGAGATCACATGCTCCGGTGGCCGAGAGATTGGAGGGGCAACTGGTACCCAGGAGTCCACTGGCTCAGGAGAATCAACAGTTCTTCTTGATACCATCCAAGGAGCAGATGGAAAGCTCTACGGATGGTAGCCTAGCAGAGGATGACCAGCAGGCGGATCACTTTGGAGCCGAAGCAGCTGCCTCATATATGCCCAAGGCTGAGGCTCTGCATCGGGAACTGGAGGCCTATCCCCTGCCGGATCATGCCCCGCAGGTGAATTACTATGGTGGATCGGGATCCACATCATCCTCGGCCTCGGCCTCGGCCTCGGCCTCTGCCCGGACAGCAACAAAAGCACCAGCTTCCGTTTCCCAATCCGCAATCCCAGTTGCTCCGGAGCAAATCTGGACAAACTGCAATACCCTGGGCTGGTCCCGGCAGCGAGATCATTTGCAGCGTGTCCAGCTCAAGATTGGGGATATGGCTCCATGCGAGAATGTGTCCATCGCCACCGTCAACTCCATGTGCATGGAGGCCACCTATCAGAAATATGATTGCACCGTGAGTTTTATTAATGATAAAATATAATTTAAAATATAATATTATACTATATACCATCTATAGTATATTATATATTAGAAGGTGAAAGGATTTTTTTAAATTCTACTCCTAATTTTAAATTCTTCCTGATATCGTTAGTTCCTATAGAAACTTTAGGATTTAGTGGGCTTTCCTTATCTATTTCTTAAAATTAGACTGAAAAAACCCATTAGGGGTAATCTATAAAAGACTCTCTATTCAAATTATATACTCTGATCTGCTAATACCCACTTAGAATATTATAAAAATTTAAAAACAAAAAATACAAAATTTAAAGTGAAACCACCCAAGTACAAAATCAAGGTTCGAAACCCGACTAACCATAAAGGCAAGTGGAATCGAGATAATATATAATTTCCCTCCTATTTTATAGATCAATCGAACAGGGATGCTTTATAGGATGTGCTTTTATTATTTATTTTTTTAAATCTTTAAATCCTTTTTTTCTGAAATTTTTAACTTGTTCTTGGTATTAATTTTTATTTGTTTTCTCAAAAAAATGGATTCACAAAGAGATTTTATTAAACTCAACTGTTTATTCAGCATTACAAATATTTTTTTAGATCTAAAAAATCAAAATCAAAATCAATTTGGAATTAATACTTTGAAAATTACATTTGTTAGAAATATTTAAAATAGATAGTTGGATTGATTTAGAAAGTTTAAAAGAGCTAATTTTATGGAATATCAAAAAGAAAAAAATATATTAAAGAGTTGAGTATTATAAGGTAAAGCAAAATATGGAAGATAAAGATATTTAGAAATTATATAGATTTAGAATGAATATAGAAAAAAAAGTATACAAATTTGAAATATTAACATTTTTAGAAGATAAAAAAGTTGATAGAAAGTTGTAGAAAGAGTAAAAAATAAATTGTAAAATCATTATAAACATTTAGAAGATAAGATAGGAACTGAATGAGTAATCTCCAGGTAAATTAGGACTGATACTTTCTCTTATTGTCTTAAAATACTAAAAGATATTAAATTAATAATTTTTTGGACGTTGATCTGGTTTCTAAATCTAATGTTAAATCTAAGGAACAGCGGTTCAACCTTTGAGCTTACGTTACGGTCTATATATCGTATACGGATTATAGTTATATATTTACAAATACTTTAATGCGCCTCAAATGCGTATGGGTCTCATTATGGGAACGGAATGATGAGCCCCTGATGTGGATGCAGTCCTCCTGGACTTGGGGCACACATCCAGGCGAAGGCGCTTCACCTGCGGTTCCTGAGTTTGGGCCAGCTCCTCCGCTCCTTCTGGCTGCGGCCTGGGTTTAGGTTGCTGCTGCTGGCGATGTTGCTTCTGCTCCCTTAGGAAGCCGTTCTGGCGACGCACAGGAGCTGCTCCATTGCCGGGCAATGATCCCAGGAAACAGTTCTGACGATACACTGCAACCGGTTTGTAGTCCTGCACTTGGACTTGCTCCTCATTTGGTTTCTCCTCCTCCATGGTCACCTTTTGGCCATCATCCACACGTTCCACGGGACGCTTACGTTTCTGTGACCGGATTTGGGTGATCCCTCTCCGCAGCTGCTGCCAGTCGAGTCTCAGGTGGAAGGTGATCTCCGGGGAGGGGAACAGAAGGAGGAAGTATTCCAGGAGCTGGGCCTCAAACACATAACCCTGGCCATTGCTGAGGGTCAGGGCATCCCTATGATTCTCCGGTATCCCAAAATTTGACATGGCTAAAATGGAGAATATATTATTATTACTTATTAATCATTCACAGAGAATAAGAAACACTTTCTTTGTACCAAAAATGATAACAACACATATTACGTTTAATTGTGAAATTATTAATACTTTTGTATGTTTCTCATTCACTATAATATTTATTATTTTAATATTTTTCAATGACTTACCTTGAGAGATGATCTCCTCGTAAGTGTGGAAGGATTCACAAATGATGAAGCTCGTCTCTCCCTGGAACAGGATCTTCAGACAGCTCTTTGCGGCCATAGTTTCTTTTCTCTTTTTTTTAGTTTTTTTCTCACGTGTAATCTTGATAGTGATTCACAATCTTAATCACAATCACAATTTCAATTGTCACTCTTTTCTTTTTTTTTGCAAATTTCTTGTTTTACTTTCTTTACCGTCTCTCTCTCTGTGCGATGTGATAACTTGGAATATTTCTGATCGAATGACGGCACTGCAACAGCCGGCACTCTGTTTTATACATTTTCATCTATTTTTGTGCGGTGTCCCTTTTTGTTGTTCCTTTACGCCCTTTACCTTCACCTTTTTGGTGTGTCTGCCTGCAGCTGCAGTGGCTATTGTTGTTGCTTTTGAACTAGCCTAGGTAAAAAGGTCGGTCGACGGTAACGGGGGTTGTTGCTGTATGTGTGTGCCTGTGTGTGTGTGTTTAGCTCGTGCTCGCTTCAATGAGAACTGGGGGTCGGAGAGCAAGTGAAAGAGAGAGAGAGAGAGAGAGAGCCATCTCTCCCTATCCATTCCATTTTGCCATTGTCTTGCTTTGTTTTTGTTATATGTAGGTTGGCCAAACGCGTTGCTGCATGTCGCGTGCGTGTGACGTCACGATCGCCAATTGGGGATGACACATAGTACCACAAGTAAAAAATATTAATGGTGAAATTAGAGTGGGCTTACATTTTTCTTGTAGAACAAAAGTTGATAACGGTTTCCTAGGCCGCCGAGTAATTTTATAATTGATTTTGGCAAGAGCTTATATTTTTAAAATATTATTTGTTATATATTATATATATTATATATTTAATTTTATTTATTATATTATTATTATATTTAATTTTTTTAACTCACTTAAAATTAAAAAAATATATATTACATGGTTTTTTTAAATTTTCTTCAATATTTAAATTTCTTTTATTATTATTCCATGACTATGAATATTATTATTATGAAAACAAATTACAAATTACATTTTTATTAATTAACTTATTTTTTAATTAATTTTTTATTAATTTATTAATTAATTTTAATTTTCTCCCATACAGCAAGAGGAGTACTCTGGGGCACCAGTGCAATGCTTAATACCCGGTACCAACCAGTGGGCCCTAATTGGGGTCTCCTCCTGGCGGATAGCCTGTGGACCCACTGGTGTGGAGCGGCCCAGGATGTATGATAAGATCGCCTCGAACGCCGCCTGGATTCGGGAGACCATCAATGCTGTTTAGTCCACAACAACAACCTGCATTTGTACAGAATCGAACGGAATCGAATCGAACCGAACGTTACGGTATTATGTGTGTGTGTAGAATCGATACTATATACTATCCCGCTCTAATGTTAACCGAATCCCCAACCTAACCCCAATCTAACCGTTAAGCTTGATATATATATATATATTTTTTTTGCTGTTTTGTGTAATATTTATTAACTATGTTGTAATTGTGTATGTTAAGCATGTCGAAAAGGAAGCCAATTTAGTTGCTAGTATTTACGTTTAGCTGTTTTGTAGTAAGATATTGTTGAATAAAATGAAATCGCCTAAAATGGAGCATAGATTTAGGTGGAAACATGCATGGACTCCCACTGCCCGTTGGCCTGGAGACGATACTGCACTCTGTCGGCGATCTCGTTGATGGCCACGTTGAGGAAGTCCCATCGCTGGGGCTCAAACTTGAAAGCAGTGCTGTGGGGCAGGTATTAAAGTTTCATATTACATAGAGATAATTAATTAATTAAAAGATATATGTACTTACTAGGTGTCTGGTCTTGGTATGGGCTTGCCACTGGCCAGGTGCTCCTGCAGTAACTGATCGTGCTTCGTCTTGAGCTCGTCATGATCAATGGGTTGGCCACAGGGGCATATGTGGCCTCTGATCTTGGACGCCAGGTCCTCCTTGGCCCACATGGCATCCAGTTCGCTCTCTGGAAGCTCCACAGCGGTGGCTCCAATAAGTCTCACCTGCCAGTTACTTTCCCTGCCCTCCTTATCCTTGACATTTGTCCAGTAAAAGGTGATACCAGCCTTATTCGGATTGGCCTTGAGATTCTTACAATTTCGTGTATAACTATGAGTGATATAATACAGAAAGTTATCTTTGGTGAGTCCGCGATAGAGGACAGTGCGGTTAAGAACTCCAAACTCCTCGTCCACCGTGGCCAGATTCATTTCCGGCAAATACCCAGCCGGTTTTCCTTCGGTAGCTGCCTGCAGAAGCTGCTTGAAGAACTCCACGGGGTTGGTGGGAAAGTTCTTGATTTTTGCCAATTTCGATGTCATTTTTGCTAAAGAAATAATATAAACTGTAATAAATTACTTAATTTCGTATTGAATAAGTACAGCAAAGTTATTTTCTCAGTTTGATTTAATTTCTGTAACAGTCACAAACGCTTTTTAAAACAAGCGCCAATGTCTGCTGTTAACATTAACAGAAGCTGTAAAGCCATTTAATACATTAGTCAACACTATCAGCTGGTCGCCTTCCCGACGAGTTTTCCAACACTATGCTAAATCTGGGCTAAAACGCGACGAAGGAGAAAAAAACACAAACAGAACGCGAAAACGGGGAAAATCGGGAGCCTTGGCCGGCCAAAAGGAAAATCTCGCCGAGCAGGAGCACCATGACATCCATACTGGACATGAAGTCCGGCCCGCCCGACTACTGGGCGGAGATAAGCAACTTTTTCCTGCCGCTGAAATACCTGATCACCAACGAGCGATTCGACGCCCTCGTGCGGGACATAGACCTGTTTTACCTGATTAACGGTGTCTTTTGGATTTTCGTGGCGATGTCCTGCGGCTTCTGTGGCTTTCAAAGGCTTTTCCAGGTGAGTGCTACTTGGGTGAATCCTCCGGCTGTGGCTTTGCCGTGCGGCTTGTGCTTTTGCATTGAGGGGTCGCTCGGCCGATTTGGCGTTTATAAATAAACAGAGCGGCCACGGGGCCGGTCCCGGGAGGTGTGTACGGCTGCTCACAAGAAAAGCGTTTCTGCAGAGAATGCTATTAAATACGCCAATTTTGTAACAAACAATAACAATACGTTAGATACCAATACATATGATACACGTAGAGGTACAGGTACACAAACTAAATAGGTAAATTTTCAATTTGTTGTCTTAATTTGGAGGTAGTTTTTTCATTTAGGTAAAGAATAATGATAAATAAGAAATATATAAAGCTATATGGTATATTTTTATACATATTATTGGCTGGAATAACCAGGCGAATCAATTTAGTCAACTATTTTTCTTCGCAATTAATTTATTTCCTTTATAAATAATCATATAAACTGATATATAAAAGGTTCTTTTAATTAAGAGCAAAAATCACTTAAAAAATAAACCAAATATATAATGTTTCTGCCTTTTTAGAATTGTACCTGGTATTAGAAAAAACGAACGCAGATTTATATGCATTTATTGTTTGTTTATTTAAATAGGTAAAATAATAATTTACACATAACTAGTTCAGGTACAACTATCTAACTGCTTTTAGGTACAGATGCTAGTCCTTTTTCTCAGCTCTCTTTTGGGAGTGGCACATGCGCCAAAGTTTGCATCACCTCTTCTTCTTCGGGGGGCACACTCCGCTCCTGGCGAACATTAGCGATAGCTAGACCGACGAACAGACGGAATAACCATAATACCATTATCGACAGCGCCTCAAGGCCACTGGCCGATTAACTGCGCTGTCCTAATCGTGCCTTCTCTGTTGCAGTTCTTCCTCAAGTCGTCGAATATGAAGTACTTTAAGCGAAAGCAGTTTGCCCGTGTCATCTGGAATATTGCATTCTATGGGGCCAGCTGCCTGTTTCTGCACTTCTACAACGAGTTCATCCTTCTGCCGCAATTGATGAAGAATCAAGGACGCTATTCGCTGTTTTATTCCTCGGAGAATGTCATCTTCTATCGCTCGCATCAGACGGAAAAGTTCCAGTTTTATTCGATCTTCATCATCACGTTCTACCTGCATGGGGCAATGCTGGACTTTAAGGAGGCCGATTTTCTGGAAGTGGGCTCCAAGGGGCTTTACCTGCTATCACTCATCGCCATCGATGTTTACCGGCAAGTTTGGACATGTCCTCTGCAAGTTTAGGGGGTTGTATTTAATTAAGAATTTATTATTCACTTGCAGGTATGAAAACTACTTTGTTGGCTTGAATCTGACGGTTGGCCTGTACAGCATACTCACCGAGGTGCTGGCTCTTCTGGTCCTGCCCAGCTCCTATAGCCACCGGATTGTATATCAAGTGTTCCTAGGCCTACAGATCGCAGCCTGGGCGCATGTGTTTGTCAATCTGGTGCCATTCAAGTACCTAATACCCACGCTGTTTGCCAAGAACTTTAAGTTGCCCCTGAATGTGGCCATTTGGTTCTGGTATGGCATCTCGATCTGGAACTCACCGGTGTTGCAGTGCTTCTACCATCAGATATACCACACATCACCCTCGGATTGTTCCGGCGATGGTTCCGCGGCTAAGTAAGAATTATTTAGATGCTAGAAGTTGACTCTTTTGCTTACTTTATATTGTTTCCTTTGGCAGATGCATCATGGTCAAGGACTCGAGCGAATTCCGGCACTACAAGACCCTGAAGAAGGCCTATCTGGAGGTAAAGTTGGCCCACGAGAGGATCAATGCCCAATCGCTGTCAACCCATGAAACCAGTTCAGCCTCGGCCAAAACTTTCCAGGCTATTAAATGTGAGTTCCTTTACATTTCTTACAATTTTTGTCCTTATAAATATGTATATGCTAGGCGTCATGATGCTAAAACGCAAATTGAAGCGTATTCGCGAGGGTCGCGGCCATGAGCCCGAGGACGACACCGAGGATATGACTACCACAGATGCCTAAATCGAATTGAGAAAGTTACATACACACCCAAGACACACATTTCCTTAGACAAAAAAAAAAAACAGCAAAAAAGACACAAAGATCCTGCTTAGGCTAAAAGAATCACAAAGATGAAACTACCTCCATCCCTGGCTATAAGAGTAGTGCATTCTCTCTCTCTATCTAATTCTCTCTGTCTCTCTCTTAATAGACATAATGCCGGTTAAAAGTTTATGCGTGCTTGGTTGTAAAAGAAAAAGACTACTATACAATTACTAGACCCAAAATCTTCAGCAATGTCTTCACGAATTATACGAGTGAAGCTTATCTCGATTAATCTCTTAAAACTATTTATTTTAAATGCCATAAAAGGCTCTGATAAATCGGTAATGGGTTTTAAGCACTGAATATGTTAGAACAATTTTAGAATAATTAGGATTTTTAAGTCTTCAAAGTGCAACGTTTCCCAAAAACTTTAGTTTATTTATTTATTTATTTATACCAAATAGCTACGCATAAACCAAAGGCAGTATAAAGAATGAGATACTGTTACGCATCTTATTTCCTATATTGTCTTTAAACCCAATCCGGCGGCTACAAACCCTAGCAAATTATATATATATTATAAAGAATCTGATTTTTTGGCGCCACATGTGCTTATCGCCAACGGAGATTGCCTTGGCTCGTGTAAATATATAATATATAGTTACTATATCTCTTTTCTCTCTCTCCCTCGCGCACACACGTACACAGTTTGTCTCTCCTTTTTTTTTAGATTTGTAAGTCGCCTTCAACTTATTGTTGTTGTTTATTCGCTGTGACTTGATGACATATTGAAATATTGTAATGTGGTTTATTTTTTTCGTTCTTTTTAATTGAAATATACTATATATGGGCTAAACGAGCGCAATTGAAATGTGTGTGTGTGTTGTTGTTGTTTTTACTGGTTGGTTGTCTTAAATTTAGTTCATCGTCTTCTCCTCTTGTTTGTGTTTTTTTTTTAGAAATATCATTTTATTTATTTCCTTGCTTTATTGATATTTGAAAAGAATTTTCTATTTGAATTTCCATTGTTTTTTTGTTTGTCAATCTTACTTATCTGCTGTTCGCAATCGTCCTCCTTTGATATCCTTGCAATCGTATTTTTGATATTCTAATTTAAATATTTGTTTGAGATTTTTAGTTCAACTAGAAAACTAAATAATAAAATTCTTTTGAAATTCAAAATATAATCGAGAGTTTATCGAGAGGCCTTCGAGTTCAAAAACAATTAAGTTTCGATATTTTCTGAATCAAGAAATTTGTTTCGATATTATCTGAAATTAGTGCGATAATCATGAAATGTTGACATATTTAAAAACAGTATTAAAAACTTAGTGAATCATAAAATAACTTATTGCACATTATTGGAACGTTATATAAATATTATTAAATATTAATACAGTATTGGTTCAGTATTAGAAACTAAATTAGAACTAGGACAAAATTATTAATTTATTGTGAAACTTTTCTTGTTTGAAGGACGCAAGTTTTCTGCCAAATTTGATTATAATCCATTGCAAGGGTATTCGAGTTTCGGCCTGCCGATCTTATTTTTTCATTTTCATATGCTTTCCTCGATTTGTTAACATAGTTTTCGCGGTATTTGGTATTGGTGTTATTTTTTTTTTTTTGGGCATTTCCTTCATCGTTTCGCTTGCATTTGTGGTTTTAAAAATTCCTTTCACTAGAAGCTAAATTTATGTTTTATTTATAATTACTTTTCTCTTATCTGCTTGCGGTTTTTTTGTTTTACTTGAGTTTAGTTTAATTTTTAAACATTATTTGGTTTTGGGTTTGCCAATTCTTGTTATTTTTTAAAGGTTTTTTGTTCTAGAAAATCTTGTGTTGCATTTTTTTGTTTGTGGTTTTACGTTGTTTCGTGACGAACAAATTTTTACGTGCCGCGAAATATATTTTATTTGATTTTTTATCATTTTTTAGTTTATTGGGAAGTGAATGAGAGGAGGTGAGGAGGGAGGAGGGATTGCCCTTTGGGCATTGAGCAAAAAAAATGTTTCTCTATGTTTTTGTTTTTTACAATTACTTTTGTTGACATTTGGTTTAGTTTTGCTTTGCTTAATCTTTTAAATCGTATAATTTTATATGTTCTGGTTTCTTTTTCCTTTTAATATTTCCTTCTTTTTTATATTTATTTTATGTTCTTAAAAGTTAATTCAATTCGTTTTTGTTTCTGTTCGTCGCTTCTCAAATAATTTTTTACTAGTTTTTCTCATCCAACAATTTTGGTTCGCTGTGTATATTTGCTTATCAACGTTGTTGTGTTGCATCCCGCCTCGAATTTTGTTTAATTTTAAATTTAATATTAGTGTTAATTTTAATATTTATGTTACCATTAAATGTATGCTTTAAAATTAGTGTTAGTTGTTCATCATCATCCCCTTGAACGCTTCGCAAACGTTCTGTTAAAGGTACGTTCTAAAAAAAATGACTCCTCCGTGACCAGCTTTCTTCTTTAATTTATAATTTAAGTTTTCAGTTTTGTTTTTTACTTCTTTCTGCCCCGACCCAAATATCTGTATATATATATACTATATATATAGATATATATTTATATTATGTAGAAACTGTTGGGAGCAACACACAAACTGGCAAACTGCATTCCGTTTCCTGTGGTTCGAGTTCAATTAAGGTGCCTTTTTTGTCTTATTTTTTGCAATATATTGTTAACATACATAGTTCCTTTTGCCCCACTTGGCAAATTTTTTAGTTTTTTGTATAAAATATTTCAACATTTTTACACCTATGGCTCAATATGCCTGTCCCTTAAGATTTTCATGTTCTTGTTCCAATTTCCATTTTATAAATACGACTTTAAATCAATTTGTTCATAACGCCTGTTTGGTTTTCCTAATTTGTTTTTATCTCTGTATTTTTTTTTTTTTTTAATGACTAGTGATATATGTATATGTTGTGTTATGACACTCACTCACACTCACTCAAGCACACGCACTCTGAAAAGTCCTTAGACGAGAGAAGAGCCTTGGTACATGTGGAACATCTTCTATGCGTCCAGTTTGGTGAAACCTTAGAGGTTCTTTTTTTTAAAGAAAGGGTATAATTTTGCTTGCGAAATTTTTAGGAACATGTGCAAATTTTAAAAAACTTATGAATAAAAACATGTTTATTGCCTTGAAGTGTGTCTTTTCAATGAACTAAAGAACTAAATTTAAACGAAACTATTGCAAGTTGCTAATAAACCTGCTTAAAAACGATATAAATCTGCAAGTGTTGACTCAAATCTCAGTAAATATTCACGAATTGACTTAAAAAATATCAATTAGAGAACAAAAACAATAAAATATACAAGTTTTCAACAATTTTAGAGCCTGGTTGCAATGATTTTGAAATAATTATATTAAAATTACATCGCCAAAGATACCAAAAGTTAGGGAAACCATCACTTTTTGAGCTAATGAAAATAATAATTTCACTGTTTCAGGACATGGTAAAATCTGGCATCAAATAAGGATGCATCGTAGGTGTCCTGAAACAACATCGAAACCCCTTTCCTATCCCTATCCCTCGCATTCATTTCCAATTAATCAACTCAACAAAATACAATCATTTGCACTTGTCGCGCGAATTAAAACAGAGCCAAAAAGCGGCCAACTTTCCGAATGAAATCAAATTCAAATTAGCCAAAATGCTTTGCCCAATGAAGGTTGTGGGGGGTCCTTGTTAGTCCTTGCCAGTCCTTGGGTGTTTTTTGGTGTATGTGTGTGTTGGGCGAGGAGGGCGTGGCTCGATAATGAGCCTGGTGAAAATGAGCAGCAACATCGGCCGCAGCAACAACAACAACAATTCAAATATAATGAATGAAATTATGTTGAAAACATATTTTTCCACCAAACAAGGAAAAAAAACAAAAAAAAAAGCACCGGCCAACAAAAACAAGTCTACAAACTTTGCCTTCTTGACCAGCGAGGAAAACGGAAAATGGGGGTGAGGGAGGGGAGAGTATTTTCCTATTAGCAAGCAATAAATTCGTCGCTCTTATTGAGCCAAAAGTTGGGCGAAAACAGGAGCAGAAACATAGATAGGACATTAAACGATGTAGGAGTTGGGGGTTGGAAAATAAAACACAGGGAAAAGTGGGAAATGTGGGTAAGCGGAAAAGTGTGGCCCAGAGAGAACCTGCTGGAAAATGTCGCCCAAGGGTGTAAAGTTGGTTTTTGCTGCAAGCTTTTGGCTCAAAAAGTGGAAATGATTTTTGAAATGGGAATTAGTGTTGCTAGCAAAAACAACCTATTTAAAAATAATACAAGATAAAATAGATAAATATTAGTAATGATTTTGAAAATGGGAATTAGTTTTGCCAGTAAAAACTACCTACTTAAAAATAGTACAATAAATAAATATACAATTTCATTTAAAACCTAAACATTTCTGGGATTACCCGCTTCACTGTACACATTCCTTTTTTGAAGCATACTTCCAGCATATAGTGTAAATTGATTTGAAATTTCCCATTTGGAATGCATAAAAAAAGGTGTTGTGCTTAAAATATTATCTTAAATGTTCAAAATTTAAATATATAATAATTTTAGTATCATAAAATTTTTCCATTTAAAGTTTAAACATTAAAATTAATAAAAATTGCATGCCAAACAATTGCTTAAACTTGTTAAAAACGGATCATTTTCAATAATCCTTTATTTGTATATCAAAATATTACAAAAATCAATTGGTATATCGAGTTTCACTTTAAATTTCAATACATTATCGATATACAAACATTTTATTATCGATTTTTGTAAAGCCTGTTCGCTTATATTTAATGATAATTGAAATAAAAACGGACATAACGGCAGCACTGTTTGCGAATGCCAGAAATAAGCGAATGCGAGTGACAGAGAGAGCAAAAAGGATAACAGGAGGAAGGACCCCAAAGAAGCAAACTGTTTCGACCGGGCCATAGCTTTATGATTGCTTTTGTATTGCCCGTTGTGATGTTGTTTTTTTATTTTGGGAGAGAGAACGAGCACGTGACACAAACGGGAGCCGATAGATAAAAATGCCGATACGGTGGGAAATGGCCAATGACGGACATTTCCGGCTGAAGCCATTGGATGCGGAATCGGAAAATGGCAAGCATTGGCTATTTTTTCGAGGCTCAAGAGTTTAACAATTAATGTTGAGCAGGTTTATGGATGACAATCGATAGTAAAGGCATGGGATAATAAATAAAGTGTATAAATTATAATTAAAATAATATATTGAAACAAAAAGATATAGATGTTGTTATCCCAAGAAAAGAGTCTTGAAACCTACTTAAATTTTTAAATAATGTATATTGGAATTTCTTCCGCACACTTTAGACACTCCACTGTAAAAAACACTCGCACATTTAGACCTCTCTAAAGGACCAAAAAGTATGGTGGGAAAATCTTAAAAAACAAAACAAATGTCTGAAAAACAAGCAACCGAAACTTAAATGAATGAAGCTAATGCAATTACAAGAAGAACAACAGTGGGAAAAAGGACCCTGGTCTAGTGTCCTCTTTTGTGTTAGCCTTGTAATAACTCCTCGGGATGCTGCAGTGGACCAACTACCATCATCCTTCCGACCCAGGCTCACCCCCTTTATTTGTTTTTGTTGCCCGCAACAATTATGATTTGCGGTCTCCCAGCTTCCCTTTTCCCATTTCGTCCTGTTTTCTACTTCAGCTCCTTACAGCGGGATCCTTTCTCTTTTTTTTTTTTTTTTTTTGAGGAACGGGGACAACTATTAAATGCATGGTCACGACAGACAGATAGAAAAATAGAAGCAATAGAAGTACTTTTGTAACAATTTATTATTTAGAGAAATATTAAGAGGAAAACTTTAATCTTAAACTTATAGTTCAAAGTTTGAAAAACTCATAACTAAGCCAAGAATGCATTAATTTGAATTCGGAAAGCAGTCCTATGTTAGTTTTTGTTAGGTTTATAAATCTGCATACTCAACTTAGAACTTACAATTTATATCAAATTTGGAAAGTTTTACTGATGTAACCCCTTATGAAGTTTAAAAAAAATTGATTAAATATTTTTTCTTCAAAGTAATGTCACGAAAAAGACTCGTCTGTTGATGCTGATCAAAAATATATATGATTTATAGGGTCGGAAATGATTTCTGTTTGCGTTACAAGCTTTTAATAAACATTTGAATACCCTGCAAGGGTATAAAATAAAAAATATATCATATATTATTATTAAATAATAACATTTAAAGAAAATATACCAAATATATTCCCAAAACTAATAAAACTTTTACATACTTTAATTAAATTTAATCGAAGGGTATATTTAAACAAGTTTTTGATTCAAAATACTGACTCTTTGAACTTGAGTTATTGAGTTCGTAATCTTTTTGGAATTTTTTAACCCTTTTTTTTAAATATTTTTTCCTTGTTATTCCATATAAATAAAAATGCTTAAAACCTTATCAAAGTGTAAAAAGGAATTTTACTGGCATGGCCACTCCATACAGCATACTGCATCCTCGCATCCTTACATCCTTACATCCTTGCATCCTTGCATCTCCCTCCCCCTCCCCTCCGACTCCAACCATCTTCAGATATAATATTTCGTTAATGGCTTTTCATTTTGTGTGCATTTCATTCATCTGCCGGTCGCTCTCTCTCTCTCTTCTCGCCATCGCTTGCATTTCATTTAATTAAAAACTGAAAAGTGTTGTGTGGAATGTGAGGGAGAAGACATGAGTGTGTGTAAGGGGTGTGTGTATGGTGTGTGTATGGTGTGACGAGAACAATTGCTGTGCGGTAACTGTGATTGACACTTGCTTGTGACGATGAACGCCTTGTGGTACTTGCTGGCTTTGGGTAATAACTTTGTGAAAAGGCGACAAAAATGTAAGGGAATTTTAATAAAATATTATAAAGTTTTAATACAAAAAATGGTTAATGTAAATAAGTAAGAAAAATATTTAATTGTTAGACAATTTAGTTCAATAAAATGAATAGAGAAATCAATTTAAAACTATTAAGTATTTGTAAACGTTAACAAAGTCTATGTACAAATACTTAATTTCTAAAAAAATGCTTTAAAACCCCTTTAAAATAAATAAAAATTAAAAACAAATTGATAAATTTATCCCTTAAATAGTTTATAATGTTTAATAATTGATTATGCATATGCATTAAAATTTCCCCTGCAGCACAGAGCGGAAAAGGAAACGCCTGTCGGCTGGCGACTGTTAAAATTTCCCAACCGTTTAACAGCGGTTATGTTAGCGAATGCTTTTAAAATTCGGGGAATTCCCCAGCCTTTTGTGTTTATTTTTTGTTGTTTTGTGTTTGTTTTTGTTTTGTTTTGTCATTTTTTTACGTTAGCTCCCCCTAATCAGGCATCATTTGATTTTACGAGCTATAAAAAGTGTAAAGGAAATAAACGGTGCTGCAAATAAAGCAATTGCCGTATTACAAACAAAAAAGGAAGGAAGCAAAAAAAAACAGAGACTTGTCTTTGGTTTTTTATTTGTTATTTGCTTTTTGTGCTTCGGCAGGTAACTCCATTTTTTTGTTGCTGTTGTGAATTATGCAACTGGAAATTAGCATAAATTGTGTGTGTGTGTGTGGCGAGCAAGGAAAAATGTTAATTTGGGCAGCCAAAAAAAAAAAAAAAAAACAAAGAAACGTGGCAGTAACTTGGGTGTTTTTTTCTTGCTTTTTTTTGCCAATTAAGCGCCCCAAAAAAATGGTATTTGAATTTCTAGTAGTGATTATTTAGTATGCACATACGTGCAGTTCACACACGAGCATAATAACTAAAGCTTTGTGCTAACTAATTGCCCTAAGGCGAAATCACGGAGGGCTGGATTTCGCCCTGTTCCACCCTTCTCCCACTCTGTTTATTTGCACTAATTTGCATGCCTCATTTGCAGCTAAACACACACACACACACACACACACGTCTCGTTTCTTGCCACACTCGCATACATACATAGAGAAAGATGCAAAAGATGAAGGCTGTTCTGCTTCGGGAAACCACACTGTTAAAAAATATAGTTGGAAAAAGAAAATGAAAATTCAAGACAGCGATGCTTAAAAGTCTCTGCCTACAGTCTAAAGAATTTAAATAATGCCCTAGAGTGCGAATAAATTGTTATTTAATAGTTAAACTTAAACTTTTAAAGAGTTGATTAGATATTTTATAGTTTTATAGCATTTTTTGTGCAATTAAAAGTCATTTTCTTGATTCAACTCTAATATTTCCATGTGTTTTTTGGTCTCTAGAGCTGCCTCAATATCAATATTTTCAATATTTCTAAAATTTTTAAAGGAAATATTTGATTTTAGATATCAATACAATTAAACACAAATTAATAATTGTTTTTCCTTTTGTCTTTATGCTTCAGTTACATTTAAGATAATGAAAAATATAATAATGGATAGTAATTAAAATGAGAAGGGAAACTAACTAGCTTACCTCCTAAACTAATAGCTGTTTGCAATAAAATGTTAGGATCGGATTTTTAGGAAATGGATCAAAGCCAAATTTCAAATCTTATTATTGCTTGAATCAATATTTATTGAAATTCTTATATGACAATATTTTTCGATAAATCATATTTTAAAAATATCATAACTTGGCCAAAAATGCATTCATTTGATATTTGTTTTTGTTTGTTATATGTTAGTTTTTAGTGGGTTGTTAACATTGCATATTTAATTCAAAATTTTAAAGAAATTTAAATTTTTATCAAATTTTGAAAATTTTAACGATCTAACCCCTTTCCTTTCTTTGAAAAAACTAATCATTTTTGAGAAAAAATATATTTTCGGCCGTAGATGGCCAGAAAGATTTGGCTGTTAATGCTGATCAAGAATATATGTATATGATTTATAGGGTCGGAAATGGCTCCTTCACTGATAAAAACTATATATTTTCCTCTGCAAGACTCTTGAAATCGAAATTTGTATATATATTATTATTAATAATTATATGTTAAAATATATATATTATAATATTATAAAATGGTAATGGCCCTCTCTTTCTGTAGGCCTCTGCAAACCTCTGCCTCTCGCTCTCTCTCTTACTCACAATAACATTTGGTATGCCTGCCTCCCTCTGTTGCACTGCTGTAGAGGTGGCGCTTACGCTCTATCTCCCTCTGTTGCAGCTACAGAGGTCGCTCTTTCCCTCTCACTCTCTTTCTCTGTTATCTCTGATCGGGAAGTATAAATAGAGGCACTTCGATCGCCGCGACCTCAGTCTGTCCTAGGGGTACCTAGTGCTTACATCGGTAGTGATAGTGATTGTGATAACTCTTCAAGCGCAAAAAGATGACGTGGCAAATTAAATGCACTCGGAGCACCAAGAAGAAGAACACTTCAATGAATTTATATCACCAGGAATATATTTGTACACCGGAAGGAATTAATTAATGACGAAAGATGACGTGTCCTCTAATGGGGTAAGTCTTTACTATGACAATTATTTCATTATTATATTATATACATTAAGATATGCTATAGGAGTGACCTTTACTTAATGCTGATCAAGAATATATATGGTTTATAGGGTTGGAAATGACTCCTTCTATGAATTTCAGCTTCTGATTAAATTATTATGGGTATAAAAATATAGATAGAATTTCCAATATATAGAGACCTAAAAACAAAAACAAAAAATATATAAACAACTTCAAGTAAGAATTAAGAACGGATTTCTAAAATATTTTCTTAAAACAACTACCTCTTCTATATTTTACTATATTGGCCAGATTATTTATATAAAAAATGTTATACATATATAAATTGAGTCTTCTTTTTATGGCGCTAATGAAATCCACTAAACTAAATTCAAGATCACATGCCGTTGACTTACGAAAAAAATCTACTCTGTTAACTATAGACCAGACAATTATAATAATGAATTTAATTCAGTGGATTATTGGTAGTTGTTTAAAAAAATATCTAAAGTATTTAAGAGCAAAAATAATAAACTAAATGTTGTGGGATAAGGATACTGAAATTGATTATTGAATTTCTTCTGAAACAATGCGAGAGTTATTGATTTAAATAAATACTGGCAAGAAATTTCAAATTAAGGGTTTTAATTGCTACTTTTCCTAGGACTAAATAATATTTATAAATAATAAATTAATAATTTCTCTCAAATGTTTTACTTGAAAAGCATAGCTCGGTATAAATAAATCTTTGTAACGTAATCTCTAATAAAAATTAATTTGAGGTAAATAAATTACATTAAATAATAATAATATAGTGGCAAGACGCTTTTCTCTATAAATAAATGTTTTAAGGAAACTTTGTTTGGAAAATTAATTCCTTAAAAAATATTTGCATTTGATTCCAAAACTTCTAACAATAAGTATTTTTGCCAGTCAATTTCCCAAATAGTTAACAACTTTAAACACAGAAATTTTTGTATACTTTTTCTCAGTGCAGACTCACATACAGACACACACATACACACTCGCATATATAAATATATCTATATTTTGTTTTATGTTTTCCTGTTCCTCTATTTTTTGTTGTTGTTTGTTTGTTGGCTTAGCTAACCAATGTTGTCCTCTTCCTCCTACCATTTTCTTGTTCAACAAATACAAATTTTGTGGGTTTTTTTTTGTGTTTATCTCGCTATTCTTGATGTTTTTGGCTAGGCTAATTTAATTTCACTAATATAATTTCGCTTCTCAATTATTACCATAAATTGTATTTAATTAACTGTTGCATACTATTCTGCGCTTCGTTTCAGTTAAATCGGGTTTTGGGCTCAGTTTTGGTTTTGTTTTTGTTTTTATGTTTTTTTACGTTGCCTAAAAAAAAACCGTTTCGTTTTCGCTTGTTTCGCTTGCTCAAACATTAGTGTACAAATTATTTATAGTTAGTTATACCATTATGTATACAACAAATACAATATTACCTTTACTCTGTTAAGATTATAGTTACTTGGATTTTCTCCCACGGATTATCCATATTGTTCGGTTCTTTTTTTGTTGTTTTTTTCTTTTGCTTTTCTAACAAGTTTTCTTACTTTTTGTTTTCGTTTGTTTGGTTTGTTTGCGATTGCTGGTTTTTGGTTGTTCAAAGGGAAAACAAATGCGAATTTCATTCATACTCGTGCTTCCGTTTCCGCTCATTTTCGGTTTTTGCCGGCTATCGATAGTTGTATTGGTATCGGTATTGGTATCGGTATCGGTATCGGTAACTACCTATCGGCTTACAACACTGGCCTGGCCGCATTGGGCTTGGCCGTCGTCGAGGCAATTTCCGATAACTTGACATCGATGGGCACCCGGGTGTCGTAGAGCGTCGGAGCCTGCAGGATAATTCCAGCGGTGCCCACGACCACGGCTATTGTGAAAATCCACAGGAACAGGCGGTCCAGCACCATGGCCACATATTTCCAGTCCTCTTTCACCTTTGTTTTTGGGGGAGATAAAAAAGACAATAAGGGAAAATTATGTTAATGATGCAAAAATTAATGAATTAAGGTTTTGTTTTAAAAAAGAATTTCAATCGCATTTTCTCTTGTTTCTGATGGCCATCATTTACATGGAAATTTATTGGCTGGGCCTTTGAGTCTTCAAACCATTTGGTTGCCCGGCAATATATATTCAATATGTCCTCCAACTAATTCCCCAGTCAGACTCCAAGGACTCCAAGGACTCTTGGGAGGCTGGAAGTGAATGACACGCACTCAATGTGCTCAGAAACTAAGATGTCAAAGCTGTCTCACATCTCTCAAGCTTCAATGTTCCTGCTATATATTTCCTGATATTTAATTATAATATATAGTTAAGGGATGTTTATAAATCATAAATGATATATAGACAAAAATATTTGCACTTAATAACATAACAAAAAGTATAGCATCTCTTTTTTGACAGATTTTGATAAATAATGATTTAGTGCAACATTAAAATATTGATTTATTTATTGAGCTTTGGTTTAAAAATTGATTAAGGATCTATTTTATATTATTCCACTCTTTAGACTTTAATATCTTCAGAAAAAGATACTATCATAAGAAGCCATTTATAATTGTATTTATTTATTGTTTAAGTAGAAGAAGTTTAGTGTGGAATTTAAGAACCCCTCCCCCTAGTCTTTCATCCTGTGTTCTGTGTCCTCTTATCCTGCTTCCGGTTGTCCTAGGTCTGTCCAGGAAGTGTCTCCCGCCTCTGCTAAGCCCCCGGAATGACATTCCAATAATGATTGAATGTGTGCGTAATTTTAATAAAATACTTTTATTGGCATTTTGTTCGATGCCACAAGAAAAAAAAACATTCATTATGATGAGTATGGCAACAGCCAGACTCATAACTACGCAAACCACCGGCCATACACTTATATGGCTACAGTGGAAAAAATAACGTATAGTTTATGTTTGGAAGATCACAAAAAAAAGAAGTTTTTATAAAAAACAAACAAAGAAGGAAGCTAGTTTTGGAAAGATTGCAGTTTGAAATTGTAATATATATAACTTAGTCATTAATTTGAATTGTATTCTGTGCTAGCTTTTCATAAATTAGCAATTTAATTTGGGGATTTATAAATAACAAGTTCCCAGCATTTCAAAATTGTTTACATTTTCCAAATCGTATTTTGAATTTATATAAAATTATTTCGGCGCGAATTTTCTTTGAGTGTGCCATGGCAGGACATCGCAATAGTCCCTGCTCAATAAGGCGCATGAAAAGTCATTAAAACTTTTGCCGCAGCTGGCATAAGTTCGTCCATAGGACATATACAGGACTCGAGGACAGCCAGGACAACCAGAACAACCAGGATAGCCAGGACTCTAGGGCTCCCGGACCCCAATGGACGCGCCCGAGACTCATAGATGAAGCAACAATGCTCTAGGGAAACGCCGGAGAAAAGGTTAACAAAAGGACATCATCATATAGTGTGTGTCCTGGCAAAAGGGTAGCTCTCCTTCTCTTCTTCTCTTGCCAAGGAGTCCTGCGACTATTGACATACTAATAAATCCCATGCTAAGGCCCCTCTAATTTATGTCATGAGGCTTGGATTTAGTTTAGTCAGGTTTCGTATATTTTATTATGCTATATCCTGGACCATACTCACCCTCGTGCTCTCCTCCTCCTTGCGCGTCTGATCTGCTATATAGTTGACCCCATCCATGGCCTTGTGCAGCTCCGGGCAGGTGTGCCACCGATGGCGGACATTGCCCCGGCCGGAGCAGCAATGGGGACCGCCCTCGCGCTGGCAGGCGGGCAGTATATCACAAACGCCGGCCGGCGGTGGCGGTGGAGGTGGGGGCGGTGGTGTTCCGGCCGCCGCCGCCGCCGCAGCTGCCGCCGCTGCTGCTGCCGCTGCAGAGGTGCTGGGTCCACCGGATGCTGCTGCAGCGGCTGCTGCAGCGGCTGCAGCTGCTGCCGCAGCAGAGGTACTGGGCCGCTGCTGCTGGGAGGAATGCAACTGATGATGCATCTGTAGTGGAATCTGCTGATGATGCAGCAGCTCCGAGGATTGGCAGGCAACACCGGCACCCATGCCCTGATGTATCTGTATGGCGCCGCTGCAACAGGATTCGGCCAGCGTTGAGGCGGTGGCCACCGAGTTCACCGTCGTCGTGGACTTTATCACATTCGGATTGGCCATGCCCAGATCGCTGGTTGTTGTGGAGGCGTGCGATTGATGGGCATGCTGTGGCAGCGGCGAGAAATTGGCCGAACAGCTTGACTGCTGGCGATAGAGCTGCCCCGCGCCCTGTCCATGCCCATAGCCGGAGCCTCCATTATGGCCTCCGTTCTGACCCGTCTGGCTGGAGGTCGAGGTCATTTGGCGGAACTTGGTGGGCGTCAGCGGATGATCCAGCAGCGAGCCGCCCGTCTGCTGATATTGATTGTGATACTGGGCATCGATCAGCGAGGATGTGGTCGAGGTCTGTTGGTTCATCGTCGACATGGTCGGAGGATACAGAGAGCTCAGATGGCCGGTGATGGTGGAGGCGCCACCCATGCCACCCATGCCGCCCATACTCATGCCCATGCCACACTCGTCGAGTAGGTTGAGTGTCTGCACGCGGTGCTGCAGGTGGGGCGAGGTGCTCCGGGATGTGGTCTTGGGGCTATGGTGCATGCTGCAAAGGGACAAGGATATTAATTCAGAGGAAAAGGAGAGCAAAATGAAAGGGAAAGATATCTATTGTTATCTTAGTTTACATTTAATAGTTATTTAATTAATATTATAGAGTAATTTCTTACCGGGACAGTGCCACCGGTGGCGGCAGCGGTGGTATTTGATCCCTTAATTCGAGTCCATTGCATGTGCGCACCATCAGGCGGCGCGAGGATTTGCTATAACAGAAAGGACAAAGGATTGGAATGGATTAGAATGTATCAAGGAGCAAGGAGCAAGGATCAAGGACTGGGGAATCACTCACATCATCTCACTGATCGGATACAGAGGCCGGCGCATGACCAGGAAACGGGGCAGTTGGTTAATGAACACGGTCCGCACCCAGGGCGCCATTGTGTGTGTTTGCGGTGACCGGAAGTGGATGTTCAGCACCAACACAGTCACACAGATGCTAAACAGAGAGAGAAAAATAGGGATAGTAAAGATAAATATAAGAAATAATATAAAGGATATGATAATTTTTATAAGATATTTTATAATTAAATATAAGATAGAGTATATAATAGAATATGATAAAGAGTATATAGAACATAAAAATATATAATATATGGTATAATATATAATATATATTATACAATAATATATAATATTTACATATTATACAAAAATATATGATATATATTAGCACTTCGCAGACTAATATGACTTTTAAAAGAAATGATCTTCTATTATATATTTTCTTATTCTTTTCTTATAGTATATAATAATATATATGTTAATATATACTATATAATAATATATAACATATAACATTAATTCACAGACTAATAACACTTTTAAAAGAAATGATCTTCTATTATATATTTTCTTATTCTTTTCTTATAGTATATATTAATATAGAATACATAGTATATAATAATAAATAATATATACTATATAATAATATATAACAAAAAAAAAAAAACAATACACAAACTAATATAGCTTTTAAAAGAAATGATCTCCTATATTATATTTTTTAATTCTTTTCTTATAGTATATAACAATATAGAATACATAGTATATAATAATATATAATATATACTATATAATAATATATAACATATAAAGTCAATTCACAGACTAATATAAGTTTTAAATGATATGATTTTTTATTATATATTTTCTAATTCTTTTCTTATAGTATATAACAATATAGAATACATAGTATATAATAATATATAATATATACTATATAATAATATATAACATATAAAATCAATTCACAAACTAATATAACTTTTAACAGACATGATCTTCTATTATATATTTTCTAATTCTTTTCTTATCAATAATATCCTTAATGATATCCTTAACAACTACATTATTATCTTGTACATTTTTGACCCCATCCTGGGTCTCCATAATTTTCCCTACTGTTTGCCAAAAGAGTCCCTTATTTTTTGCCCCAATGTGGAGAGGATTAAATGATGGGGCAGGGACAGGGGGTGGAGAGGTCTTAAGTGAGTTGCTCTCTTAGTCTGGGTAATTAACTTTCGACGCCCACGTCTAATTAGCAGCTGGCCAAGGCGTCGCAAAAGAATACGAAAGAAGTACTGGGGCAGTACTATGGGGCTAGGGTTTCCTGCCAGCCTTAATAACATCATTTGAGGCGGAGGTCCTGTTGCGCGTAACAAAACTGTGGGTACGTTGACCACATTTATTGGCCAAAAATTAATAACTTTCTGGGTTTGGAGAGGTATTTGAAAATGGAATGTGATGAAGAAGATTTTAGTTAAGAATTGTGATTTAGTTTTTAAAAGAATTTCCTTAATAATGAGATGATTCTTAATTATAAGATGCTTGATCTTAACTTTTCTTGATTCAATATATTTCCCATATTGTTTATTAAGTTTGGGCGTATGGTTTTCATCCCGGAAAAGTCTTTTAACCCATGGTGCACTGGCGATGCCATTGTTAGCCAACTCCGCTGCCCCTCTTTTGCTCGACTTTTGTTTACCAACAATTAGGCGGCCATCATTTTAGGGGGACCTTGTGGGCGTTGCAAATGACTGTAAATTGCCGCTGCCATTTAGGACATCCCATCTTGGCCTGGTGGGCGTGGTTCTAAGCCAAAAAGGAGTGGAACATCTGCCAATGCAAGTTGTATATTTCAAGGACTTTTTGGTTGCAGTCGCCGAAGACAAAAGATGAGTAACGCTATATGAGTTATTGTTAATTTCTAGAAAGTTTGAAACCAAAAGTCATTTAAAACTTTGTTTTGCTTGAGGAGTTCCTTATGAAAAAGTATTTATTTTAATAGTTTGACTTAAGCTGTTGAAAATCTTTCCTATTCCTTGGTTAAAGGGTATCTTACGAGTTTTAATTAAAAATTAAAATGATATATAATTAGCCTTCTGGTGTTCTGGAGTTCTTAGCTTTAAACGACATTATTTAATCGTTGTGTCAAATGTTGGTCTGATCGAGAGATTGGGGAAAAACAACGTTTTGTGAAAATCGCGGAAGGAGAAAAATACCCACCTGAAGGTATCCAGTATCATGGTGAAGAGCACGAACTTTCCCAGGAGCGGGACCACCAGGGACGTGGGCGGAATGATTTCCGCCAGGAGCAGGAAGAACACAGTGAGCGACAGCAGAATGGATATGCTTAATGAGACCTGCAAATACAGTGGGAGTAAAGCGAGACACTCTGAGAAAATTCGTACAAAAAATATATAATATAGTATTTAGATAATAACTATAAAATAAAACAATTTCGCATTACTTTCAGGTAGATATTGATTTGGGAAAAGTTTTGGTTAAAAATATTCTAATAAAAAACTCTTGATTAATTTAAAGGAGTTTCCTCATTTTTGGAATGGATCTTAAATTAATAAATATTTGTAGAAATAGATGAACTAGAAAACACAAATATATAAAAAATAGATCTATATACATATCTATAATGATTAGGAGTTTCCTAATTTTTGGGATGGTATTAAAATATTTTTAAATTATTTCAATGGTTAAATGATCTTAAATTAATAAATATTTGTAGAAAGAGATAAAAAGAAACTAGGTAAATATTTAGTATGACCTAATATATATATATAATATCTCAAATTCTCTTCTCTTTTACTTTTTACGTAAACATTCTTTTCTCTCCCTGCACCGGAAGTCGAGCACAATGAGATTTTCCCGGTGGCGTGGGGGGGGGAGGGCAAAAGGACTTGAGGCTGTGGGGGCGTGGCAAATTGAGCTGCACGTCGAGCGGAAAATCTAAAGCGCCGTAAAGAAGCGACAATTGCGAACTGCGAACAACAACGGGAAACTCCCGGGCCCCCTGATAAGGTTTCTCATTTATAATGCATAAATATTGCTCAAAAACAGCTTAAGCTGCTTTTCCTACCCACTCCCCTGTGGAGAATTTTCATTTTCCCTCGCAGCCAGCAGGTGCTTTAATAGCGGCATAATCAAAGGGAACATATCGATTACATAATACTGGCTCACACCTATTAGTTTCTCGAAGAAATGGAATAACCGATATCGGGGAATGAAGAGATGTGTTTGAATATGGTTAAAAAACATTTATTTAATTAATAAAAAATTGTATAAATAATAATCAAATTCCTTGTAATAATATTGTTTTTTAATGTTAGAATTATTTAAACTCCTTTTGGTCCTAGAACATAATTCATTTAATACATACATATTTATCATATTCAGGCTTCTTATAAAATATAAATATTGAAATATACATTTATTTAGTGTTTCCACTGTCCAAATTTATTAATTAACATGAGCAACTTACATACATAAGCGGTTTAGTCTAATTAATATAATACTCTCATGCGACACGTGTCAAGGGAGTTAACTAATTAATACGGATTAGTAATATAAGCCAGACGGATTTATTAATTATTATTAAATAGCTAAGGAGGAATGAGGTGGGTTTACTTTTTGTTCAGAAACTAAGCCAAGATAAAAGAATTTGTGTCCTGAAAAAATCATGGGTTAATTTGGGATGAACTTTTAGTAAAAATTATTATATTATAACTATATTTTATTATACAAATATTATACGATTTGGATATATAAATATTTGTATCTTGTGCAGCAGTCATTTCCGACCCTATAAATCATATATATTCTTGATCAACAAGTCGATCTAGGTACTTCAGTCAGAAAAAATTTGTGTTTCACATTTTTGTAAAATTTTTTAAGGGGTTACATCGTTAAATTTTTTAAAAATTCGAAAATATTTCAATGTTTTTGAATTCTTAATTGAATATGCAGATTTATTAACCTGGGAAAAACTTAGATTGGAGTGTTTTTTGAATTGAAATTAATGATTTTGTGGCAAAGTTATGATATTTTAAAAGTTTGATTTGTCAAAAAAAATTGTCTTATAAAAATATCGATAAATATTGATTCCAAGAACTCTAATAATTAAAGCTTAGTTATGATCAATTTCTGATTTGATCTTGTAATTGAATTGCAAACTGCAATAATTCCCATAATTATTAATAATAATTATACGATGTTATGCATAATTTCCCAATACAATTGTTTTAATAAAACAACTACTTTTTTACATTTTGTGAAAGAGCTATGCCAAATAAAACACGTCTTCATTTGCTGAGTTATAATTTCAAACTGATTTTATTTTCTTAAAGTCCTAGCTTAGGTGGCTAACATGAATATCGCATAGACTTATTTTTAGGTAATCCCACTCAGGTACAAGCGGGAAATTTCCGCTGCCCGATATCCTTATCTATACAAACGTGTGGTGACCACTCGCAGGAGGTCCCATTGCATCGCAGGTATAATTATGTTTTATTGTCCGATAAGCGGTCATGTATATATATATATGCAGACGCTAAATAGTGCAGTGCTGCGGCTCGATCCTTTTACATAATTTTCTTATATATACGTGTTCATGTGTGAACATTCTGCCGAGGGCCAGCAAGGTTTAGGAGTACAGTTTTTTTTAACAAATAGAATCCAAATACATATAATTTTGTTTCAATGAATTTTACATTTAAAGATTTGGTGTGCGGACTTCAAAAGTTACGGCTTGTAATTGCCTGCTTATATTACACTTACGTAACAAATATATAATCAAAATTGGTACAATAATTATACATATAATTAATGAGGTATTTAACATTTAACCCTTTTAATTCGATGTTACTTTCATTTAACTGTTTTATTATCTTAGCGAGTCTATTAATCTCTACTGTATGGTTTATATACTGGGCCTCGAATGGGCTCCGAACAATTTTCGGCGTATCTGTAATTTCACCTATATATTCTGATGATAGAGTACGAGCCTGCAACAGACCTTAGAGTTAAAATTCCTTCCTCTGGCAAATTAATTAAATCCATATTTGGACATCTTAGATCCACCTCTTGTAAACCTTTTTGGTTTGGGTTCTTCTTCATTATATTCGGCAGCTTTTATGCCGATGAGAGGGCAAATCTTACTGATTGGCCGAGAAATGCTTGCATCTTGCATCTTAACTTTCACTACACGAACCTTCTCATCTTTACCCTTGTGTATTTCTTCGACCTTCCCTAATGGCCATCTTGATGGATGACAATTTTCATCCTTTATCAGAACTACTTGTCCTTTTTCTATATTGGGAATATTTTTTCTCCATTTATATCTCTGTTGAAGGGTATGCAAATAGTTCTCTTTCCATTTTACCCAAAAATCTCTTTTAATTTTTTGAATTAATTTCCACCTGTCTAAAATTCCTATTTTCTCATTTCCCTCTATAGGTTCAATTACTTCCAACGGTGGTCGTCCTATAAGAAAGTGACCTGGTGTCAGAACTTCAGTCTCTTCTATATCGTTGTCTGATAAATATAGAGGACGTGAGTTCAAAACTCCTTCAATCTGGCATAACAAAGTTGACATCTCTTCGTACGTCAAACTTCCGTCCCCAATAACTCGTTTAAGATGGTATTTGACTGATTTTACACCAGCCTCCCAGATACCTCCAAAGTGGGGTCCTGCCGGGGGAATAAAATGCCACTCAATTCCTTCTTTCCCGAGTTGGGATGCAACTGCGGAATTTTCTTGAATGGCCTCTGCCAACTGTTCATCCAACTTTCTAGCGGCGCCTATAAAATTTGTTCCATTATCAGAATAAATAGTAGCACATCTTCCTCGTCTTGCGACAAACCTTCTGAGTGCTGCTAAAAATGCATCCGTAGTTAAGTCGCTGACTACTTCCAAATGTATTGCTTTTGTTGCCATACAAACAAATACAGCTATATATCCTTTATAAACTTTTTGACCTCTATTTTTCGAACATTTAATATAATACGGTCCTGCATAATCAACGCCCGTATTTAAAAATGGGTATGACATTGTTACCCTACATTTTGGAAGATTTCCCATTATCTGTTGTGCTGCGATTTGTCTGTATCTTGCACATTTCGGACACGTGTTTAATTTTTTCCTTAAAGAATTTCTTAACCCAAATATCCAATATTTTCTTTGGATATAAGTTCTCATTAAATTTATTCCACCACGTAAAGTCTCCTTATGGGCATTTTCAATAATTAACGACGCAATGTGCCCTTTATCCAGAATAATTGGATGCTTTACTTCAAACCTCGTTTTGGCATTCTGCAACCTTCTGCCTACTCTGATAATTCTATCCTTGTCAATGAATGGATACAAACTTAAAATTTTTGAATTAATTTTGATTTCTTTTTTATTGAGCAAATTGTTAAGCTCCGGACTAAATTGGAATTCCTGCTCCTTTTTAACAATTATATGTTCTGCATATTTTAATTCTTTAGCCGTTAAAAACCATGGATAAGATATACGTTTTGTTTTCATATTGATAAATCTTACAACGTAACATATCACTCGCTTCAATTTGTGTATGCATGAATATTTTTCCAACAGTTTATAGATCCGATCCTCATTCGTTGTCAGCACGGTATTGTCGATTGTTTCTACCTCGGCATTTACCTGAGGCGGCCAATTTTCTTTCGATTCTCTTAACCAACTTGGCCCATTCCACCAAAGTTCACAATTCAGTAGCTCGCTCGAGGGAATTCCTCTTGAAGCGGCGTCTGCTGGATTATCTTCTGACCTGACGTGATTCCATTCTTTTGAATCGCCGCCAAATGTGGGTACCTCGATTTTTGGTAGAATAGGTAAATCTGAAATTTTACTCATACCCTCCAATTTTACCTCTACTTTTTTCTTCATCTGTTCGTTAACTTCAGATGATATATTTTGAATGTCAAATTCTAACTCGCTAAGGGTTAATTCGACCTCAAGGCTACAAGATCCTATTTTTGTTTTTAGTTCGGCAATATTTTGCCAGAGGAAATGAATTTTGTTTTTTCTTATTCTCAAGGTCCCTCGTTTTTCATTTTGTATTTCTAAATATGTTTCTTCTAAATATGATTTTAACTGATTAACCTTTTTTTCAAAAATGGATTGCGCCTCTTTTGTTGTTGACCTACTTTGGTCATAAGCGGCTCTAACTTCCTTTAATAAATCTAGAACCTTTTCATATTTTTTCTTAGTGAAATATTCATGGTCTATGGGCCCTAGCCTTACCAACATATTGTGGTTCGTTAAAAACTCCCTCTCTAAGTCATTTAACAACTGTACATCATTGTTCGAAATTCTCCTACCTTCATGGCAATTGGCTACTATATCCCCACATGTCTTATTTAATTCAGCCTGCCTTTTTAGAAGGTTTAAAATTTGTTCTGACAGCATTTTTCTTTTTAATATTATTTTTAGCGGACAAAATTGAGATTTTTTCTTTTATCTTTGTTTAAATTTACTATGTTCTTATATTACTTATATATACTAAGTAAGTAACAATTTAAATATTAAAGAATTGAATATTTTAAAGTGGGACTTATCCGGTGCTGTCACTGCTGTCGCCGCCGATGTCGTAGTCGCCGCTGCTGATTTGTCGCCGCTGTTGATTTGTATCTACGGCTGTCCCTGCTGCCGCCGTATTTTTGCCGCTGTTGTGGATCGTTGGTGTTTTTTGGTGCCGCTTCGTTACTGCTGTAGCTTGCAGTAGATTTTATTATTTTTAGCTGCCGATGTTATTATCTTTTTGCGGCCCAATTTTTCACTTTTTGATGTCCACTTGGATTGGAAATTGTTTTCACAATCCTTTTATTTTATTTTATGCACTTTTATTTATGTATTTTAAGCACATTCACTACTGATGTTAATATGGCCTCAGCACGCCTTACCATATTCGAATGGTAGCACAGCAACCTTTAGCTATATTTTAAGACTAAATGGTGTGTATTAAAAAACATAAAAGACTCTTGTATATCTTTTTGCTTTATAGTTATTCTTCTCTGTTCCTTACCACGGGTGGGGGGAAACAAGAGATAGTTATTTTTGCAGCCTTCGTATTTGAAGGTGCTGGTTTAAAAAACTCTGAACCTCTTACCACAGGGGGGAAAGTTGCAGAGTGGCCGAAGGACCAAAATGAAAGAGCTATGTCAAATAAAACACGTCTTCATTTGCTGAGTTATAATTTCAAACTGATTTTATTTTCTTAAAGTCCTAGCTTAGGTGGCTAACATGAATATCGCATAGACTTATTTTTAGGTAATCCCACTCAGGTACAAGCGGGAAATTTCCGCTGCCCGATATCCTTATCTATACAAACGTGTGGTGACCACTCGCAGGAGGTCCCATTGCATCGCAGGTATAATTATGTTTTATTGTCCGATAAGCGGTCATGTATATATATATATGCAGACGCTAAATAGTGCAGTGCTGCGGCTCGATCCTTTTACATAATTTTCTTATATATACGTGTTCATGTGTGAACATTTTGATATTTTAAGTTTTTCTTTAACGTTGTTCATAATTTTTGAGTTCAAGAGTGACTAAAATAAGTAAGAAACTGAATACTGAATAAGGCAAGTAAGAAGGCTTATTCGAAATCAAGAATCAAGACTCGAATAATTCTTAGAAGCGAGTTTGAGTGAAAGTTTGAATAAGTTCAACGATAAATTAATCCTTTTCTTCATTAAATTCCTTGTTTCCTATACGATTTTACTCAAATTTCTACCGACTCCTATAGCTTTTTCATACATTCTCCAAGGATTTGTGAACTCAAGTGTTGTATTCTTCGAGTTCTTAACGATTCCGTGGGCATTCAGATACCGAACACTGGCTTGGCCAAACATTTCGGCCACAAATCTAAATTGATTTAGAATGCAAAAGCAAATAATAAGCGAGGGCAATGGGCGTATGAAAAAGCGATTTGTCAGTCGGCAATTGCGGTGGCCTTGCCAAAGAGCTTTGGCCAACAAATCATATGCAAAGCCACAACAACAAAAAATAAAGTAAAGACCCAAAAAATATCTATAAAATATACGAAATCGACGTGAAAAATGTGAAAACGCGGTAGCACACTTTTCGTTGGAGCTCAATAAAGCGCAAAATGATTTGTGCAAGGGGTGTTTTTTTTCGGGTGACCTTGAGTGGGGGTGGAAAGGTGGCAGGACCTCAGCTTATTTATGCCTAAGCTGCTCGTTATGAAGTGTGTTTGTTTGTATTCAGAAAGTAATTAAATGTCGAAAATGAGACGCGCGATTTGAGCCGCTTTCCTGATGATGCTGTGTGTGTGCCGCATAAATTTTCGATGCTTAATGATTTCATGATAATTAGCCTTAGTTTTTGGGGCCAGCGCTTGTAAAGCGATTAGTGACGTTCCCTAATTAAGGTTACAACTTGCAAAAGCAAATCAAAAGCCAGATCCTTTCGACCTTTCTCCTCTAATGAAATGCACTCGAAACAAAAAAAGGGAACTAAGCTAAAGTATAGATAAATAATAATCTATATGTGTATATTAAAATTCTTTAAAACAATATTTATAGATATTTTTATATGACAATTTTTTTAACAAATTAAAGTTTAGAAAATCTTATAACTAAGTCAAAAATGCATCAATTTTATTTCGGAAATCGGTTCTTTGGTCATTTTTTTTAGGTTAATAAATCTGCATACTCAATTTAAAATCTTTAAAAATTCAAAATTTTATCAAATTTTGAAAATTTTAATCATGTAACACCTTAAAATTTTTTTAAATAATTGGAAAAGTCTGTTTTGCAACTTGAGATGACCAGAAAGATAAGCCTTTTAATGCTGATCAAGAAGATATATGATTTATAGGAAATGTCTCCTTCTCTGATAAAAATTATATATCTTCCTCTGCAAGATTCTTGAAATCCAAATTTATATATATTATTAATAATAATAATTATAGTAATATTATATATAATAATATATATATTATAATATAATAAAATTGTAATGGCCCTCTCTTTCTGTAAACCTCTGCCTCTCGCTCTCTCCCTTACTCACAATAACATTAGGTATGCCTGCCTCCCTCTGTTGCACTGCTGTAGAGGTGGCGCTTACGCTCTATCTCCCTCTGTTGCAGCTACAGAGGTAGCTCTTTCCCTCTCACTCTCTTTCTCTGTTATCTCTGATCGGGAAGTATAAATAGAGGCACTTCGATCGCCGCGACCTCAGTCTGTCCTAGGGGTACCTAGTGTTAACATCGATAGTGATAGTGATTGTGATAACTCTTCAAGCGCAAAAAGATGACGTGGCAAATTAAATGCATCCGGATTACCAAGAAGCACACTTCAATGAATTTATATCACCAGGAATATATTTGTACACCGGAAGGAATTAATTAATGACGAAAGATGACGTGTCCTCTACTGGGGTAAGTCTTTACTATGACAATTATATCATAATTATATTATATGCATTAAGATATGCTATAGAAGTGATCAGGCCTAGGTCTAGAATAAGATGAATTTATTTTCCCATTGATTTCCTTATTGCCATGGACCCCATTACTTAATGCTGATCCAGAATATATATAATTATAGGGTAGGAAATGTATCCTTCGCTAAGTTCTGACTAAAATTATAATACCAGGCATCAGAGAATTTAAGAAACTTTTTATTTTCGGTATCTAATCACACTTGGTTTTTTACCAATCTTTAACTTTATATTATCTAAAATGGAATAGAATTTTGACAAGTGTTTATTTTTGGGTCGAAATGGCAGCCTCACTCTCACCTCCATCACTTGGTGAGTTGGCTCATTATTTATGCAAATGCTCGGTGTAATTAAGGTGGCCAAATGCATTTCAGTTACGATTTCGGTTCAGCTTGAATTGGGTATGAGTATTGGCATTGGGTTGGGGCGAAATTGTCTGGCATTGGCAGCCATCAGATGGGGACAGTTTCAATCTGTGGATGCTGTAGGTAAAACGTAATTGTTTCGGCCATAAAAATGCGATACAAATAACCGAAAGGGAATTGGGAACAGGAAGCGAGAGTCCAGTGTGGCTACTTTTGTATTGTCAGTGCAGACGGTTTCTTTAGGGCACTGGGAGAAATCATAAAAAAAATGTATAAAAAATAAAGCAAATATAAAATAAATATATATATTAAAAGAAGTGTTAAAAGTTGTTTTTTTGATAAAAAATTATTGAATAGGAATCCGATTTACTTGTGACTTTTGTTACTCTTATAAATATATTTAGATTATTTAGAGAATTTTAAAACTTTTAATATATTTAGCATACGAATATGAAAATGTATTATTTTTAGTCTGTGAATATCTAATATATATTTAAAAACAATAGAAGTTCTCATAATCCTTAAAATTCTCAACTACGAATTCCGTGCGAATATATCCCCTCAAAAGTTTTCCTTGCTGGTTCCCCTTGTAAACTAATATATATATACATATATCTTTTTTTTTTTGGTGTGCCAACACCTGCCCCAGTTTCGCCCAAAGCCTCCCCCCTTCTACCCCCCTTTACTTTATTTTTCCGCCGATTTTCGCAACCCCTGCAATCGGCAATTGCATGAATGAAGTGCGTTGTGGCGCATATGCATGTAAATGGGCAATTCGAATTCCAATTCTGATGCCATCGTTGGGTCGAAAACGTCTGCCCCAAAAGCGCCAGGATAAAGGGGGGGGGGGACGTGCCAGAGTTAACTGGCCAAAACACAATGGGATTTTTAGTACTTCTTTAGGTAGAAATTTCATTTTAAAATGTATTCTTTATGCCTTTAAAAAGGTTCTGAGGAAGAATTTTTAGATAGGATATGTTATGTATATAATTAACAATTTGACTAAAATTTAGAGTAGTTTTTGGGCCAATTTAATAATTATTTTAAGTAGTTTTATGAGGTAAATATTGCCAAAACTTATAGTATATTCCTACATATTGCACATTCTTTTGTTCTTTCCATATCTATCATTCAAATACAAATAAAATTAATTAAAGAAAGTAATACAATTAAAGTACTTAATTTACTAACAAAAACTGCTCATTGATCCCACTGTACAGTTGCGTCAATTTCGGAAATTCCTCTCGTAGTTCGCTTCCGCAGCTTGAGTTCAGTTTCGGTTTCAGTTTTATTTCGTTGCCTGCTTTTAGGCGTAAATATTTGAGCGCTGAGTGAGTGTGCGTGCTTGGCCATAAAAGCGACAACAAGGACACTGCCATGAAATGTGTCCACACGGCACAAATCGTAAAAGTATTCAAACAAAAAAATAACTAAATAAAACAAGTATACAAAAAATATAACTGACACGAATAGGTAGACAAGTAGGAGAGCTACAAGCCAGAATAATTTCTGGAATTTTTATGAGTGCTTTTGATTTTTATACTTTTGAACAGGGTATATAATATAATATAATTAAATCAGAAGTTTGTAAAGAATACAAAGATATATATATAAATTCCTAATCAGCCTAAACAACCTTGCCGATCCAAGTAAACTAGACTTTAAATTTTAAAACTATTTGAAGGAAACTTTGCTGTTAGGCTTCTATTTAATCTCACGAGTATTTAGTCGGAAATGGCCGGATCGAATGACTATATCCTATAGCTACCATAAGAATGATCATTTAATGTCAAGGAAAACGCAAAACTGTGGATCAGTGAATTTAATAAAAGAAGGCATTATTTAGATGTTTCTTTTACATATATATAATTTATTTTTTATTAATTATTAATGATCGAATTGCAATTTGCAATGGTAAACAAACTTTGGCGGGCGGAAGTTAGTTTCGGTTCATAAAATATTATAATATAATATTAATATTATCATATTAATTAATATTAATATTATTATATAGATATATATAAAATTAATATACTAATATATATAATAATATATATATATATATATAAATATATATATTTTTATATATTTTTGTATTATTAATAATAATATATATATTATAACATTATAATATTGTAATAGCAGCGATTAGCTTATTCTCGCCGTCTCTTTCTGTAGGCCTCTGTAAACCTCTGCCTCTCGCTCTCTCCCTTACTCACAATAACATTAGGTATGCCTGCCTCCCTCTGTTACAGCGCTGTAGAGGTGGCGCTTACGCTCTATCTCCCTCTGTTGCAACTACAGAGGTAGCTCTTTCCCTCTCACTCTCTTTCTCTGTTATCTCTGATCGGGAAGTATAAATAGAGGCACTTCGATCGCCGCGAGCTCAGTCTGTCCTAGGGGTACCTAGTGTTAACATCGATAGTGATAGTGATTGTGATAACTCCTCAACCTCCAAAAGATGACGTGGCAAATTAAATGCATCCGGATCACCAAGAAGAAGCACACTTCAATGAATTTATATCACCAGGAATATAATTCTACACCGGAAGTAATTAAGCAATGACGAAAGATGACGTGTCCTCTACTGGGGTAAGTCTTTACTATGACAATTATATCATTATTATTTTTTATACATTAAGATATGCTATAGGAGTGATCAGGCCTGGGTCTAGAATAAAATGTGCTGACTAGGCAATTATTTTCGAATTAATTCCCTTATTTACTTGGACACCATTACCTAATTATGTTTCTAAGTTATACAGCAATTAGTATTAGGGATTTATACAAACGTATACTCAAAGTTAACATTCTAAGTTAATTATAAACTATTTATAAATATTGATATATTCACCTAACTATAGTTTTAAAACTGACTCTGATTGCGGCGCCAACTTTTCCTACATTATTTGACCTTTTCAGGTTAATATAATTTTAGTCAGAAGTTCGCAAACTGAATGCTACCCTAATTTTAGGAGATTCCCAAAGTGACTAACTACTGGCTTAGTATGACCTACACATTCGATCAAACGAGTAATTTGAATACGTGAATTACGAGTACTCAGAGCACTGGGCGGTGGTCCCCTAAACTCGATAATGCACACGCAAATGGCAAAATCGGGAATTTACATAATAAAGACCAACTGGGGATGGCCCATCAAAATGCTGTCAATATTTTTTACATAAATAATGCTCCATGAGCGATGTGAAAATGTCCGATGGCATTAGCATCCGCATCAGCATCCGCATCCGCATCAACATTGGAATTTTGTATCATTTTTTTTATTCGTTCATAATCCACAAACCGCTTGCGTACACAAATTATTTTTGCATTTTATTTATTTTGAAAATTGGCCATAATTTATTCATAAGTCGCAGGCAGCATGTAAATGTTTATATTTATGCATTATGCCATTTCGTGATCGTTTTTCCAGCTTGGTTTCATTTTCATATTAGGGGGTAAAGCTGTATGTATGTAACAGGGTATTGACAGTCTTATAGTTTAATGAAATTTTCAAAATAAATGTAAAGTAAGTAATATATAAATACGGAATGCAACTATGGAATCATAAATAAGTCATATTTCAAGCGAATTTCCTATTTTTTTTATTGTTTTAAAAACATAAAATGGAATGAATCATTTTGCATTCACACTCACAATGCTTTTGAATACACCGGGTAACTTACAGGCGAGTTCACTCGACTGCAGCTTTCTTACTTGCTTTTTTTCTTTTGTGGTTTGGCATTAAATTGAAGGCATCGTGTAATTTTATTTACTCAATTTTAAATGATGGCAAAAACCAAGGGAGAAACGCAAAATCAACACAGAAACAAAGCGAACCAAAAACAAAAAACACAAACAAAATGTTTAAGTAAAAAAAGGAATAAAATGTTAAAATGCATTTTCATTTTCATTTGAGTGTGAAATTATTTTTGTTGTTGCTGGTTTCTTTTTTCTTGTTGTATTTTGCTTTTTAATTAAAAGCACATTTTGTTGGGGCAATGGAGCTGAGCTGGCAATAAATTATGGCAATTTGTTTAATGAAAATAACCAAAAAAAAAAAATAATATCAGAATTGTATAAAGCGCAGATGGGAGCCGAGGAAATTGAGAGGGAAATGGGATTTAAAGCTAATGCATTCAGTATTCTAATGGTCAATTTTTACAATAAACCCAAAGCCATAAAATGAGATAAAGCTTTTAAAAAGTGACAATTATAGTGTTAATTTTAGTAAATCAAAGTTATGGTTTATATTGGATCTATTGGGATTTGGAATTAAATTTTAATAAAAGCATGAGAGTATGTTAGGATTACATGCTAAAATCTTGGGAATGTATATTATTTTTTGTAATATTTTATATTTAGATTTATTATATATATTTTATTTAAATTTAAACCCACCTTCTCGCCACTGTCCGATGGCAGATAGAACACCAGAATGGTAAGGAAACTGATGCCCATGCAGGGAATGATCAGGTTAACCGTATAGAAAAGCGTTTTCCGGCGCATTGTGATGTTAAAGGTAATGTCCAGATATGGCTCATCGCAGCAGGTATAAAACTTTTCATTTCTGCAAAGAAAAAGGGAATATATTAAGGAGGTTCTTTAAGCGTAAGCATAAGGAAATAGTGATTAATATTAATATTCATATATAAACCTTGGGTTTTAGTTTCCTATTTCATTAAATCCTTTCCACTTGAGTTTAACGAAATTATAAATATTTAAAATGAAATTAAACCACTCAAAGTTTCTGTTTTTTTCTATATTTTCTGAACTATAACTTTACAACTTTAATCCATTTTCAGTTCGACAGTTGTGTTCTGAGCTTTTCCATTTATTTTCCTTCTTTTTTTCCTTGACTTTTTTAAGTCCCCACTCAACCTATGCATAATTTATAAGTTAATTATCTGCTCCAACCGGAAAAAAGAAGCAAAAACAGAAGCTGATGTTGGGAAACAGAAGTTTCTATACCCTCGAAAGTTTGTTTTAGTTAAAGGTAAATAAAAATACATCAATGAAATACAAAATAATATAATAAAATAGGTCTTAAATTAGTACAAGCTTCAGACTTAAATAATAAAACCCTTTAACAGAGTATTAAAAAATATACAACAAGCGAAAATGTTTTGTAAATTGAGTCAAGCAAACTTTTTGTTATGTTTTTTAACTCTTGTAGCAAAAGAACACGGAACAAAGAACATAAGAAAAAATACAACAATACATATACATTTATATACATAAATAAAGAAAATATTATAAGTGGCAAGGAAAAAGGGGTAAGATTGAAGGCAGAGAAAGTAAAGTGTGGTTTCCACCAGGACCCCCGCAATTTTTCCGTTGTTGTATATGGCCGAGCCATCAATAATTCTGAAAGGCTTGCGGCTTCATTTTGAATAAGAAAATATTGTAAATAAATAATAAACAAGCGAGGAGAGAGGATAAAGTTAGCAAAGGGTTGGCAAAGACTGGGTTTGGGACTGGGACTGAGCACTGGCAGAAGGACACCAAAAAAAACAGGAATGTGGCCGGCAGGCAACTAACTGCTTTTGGCAGTTGACTTCCCTCCAAATAGAAATGAAGTATGTGGCAATAGGCCACATAGAACGGGGAAACTATGGGGTAAAGGTCGTGGAAAACGAGATGCTTTCCTCAACACACAGACACAGAATCCGGCATTGAAGGCCAACATCTTGTGGGTTAGTTTTGATGGCTGCAGCAATAAAATATAATTTGCCAAGGCAATTCCAAATGTCAGTCACTCAAATGGGGACAGGAACAGGATGAGGGGAAATGTGGGGGGGTTGAATCTGAAAGATACAAATGTACAAGATACAAGGGAGAGAGGGAAAATGCCTGGGGTCTATATAAGATAGAGGAAGATATTGCATAAAGGTATTATTTATAATGTTTACTAGGTTTCCCAGGAATTGGGTTTCATAAATCTATAAAAAATGAAGGTATGTTATATGGAAAAACCCTGGAAAACCCTGGAAAAGCTGCTTACTAAATAATAAATATTAATACCAAACAACATTTTACTTATTTTCTGTAAGGTAAAGTTAGGTTTCATAAATCTATAAAAAATGAAGGTATGTTATATGGGAAAACCCTGGAAAAACTGCTTACCAAATAATAAATATTATTACCAAACAACATTTTACTTATTTTCTGTAAGGTAAAGTTAGGTTTCATAAATCTATAAAAAATGAAGGTATGTTATATGGGAAAACCCTGGAAAACCCTGGAAAAACTGCTTACCAAATAATAAATATTAATGCTAAACAACATTTTACTTATTTTCTGTAAGGTAAAGTTAGGTTTCATAAATCTATGAAAAATGAAGGTGTGTTATATGGGAAAACCCTGGAAAACCCTGGAAAACCTGCTTACCAAATAATAAATATTAATGCTAAACAACATTTCACTTATTTTCTGTAAAGTAAACTAAAGTTTCCTGATTGATTTACGATTATGTAAAGGCTATCCCCCAAGTCTCTATTAAAATAGCATTTAACTACACATTCTAAGACCCAATATCCTTCAAGCTCATGTGGATAGCTTGAAATTTTCCCCTTCCCACCCCCCCTCGGAAAATGTAATATGGCCCGCAGATTAAGTCTGCTGAACTGAGCTTTGGTCAATGGGCCGTGGAGTGTACGGAAAATCGTGGGGATTCCCCCAGCCAGTTTACCATTTCCCATCTTAGAGATAAGTCCCACACAGGAATTCTGGATAAAAGAAGACGAGGAGGTCCTGTTCCAGGACCAGTACGTGTAAAGGTCAGTATAATAAGCTCGACGAGTTGACTTTGGTTTGGCTAGCAACCGCGATGGCAAAACATACCATAAATCATAAAATAGGCAAGAAAAAACACTCACACGCAGGACTCACACTCACACTCACACCCGCACCCACACACTCACCAACTGAATACAAACACATATTCGCTACACGCGCAAGGATACGGCGCCGGGAGATGGCGCCATATAGGCAAAAAAATAAAAGAAAGAAAATAAAGCAAAAGAAACAGCAGAAAATCAGGGAAAATAGAGAAACGACTAGAGAACTCGAAAAACACAACAAATACCAGCTAAGACCAGCAAAACTTCTGTTTGATTTGACTCCCAGGCACAAAACACTCCCCATACACACACCCCTCCTTCACACACAAAATACCCATCCCCGGGGCCAAGAATCTGAAATTGGCAACAATTCATCAATGCGTTGAGCCACGCTGCGTATGCGTAATAAAGGAAAATACACACACACACACAGAGATAAGCAGAAATGGGCGGAATATATATATATATATATATATATATATATATATATATACGAGTCATTCGAAGGAATTGAAGTTTTCAACACCCTGCCCACATTTTGACTTTGACTTGAAATCTTTTTTGAAGCAAAATACAGACTCTTAATTAAAGTGGTATCTTTATTGCCAAAAAAAAGAAATAGTTGTTTGTTTTGAAATGAAATCTTAACTAAATTATAAGAGTATTTGGGTATTGAAAATTCTAGATGAAAAGTCAATAATTGCTAGGTAATTTAATTGGTATTTTTATTGCTAAAAGAAGAAATAAATGAAATCTTAACTAAATAATAAGAGTATTTGGGGATTGAAAATTCTAAATGAAAAATCAAAAATTGCTAGGTAATTGAAAAAAAGAATGCCAATTAAAACAAAAATAATAAAAGTAAGCTAACTTCGGCACGCCGAAGTTTTTAGACCCTTGCAGATAGAACTTTAATCACTAGGAATTAATATAAAAAAAATTACATAAATAAACTTAAATTAATTAAAATAAATAAACCTAATCATTGCAAAACCTCGCAAAAACATTGCCGCCCTTCAGTATCGTGGAGCAAACCCTCCCTCTCGCGGCAGCTGTTGGAACTTAGTTGCTCCACCTAGCGATATAAAAGTGAGGACAATATCGATAACTAAAATACTAGATCGATACACTGCTATCGTATACTAGTACTAGTTTTACATCTCTAGCGTCAAAATGAAAGACATAAAAAAGAACGAAAAGACCTCCGCGCCGGTAAAAAGTGAAATAAATAGAAAATTAAAGTGTAAAAACCAGTGGTAGGTGCGAAAAAGTGCGTGAAAACAGCGAGCCCCACAGTGAAAGTGGGGGTAGCTGGGGCAGAGTCGTGTTTTTTGTAGTTTAATTCATTTAAAGCCACGATCAGTGCGGTATTTGTTGGCTAATTCCTTTTTGTTGTTTTTTTTGTATGTGCAAGTGCAACAACTGCGATCAAAATGTGTGTGTTTAGTGTGCGCAATATCGTCTAAGGTCTTTTTCGTTCTTCTTTTTGTCCGCGCTTCGTTTAATAATTCGCCGTTGGGATCTACAGTAATGCGCAATTTATGTGGGTGAGTGAAACAACACTATTTTGCTTATTTGCTTTATCCTCGAACTTCTCTGCCCTATATCTATGTTTTGATCCCGTGGAGCGTAAGTGGAGCCTAAGAGCGAAAGCTTCACTCATTAGATACGATCCACTTTTGTGGCTCTCAATTTTGGCATTTGGAAAGCTGGAGAACCGCGTTTGTTTACCTTTTTATTTCTTGGCAATTAGTTGATAATCGAATTAAAAAAAAATACTACGGGTTAGCGAAGCTTGACGGAATTTTTACTCTTACAAATATCTGTTCTAAGCCTTATTTTAGTATATATATTTTTTAAGAACACTTCCCGGACTTATTATAATTTTATTCATCGGTAGGTTGTGTTATACCTCAGAAAATGTGCATTATATGTATAAAGTTCTCTTATCTCTTGTTTCCCAATTATATGAAAAGGGTATGAAATTTATTTTATGTTTTATATGGATAGGGTAGGGTATAAAAATGCACACAAAGTTTTAATAAGACTCTTCTAGAGTCTTGTTTCTATAAAATTGTTGCTTCTTTAATCTCTGAGTATTAAATATGTAAATATATTAAACTTTCTTATAACATATTTTCCCTGAAAATCCAGGCTAAAAACTTTTAGCATTCATTTGCAGAAAGCATACTTTTAAATCGATCTTTTTAGCATAGATCCGCTAAATTTGATTACAAGTTCTAAAATATATCAACAAATTCTCAAATAGTGCCGGGAATTTATGCTCTCTTCAGGCACTTTATATTTAAATAAATTATTTGCAAAGCCAAAGTGAATGTGGAAATGCTCAAAGCCGAGAGGGGCAACCACTGCTCGTTCCTCTTTTCCACTTTTGCGTGAATGATTTTCTAGCGAAACAGATTCGAAATCAAATGTTATTTCGATTTTTTCGATGGGTTTGAAATGCAAAAAGGAACAACAACAAAAATTAAGTGAAATTCCAGCGAAATTGAATGGGCAACATACAAATACATATGTATATATTTTTTTTGGGGGGACTTTGGTTTGGGGATACCGCATTAAAGTGACCGAAAATGGCCAAAACGTTGATTGACAACGGGGAATAGGGGCCAAACAGCTTGCTGATTGAAGTCAAAGAACAAACGCATAAATACGAAATGATTGGCAACATAAAAAAAAGAGAGAGAGAGAAACGAAGACATTAAAGGGAGCTGAACGAATAGCAGCTTTTGGCTAGACCAAAGGCAGTCTTAGCCGCAATAGGAGCAGCTCCTAGCCATTACCACCTACTCAAAGGGAAAGGGAAAGTAGAAAGTGGAAATAGGAAAGCAAAAAGGAAAGGTCTCAACGCTTGATTGATTCCAAAAACTTTTTGCCAGAAAGTTCTCTATGAGCTTTCAAGTGTTTTTTATGCTTTGCTTTTCTTATTTTTCTTGTGCACCGAGAGAAAACTACATAACAATCTATTTCATATGGAAAACTAAGCCGAATTTTTACCATAAACTTCTTAAAACAAGCCAAACAAGTTTGTTAAATGTTTAATCCCTTTAAATTATAATCCTAACTAATTACTTTCTTTATATTTTCTTGAATATCTTTTTAAAATATTTATTATTTTTGCTTGGTGTATGGCATATATTTTTCTTTAGATACTCTTGATTCCAAGACCAGAAATCAAAGTAAGTAATAGAATTTTAAAAACTAACATAAACACGCTTCGCTGCATGACTTGAAGAAAATGAAGGAAATCATTTTTGGAATGGGGAAAAACAGGAAAAACCTCCTCCTCCCCTAAGGCTTGCCAATTGAGGTGAGACCGCAAAAGCGAAGGCAAAGGCAGAGAGTCTCTGGAAAGTTTGCTAATTATGATTTTAATCGATCTGTGATAAAGTTTGGAACCTCAAATTCAGCTAAGAATTTGTGCCCAGTAATCAAGCCTTCTCGGTTTTGGGGGAAAGGTAGAAGAGAGATGGAAAAGTTTACCAAAGACAAAAAAAAATAAGGGAAAAATGTTTAGGGGAGACATCTCTGGGTGTATGTGCTCTGCGTGTTGATTTCATGTCGTAAGACCCATTGCGGCAATTAAACAAAATACAGCCCCCAAGGGGAGTTGAAAGTTGGGAATACGAGCAGGACAACGAAAGACGACTCAATAAGTGTATTAAGGAGACAATCGGAGTCCTTTTTGCCTTTTGGGACCAGTTAAAGACTTCAATGTTAAAACAGTTAATTAGCTTGTAAAATGTACCAAGGAGTTTGTGATAAATCAGCAGTTAAACTACTCAATCCCTGACAACTTACCGCACTTGCTCTGGAGAAAAAAGAAAAACCTATAAACCTAAAAAGTGTTAGCCTAGGAACTATCATTATTTTCCGGTTCTCTGATTGGAAGAAAAGGGTTTTTGAAAGAGGGGAATAAGCAACGTTAATTTTATGACTGCCTTCACTTTCAATTTCGATAACGTCCTTAAGTCCTTCTCTCTCTCTCTCTCTGAGGAAGTTGCCTCGACTGGTGGCCAGCTGGCAACCTATCGCACCTGTCCCACCTGTCAATCAATGCCGGATTGTCTGCTCCGCTCCGGTGAATCCCCCTTCCTGGTTAGTGGTGCTGCAGCACCTGTACGTGCTGTGGCCAGCCACGCCCCTCATTTTCGACAAGTCCTGCGGCCCAGCGTCCTACGTCCTTTGCCCTTCAGTTAATTTAACTGTCGATGCGCATTAAAACTGAATCCTGTTCGGTCTGTACACAATTTTGCAGGGGAATGGGAAGGGGGTATAATAAGATGAAGGAGGGTTTTCGGAGGTGTTACGAGGTCCAGGCTTCACAGGAAAATTGTTCTACGTGCTGTGAATTGTGTTGCAGCATTTTAGGCGCAGCAGCGGCAGCCTGCACACAATAAAAGCCACCAAGGGAGTAGGCCAAACAGATTCCAAAGCTGGCATAAGGAATGAAAAAGGGGCAAGGTATTTACACTGGGAATAATTAGGAAATAATATCACATTCCTTGGATAAAAAAGTTGTAGTTTTAAGGTGTTTTAAAGGCAATAAATCATTTAGTTTAAGCAAATGTATAAGCTGCTTGGGGAGTATTGGTTTATAAATATATTTCCTTGTTCTGCTAGCTGCTTCTCCCACAATTTTTCTCAGTGTCACACACACACGCACACACACACATCCCTACAGTTATTGTGAGTCACGCACTTGTGGCATAATTTACTGCGAATGCTGAACGCCAAAGGAAGAAAAAAAAGAACCAAACGCCCAACCATAATCATACTCGCAGACTTTGGCACACACTCACATCTATATTAAACACACACTCAGGCACACACACACAATAAAATATATACACAAATACTACACACACTCACACGTAATTGAAGCTGTCAACTTTTTAATTCCCGTCAATGACTTGAGCCCCCCATCAGTTTCAGTTCTTAGTTTTGGCCAAAGGTCTCGACATGCTGTTGATACCCTGGCTTAGGGTATTAGAATGTAAGGAGGGAGTTTTGACATGAGCAAAGGGGATATTAGCTAGGACATTAAATCATTTATATATATAGTTATATAGAGAGGAAGCTATATTTTCTTAAAGCAGGAAAAAGGTTTTCCAAAGAGTTAAAAGAAGCAAGCCATTGTTTTGATTTAAAAACATATAATATATATAATAAAAATAGTAACAAATTTAATATTTAACAAAATATTAAATGGATTATTTTATATATATTTGTATTGTTTTACTTCTTTTTTATATTAATATGTTAGAGCATTATTTCCATCCCAGATATCTTAACGTCTTAAGTACGTGCATTTCAGTTTAACATTGTCATTGCCGTTTCTGTCACGTTTCACTTATGAAATATGGTGGAACACCTCCTTCTCCTCCCCCCTCAGGAAATGTGGGTGTTATCAGGTGTGGGAAAAGGACAAAGAGCAAACGAATTAAGATCCTAGGATTTTGCCTATTTCAAATATTCATAGGTGTGATCAGAAAGAGAATTGTTGTTCAAGTAATGGGTTTACTTATTCTTTTGTTTTGTGAAATGATTCAAAGCATTTTTATGAAAATTATGGTATTTTAATATTAAATTGTATGAGTTTATTATTTAATTATATTAAAAACTAGTAGAAAAGTCCCAATATTACAGAGACACAAAGTTACTAACTAGATACCCAATTTAATTAGCCTAATGAAAAGTGAATTCACCGAGTTCATCTAGCACGTGTCATCAGCTAATTAATAGCACTCAGCAGTGTTGCAACTGTCGTATTGCCCGCACCAGAAAGAACCCCCCTTAAAACACTCCTTAAAACCCCTAAAAACCCCTCTAAAAACCCCTTCTGAAAGCCCCCCTAACTCACCTGTTGTCTGAGCTAACGAACCCAAGATTCCCAACAAAGTTGCGCTAAGTGAAACAAAAATTTCCTGTTGCCTTTTGTCTGGGGCTAATGCATTAAAGAGGTCCTATTTCTGGAAATTTCATTCCATATCCTTTCTCACTCTCTCTCTCAACCCCTCTCTCTCTCTATCCCCATTGTGTGCACACAAGCGTGCCTTTGGTTTTCTCTAAAGAATGGGGCGTGGCAATTAGGCTACCGCCTCCAGCATCACAGAAGCAAATTTCATTTTGTAAAAAAAACTGATTGGACTAGGAAAATGTTTTATATTTAAATACATACATAATATTGCAAAAATAATATTTAAGAAAATACCAAATTTTATAGCATGAAATATAGGTTATATATATTAAAAATATCAAGAGTTCAAATCTTGTTTTAAATTTTAGAAATTAAATATATTAATTCTAAGGTATGATAAATTTCCCTTTCTAAAGCAAGTTTCTTTCTATATTTTTAAATATTATTAATAAAACCTATTAATGTCACCATAACTGTACGCACACACCCATCGACATGAGTCTATATGCCTGACCATTTTGGGTAACCGGAAAAGACAGACACCAAAAAGCAAAAGTGCTCTTCTGGAATATATGTACGTATTTATATGTATAATTTTCGGTGTTGCTCTTGTTTCTTGCCTTGGCAGCTCCTTTTGCCAAAGTTTTTTAATTTAAAAACTTCAACAGGAAAAATGTTATAAGCAAGGGAAGGGAGGGGTGCAAATTGTAAATAACGACCAAGCCCCCTTCGTGTAGAAAATCTGCCCACGCCCCAGTCGTAAGATCATCGTCGACCGGCAGTTTTATCATCTTGTTGCACTCAGAAAAAAGGTTCAACAAACTTTAAAACATGTAAAATATGTATTACATTTCTTAAAATATAAATGAAAGTAAAGCAGTATTATAAATTTTAAGAGTTAAGGCATAGCTAACCTTCAAGATCTTTAAACCTCTTAAATTACTAAACATTATTAAAAAATAATTATGAATCAATATGAACTAATAATACTAAATAATGAAAAATATGTTTAGTATTAAGTTTAAATTACACCCTTAAAAAAAAAGCCTTGAAATTTACTAACTTAAAACCTGTTGCATAATTTTCTTTAATGAGAAAATTAAGTGCTTATAGCTTCCGCAATCTCTACTGATTTCTATGCTCTATTATTATTTTTTATTTATTATTTATGTCAGTGTAAATTTCTCTTTCTCTCAACGGTAAAAACTTGTATCCTTGACCTACGTATGTATGTGTATTACTGCACATAGCGTGCGTCTAAAATCGAAAAAAAAGAAAGATTTGTGTTTGTGTTTTGTGACTGCGTCCAAGGAACTTGCCAAAGGAGTTTCTGTTTCTGCCAAAAATAATTGTTGTTCTTGTTGTCCAGGGGTGTGTGTGTGTGTGTGCTGGGTGTGTGTCCTGTGTGTGTGGGTGACTGCACTTACCTCACTGCTGGAACTTCAAGGATATCCCATTCGACAGACGTGTAAAATTCGGACAGATCCACGCCTACCTCAACGACATTGGTGCCGTTCAGCTCGTCAATGTGTCGCAAATCCACCTGTAAGATATTAATTTATAATAATTAATTGATTATTATAATTAAAAAATATATTTGTATAGTAATTGGTTGATTAAAAAAAAATCACAAGCTTGAATACCATTGCATTTGAAGTATTTGAATATAGTAAAAAGTTAGTAACTCAAGGAAGGAATCATTTCTGACTCTATAAATCATATATATTCTTGATCAGCATTGAAAATCGAGTCGATCTGGTCAACGGCAGAAAACATTTTTTTATTTTTCAAATTAAATTAAATTAAATTAAATTTTTTGTTAGAAAAATGAAAGGGGTTACATCGTTAAAATTTTTCAAAAATTGGCAAACATTTTTATTTTTCCATTAAGTATGTAGATTTATTAGCCTAACAAAAACTAGCATGGGGCCGCTTTGCGAATTGAAATTAATGCTTTTTTGGCGTAGTTATGAGTTTTTAAAACGTTGGTTTATCGAAACAATTGTCAAATAAAAATATCGATAAATATCGATTCAAAGAATGTGGATATTTTTTAAGCTTAGTTGTGATATATGGCAAATTGCAAAGGGTATATAAACTTTGGCTTCCTGTAGTTAGTTTCCTTTTTTGTTTTTACATAAATAAATTAATTTCATATATATACAATGTATAAATTAATATGATGTTGGGCGGTAATGATTCGTCGTCGACAATTTCAATTCCGCCACGGATTATTCCTGGAGATGTAAGGTCGGGGCGAGAGGCCCTTTGGTGTCTTCTAGCCGGCTGGCCGTAGAATATTTAGTTATGATGATTATGTTGGAGGGATAACTGTCCCTCTTTATCTGCTGGCCTAGGGACTCAGTCAGATTTGTAATAATAAATGCTTAACGACGGATCGTCGGAGTTACAGTAAGAGAGCGATGGCTCTTTATTTCATAAGTGTCAAAACAGAACTGAACTTAAGAACTAACAAAAGTGATATTCATAGCGGCCACTCCAATGGGCAGTGCTTGCCGGCTATGCACGAGCTTCCGGCCAGACGCTGGGTCAGCAATTTGGCCGGAGCGAGCTTTCGGACGATCGGTCATTGCCGTCGCCCGGTTAACTTAGTTAACTACTCCCCCCTCAAGATTAAGGCCGCCCTCGGCCGACCCTATTTGGGCAATCACTTCCTTTAGTTGGGCCGTGGATCTCCTGGCCTGGGTGACTCGCCGATAAGTGAGGCCGATACAAATCAACGCGCAGCAAACTGCTCCCGCGACTAGCACAATCTGGTGCGAGCGGTAGTTGTTGATGTCTTCCCCAAATCTCTTGATGTGCTCCAGGTTACGTTCACTCAAGCGGTGAAGGTATGGGAGGCTTAGTATATCGTGCTCTAGAGAAATGTTCAGGGAAGGTGAGCTGGCTACTCCTGGTGCCCTCTTCTGGGCCATATCATGATTGATATATCGGGTTTCGTTAACCGTGGCACTCTCGATGAAGGTGATAAGGTGCGTTCCTTGTAAGTGGACGTAAGTGCCATTGTCCACACTCACACGAGCCGGGCGATCGTTTATGATGAGGATTCCCTCGTCGACATAGGTGACGGGATGCAGATCACTATGCTGAATATCGCAGTGCGCAATGCCTCCCGCGTGGAGTTCCTGGGCGCAAGATCTTCTCAGCGCCAGTTGGCAAAATGTGGCCCCTGATGACACGGAGCAGTTTTTTACCGTGTGGATCTCTCCGTCGCAATCCGCTATGACCTTGTCCTCCAGTCTGAGCATTGTGTCGTGATGTGACACCGGAAAAATTGTAATCTTAACGCAGGCTGACTTAATTTTAGGAAACTTGATAATGAAATGAATAATGTTATTGGATTGTAAAACTTTAACGGACGAAACGGACAATATATCTTTGATGGGGGTATCTGTGGGCTCCTCTATCCACATACTTTCCAGGTCTGCATGATCTAATATGCTAGGGCTAACTACATTGACTTTGGCGAGCGCTATTGCAAGCAATAAATTTTGCAGCTCCATTGTAATCATCCTATTCCGAGACAATAACATCTCGTATAGGTGTCCCGAATCAATTTGGGATTCTTTAGCCGACCTCAGAATTTGATTGACAGTGATGGTAATGTTATTTATTTGTTCCTGTACTCTACTGTTAATATTGACCTGTCTATTGTTTGCATTAATGAGTTGGAATTCTGTTAGTCTGATTTTTTCAAAATCCTCTGCGTCTGGCGTTCCCGCCACTACCTTTAACGCCGCTCCCAAGAAGTCTAAACTCCTGGCTACTCTGTGGTGGATGCTCAGTGACTCGAGCAGGTCACGCAGGTGAGCGACATCTACGCTCAAAAGTTTCTGCATGTGTGACTGGGGAAACATGTGAATCATGTCATTAGTCTCTTCCACCACGCGCCTGTATTCTGAGAGATTTGCCGTGTGTCTCACAAATGCAAATTCTTCCCATATTAATATTCGACCATCAACGATGGGAATGTACTTGGCTTGCGAGTAGTCCGTGACGTGTGCCGATGTCAGGGTCAGAAGGAATAACAGAGGAATGGGAGTGAACCTGTAATTTTCGGATTTATTGTAGTGTTTTGCAAAATTCAAGAAGCCCACCACCAACATATAAAAATAAAGCACGGAAAGCTTAAGCAAAAGTAATGATAATGACAAATAAAAAATAAAAATAAAAAACCTTATGCCAAGTGGCTAGGAAAAATATGAAAAAAGTTGGTAAAAAATTATCAGACGAATCAAGTCAACATGACCACGCTTCGTCTACCTAAGGTTGTCCTTGTGGACCACCCTCCCCTTAATGAGGACCGTGGTCCCCATGTCCGCTTCCACAACTTTCTCTTCACACAATGGAGAGAGTTTGTTGCCTAGTCGCCTGTTGGATTTTACTAGGACTTTTTCGCCAACTTCGAACACCCTGTTCTGTCGGGAAGCATTTTCCCTATTCCTGAGCTTATCTTGGGCGATCTTAATCCTATCCCGAACCTCATACAGTGGTTCTTCTGACTGTGTTTGAATCACGTCAGCTGGCCTCTTGTCGATGACCGAATGGATGGATTTATTATACCTGGCTGTGGCCAGTAAAATTAGCTCGACGGTGTCACTGATGCCTTTATCAATTTTAAGGCATCTGGCGAGTTCCACCAGAGTGCTGTGGAAGCGCTCCACCTGTCCGTTTGAGACACTGTGGAGGGGCGGTGCGTTTGAAACGCTAACGCCGAAATGGTTTTCCAGCATGGTCAAAATGGTGTGCGAGTTTAACGAGGGTTCGTTGTCGCAATATATGACCTTGGCTTTGGGGAAAACATTCATCAGCAGTAGTAATGCCGGTTTTAGGTCCTCTATGGTTCTAGAGGGAATTGGTTGGACTATGGCAAATTTCGAGAATTTGTCAATGCACGTGAGGAAATATTTCTTGTCCGTGGAGAAAATGTCTATGTGTAGCATTTCTCCTACATGAGATGGGAGCGGTGTTTCGCCAAGCTCATGCTTTTTGGGGTGCCTGTCATATTTCGCCCTAGCGCATGTCCTACAATTAGCGACGATTTCGGTCGCTAGCTTAGCCATTTTTGGGAAGTAGTATTCGGAGAGTACCTGCTTCACATTTTCTTGGGCCGATCTGTGAGCCCTGTTGTGCTCAACGGTGAGGACTTCTCGCCTCTCAGCAACTGCAAAAATATCCGTCACTCGGTTTTTGCAGTGCCAAAACTTGGTGGCTGGGAATTGCCGAACCAATTCGTCCTGTATCATTGCCAGCGTATGCAAGTCGCAATGAATGGCGTTTACGCCTTTAGGAACGATGATATCTGCGAGCTCATCGAGCAATGACTCTTTGCAAGTAAAGTCGATGTTATGTCGTCTCTTGTTTCCAAAGAGTACGAAGCTGCGTTTCGACGGAAAGCGTGCCTCCTCCAGAGTTATCTGGTTTTGAAAGCAATTCAGAGGCTTATCCGTAGTTTCGATTGTGTGGGTAAGCGACAGCTCACTGTGGATTGTGGCTGCGCTGGAAAAAGCTTCTTCCTCTCCCAGAACGTTAAGTTGCTGTCTTGAGAGGGCATCCGCAACGAGGTTTTCTTTTCCGGGCTTGTAAAACATTTTGGCGCCGGACTCGTCGATGCGGGCTTTCCATCGTTTGATTTTCGCATTCGGATTGGATTCCGATACTGCGAATGTCAACGGTTGGTGATCAGTATAGATATTTATATCTCTTACTGCATATAAATAATGGCGTAATTTGGCCAGTGCCCAAACTATGGCTAACAGTTCACGCTCGTTAGTAGCGTAGTTTACCTCTCGGTCCTTTAGGGTCCTAGATATCATAGTAATGGGTCTTCCCTCTTGGGATAGTACTGCGCCGATGCCATATGCCGAGGCATCCGTCGTTAGATCGAACGCCTTCTTGTAGTCGGGATAGCTGAGGATGACATCCTCTGAAGCCAGAATGTTACGCAACTTATGGAAAGCAAGCCGTTGCTGCTCGCTAAAGTGCACCTGGATATTCTTGGATCTGTGCCTACTGACACTTCCATGCTCCCCTTTAAGTATTTCGGATATGGGCCTAGCTATTGATGCGAAATCTTTGATAAAGCATCGGTAATAGCTAGCCAGGCCAAGGAACGATCTCACCTCGAATACATTTTTTGGTTCGGGGAATTCCTGTATGGCCTTGGTTTTTTCTGGGTCTGTTGTGGCACCTTTATTAGTGACAATGAAGCCCAAGAAACTAACGCTCTTTTTAAAGAAACGCGATTTTTGTGCTGACACCCTCATGTTGGCGTCGTGCAGGCTCTTTAGAACCCAATCCACATGCCGTATGTGGGCGTTTTCGTCTTCTGAGAAAACGATGACATCGTCGACATAGACATAGCAAAATTTGCCAATCTGCTCTCGCAGTATGTCGTCGATGGTTCTTTGGAAGATGCTGGCAGCATTCTTCAAACCAAATGGAAGCCGACGAAATTCGTATTTTCCTCCGTTAACGGAAAAGGAAGTTTTTTCGCGGTCGCGCTCCGCCAGAGTGATCTGGTGGTAGCCTGACTTCAGATCAAGTGTCGTGAAGTATTTGGCTTTGCCTAAATTCCCTAGTATCATAGAGATATTTGGCATGGGGTAGCGATCGGGTATCGTCCTCTCGTTCAATTTGCGAAAGTCCAACACGAGTCGCATTTTGCGGTTGCCCGCTTCGTCAGTGCCCTTCTTGTCTACTACCCATATTGGGTTATTGTAGGGGGACTTTGACTTTTGTATAATGCCATTTTTCAGCAGCTCTTGGATTTCGCTGTTGACGAAATCTGCAGCTCCCATTGGGTATGGGTAAAGCTTGGCATAAATGGGCTCCTCGCTTACTGTCCTGATGGTAGCTACCACCGACGTGTTGTAAGGCAGGGCCTCGTTGGGATTTGCAAAGGCTTTCTTTCGTTCGCCAAGCATTTTGGTAAAGGCCTCTCTAACTAGAGGCGGCGCGTCCGAGCAATCAATATTAGTAAAATTGACGTCGGGACACGATTGGAATTCCAACTTCTCTACTTCAGAGCCCCATTTGAGGTGGCCGGAAGCTAGACAAAGCGATGCCCCTGCCTGTTTTAACAGGTCAAGACCAATTATGGCATCAAAGGAGGACAAATCTGGTAAAATGAAGAACGTGGCCTTCAAGTTAAATAGGGAAACGTAGCACTTTTTGGTGATATTGGTGACGCCATGGATCGAATGTATCGTGAATGGCGATTCTACCGGGCGGACGCCTTTCAACCCCTCGTATGGACGGATGAAATTTTTTGCCGCGCCCGTATCTATTAAAAGTCTCATCTCCACCCCCGCTACTCTTCGTCTGATGACGGGTAGCAGGGATTTTCCCCTAAAAAATTAATTGCGTCCGAATCGTATTCGTGGACAGCATCGTCACTTATTTCCTGTGCCGCGCTTGAAGCTGCGGCGGTGTAACCTTCGGGTTCATTTGGGCCCTGAGTAATGTGGTTTACTCTCTGCCTTTTGTGCGGGCCAGATCGATCGGATCCGGCCGGCTTTCTGTTTTGATAGGCCGGCGCTTGCGATGGCTTGAGCATCCTAGACATTGAAGGGTCAACATCCATGGGCTCTGGCGTGTTTTCACGACGCCTGTCGCTGCTCGGAGCGGAGTGCACCTGGGCCTTGTGTTGTTTGGTGAAGTGCGGGTTTTTGCCCGCACTCACTTGGGAGTGCCCTTGATAGGGCGTTTGCTGGCGATCTTGCGCCTTTGGAACTTGTTTCTTGTCCCTATCCTCCAGGCTCTTTGCGAACGATGCCGCGAAGGTGTACCTCTCGTGGTTTGATTCCACTTCTTGAGCCAACGCCAAGGCAGTTGGCATGTCCTTCGGCTTTGCCGAGAAGAGGACATCGGAGAGGCTGCGCTTGAGGCCCGAAATAAAAACGCGGAGCGCATCGTCGCGGAATTTTTCGCATAAAACTCTTGCCGCCGATGCTTCGTACGACATAGTTGCCTTATTAGTGAGCAAGGTGAGTTTTTTCTCGACCTCGTCATAGTACTGCAGGAGCGTGAGGCTTCCCTGTCTGAGGGTACCCATCTCCTGCTCGATGACGTGAATCTGTCGTTTGTCACTATATGTGAAATCGAGGCGGTCAATAATCGCATCAAAATTCAATATAGTGCCGAACGAGGATAGCACTGCATCGGCAGGGCCCCTAATTTTACTCCTAATTATAACTACTGCCTGATAATGGCGTGAGCTATTAACATAATTTCTAAAAATATAATATGCGGCTACTGCCGCTTGCCGCCAAGAGACGTATGTCTCTTGTGCCCCCGTAAATTCAGGCAGGCATTTCACGGCATCTAAAGGCTCGTTGCATTGAACATTGCCTTTGATATCAATGGGCTCGTAAACCTTTATTTTAGGAGCCTCTTGTGTGGGTGCGACTTGCACCGCTGCCACTTGTGCGGCCAACTGCTCTATGGCTTGGCGCAATTCCCGTTCTTTGTTGACCCTTTCCGCCAAGGCCTGGTTAACCGCTGCCTGAATTATAACCTTAAGCTGATCTGCGTCCATAATTCCTACTGTGGGGTTAGTACGCGGGGGCCCTTCACTATCAGACTCTGAGTCACTAGCGTATGGTTTATTTTCCCGGTACTGTTGGAATGGGGAGCTCATATGTGGCCAAGCTAAATCGCACTGGTAGGGGAATGCTTGCTCAAGCTATTCTGCCCATGAAGGCAATTGTCATGGCCAGGGGTGTGCGGGGACGGAGCCGCCGCTTTGGCAACAAAGTTTCTGAGCTCGTCGAATCGAGTCGGTGCCCTGTCAAGCAGCGATAGGGTCAGGGGTATGCGGGGACTGAGCCTCCGCTATGAGAAACAAAGAAACAAATAACGACAATTTGCCACACAAATGCATATGCAGCAGTATCGGGTTCCCAGCAGTGGAGTGGGGGCAATAAAAAATAATGTATTGCGAGGCAAATACTAAGAATTTAGGGTCTAAGCAAAAAGACACAATGAATAAAATAAATAAATTCACAATTTATGAATATCCAAACGGCAGAATTAACCGCCGATATATAGTGAAAAATAATTTTAAATAAATTCACAACTAATTTGTTCGTTAGCGGCGGCCTAGCGCTTAGGCTGAAATATCTAATATCCGTACCTATTTTTGGCAAAAAAAAAAATGCAAACAATACACAGACAGCACAGAACAAATATTATTGTAGCAAATATAATTCACCATTAAATTGTCAAACAAATTATGGGTTAATTAATCTTTATTTATAATAAAGTTAACACAAATATATTAAGGTGGAGCTGCAGAAGTTATTCTGGCAGCGATTTATTTCATTAGGTTTCAAGCTACTCTAATGCAGAAAGGAAAGTATAAAGTAAGAGGTGCTCACTTACATGTTTCCCCAATTTGTAATTGTGGGTACTTCTAAATGTTGGGCGCCAATTAATATGATGTTGGGCGGTAATGATTCGTCGTCGACAATTTCAATTCCGCCACGGATTATTCCTGGAGATGTAAGGTCGGGGCGAGAGGCCCTTTGGTGTCTTCTAGCCGGCTGGCCGTAGAATATTTAGTTATGATGATTATGTTGGAGGGATAACTGTCCCTCTTTATCTGCTGGCCTAGGGACTCAGTCAGATTTGTAATAATAAATGCTTAACGACGGATCGTCGGAGTTACAGTAAGAGAGCGATGGCTCTTTATTTCATAAGTGTCAAAACAGAACTGAACTTAAGAACTAACAAAAGTGATATTCATAGCGGCCACTCCAATGGGCAGTGCTTGCCGGCTATGCACGAGCTTCCGGCCAGACGCTGGGTCAGCAATTTGGCCGGAGCGAGCTTTCGGACGATCGGTCATTGCCGTCGCCCGGTTAACTTAGTTAACTTATATATGTATCTTGACCATATTCCTTGACACGCAAGAAAAAAACATTACCAAATTGCCAACACAACAGCCGCACAGAGACAACACGAAAACATGTGCGATGGTAGAGAAATCGGAAGAAAAGTCGGGCAGGAGAAAAGTCTGAGTGAGTGGGGAGGTGGGTGGTGAAATGGGGGTTGCTTGAAGCAGGATGCAGGATGTAGGATGCAGGATGCAGGATGCTGGGTTGCTGGGTGTGTGCTGGTTGCATCGATACCAAAATGGACAAACATTCGAAGGCCGCACTTCGATTTCAGTTTCAGTTTTGCTTAGTTCGGCACGAGTGCAGCTGACAGGACATGGACATTGGATGCTGGATGCTGGATGCTCGAAGCTGGATGCAGGATGCAGGATGCAGGACATGGAGCTTTTGGAGGACTACACTGCAATTGGCATGCCACCGCACACACATGCATTCACCTGCCCAGACAGGTGTGTGCGGACTCCTGCTGTCTCTACTCGCCAAAACCCCCCCACACCCCATCCCTGGGGCTGACATTCCTTTGCCTTTTCATCTCCTTGACTACTGAGAGTTTTCCCCAGAGTTTTTCCTTCCCCGAGAGCTTCTGGGCGAAGTATTTGACATGGGATTGCAACACTCAATGACGGCCAAGTGGAGTGGTTTAATCAAACTCGATTCCTGGCAGTCGAGCACTGGATTTTCACAGGATTCTTGACAGATTTTCTCAGAGTTCTTTTGAGGTCATTATTGGGGTTCAAAGTCTGCAGGAAGTTGTAGTTTTTGAATTATAAGTGATATTATTTGGAGAAACTCACTGTTTCTAGATAATATTTATTGATAACTAAGTTGATTTAGACATGAAAAAGTTTCGTTTATTAATAAATAACTTCTCAATACATACGTTACGTCAAATTATCCAACATTCCTCTATTATTTTTCACTTCCTCTCCCAAATAAAGACTTTCTTTTCATTGACTGCATTTTCCAATTTGCTGGTTCAGCTTTTCGTTTGTGCATTTTGATTTCTAAATATTAACCCGCAAGTGCATTCTTTCCACCATCAGCAAATGTTTTTCCTCCTTTTTTTTGTAGTTTTTCCTTGTTTTTTGACTTCTACCGAATTTCCCAAAGCATTTTGTCTGCAAATTCACACCTCAACGATTTTTGCATTGCGGGAAAGGAGTTTGTAAGCGCGAAATAGGAAAAAAGTGCTAGGAGAGACAGAGATAGAGAAAGGTAGGGAAGAAAGAGAGGGGCGTAGGGGGTGAAGGGTGGTGTGAGGGGGGTTCGCTGTCAGGTAACTTGCTTCCAGGTGGCACCTGACGTCGAAGGGTAATTTTCCAAAGGTGGGCGGGTTGAGCAAGCAAGTAAGAGAGTGAAAATCGAAAAGTGACGTTGATACGATTTTTCTCGCTTCTAAGCACCCTATCTCTTTCTAGGCAAGTGCTGTCTCTGTTCGACAGGGCTACACTTGAAAAAATAATGGGCAAATTTATTAGGTAATTCTGAATGAGAAAATATATACTTTAAGGGGTTTACTAGGACTGCTTTTGTAACATTCATATAGTTTATGATGAAGCTTTGTTTTAATAACTTTCTTGGGGGATATTGTAGTCAATATAGAAATATAAATAAAATGTATTAATAAATTTAAGAATTTCAGAAAATAACAAGTACATTTTCTATTGAATTTCTTAAATATTTATACAGATTTTTTTATATTTTCCAAACTCTTTCTTTTAGCTCTTTTTTGTTTGAGTCTGTTTCCTGTGCAAACTCAAGTGTGAAAATTGTGCCTATGAGATGGCTGCTGCCTTTTGTTCGACACACACTCGCACACACTTGAACTTTCCCAGCAATTTTCCCGAATTTTCCAATTTTCTTCCCCCCTTTTTCCCCCATATTAGGCCTTCGGTGTTAGTTTCATTGTCGCTGAGACTGAGACTGAATGAAAGTACAGAGTGAATGCAGCTTGGTTGGGAGTGGGAGTGGGAGATGTTGGGGGGGAAATAATCAGCAAAGGACTCCACCACTTGGCAGGTGCAATGCCACAGATCCTGCCGATACTAATACAGTTACATGATGCTGCCTGCTGGATTTGCAGAAGCGGAAATTGTTATTTTAAGTGGTTGCGGAAATTTCGCTATAAGGAAGTGATGATTTAATGAAATATTTCCGCTTTCAAGGAGATGAAGGATTCAAGGTGTACTCTCTTTTTTACATTTGGGTATGAATATATATATATGTCTTTGGATATATGTTTGTATATATGTATATGTCCCTGGGAGACCATTTGAATAATTTGTAGCGACTCTGTGTCTGGATATCGCTCATTTTGTGGTTGATTTATGCCTGATGTAACATACAATGTACAACAGGAACAACGCACAATTTACACGGCAAAATATGCATACACTGTACAAAATTTGAGGTCTGTTATATTTGAGGGTTTCTAATTTAGAAGGAAATGAGTAGTTTAATAATATATATAAATTTGAAGATGCCGAATTGTAAAGTTCCACAAGCATATTGATTATTTAGCAATGTATCTTTCCAAGAAGCCTCACAACTCATAAATAAAATACTTGTATTCATTTCTTTCAATTCTTTGATTATTGAAATTATTAATAAACAAACTATCCCTTGTTTTTCTGAGTGTACTCACACACCTGTGTGCTTTTCAGTCCCCCCGATCCAAGCCAAACTTCGTGTCAAATGCTTGTTAGCGCCTTTGCCTTTTTAATAGTAAATGAGCATTTAGCTTTTTACCAAATTAGTCAACTGTGTATCTCTGTCTCTGTATGTGTGTGTGTGTGTGTGTGTGTGTGTGTAGTTTTAGCCAGAGAAAGAGAGAGAGAGAGAACCCATCAGAGACAGAGCTGGCAATACATATTGTCCTAATTGTTCCGACAATTAAACAAGGCAGCAAAGTCAAGTTAAAGGCAATGGAAATAGGTCGATTCAGAGAGGCATCCTTTATCCTCTATCTCAGCACTTTCCTCTGGCTCTGCCTTTGCTAATTGAGTGATTGAATTGAATTAGGAAATTCACAAACTTAAGACTTTAAATAGGCTTTAATGTGTGCCATTAAAATGTCAATATTTTCATAGACAGACTTAAGACAGTTTTGCTGGGAATTAATACATTATTCACTGTCAGGTTGCTAGAAGCTTAATTCAAATTCAACATATATGGAAAGTGTTTATGACAAGCTTAGAACTTATTAAATTATTCAGCAAATGAAGTGTGGTATTCAATAATAAATTTAGTGAATTTAAGTTTGAGAGATTTTCTTCAATATATTCAACTGATTTCAAGTTGATTTAAATTTGTTTGCTTAACCATTGGAACCCCACTCAAGCGCGAACCTGGCTAGCGATTTTATGACCTGGCTGTAATGCAGCTCAGTAGATGCATGTGGTTAACCCATGGTTGCCGTTTTTTGGCGAAAAGGGGAAAGATCCCCAGCCTAATGCCAGTTCATTATTAGCTGGCAAAGCCCCCAACCGCAAAACCGAAGCCACAAAAGCATCCATCCGAGGGGTGCTCCTAGAGCACTGAGAGAAAAGGTATCAATAAGACCTAAATCTAAGCAATAAAGGAGGGGTATAGTGACCTAAATTTGTTTCTCCAAGTGCATTCGTTTTCTTTTTTGGGGGAATTTTACGAGTTTGCCAACATTCTCCAGTCAGGTGTCAAGCTCTCTTAGGGTCTCTCTGCATATTTCCTAGCCCGTCTCCAATTGGTTGTCCCTTCATCCTTTCCAGGTGTGTGGTTCTGGCCACCAAAAACCACTAGAGACATTTTTATGAAGCTTCCCTGTGGTCGACTGTCTATCCCAAGCCCATTCCCATTCCCATTCCGTGACCATTTCCATTTGACAAGCCATCTCTTTCATTGTTGCTCTCTTTGTCTCTCTCTTTGGCTTGTATTTTGCGGCCATAAAACATGAGAAATTCTATGCCAGTGCTCCAAAAAGGAATTATGACCGTATTTCGGTTTATGACCACTAAACCGGGCTCAAAGACACCTACCGAGGCCAAAGAACGCCCAGGTGAGCAGCAATTTGTAAATGTGTAAATGAGATGGCTCCTGGGATGGGAATGGCAAAGGGGGAGACCGGAAATGGAAGCCCAGATAAGGAAGGAATGGCCTTTAATAGCAGCAGCATATCTCCCAGATATATGTCTGTATGTATGCTTTTGCTATCCCCCTTCGCACTAGCAATTGCAACTTGCCAGTTTTGCCACAGATTTATAAACCAATTAGCCAAAGGCCAGAGATGGCCAAGAAAGTTACTCATTTGTGCGGTTTAAATTGGATCACGTGTAAGGGAGGTTGGAATGGCAGAACCATATGCTTAGTTTTAGCCAAGTTTTGCGGTTCACATAAAGGACAGCATCAAAGATTTGTGAACAGGACTAAAGGGTAATCAGTTTTTAAAGCAATAACTAAGCTGATTTTGAACTGATTTCTAAAATAAAATGAGTTCTTCTTTACCTTAGCTTGGCTTAAAGCCAGATTTTTAACAATTAACTTGCTTTTAACTCACCTGAAAGCCATCATAGGTCCAGCTGCCAAATTTCATGACACAGGTCTGCTCATCAAAGGGAAAATACTCCACATCGATTTCACAGGAGCTCTTGTATATGGCCGGAGGACGCCATTCCACGCGTCCTGTATAGTTCAGCGTGGCTTTGGTGGCCAGCGTTACCTCAAAGTTGCCATCGGCACTGAATTAAAAACATAATTACAATTATTAGATAAATTATTTATACATATAAATGTGTGAGATACTCACTTATTATAGAGCACTATATCCGGCCGCCAAATGTGATCGGAGGGGACATGAAGCATCTCAACGCCACCATATTCCTTGGGCTCCCATTTGAGTTTGTAGTCATACCAGGATTGCTCCACCCACAGATTTGTGGTCATGATTTGGTTCTTCAGATTGACATCAATCAGCTGCGATAGCTTCAGCTTGATGCGAACGGTGAGAGCATCCGTAACATTCACCACCGGCCGGACCAGTTTGTTATAGTTGCTCAGCAAATCGTCGTACAATCGTTTCGCATCCGGATTTGCTGTGCTGCCTAAGGGAATGGAATTTACGGATATGGTTACACTATAGATTTTCAACTTGGAGAGGGGGAAAAATAGTGGAAAATGGATTTTGTTTAGGGCTTTGTGCTTTGAGCACAAAAATAATAAAAAAAAACTTTTCTCGATTGCTATTTGAAAGCGCCAACGGCTGGTCAAGTTTTTTAAATGCCCGGCGAATGTAATGGTTTTTTTTTTTTTTTTTTTTTTGAAAAACTATTAAAAAGCTTTATTTGGCCATATGCTAAGTATCTGAACAGTAGAAATATAAGGTTTAATCTTAGTATATTTTAGATTAAATGGGATTATGGTATTATTATTTTTATATAAGTTGATTTCAATGTAGGTTTTCTGTGGAGAAGTTTACCTCAAGGGAGCATAAAATTACTTACAGGAAAATGGGAAATCGGGAAATAATTATATAATAAAATGTAATAAGGCTTGAAAGTAAAGAAAGCTTCTAATATTAAGTAAATTAATATAAAAAAACTTTCAGAAAAGGCAAACATTAATTAGGAGATATAGGAAAACCCGCCTTTGACTTTTTATCTCAAAAGTTCTTATGGAAATGTAGGAAACCAATCGGTAGCTAGGATGAATATCAAGAGATTTAATATACCGAAAAGAATATGATGCTCAAAATCATATTTAAATGTTCTTAAAATATATATAAAATAAGGTCATAGCCAATTCCTTTACCTCGGACTTCTGTCTTAAATTATAATACCCTACAATGGGTATAATGATTGACCACCTTTCGGTAATGTTTCATCTAAGCTGCATGAGAAATCCTCTTAGGCCAATATCTCCAATGGAGTCATCAATTAATCTGAGCCCCCCTCCCCCCAAGGAAATGTCGGCTCTATTCAAATCCTTTCCCCCATTTGGGGCCAGCAAAATGCCTCGAGATCAATCCCTCAAACCTTGCCAGTTTCCATTATTCAAGGAGTATACGCTGCCGGCAGGGCATTCGCTTACATCCTGGACACGTCTGTGGCGTTAATGTGCGAAAATTGCAGGTGAACCTTAATGATGCAGGAAATGAGTTAATGCGCCGTCAATGCCAGCGACACCAGCGTCAAAGGAAGAGTACAGGACACAGGGCACAGTGCACAGCAAGGACTCCAGGAGCGACAGGCATTCATGGTTGGCCGAATGGCTTAGTCAACCGTTTGGCTCCCTCATTGTTGTAACCAGTTCCCTTCGCCATTGGACCAACATGCAAAGCAAAAGCGAGTGGAGTGGAGTGGAGTGGAGTGGAGTGACATGACCAGATCCTGATTGGCATCCTCGCCTGGGGGGCAATGGCCAGAACTGGCCCCTGAGGGGGTCCCCCAGTTCTCTCTGTTTCTCTCTCTTGGATCAGGACCATAGAGTCTGTGTAGACTGGCATCCAGGGGATCTGAATTGGAAATGGAATCAGCGAAGGAGTAGGAGGAGTAACGTCAAAGGGAATGAGGGGGGAGACGGCTGGAAAATGTCGCCAATGTCATTATGCGAAGCTTGCGCTAATCAGCTTATCATTACTATATAACATGGGGCAGAATAATAACGAGGGGAGTGTGGGTGAAGGAGAAGGAGAAGGAGCAGGAGCAGGAGCAGGAGCAGGACATGGAGCAGGAGCAGGAGCAGGATCTGGAAATGGAGATGAAGCTGGGTATGAAAACAAAAGACAGAGACGAGGCAATGAAAATACTTGTCGCTGGGATCTAAGCGCATTAAAATAGTTGCTATCCAGAGATGCTGTAATGTCGTTACGACTGCGGTATAGATATATATATCTTCCATATACTAATGGTGCCGTCAGGCTAGAGAAAATAAATCAATTAAAAGATTACCCGGAACCACAAATGTGTGGTTAGACACATCACTGAGAAAAAGTCATAAGAAATGAAGATAATTATAATATAAATAAAGATAAATACAAGTCTAACTCTGTTAGAGGAATTTTCATAGAACTCATTAACTTGGAAAATATAAAATATAATAGAGAGAAATTATAAGCTATAGAAAATATAAAATATATAATAAAGAGAAATAATAATCTATAGAAAATAAGTTATATAGGGAAATTATAATCTCTGTATTATATATTTTATATTTTCTAAGTTAAGGAATTATTTCAAGTTATTTCTCTGTGAATGTGTGGTTAGACACATCACTGAGAAAAAGTTATAAGACATCAAGATAATTATAATATATATCTTTTATATGTTAGAGGAATTTTGAAATAACTTCTTAACTTAGAAAATATAAAACATATAATAATGAGATTATAATATCTCTGTATTTTCAAAGTTAAGAAGTTATTTCAAAATACCTCTAACAGAGATAGACTTATATTTATCTTTATTACACACAAATCCTTCCTTAACTTAGGAAGTAAAAAAATTATATAATACGAAAAAATTATAATCTTATATAATTTTGAAATAACTCTCTAACTTAGAAAATATAAAATATATAATAAAGAGATCATAAATCCTCTGTATTATATATTTTATATTTTTATAAATTCTCTGTTTTATATATTTTATATTTTCTATGTTAAGGAGTTATTTCAAAATTTCAGAGATTATAATTTTTCTGTATTATATATATTTTATATTTTCTAAGTTAAGGGAAATATATTTTAAGATTTCCACTAAGAAATAGTATGAAGTATTTTATAGACAAACTTAAATACTTGCTTAAATACAAATACTTTCTCTCTTGTCAAGTATTTTAATGGCTTCTCATTATACATACAAAACCAAGAATTAATACATAATATTTCTCTGTGTAGCTGTGATTTTTCTCTATATCTTTCTTTTTTTTTTTTTCTTTTTGATTTTGTTTAGCTTCTTTTTCTGATTTTGTTTTTGGCAACCGCAGCGAAAGTAAAAGTAAAAGGCAAAAGGCCGCAGCGAAAAAGCTAATTAGCGGAGCGAACCCCATTGACAATGGTCAGATTAGCCCGGAATGGGGCGGTTGGCCCCAAAAGGGGGGCGTGGCCATGGTCATCGTGGTCGGCATATACCAGCCAGTTATCAGCGTATATCATTAATTTAATGTCCCGCACATTAATTGACTTTGTCGGAAGGGAGTGGAAGTGGAAGTGGGGGTGGCGATAGGAACAATGGCCATAATACGCGAATATATAATGCTCCATGTCCTATATCCTTGCACAGGAGTGCCTGCGGAGGATGGCAGATGGACAATGGGCAGGAGGTGGAATTGAATGAGATGAAAGTGCCTTCTCTGGCTAATTCCGAATGGTTATGAAGCCATGAAGGCATAAAGTTGGATTTTGGGTTTTGGCTTATGGCCAGGGGGGTTTAGTCTTAAGGTATATCTATAGGTATAGGTATATCTATAGGTATAGGTATAGGTTTAGGTTTAGGTATAGGTTTTGGTTTAGGTATAGGTTTTGGTTTACGTATAGGTATAGGTATAGGTAGATTACTTATAATTTTGGGTGAATCTAAACAAAACAAATATGGTTATAGTTATAAATAATTTATTAACTAAATTATCTATTCAATTAGAGGGGTTTTTGTAGCTGGGAAATAATTAAATTATAGACATTTAAAGATTCCCCTTTCATTGGAGTTGCTTTTCATCAACTTAATATATTTTAGCAAGACTTTTTATTAAAATTTTCTTATCGAGAAAGTTTCTGAATTAAGTAAGCTTACTTTTGCTTAATTTAGTTATTTTTATAGCTCAGTATTTACCTATTTAAGCACTATAACAAAAGTAATGTGTAGTATTATTTATACAGTGTATAATCTAATAATATTTCATTAACAACAACATTAAGTTATACCTCTTTCCCTTATTCTAAATTCTTATCCAAATTTAATTTCTTAAAAATATAAACCCAAACTAAAGTTCTTTTGTGAATTTCAATGTAATTAACCAATAATAATAATAATCATCCTGTTGATTCTTGGATTTATTATCAATAGATTATTCCTTTTCTACAAAATATAAATCTAATTTTAAATCTTTTAAAAAGATTAATACCAACTAAAGTACTTTTATTAATTTCAATTGCAACAATATTAATCATTTAGATTTTTTTTAACAATAATAATTAAGTTACTTTTCGTTCTTCTATATAAAATTGATGTCTAAATTGAACCCTTTAAAAAGATTATTATTTATTCTTTTATTTTAATATTATTATAATGCGAAAATTTCTATTAAATTTACCAAAATAATAATAATAATAACAATTTTGATTTTTTAATAAATCAACAATAAGTGGTTCCTCTTCCTTCTATACAAAATTTATATCTTAATTTATCCCTTAAAAAGATAAAACCCAACTCAAGTTCTTTGCAAATCTATTTATTAATTTGTTTAAATATTATCCTAGTGCGACAATCTATCTAATTTAACAAAACCATAATAATAATAATAATCAATTGGATTCTTCAACATTAAGTTATTCCTTTTCGTTCTGTACAAAATTGATATCTTAATAACATTGCAAATCTATTTATTAATTTATTTAAATATTATCCTAGTGCGACAATTTCTATGCAATTTACCAAAACAATAATAATAATAATCATTTCGATTTTTGGATTAATCATCATTACGTTCTTTCTCTTTCTTCTATATAAAATGTATATCTAAATTGAACCCTTCAAAAAGATTATTATTCATTAATTTATTTAAATATTATCCTAGTGCGACAATTTTGTATCTAATTTACCAAACAATAATCGTCATTAAGTTAATCTCTTTCCTTCTATGCAAAGTTGATATCTTAATTTAAAACCTTAAAAAAGATAAATCCCAACTCGATTTCTTTGCAAATCTATTCATTAATTCAGTTAAATATTATTCTAGTGAGACAATAATAATAATAATAGTAATCATTTCGATTTTTGTTGGATTAATCGTCACTCTCTGGTTGGCATAACCCACGCGGTAAGCGGTAACTTTTGTATCCATCTGGTTTACACACTTTTTGGCCACATCTTGTGGCTGGCCTAAACAGCTTAAACGAGCCTTGAGGCAGTTAGATGGCGTCGAGTAATTTGAGCAGCACATGGCCTAAACCGGGGAATCCTGAATTCAGAATCCTGAATCTAGAATCCTGAATACACGGATATGGGATAAGGGATATGGGATATGGGTATCCTTGCTCACATGTTCATTCATTTGGCAAGGTGTGCGTTTTTGGCGACGACTTTTATGCGACACTGTATGGGTGTCTGCACTCATACATACACACACTGGAGGTGTGTTCTGTGTGTGTGTGGGTGTGTTGTGTGTGGATTGTTGCTCGCCTGGGAAACGTTAAGTTAAACGGACCTTTGCGGCAAACGCTTTGCTGGGGGCATTTCGGTGGCTGTCATATGCGGCGTATGCTTTATATTGCCACAAAAAAATAAAAAGGAAGTAAAAGGGAAACCTGTGTAGGTCGGTCGTTTGTTGGTGTTGGTGTTAATCGACTGCCTCTGTGTGTGTGACAATCACATTAAGGTAACCAAAAAAAAAAAAGCACATTTTATGATTGCTTTGCGTGTTTTTCCCCCCCGCACCGCCGCACTTGCAAATGTGTTTATTGTCAAATGCACGCAACACACACAAAAATGAACACGCATAAATAAATGTACACATTTATGGCTGTACATTTGGCCAGAGGCTTATATTTTCTATATTGAATATAAATATTAAAATATTTTAATGGGTACATTGTTTTTAAACATAAACATGGACAAGCATTTTGAGTTTTGAGATCTATTTATATAAGAATTAAATAGATTGCTGATTAATTAAGTTAGGCAAAATTAATAGGAAGCTTTATAATATATTATTTGCTTAATGAAACAAATTTCCTTTATTGAAACATAAGGAATGCACAGAAAATCATTTGATGAGATGGGCTTAAATATATTTAAGATACAAAATAACCAAGAGCAATTTTAATAAAGCAAAAGACTAATTAAAAAACCTAACAAATATAATAAAACCTCTTTTCCGTCTTTCCACAGAAATGAGTATTTTATTTTTCTGAATTTTTAATAATACTTTTTTAATAAAAAAATAGGAACTCCAACTAAAATTTCCATTAATCTAAGCCAAGCTCATCGGTGATACTAACATGTACAAGTATCTATGTGCAACTACTTTTAGAATCAAAATTGAAATCAATATTAAAATGGAAAAAAAGGAGCAGAAGGAAAAGCAGAAATCTGATTATCCAAACAAAACTCCGAGCCTCCAATTAAAGCTTCTAAGGCAAAACTGCAATTTTCCTGCATTTTTCACTGTATTTTCAACAGTATTTTCCTGCATTTTCAACGTATTTTCCTGTATTTTCCACTTAGCCAGCATTTGTCGCATTTCCAGTGGACAACTTCGTTTTCAGTTGGCTTGTCCGAATCCTTAATAATTATTTGCCGTATCCTGTTGTTTTTGCCACTCAACACACACACACACAGAACACACACACTTTATGGGTTTTGGGCGCAAATGTGCCACCCAAACCGAGTCGGCATGGCAATCCATGAACTCCTGATTAGTTTACCGGAGCTATTCAGGAGCTAGGATTCAGCAGTATCCGGAATTTCTCCCCTTTCTGCCAGGACAATATTAATGAATAAATGCACAACACGGTTCGGGACAATGGACAGTGCTTTGCGCCTCTGTAAGGCGGTTGTAAACAAATCCCCAAATGGTCTGGACAACCAATTGAGTATTGGTGCAAAGTTTATTGTAAATTACAGAGAACAAGGCACTGTGAAAAAAGGAAAGCGAGTGAGAGAGTGTTCTTGAATTCACCTGTTTAATATTTAAGGCAAAAGGGATATATATTATTAATTATATAGGTTTTTGATTTGGGTGATGGATGTTCATTAGATTATATGGGTTTATATTTTGTATATTGTTTGGTTTTCTTATTAAAAACATGGTAAATTTTAGCTGGTAAAGATCAGTTAGTCGGCTTACGCTGCGTATACGCAATTTTTCGTTCTTATTAAGTATATTACGTATACGCAATGTATAGCTCCCATTACGTATATGCAATGTATAGCTCACACTACGTATACGTAATGCCTACTACCCACTACGAATACGCGATGTAGGGCTCACACTGCGTATACGTAATGTATAGTATACATTGTATACCTTCGATTGCTTACACTGCGTATACGGCTTACGCTGCGTGTACGTAATTTTCGGTTCTTATTAGTTATATTACGTATACACAATGTATAGCTTCCCTTATTTATTTCACACTACGTATTCGTAATGTTTATTATCCACTACGTATACGCGATGTATTGCTCACACTGCGTATAGCTTCAATGGCTTACATTACGTATACGTAATAGTTAGCTGAAGAGCAGTCAGTCGGCGTACGCTGCGTATACGAAATTTTTAGTTATTATAGAGTATATTACGTATACGCAAGGTACAGCTTATATAATGCATAGTACTTATTACGTATACGCAATGCTGAGCTCCCTCTACGTATACGCGATGTATAGTGTATTACGTATACGCAATGGTAAACCCCCAGAACGTATACGTAATGTATGGTCACCACTGCGTATACGTAATGTATATCTACAATGGTTCACACTATATATACGTAATTTGTAGCTTCCAGTAACACCCAATTTTTTAGCTTATACCTATACTCAATACGCAATTCTTATTACGTATACGCACATTTAGGCTCCCACTACGTATACGTAATGTATGCACAATGCATGGCTCATATTACGTATACGCAATTTTTAGCTATTATGTACACAAAGCTTTTAGCTGTTACGTATACGTTTATGAAACGCATAATTCTTATTACGTATACGTAATGCACTACACTCAAAATGTATATGTAATGTTGGACTCCCACTACGTAACCTATACGTAATGTATAGTTCAATGAATGACTCACACTACGTACATATATTCAATTTATAGTTTCTACTACGAATGTATATGTAATGCATTGTTCCTATTGCGTATACGCAATGCAAAACTCTAATTACGTATAGGCAAAGTATGGTTCACATTGCGTATACGCAATGTATAACTACGTATACGAAATTTTAGGACACCTTTTTTTTCTACACGCGATGCATAGCTCACATTACGTATACGTAATTTTTTTTAGTTCCCATTGCGTATACGCAATGCATATCTTGTAAATATTACGCATACGCAGTGGACAACCCAGTACGTAGACGCAGCGTTAGCCTTAGCGTTGGCATTGGCGCTGTTCCCAATACGTTCTCTCTAATTATCCAGCCTTAACCGACGCCTTTAATTAGCCGTTGGCACTGGGCGTGGCTTTTGGCATAGAAAGTTGATAACGAAGGAGGAGAGAATTGGCAAATGCAAGCTCAGTTTGTGAGCGAGGTTGGGGAGGGATGGAAACTTTTTGCTCCATCACATGACTGGGGAAAATTTCACTCAAGATATTTATTTATTCCGCAGAATATTGCTCAAGCAGCTGCACCTGTTTGTTTTTTTTCTTCCCCCACAGTTTTTCTTTAGCTTTTCCTATGTATGTGTCTTCAACTTCGTTTTTCAACTCCTTTTGGGTTTTCTGCATTTATTTTTGTTTTTTTTTCTGTTTTTTTTTTTTATTTTGCTTACTCAACTGCAAAAGGCGAATGCAATTTTTGTGTAAACAACGCCATAAATTTCAATGGAACTAAACAACAAAACGCTTGGCATTGGCAGGCAAGGCCGCAGCCAAAACCGAAAACGAAAACGAAAACCGAAGGGAAAGCGGTGAAAAGCGGTGGGGAAAAGCATAGGAATGGCAGGCAAGTGCCACGCAACTTCAATAGCCGAAAAAGAAAAGCTGAAATTATCCTGGAACTGCTGGTTCGGTTATTCGCTCACTCTTTGTTATCCCGCCAAGCTCACTTTGAGTTTTGAATTGAGCGAAGCAAATGTACGCGCAATTATTGTAAATGAATGCACATCAAAAACGGAGAGAGAGGGGGGGTTTTAACAACTACTACCCCTTATTCTAAATTCAGAAAAAATATGAATAAATTTAAGAATATTTTATGAAATTCGGGGCAAAACTAGAAGGGACCTTTAGGGTTTTTCCTGAAGGAAAACTAGAGAGTTACAAGGGAAGTAAAGTGAGCAGAAACTCTCTTGTTTGTTTTGTTTTTAAATGATTTATCAGCTAATTATTTAGTTATTGAACTCATTGAATATTTCTTAAGGGACTTATTTCATTTTGGATATCTTTGTGATGATTTAAAATGTATATTTATAACCCATATATTTATATACTATTTTTTAAAGATTCACATACATTATTTTAATATGATCTGCTGATAATTTTCCACTTGGGGGAGTTACTGGCTAAGTTTTTAACCATTTTCTCCAAATTAAAGTGTAATAACAAATTGTTAAATCATACTAATCTTATTTTTCTTATAAATTACTTACGATCTTAACCCAATTTCTGACAGGATCAGGTTTATATGCTATATATTTTTTATAGATATATATTATACTTCCCCTTGTTGCAATTATAATCTGAATTGATTCAGTCTCCGTTCTGGTTTGTCTGCAGTGACTTTGGCGATAAAAGAGAGCAATCCGAATTTTTTTTGCTGCAGTTGCAACTGCAGTTGCGGGGCCAACGGGTCGCATGAATAATTAAAGAAGTGCAACCAACGCGCGCGGATGAGGAACGTTGCAAGTTTTGCGGGGTCCGCAGCCAAACAATGTGAATGGGCAATGTGGGAATTTTCGAATGTGGGTGACAAACTGGCCGCGTTTTGTTAACCCCGCAGTAGCAAGCGGTGCTGCCCCGAATTTTCCTTTTTTTCCTCCGCCGAGAAAAAAAGGGGGGCATGCCCTGGGGCGGCAAGAGCAGGTGCCACGCACATTGGGTAACACATACACGTAGCACGCAAAAGTGGAACAAAAAAAGTAACCAGGTACAGGAGTCACTCATGTGTGTGGAGAGAGTCTCGCTAAATAAATAATGATAATAAATAACCAGTGGTTAAATCTACTTTTATTTTTACAGATACATGTCTTACTTGACTTTTTTTCACATAATTAAGAAGCTATTTTATATCAATATAAATTTAGAATTATTATTATTATTATTATTAATTTAGAATAACCAGTGGTTTAATCTACTTTTATTTTTATTTTGACAGAAAGTACAGCGCTTACTTGACTTCTTTTAAAAATTATTAAGGAGATATTTTATATTAATATAAATTTAGGGTTTTTTTAAGGTGTTAAGAAGACTTCACTGTTGAAAGTGAGTCCAGCAGACAGCCTTTCGTGTTAATTTACTATAAATAATGTTGTTAGTTGCTCTGCATTTTCAATTTATTTTATTTGATTTTTTTTGTTGAGCTGTCTGACGGTGGGAAAACTCCACTGACCCAGGAAGATGCCACAGCATAAAGTGCTAATTCGAGAGCTGTAAAAAAATCAACTGAAAGTGCTGACCAAGCCACTTGCGTGACATGGGTATGCCTTTATATAAAAACCTTTGTTTTTATACCCTATCAGAGGGTATTCAATTTATTTAAAATTCCAGAGTTAAAAGCAATATTTTTTGATATATTTAGATATTTAAATAAAAGGAAGTTTATATAAGCTTCAGGGAGAAACAACTTTTAGGAACTATAAATTTATAAACAGTGTTTTATAAGCAAGTGTTTAAGTTTTCCTTTCCCTTTGATAGGTTTGATAGGTTTATTATTCTCTTTTTTTTTGCGCTGACATTACCAATGCAATTTTGAACCCAATCACAATCATTCGTTCCGAATTCGAAATTCGGGCCATAGAGTTTGATATATTCTTGGTGATATGACCAATTACATGGCCATCAAATGCAAACGAATGCAATCATTCACTAACTGACACCCATCCCCCAAAAACTATTTCCAGTTTCCACTTTCCAGTTTTCCCTTCCCTCCCCCCCCCCATTCCTTTCATTCCAGTGCTCCTTTCGTTTTTTTTCGATGCCATTTATCGTCATATCCATTCTGGTCCTGTCAGGGGCGTAAACGCTGCGTCCGAAGCTTAAATGGCAATATTTTTGCCAAGTGTCAGGCGTTGCCCCATCAACTGGCCTCCTCTTTACCGCAGACCTCCTTTAATACAAAGTCCCTCCCCCCAGGCAAAGGACCCAAAAAATACACTCAGAAAATTAAAACATCAATGAAATAACATACTGTATACTGCGCACTTGAGACTCTTTAGGTTGAATATGATTTATGTTTAATCATTGCTTAACAAATAATTTAATAGAGGTTTCGAAAGTCAAATAACCAAGTATTTAAATGGTTATTTGCTGACTTTTTCTGCCAGTGTACCAAAATTTGATTCGTTTTGTAGGTGTTGCAACCTGATGAATTGAGCGTAGAGCACGTGCATGATCCCCATCATCATTTTTTATGGCCATGCGTCAAAAAACGAACAGGAATTACCTCACGGGCGTAGGTGGGGGTTTTTGGGGAGGGGAGACCTATCTACGTAGCACCTGTGCTTGCCGCACCAAACTGATACCATCTGGCTGCCAATGTGTCAAAACGTTTTCACTCGCTGCGCCTCAAATCAAAAGTTCTACAGCTAACCAACAAAAACTGGGGGAAAACGGAAGAAAGGAAACGCGAAGTAGATCCGATTTCAGTGCCAAGTAAGTAAGGACTCCGAGAGTCACAGGAAACGGAAGTTGGAAATGACAGGGGACACGCACGCACAGCGAGTGTAATGTGAATAAGGTAGAGGGAAGACGGCATAGTTAACGCATTTCTAACGAGGGAAATGAAAGCAACAAAAACTGAAATATAGAAAATTACTACCTGTAAATATGAAAATACTTAGGCTGACTATACATAACCTTAGAGATTTATGAATTTAAATATAATTTAAGACTTTTAATTAAGAGGAATCTTTAAACTTTTGCAGCAAAGTAATTGTTCATATTATTTCATACATTTCACTTTAATATATAGGTTTCTGTAAAGAGCTCTGGAATTGAATTACCATCTCAAATCCTAAATCTACTTTCACTAAAGTATTTTTTGGAATAAAAACCAAAAGGTGATTACCTCTAAAAGAATGAGGTAAAGTCATCTTCATGCAAACTGGTAAAATTTCCTTTTAATTAATACTTAACATGCTATAAAAACAAGAAAGTAAGGAGGGAAAATAGAAATGAAAGAAATTAAGCATTGATAGTTTCTAAGCATTGCCATTAGTTTCTAGTTAAAAACCGCTTTTCCCATTAAATTTAATGAATGATAAGCTAGGTCTGTACATATAAATACATTTTCTTTTCTCGTATTCCCTTGCCCCAATGATTACAATTCTAAGAGAGTGCGTTGTGCAAGAGTTTTGGGGTGTTTTCAAGTGTATTCCCAGCAAATGACAGCGTAATCAAGTTGCCTTGCTTTCGCTGACAAGATAAAACACGTAGTACGTACGTAGATGCTGGAGGGAGCTCAGTCCCAAACCGGAAACGGAAGTGCAACCATTGACAGCGGCAGTAGTAAAAAAGATAACAAGATGGCGGCGATGATGATGACGCGATAGCTGCATGTGCTGCGTGAGTGTGCTAGTGCTATAAATCTAATATCGCTTAATGTTGAAAGAAAGAAAGCCTAGGGCTCATGCCAACTCCTCCTGTCAAACGCACACACTCGTGACTACATGTCAATGTCAACACGGCAAGGAAAAGGAGCCGGGAAATTTATCTACCTCTCTCTCTCTGTCTCTGTTTCCCCCTCTCTCTCTCTCTGAAAGCGCGGAGTTTTCCCAGCTTCCGAGGGTGGCAGATTGACAACGCTCGATTGGAAATAAATTGAAATACGCGACCATAAAATCACTTAATTGCGATTTCGTGTCTCCCTTGCTCATATGGTCTCTCTACCTTTCTCTCTCTCTGTCTCTGTGTCTTTCTCCCTATCTCCCTCTATCTCTGTCTTTCTCCCTCTCTCTCTGTCTGTCTTTTTGAACGCTTTTAAAACGGGAAGCGGCCAATTCACGTGCCTTTCATTTGGAAAGCCCCATGTACACTCTGAGAAATAATATTTAGTAATATTTATTTAAGGAACTTTGAGATACTCGAGTTCTCTGACTTAACTAGTGAGGTAATTTCTCTCCTTATACAGGGACAGAGACCATAATTTGGTGACTAGATCAAGTCTTTTATATTTAAATAGTGCTTACTTTAAGACATTAAAATATGACTTCATAACATTTTACTTAAAATAAAGAAAATTACAAATTTCAAAGTGCCAGAGCTGAGGTCATAATGCCTATTAGTACTATATTTTCTGACTATTCTTTTCTATAAAAATTAGTTCATAAACTATTGTAAAGTCTAAACTATATCATCTATTTTTGTAAGTGACTTTTAAGGACATAATTGCATTGAGGCTGCCACTGCCGTTGGCAAGTGCATTCAGTCTGTTCCCCCTCAATTACGTTTCTCACCTCACTTTCACTTTTTACATTGAATCACCTGTGCCATGTGCCGACTTTCACGTTACTCGGTGATTATGGCAAATTGATTTGTTACCGTGCACTTTGCGGCTTTTAAAAGACGCCACACACAACACACACACAGAACACACACTCTTTGGAGCGTGGAGTTGCAGGCAGATTGAAACAACCGGAAGACAAATGAGCAATTGGCAGTTAACTCTCTGATAGGGGGAAAACGCACAAGGTGACTTGTGGGGAATTGGGATTGCAATTGGTTAGCTGTCACTGGTCGGGCGGCAAATGAAACGCTAACTGTCATCAGTGACAGACAGTAAAACGACTTGGGCCGTAAATATGCAAAACGAAAAGAAGAAAGGTGAAAAACCTGTTATCGCGGTTAATTTTACAAGGTAATATATGGCAAAGCAGGTGCTCGAAATGTGGTTTACTTGATGGGATTTTAACAAGCTTCTGGAATGATAAGACAAACCTACAAGCTAATGATTCTGAATAGACTGATATAAATCTGTGCTTGAATATACACATGTATATGTGTTCATTTTATATAATTTTCCCCCCATTTTTCTATGTAATCAAAGAGATCAGCCAGGAAAACACGGGAAAAACGTAAAGTTGAGAAAAAAAAACCCAGCAGCAAGCAAGCTTAATGCAAAGAGCAAACAAAGACTGACTGCAGGCAGCACTCCAGAGATGTTCCAGTTTTTTGCTGACATTGAGGAAATACAGCAACAACAACACACACACACACACACACACACTCGTTGTGAAATGCGGAAAATGTAGTAATAACACACAGGACTCTCTCGTGGACCAGTTTGAGAGTCGTAAAATGCAATGCGTCACCGAGCTGAAGATTGAACTGCAAGATACACACAGATATGGCACAGGATGCAGATGCACATCCCAGCTCTCAAGTGCAGCTGGTAACAAATTTGCACAAAACTGTGTGGGGTAATGGAAGTGGTATTTCCCAAGCTCTAAAGTGTATGTACTTGGGGGGTGGGGGGAAAGTTCGCGCTTTTATAAACAAATACAAATGTGGGGAACCGATATAATCCAGTAACCCCGCTCACAGCTAACCGACCCCGCAATAAGCGTATGCAAAACCATCAACGTCATGCCGCCCCCAATCCTTGTCCTTCTCCTTATCCTTATCCAGCGAGATGCAGTGGCAGGACGAGAAACGAGTTGCCTTCGCTGGCTGTATCGAGCTGTAAACTATCTGAGTATCTCAGTATCTGCCAGGTGTAATTTCAGGGAAAAACACACAGCAAGGAAAAATACATATTTATAAAAAAAAAAAAGAGAGTTGAAATGAGCCAAGATTTTAAAAGGACCAATATCTTAACAAACTATCAAGGTTTATGTATTAAATATAGTATTTTCTTAGGCGGAAATATAAGGGAGGTTTCCGATATATTCTTAATTAAATTTTAAAGTGTTTTTGTTTATTTTCAAAATGATTGAAGATGAAGCTGGCAAAGTACTAGATATGGTAAGCTCTTTTCACTAAGTTTAGGTTTATATTTGTAGGGTATATTTTCTTAGGCCCTTCTAATACTTATTCTTAACTACATTTAAGGATATAATTTACCATCAACCATATATTGTTTATTTAGGAAGATATTTAGAGGAGGGTTCTTGTATATTCCTTATTAATTTTCAAAGTGTTTCTTATATATATTTTAATTTAAGTATATTTATATCTTATTTCAAGAGGATTGAAGATGAATTTTGCAAAGTTCTAGATATGGTAAGCTCTTTTTACAGAGCTAAGGGTTCTTTTTGTAGGGTATATTTTCTTAGGCCCTTCTAATACTTATTCTTAACTACATTTAAGGATATAATTTACCATCAACCATATAGTATTGACTTATTAATATACATATATAGAGGTGGTTTCTTATATATTCTTGACACATTTTCAAGGTGTTTCTTAAATATGTTTTATTTTAAATATATTTTCTTCATTTTCAAAATGATTTAAGATGAAGCTAGTAAAGTTCTAGATATAGTAAGTTCTCTGCACAGAGTTTAGGGTTCTTTTTGTTGGATTTATTTTCTTATAAAGGCATTTAGCCTTAGTGATACTCATATTTAAATACATTTAAGGGTATAATTTACCATCCCACACAGTAAGAATTACCTACAACCTTAATTGCATAAGCAGTTGCTCGAATTACAGCAACTTTTCGCCCCATGTACTAGCGGGTTTTTTACTAGCAAACTGGCAAATGGTTACTACCAAAATGGTTACTGGCAACTGTTTACTGCGACAGTTGCTTCGTTTACGGGCGTACGACAAATGTAACTGTCACTTTAAGTGTGTGTGTGTAGAGGGGTGTGTGGTGTGTGGTGAGATGCAAATTGTATCCCTACTCGTTACTCCTTATCCCAGGACACGCACTCGGAGAGACAGTCGCATCTGGAGACGTTTTTATTGCGTTATTCATATTTCATTTTGCACCGGACCAAGGAGCTTGGAAAAAGGTGTAGAATCCTTGGAAGGAGCAAGCGATATATATGGGTTAGTGGCTAATAAATTTCCACCGCATATCCTTGGGCACAAATCGCTTCAATATTGTTTAAAATGAAACAGGATAAAGTTTAAAAGTTGTGCTTAGGTTAAGGATATGTAAGAACTAAAATGGTTTTATTTATATATAAGAATCATATATAAAACCAAACCTAAACTAATTTAATTGCACACCGGAAAGGCCTAAAAGTGTTTCACTTAAGCGCTGACCAATGCTGGACCCACCAAACCCAAAAGGCAGTAATCCCTAGTGTCCCCAGGCACACCACCACCACAATCAGGACCTCAACTTGACGCCCACCCAAGCCATCACTTTAATCTCAGCTTCTGGCCTGCGCCTCTGGCATTGACACGGACACCTTGATGTGGTGTTGGAACCACACCGGGTTTTCCAGGGGGCAGTGCTACTGCTACTGCTACTGCTACAGAGGGGTTGCAGGAGCAGGAGCAGGAGCAGGACTCTGCTGGTTGCAGGACCTCGGGCCTTCGTGTGCCTGGGTGTGAGTAGCGTGCTTATGAGTTCATGAAATGCTCTTTGAATATGCATGAGACCCTAAGGAGCGTTGAGTGCTGCTTCTACGGCATCTCGCCGGCTCCTAGCCAGCGTCAGCCAGCTCCTCCGGCAGCCCAGGATTTGGGTTGTTTTTGGCCCCGGTGGTGATTTTGGTCACGGCCCATGAAAGAAGGTAACACTGTTTTTTTCCCTTTTTTTTGTTGCACTCTTCATGAGCTGCACAGAGAGAAAAGCTAAGCTGAGTTGAGTTTGGGTTAAAAGTAAGTTAAGTTATTATAAAATATATAAATTCTTCAAGTGCTAGTTTAGCTGAGCGACTATTATGGTTCGTTCAGCAAAATAGAATGACTTGAAATTAAATTAAAGTGGTAAAGTTGGCCTGGGGAAATTATGGTAGATATTTAGTAGCAAATTTTAATGGGAGAGTAAAGTGAATATAGTTTTCTTTGGGAAATTGGAATGAAGTAAGTCTATGATCTACTTGATGAGCTAGAGAACTTGAAGTTCAAAGAAGTTTTGCCTGGCGGAAGGGGAAATGAAAACCCATCAAATTATGCACAAGGTAACAAAGTGGGACAGGTGGCATAAGGAGCAGGCTTTCTGAAATATTTATAATATATGTATATATAAATTTTCACATATGTATGCCAAGTTACAATGCATTTCACAAGTGGCAAGTCATCTGCACTACTTTGCATTATTAATACAATTATTTTAATACATCCACATTGATATTGATGATGTGAAAAGCATTTGGCAAAGAGGATTTTGTGGTCCTTGAGCTGTCTGTATAATTATTGATAAAATATTGATACTTGACAGCTCACAGGCACTTTTAATTTACCACTCAAATTGTAATTTAAAAAATTAAACATGTAAGGGTAAGGTAGGGTATTCGTAGAGTATTGTGTTCCTTTTTACAGGACTCTCTCCCTCCCTCTCAAGTGGCGCTTAAAAGCAAATTGCATAAAATCAGCCTAAAAGCAGGCAACATGCAATCCTTATTTCATTTGTATATGAGTGTGTGTGTGTGTATGTGTGTGAAAGGAGTGACAAAAGTAGGCAAAAAAATATATAAATATATATATATATATATATATATATATATATATATTATCCTAGTAGGAAGCCCAGTCTAGAAGATAAATGCAATTTGCAGCTGCAACAAAAGAAAATGGAAGCAAGAACCTGAGAAAAAAAAATGGAGTACAAATGATGGAAAAGAAGAAGAAGAGAGCGCAGTGCCATTTCCGGCAAAGTCAGCTACAGTTTCCTCCCAGTTTTCCCAGTTGTATTTATATATATTTTTTATACTATATCATTTTATTTGCGGTTTTGTTGTCATACTTCCGTTTCGTTTCGTTCCCTTGCCTTGTCTTTTGTCGCAGCTTAAAAATTTTCAAGTGTCCACCTTCCTCCCTCACACCCTGCATCCCAGGCTCATTTGGCAAACTGGCCAACATTAATGTTAGCTGGAAAGGCGGAACAAACCAAAAAAAAAAATGAAAAGAAAATGTGAGCAGCAACTGCAACTGAAATAGCGACAACAGCTTCATTTATCAAAACACTCAAGACCGGAGGAGGAGTACTCCCTGGGCCCTGGGAGTCAATGAGCCAACTAACCCAATTTCTGGACCAACTGGCCAAATGGCATTTTGGCCAGTTGGCCACGCCCACTTGGCCGGTAGAGCTTCTTAACCAAACAACTGGCACTTGGTAACAAGTAACAAATGCTGGAAAATTCATGCTGGAAAACTTGAGCTTGGTATGTTCAAGGAAAATGTTTGAAGGGGTTTTGAAAAGGATCAGGTGTTCTATGGAAATTTGTCCAGGAAAATGCTATAACCTTAGGCAGGTTCTTCCATTAAAAAATATTTCTAGATCCCTTTAGTATTTGAAGCTATTTCTATCTCTGTACAAAGGACTTTTCAAGGACTCAAATAGGAAACGATCCCTCAAATTTCGGTTTCCCGATGCAAAACCCAACTAGAGCTTGCAATTCTCTGGCATCAATCATGTCATACATCATCCATTAAATAAGCATTTAACAAGCACACAGCTTTCTCTCACACTCTTCCCTTAGCCAAATGTCCAATCAAAAATTTGTCAACCATTTCGTCATTTTGTCGCATCTGAATCCTCATTTGTGTAATTACATTTGCTGCATTTTGAAACAAAAAAAAACAACAATTAGCGAGGAGTTCCCTATTCTCGCGAACGCAAACGCGACTCGCTTACAGAATGCCATCAGAAAGTTTCATGTTGCCGAGGCAAGAGGCAACATCATCAATCATACATTTGAAAAGTTTATTAAGGCCCACGCACACAGGACAGGAGCTCCGGCTCCTCCTCTAGCTCCTCTGGGTCCTTTGGGTTTGGGTTTGGTTGCAAGGAGGCCAAAGGGCAAGTGTGCTTAAGAGCTGAAAACTTTTCAATGGCTTTTTGCGCTTGCCTCCCTTTTTTTGAGGAGGAGAAGTGGAAAAGGGAAAAGCGGTAACGTGGACAGGATCAGAAAAGTTAGTTCCACACCAACTGAAGTTGAAGATGTGCACACAGTTTGATGACACTGACTCAGTGATCCTTAAATGGAAAGAGGTTTTAATTATTTAATTCTTATATAAATATATATATATAATATGAAATAGATGTGTAGGAAAAATTATCATTTCTTATCCCTAAAAGGATCTACTCCTAATTTTATTATTAAGAAGAAAACTAAAGCAAGTTGTTTCATATTCTATTCTGCACTAAAGCACTTACATCAAATTTCCTATCGATCGGAATTATATAGAATATCAATAAAAATATCACTCTTTTTCCCAACATTGATTGGTATTATCTTTTCATTTTCCACTCGCTTTTCTCTTCATATATTTCCACTAATCTAAAAGTAATAATTATTATTTGTAACTGCTTCATAAAACCTATTATATTTTTCGCTTGAGGGGCCATCGATGAGGCTGGGCCATGAATTAATCATGAACCTAATCCATTATCCTTGGCAACTTTCTCCAAGACTTTCACCTTGGCCAGGACCACTTTTCGCGGTACTTGAAAATGTCTGCCTGCAATTTGTGGTGGCAGAGAGATCGCATTTTAATGCCACAAGTTCGGAGCAGTTCGAATGGCGAAATGCAAATGGAAATTCAGTCAGCCAACCAGAATGTGTCCTGGCAGCTGGAAAACTTTTCCCTAGGATACTCTCTCTCTCTCTCTGTGTGTGTGTGTGTGTATTTTTTGTCACTGGCGATTTTCACTTTCGCTAGATTTACAGCTTGAAGATGCAGTCTGCAATAATTTTCCGAGCACTTTTACTGGCGCCCCGCAGCCGCTAATCTTCCGGCTGTGTCTGAGTATTAGTGTGTGTGTGTGTGTGTTTGTGTGTGTGTGTGTGTGTGTGTTCATCAATTTTCAATAACAATAGAAGCCAAAAGCAGAAGCACAAAAAGAAAGTAAAGACAGAGAGAAAGAGAGAGAGTGAAAGAGAGATTCAGACAACGGCAGCACGTGGCGAATTTACGATGCAAAATTTGAACAGGAAAAAATAAGACAAAAAAAAAACGAGGGAAAAACAGGAAAATTCGCAGCTTTAAGCTATTTCAATAAATCGCAAGCTATATAAGGGTATATAGCTGGGGAAATGCTATATATTTTAAGCCAATAAACAACACAATAAACAAAAGGCTGATTGCATTCACAAGGATAAAGTTTCATAAATGTTTAGTGATAAGAAATCGATAGTATTTATTCAGTAGATGTAATTGAGGGGAATTTCTTAGTAAAAAATGTATTTGAACTTGATTTTTAAACAAATTTTGAAACTTATAGTACCTGGAATTAACAATGTAACCCTTTAATTAGTTACCAAGACAGTTTGTTCAAGCTTTGCTTGGTAGAAGTATAAAAGAAATATTTGTATATATCAATTTGGCTTTTTTATTTATATTTTAAGTATTTTTATTTCTAATATAGGTCATTTTATATTGAATATAGGTATTTTGTATATATATTTCTTTGGAAATAAAACGCAGACTGCCTTGTCTCTACACGAAGCTATCGCTTCTTGAATCGCTCTCGTTTGTGGCAAGGACCCAAACACATTGACCGACCAAGGATGCCGCAGGCTGCACCATCTACTGAGGTGTCCTTAGCAGCTCTTCCTTCCATTTGCTCAGCCTCCCGCCTTTTAAGAGTGATTTAACACTTGGAAAAAATAAAATAATAAGCCAAAAAGGATACTTAGAAAATTAAATAAAATAAATTAGAAAATATACCGATCATTTTTGACTAAAGTAATATATTTCTAGTAGATAACTCAACCCTCAACAACTTGTACCTTTATGTTATTTATATTTAGTAAGAAAAATAATGTTTGTAGTTCACTTTCATTGAATTCCATATCCTGGGGGAATTTTATTTCAAGTGCCTCTGTCCCTGTTGGTATGTGTTAAGTCGCGCAGGACGACAAGGACGAGGACTTAGCATGGTGCGGTCATGAATCATGCCAAAAAAAATGTGCAGTCACCGTTCGAGCAAGTCGACCCAAATACAGCTCCCACTTCCCACTCCCGGGGATCCCTGCCCAGGCATCCGGATTCTTAGACTTTCGGCATCTCCTCCGCTCCTCCGTAATTGCAATTCTCGGACTCTTTGGCCCACTTGAGGCCAAAACGCAGGAACGACGAGGGACAACCGATGGACGCCATGGATATGGCCATGGAGATGTTGCTTACGATTTTCTCCTGTTTTTAGTCACCAATGTCCTACGAAAGAATTCGAACGCAAAAAAAAGGGGGCGTTGCACAGGACTCACTCTGCTTTGTACACGACAAAAAAAATACATACTATATATATTGAAAACAAGAAAGGAAGCTAACTTCGGCACGCTGAAGTTTATATACCCTTGCAGATAGAACTTCTATGACTAGGAATCCATACAATATAAATTATTTATATTTGTGTTTGAAAACAATGAAGTAATACCTGCTTTCATTTCATTCACCTATAAATATTATATTTGCAGTTTTACCTTCACAGATTTGCATTTTTCCTCTACATCAAACGATCGTTTATATGGCACCTATATGATATAGTCGTCCGATTTTCATTAAATTTGACACAAAATTTAGGACTAATATCAAATGGATATACCTCATAATATGTATATATAATATAATTTTTAATTGTATTAATATCTGGATCCTTCCTATGGGAGCTATATGATATAGTCGTCCGATCTGGCCCGTTCCAAGATATATACGAGTGAGAGTATATAGAAGGCTAACTACAAAGTTTCATTCAGATAGCTTCAAAACTGCGAGACTAGTTTGCGTAGAAACGGACAGACGGACAGAAGGATAGACGGACAGACGGACAGACGGGCAGAAGGACAGGCGGACAGACGGACAGACGGACATGGCTAGTTCGACTCGGCTGTTGATTCTGATCAAGAATATATATACTTTATATGGTCGGAGGTGCCTCCTTCACTGCGTTGCAAACATCTGACTGAAATTATAATAACCTGCAAGGGTATAAAAATATTAAAAACAATTGAAAACAGAAAGTATTTCTTGATGGAATTAAAACCTTATAAATGTATGATATGTTTCTAGAAGCTAAAGCTTCTATTCAATGTTTAGGTATTATTTTTTGTACCTGATTAATTTTATAAATTATTATATCTCTCTATAAATCTAACCCTTTTGTAATATTTTTAATAATATTTTTTTTCAATTTTTCTCTCCCTGCACATCGCCTCCAAAAGGGGTGTCAATGCGCCCCATTTTTCCAAGTACCGTCGTCGTTGTCCCAGAAGTTGTCGTTGTTGTCGTCATCGTTCCCATCGTCAACGTTGTCGGTGGCACTTCACTTTTCTATATTAGCGCCGCGTAAGTGCAGCAGGGGCGTGGCAATTGCATTAGTGAGCAGGGAGGGGGACCAAAGGGACAGGGGACTCTGAGTGGTGGCAGAAGGGGGATAATGGGGGCGCGTTCGAGGACATTAGTATCGCAGTAGATAAAGTGGTTGGAAGTGAAAAATTATGCGAAGCTATAATGTTAACAGCCGGACAATGGCGAAATGAAAAATACCCTATAAAAGGATGGTCTTTTAGGTCATATTTATATTTATTTCTTTAGTATAGTAGTTATAATTTTTTAATGAAGGATACTGCAAGTGTGGGGTTGCGTATTAAATGACTTCATTTAAGGTCTGAGTACAGGAAAAATGAATTATGAATTTAACATGAAAGAAAGTAAATTGAAGAATGTAGTATTCCTTTTTAAATTATTTACAATGTTTCAGGTTTCAATCGTTTAATTTTAATATTTTTTTTTTTTCCATTAAATGTCCCCAAGAATATCTTAAATAAACTCATTTCTTTATTTATTGGTATAATTTGTATGGGAAAGTCAAACTTTAAAAAATCATAACTATGCCAAAAAAGCACTAAATTCATTTCGGAAAGCTGTTCTGTGCTAGTTTTTATTAGCTTAATAAATCTGCATACTTAATTTAAAATTTAAAAAAATGCAAATTTTTTGTCAATTTTTGATAATTTTAATGATGTAACCCCTTGTAAAATTTTGAAAAAATTTGAAAAAAAAATTTTCTGCCTAAGATGTCTTAATCGACTCGCCTGTTGATGCTGATCAAGAATATATATGATTTATAGGGTCGGAAATGACTCCTTCACTTTGCTTTGAGCTTCTGAATTAAATAAAAATACCCTGTAAGAGTATATCTAATTATCTTTTATTATTCTTAATTTATATTATTTTATTGATAATCTGATAGATTCTTTATGCTTTTTACAAAATTCATTCAACTCTTAGTTAGTTTACAAAACAAATCAATTAAATATATAACATATACAACGAGATATAATTAATACAAGTTTGGGTTATTATTTAATTTTTGAAATTTCTTAGGAAAATTCACTTCAAATGTTGGGACCCTATTTTATTTTATTTTAAAGGAATTATTTCCAACCTCTGGATTCTGAAAGGGTATACAAAAGTCTTCTTTTCGAAGTTAGCTTTCCATAAATTTAGAACTATACAAGTGTTAAAAGTAGTGCTAAAGACATAATTGTAATTTTTTGTTTCTATATAGAAGTTCTTATTATTCGTTATTATTTCTTTATTTCTTAGCATTTCTTATAATTTCTTCTTAGATTTCTTAAGTCAAAATCTAGTTCCTTGTCTGTTCGATTTATATACTAAATATAAACTTATCTAAACTTTGAAATAAATTCAAGAGGTAATCTATCTGAAAAGACCAAAATTGTTGTCCCAATGAAGTATGTGCCCTGAGAGGTCAACCACATTTTTCGTGTGTAATATATGCCGCAAAGTTTATAGTTTGCCCTTTGAACCACCGATTGAAATAAGTAGAATAAATACAGTGGAAGTTGTGTGGAAAAGTGCTCAGTTGTCGTCGTCTGTCGTTTGATTCCGAAAAAAAGAGGATGTTAGATGCAGACTCACTCCCTTTCGATGGGCATACACTGAGAGAAATGGTAATAGAAAATGCCTCTAATTTAAAGAGATTTAAGGAATGAATAAGTATAAATTAAAGCATAAATAATAAAGTTAATAAAATGGGTAAATGTGTAAGAAGAAAACTGCTAATTAGAGAGCTTAAACATGTCCTGTTCGCTTATTTTTCAGTGTACTTAGTAGTATAAATGTGTGTGAGAGCTGCATGTGTGTGCTCTGTGTGTGTGTGTGCTCTCTCTGTGTGTGTGTGTGTGTGTGGCCCGTTTAATGGCCACAAAGCGGAAACTGGAGCGTGGCAGTTGCTGCTGCTGCTGCTGCTGCTGCTTCTATGTCTTTGGCTGATGCAGCTGCATTAGCAGCCATTTGCAGCAGGATTGCTGCATGCATGCATGCATGTGTGTGTGTGTTCTCTCTCCCCCTCTCTTTCTCACCCTTATGCCCCATCTCTTTCTGTTGGGCTTTTGGTCTCTCTGTCTAGTGTACTTTACTGCCGTTTATATTTATGTTTGCCGGCACTGCTTGCTGCCCCTTGTGCCTTCTCTCCTCCTCCGAAAAAAATGATGACATAAAAAATTGTGTTGCCCGCATTTTGGGCGCTGCTCTCTGATTCGGTTTGGGGCATCTTCCGGGGATCCCCCTCATTCCGTGAGTCCTGGAATCTCACCCTTCTCCCTCCTAAGGCCAGCCAGGAAGCCTTCCTCTGATCGGAATTTATGGCTTTTTAAATCGAAAGAAATTCAATGCTTGTTTAAGAAGAATGAAACGAAACGAAATGAAACGAGCGGCCTCCAAAACAAATTTCAAGATTTATATTTTACCCATTCGCCAAATGCTTATTTTGTACTTTGTCTTTCTTCTATTGAAGTCACTATTTTTGATTTTCTTTCTTTAGTTTCTTAAGTTATTTTAGTTTGTTACTGTTTACGCCAAGTGCAAACTAAATAACTATGGTATTTGTGTGTAATAATATATTGAGAGAGATTGCAAGTTAGTAAAATATGTATAAGATGCATAACGCTTTGACAACTTGACAATTGTGTGGTTATTAGTGAAGTATTGATGAACTTATAGAGATAATATATATAGTAAGAAATAGGTTTGAACCTTAACAGGAAATTCAGGAAAAAGGCAGTACTTAGACTGCTCTATTAGCATTTGAAATAAACCCTAGCCTTCTTATTTAATAATAGTTTCCTATTAAAATTCCACTCCACTCTCTTCAAAGAGTAACTTACACCAGAAAGTTCACAAAATTGATTTTGATCAATAGACATACATACATGCCACTCAACTGAAATCGCTTAATGAACACAACTATAGATTCTCACACAGTTCAATTGACAACAAAAGTATATACATATATATATCACATCCTTAGCAGGTCAGCTAAAATACATATATATATAAAAAAAAGAGAAAATATATATTTTCTGCGAGCAGCAGGTTGTGAATCATTTTGAAAGGATGCTTATGTCCTTGCACGCGTTTCCCAGGCGACAAATAGCATTCGTTCACCGGCTCCACATGTATGTATTTCTCTCTTCCTCCCAATGCCTCAAGAATCCCTGATGCTTGAAAATACTCCTAAATCGCATGGGCCACCAATATATATATATATATATTTGATTCCTTTTGTAAGCTTCGATTTTCGCCCAGGGAGTGAAAGTGAACAGGAGCAGGGGGTGGAGCAAAGGAAGACCTAGGACCGAGGACTATTAAATGCTGGCTGGCCTTGGTGACGCGTCGCGACGCTATGCGCATAAAAAATGGAAAATCAAATCGGAAAATCACGCACAAAGGCGTTGGCCAGCGGTGCAGGGGGGAAATTACAACAAAAAAAAGCGAGAAAAATGGGAAATAGAAAATAGAGAGCGAGAGGGGGTCGCCTGAGATCGCATTGAATGCGTTTGTTGGCACACGGAACGAAAGGACGAAGCAGGATGGGCTTTTGCTTGTGGGCGTAGCTGCCTTGTGCTACTTTTGGCAACACACACACACGCACACACACGCACAGGCTGTGACTCACAGATACACACACAGAGACACACACAAAAGCCACGGCCCCATTTTGTGAACTGAAACAGAATCTGATTCCGAATCCGAATCCGAGACCGAAACTGAATCCTGAATCTGGAGTTTGGAACTGAAACTGAAACTGAAGCAAAACCTGAGGCCAGGAACCGAAAACCGAAGTCACCAATGCGGGCGTTGTCCTTCGTCCTTTTCAGTCTGCATTAGCCCCAGTCCCACATGACAGTAAATATATGCATAAACTTTAGTTTACAATTTACTTAACAATTACAATTTCAAATTTAGAATTTTGCTCCCTAGGGAAGTCCATTTATTAGAAGTTCTTGCAGCTTAAAGCAGTATTTAAAGGACATCTTGCTTTGCTTTCTTAACTCTCTCCGAATTCCTTGTCTAGCTAGTTTGATTTTTTGGTCCTTGAGGGTTTCTCTGTGTGACATTCTTTGGGGTTTTCAAATGGAAATCTGTCTTGTGCATCGTTCCTCTTCAAGTGATTTTTACTTTTGTTTTCATTTATTTTGTTTCTTTTTATTTCGCTGCGGCAATTGCCAAAATCCAAATTAAGCTGTGGCCATAAAGCCCCGAGCACAGAGACAATAAAGGCTAACCTCAGGACTCGGAGTTCACTTTTCCAAAAAAAAGGGGGTTTATTATTCCAAAATGTGTAAAAAATATAACGATAAAAACTTGACAAATAACTTAAATCGTACGTAACACATGATTTTATGTCCCTAAGTAACAGCTTTTAAGGGCCTTGACTAGGCCTGATATTTTCTGCGAGTGCAGAAATGGGGGGGCGGGTGTCCTTGTCCGCCCCCACAACTAACTCAGGACACTTGAGCGCTTCAATGGACACACGGATGGATCCAAAGGGGGATTCGAGGGGGCGAAAAGCTGGCGGAACTTGGAGAATGTTTTGAGTGTTGAGAGGATGTCGGGCGAAAGTCATGCGATTGTTTTGTGTTATGTTGCGAGTCCTTGCCCGTCGACCGGGCTTTGTTTGAATGGCACTCGAATTGAGGATGGGGCAGGGATTTGGGATTTGGTAGTGGTATTTCAAATGGTACCGAAACTGGACTAAGGCTAATAAATACGAGCCACTTACTTGATATAAATGAAAGCACAAGAATCATATCTATGGTCACTTGAAACCACTTCATCTCATTTCCCTCTTTCCCCGCTTTTTTTGGCCTTTGCCGCGGTGCTGCGGTGGTGCGGTGGTGCGGTGCTGGATTTTTTCCACAATAATTTCAAATTTAAAATCTTCAAACTCGGTTTCAAGGCTCTATATAGAAATTATTCTCAGTGTGGCCTGGCTGCTTGTTGTTGTTCTTGTTGTTCTTGTTGTGCGTTATATGCATTTCAGTTGATGGCTTTTCTCTCAGTGTTGGCAATTAGTTGTTGTGGCAGCATTTATTTACATCAATTATTATTTGCAGGAATCCTTGCTTTCCCGCCCCTTGATTTCATCGTTAATATATATATATATAGCGTATCTCTTTTTTCTCTATATATGGTAGTATACGTTATAATTAATATATATATATATATATACGTTTTTGTTTCGATTTACTAGGTATATAAATATATTTGTAAATATATTTTGTTTCTTGGCAGTTTTCGATTAAAATTCTTCAAATGTTCGTTTTGGTGGCCTTCCTTTGTTGTGCATTTGCTGTGCTCCTGGCTCCACGATGTCCTTTTGCCTCACATTGTTTCATTCTGCCGCATCCTCCTCCATCTGTCCTTTGTTATTTGGTAAAAAAAAGTGAGTGCGAATTGGTGGCAAAGAGACCGAAATAGACGGGCAGACAGGCAAAGAAATAGACGGCGAGATATAGAGAGAGATCTGAAAAAAAGAGAAGGGAGAAAAACAATTAAAGCAATCATTTAATTAGTATTTTCAATTCTTTTAATTTAGATAGAGACCTATAAAAGGTTCAAGAAGCATATATACCTCTATAGATAGAGATACAGAAGATACTTTTAATGTATCTATCGTCTATCTATTCTTAATCCAATTATCCTTCAGATCTGATCTGATTTTCTTATCGTAAATTTTGAATACATTTGATAAGGTCAAGCTCATCCGCTTCCTGTCTGAAGGACAATAAACTTTTCATGCCCAAAACACAATTTTTGCCCACTCAAAGGGACTTTCTCCTCCAGTTTTTTATTTCTGTTTATGCAAATTGATTTTAATTATAATTTTCTTCTCTGGCTGCTGACCGAAATTGGATTGTTTGTAATGTATATATAAAAGTGTGAGTATTAAAATGAAGAATTCTGGTGTTTTGGGCCGCAAACATTTTGTGAATTTTAATTGCTAATTTCGCGTAATTCATTTACTCCGAATCTTAAGGTATCCCCATGGCATTCTTCACAAAAAAACTTTTTGTTCCTTGCCGGGGCCCACTTTGGGTCTGTTAATTTAATTAATAACTCTGGAAGAAGAGGCTTGACGAACTGGTGTCCCTTTTTCATACCCAGTAGCGCAGCCAGTGCAAAGGGTATTATAGTTTTCGGGGCAACCGGAAATGGATTATAACTATAGAGTTTTTTTTTCTTATAGAAGTGCAAAATATATAATAAATACAATATTTGTTCTATAATAATTTTTGTTTAATGTTTTGCTTAATGGGTATCTCTTAGTCGTCCTTTCTCACTTGGTTTTTGGCTTGGGATTGGGTCTTGGGTCCTTCTTTTGAATAAGATAATCTTGAAAATCCCATAAGTGGCTGAGCGATTGCCCAACTTTAATTTGCAGAACATTTGTTCTGACGACCTTCTTGCAGTCCTTACAGTGTGTTGAAGTTTGTAATTTAAATATGTAAATATTTAGAATAAACTAGGGGAAACCAAAGTTTGTATACTTTTAAGATCAATCATAACTAAGTCAAGAAAGCATTAATTTTCTATTCAGAAAGTTTTTTGTGCTTGATTTTATTAGGTTAACTAATCTGTTACAATAACTTTAAAATTTTAATAGTCACACTTATTATTCTGACAAATGTAATAATGTTATCTAATTAACTATAAAATTGTGAGACAAATTATTACTTTTTTTGATCGGAAATTAATCCTGTTTAAGAATATATATTATATGCTTTTCTTGTTTATTAATTTTTCTGATACTTCAGCCTTAAAGATAATTTCTTGTCTATGGGAAATAAATAAGAAACCCCAAGAAAAATAAATTAAAATATGTTTTTCTATTGGTTTTTAATGTATACCTTTAATATTGTTATTTAACATTTAATTAATGCTTAAACAGCTTAAGTAATAATTTTATGTACATTCTGCCTGATATTTTTCATTGTACCTGATAAAATTGCTTGTTTTTTGTGTCATAAAAAAAAGACTAGGAAAAACTGTCTTGCTTACCCAAAGGACACTCATGAAAATCCACCCAAAAATGACCAAAATTAAAAGTTGCAACTTTTCAATGGCACTGAAAAGTTGCATTAAATTATTGCGCAATTCAATTAGGACGACTTTAAGACGCCACTTGAACAAAATGCACGGAGGGGGAAAATGTGGCAGCTCAGAGGGGGATGGGTGAAAGGGTGTAGGGAATAGTGTCAAGAGTGGGTGTGGAAAATGTCTGTGGGGGGAAGGGGAAAGAAAATTTTTTAAAAGGAAGGGGAAGGCGGACTTGGGGCTGCAAGAATGGCGCGGCATGAATGAGAAATTTGGCAAGGGCGTGAACCGGTTTTCGGAAGTAATTTAAGAAAATGTCATAAGAGTGTGCACATGACCTTCCCACCCAGCACACAGCCACACACACACTCACTCACACACACCTGCTTACACCCTGCACACCCACACACTCGCACACACCTGCCCTTGTCCCTCACCCAAGCAGCTCACCAGGCGGCGAACTTACCTTAACACTCTGTCAAATATTTAACCCTCTAAATACCCAAGTGACATATTTTATGTTAGGTAGCAGGACAATAGGTAATTATTGCTTAACTTTGTGATTAATTAGTGGGGAGTAAAGAGTTAAGGAGTAATTAGGTACATAATTACATATTATAAATTATAAATATCTTTGCTGAAGAGTAAGAAAATTTAAGGTCTTCCAATATTTAAAAGTTCAAAAATATATATATCGAAATAATAAATAATAATAAATCATAAATATCTTTGCAGAAAAGTAGAAAATTAAATTTTTACAATATTTAAAAGTTCAAAAATGTATATATCGAAATAATAAAAAATAAACTATAAATATCTTTGCAAAAAAGTAAAGTTCTTGTAATATTTTAAAGTTCAAAAATATATACATCGAAATAATAAATAATAAATTATAAATAACTTTGCAGAAAAGTATAAAATTAAAGTTTTGACAATATTTACACGTTTAAAAATATATAAATATTATATAGAATTCCTTAAAGAGACCCTAAGTATTTTTTATACTTAAATAGTAAATATTAAGCATAGGGCAAATCTTTACAGAAAAGTAGAAAATTAAAGTACTTACAATATTTAAAAGTTAAAAAATATATATAGAAATATTATATATAGTTGCTAAAAAAGACCCTAAGTAGTTATTTCTATACTTATATAGTAAATAATAGTCATAAAGCATATCTTTACAGGAAAGTAGAAAATTAAAGTTCTTACAATATTTAAAAGTACAATAATATATATGGAAATGTTATATAGAATTGTTAAAAAATACCCCAAGTATTTATTTCTATACTTATATACTTAATATTAAGCATAGGGTTAAGTGATTGCGGCATTGCCAGCATCAGTGCCAGGTGGCAGGACACGCCTAGATGGCTGTATGCCTGGCATGGATGGCAGGATGAAGGGATCAAGGGATGGCAGAAGAAACGGCTCGAGGACGACACGTTTTTGATGCAACAAAAGATGCCAAGTGTCAATTTAAACAGCCGCACCACACTTGGCATGCCGGGGCAGGGGCAGGGGCAGGGAGGAGGTTGTCTCCCAAAAAAAAAAAAACGAAAAGAGCGAAACAAAAAGTGCCAGGGGCATTATTCGCTCTCGCTCTGACTCTCGCAGGACGAAGACCTGCCACTTGAAGCCTGAAAAAGCCAACGTTGACAGCGTTTAAGACTTTACTTTCTCCATTGTCCTTGCCAGCGCCATGATGGCTTGACAGGGCAAGGCCCCTCCCCTGTCCCTTGTCCCGTTTCAGCCTGTCTTCGCCTGTTGTCTCCTCATATTAAATGCATTGGGAAATGTACAACCAACAAAAAAAAAAATATATATATATATATATAGCGAGGAAAAACCCAAAGAGACCGAGCGCATTGTTGCACCTCGAATCTGTGTATATCCTGGACATAAGAAATAATTATATTAGCTCAAGGCAAAATCTGTAAAGTACACAACAGTTTAAGGTTTAAGTTGTGAAGAGAAAGTATAATAGACTTTCTGTCAACAATTGGAGTTTATATTTTATTTACTACTCAAGGATTTTTATGGAGAACTTTTAAGGGGATTTTTTAGATTTTCAGAGATTAGTATTAATGTTTTAATATTATAAATAACAAAATCTGACTAAATAACCAAATAAAACTGTGTCAGTAGAACATTTAAAGGAAAATTGATAGAATAAGGTATATATAAAAGCAATACGGAAAAAGTATTATATTTCCTTAGTATAAAAACCCAAATATCATAAGTAGAATTTAGTTATTTGAATACCTCTCACAAAGATGGATCCCAAATTAGTTCAAAGGCTATAGGGAAATTTGATTTTTCCCAGTCAACTTCCGTTTGTCAGTCCACCCAATTTTGCTGCGTCATCATCGCGATAGTTTTCCCCTCCCACTGCTAGTTTTTCACCCCCCCAAAAAGGGGCACCCAACCCCATCACCACCACCAGATTTGTCGCTCATTATGGGCCTCATTAGGCGGCGCTCGCGGCATGTCAAGTCTGCAAACAGGGGCGCCGTTTGGGGAGGGGATTGGAGAAAAAGAAAAAACGGAAAGCGAGGGGGCGGGAGCTCTTCTATCCTGACCCTTAACCCTTAACCCCTAATCAGGCGTAGCAGGAGTGTAAGAATAAGGGGCATAGTAACTATATTATGCAGTCGCCAAATTAAGTTGTACGACCGCCGTCTGGATTCCAGCCAAGCAGCTGGAAGTAAGTGCTGTTTGAAGTTACCTAAGAATGCTTAAATTTTGTTTATACACTCTTTATATTTATAGTTTTAAGATAATAACAGTATTTTATAATATATATAAGTGGGTTTAGGGAAGTCTTTGGTATGTATTTTTAAGGGTAGCTTAAAGCTTCTTTAACTGTATTAAAACGGGGGTTTGAATTTTTCAAATTCCTTTTAATCTGATTAAGTATTACTATTTGTTTAATTTGTAACAAGATTTTATAATATATAAGAGTTTTTAGGGCAGTCTTTGATATGTATTTTTAAGGTTATTTTAAAGCTTCTTTGACTGTATTAAAAATTAATAAATTCCTTTAACTCTTATCTAGAATTAATATATGTTGTTAATTATATATATATATATATATAATATATGTTAATTTGTAACAATATTGTATAATATATAACAGTTTTTGATATATATTATTAAAGTTATTTTACACTTTTTTTAACTGTACTGAAAAGTGGATAGAACTTTATAAATTCCTTTAAATCTTATTTAGCATTACCATTTCTTTAATTTATAACTTGATCAAGACATAACCTTAACATAATTTCATCATATTTTCCGACTCCTTTCTTGCTAAATAAAATATGCATTGAAAATGTTGCCAAGAAAAGGGCACTTAGGGCCACAGCAATTTAGGGTTTCCCCCGTCATCAACATAAACATTGTGATTATGTTGGAAAATTGAAAAACAAACATCTCCGTCTCATTCGCATGCTTGGCATGGCATCTCTCTCTCTCTCTCTCTCTCTCTTTCCCTTGTTGTCTCTGGGTTGTTGCTGATATCGCTATTATTACATGCATATTTCGTGTAATGAGTGCGATTAGCATTTTCAATGAAGTGGGGTTAACAGTGTGCCCTGCATTTCTAGTTGGTTTTCCTCCCTCCAACTAAGACAGAGTGAGATCCCTGCCCCAAAATCTCTCCCAGCTGATGACGCTGATTCGGAAAATGGGTCTGCATCATCAACATAATCATTGGCATCAACATTTCAAATTTAGCAGCATTATTTTCCAGACACTCACATACCTTTATATATACTACATATGTATATATACTACGTTTGAATCGAAATTTATTTGCTATATATTAATATTATATATATCTATGTATATATATGTATGTATGTTTCTATGGACATATATGGCTCAATAAACAGTCACTGCAGTTGATCAATTGCCAGGCATATTTTATGAATTGACAAACACTGAAAGGAAAATGTGCTTAAATTACAATAAGGAAGCTCAAGATATATATCTCATTTTCTAATAAAATCTAGAATGAAATCTAAACCTATTTCCATTTATAAACAATAAACAAATTTGCTTAAATAGGAATATAATTGTGGAATATTTATAATATCCCTTAAGCTAAAGATATATGCTTTATAATTTTTAATAACTTCCAAGGAGCCTATATAGATGTTTATATGTATATAAAATATTCCCCTTTTCAGAAAATTCCCTCTGCTCTTTATGTGTTAATAATTTTAACGTTCAGCATTCTTTTCTTTTTCTTTCGAGTGCTAAAATATAATGAAATATAATGATGTAAAAACCATTTTTACGAGTGTAAATGCACGATTTCCAGTTGAATTTTGGCCCCAATTCAATAACAGCCACACACACATATATATATTTTTTGCGTGGTCCTTTTTTTATAGCTACTTTTCTTAAACCGAATATCCAAACACCGTTTTATTCCGCTGCCCCGCCAGCTGAGCCTTGTCCTTGAGTTGGCATCTTTAATGTTGCCTACTTTTTTGCGCCGCTCGCTGCATACACATATATTTCTTTTTCCTACATTTATCTGTGTGGTATATATGTATGTGGTAGGGGTGGATGATGCTAGGATTTTCGCTTTTAACTCATTGTCTACTTATTGCCTCGCCTTGGATTCTCCGCAATGGCCCCAACCCCGTTATCCTGTTGGTGTCCTTGCCGCTGTTTTTTTTTTTTTTTTTTTTTTTTTTGTGGCCTGCAATTCGCACACTTACACTTACACAGGTGAAAGTCGCCAACCTTGCACCCTTATGTACGCTTTTTTGGTTTTTGTTGTTTTTTATGAGGGAAGGGGTTTAGCAATGGGAAACCATTTCTCCAAGTTTCGCCTTCGCCTTGGCAGTTGATTTCTGTCACAGCTGCCGTCTGTGATTTGTGTTTTTTTCCTCGTTTTTCTCGTTTTTACCTCGCCCCTTTTCCTTTCTCCTTTTGTCTATGCCGCCTGTCAGTGTCTGCCTACTTATTTTGGACTCTTTTTTTTTTCTCCCTTTTGGCATTTTCGGTACGTACGTAGATTTATTGCTCATACGCACTGTGCGCCCATGTTTCATTTCCCTTTGTACTCGTATTTATAAGCTGTTTAAAGGCGCTGCCAGCAGGCCAGGCCCTTGCCTCGAGTGACAAATTACGAGCTGGAGAATTGATTATCTTATTCGAGATTATCCCAAGTGTCCATGTGACGGGTTATTGCCCCCATTCGATGTGGTTCGACTAAGCTGCCATGAGTTATACGCCAGACGATATACTCTTGTTCTCATATATGCTATGGCGTAAAAAAGGATTCAAGCAGGATTTATTCTTTTCCTGAAGTTTGATTTACATTCTCCTAGACTCTATTATTTTATAAAAAGTATTATATTTATTTAATTGGACTAGTAATGAGGCTTTAGCTTAATTTAATGTCATCTGCTTCGAAAATCATCAGGAACTTGAGGCCAAAACATTAATGGCTTAATGCCAGGGCCATTTGATATCCACTTGATGCAATGCCATTCAGGCAATCCTTTCACCCTTCGCTGGTACTTTCCTTTTTATTTTTTTTTAATGCGAACTGCAATTCCTTCGTCGCTTTTTTTGCCTAGGCTTGTTATGATGAGGCGCAGTTTTACTCGTTTCCGCTTGGACAGGATCCGTTCGCGTGGAACTTGTTATCGCCGTAAGACCATCCTCAGAGGGGGGAGGGAGAGGCAAGGAGCCAGAAGGATGTTGCACATTTTTGCAGCTCAAGTCCTGTGTTTTTATTGACAGAAGGTTGCAAAAAAGGAAGACGATGCCAGACGGCAGAGCATTCTGACCGGCTTGCCGCCTCGTACACAAAATGGGACACTTGACTGAAAATGGTTGTCATGGTAATGCAGATGCTAAAGCTTCTCGCTGGCAATATTCCCTGTCTGTCAATGGGCATGCCGGAAAAATAACTCCTTGGAAAAGTAGGTAATATGGCAAAGTCCTTTTATGTGAGAGAATCCATCACACAAATGGCTCTCTTACCATATTTAATGGTCTCAATATGCATGAACATGAAAACACACTTTCGATTATTATCCTATCTTTATATATTCATAGCAACTTATTTATAATCCTGTCCAGGGTATAGAGTCCTTCTATACTCCTTTGAAAACTCAATGTCAACTGCCTGCTTGTTGGTGCTTCAGTTGTTGGCTGATGTTTTAGCCCCAAACGATGGAGAGTTGTCCTGAATGGTTTGCTTTGTCATTAAGGTTGAGTTTTCCGCTGCAGTTTCTGTTTCTGTTTCAGTTTCGGTTTCGAGGCTCTGTTTCTGCCCAGGCCCAGGCCCAGGCCCAGGTGAAGTGGCCAGCAAGCTGTGGAGGATGCTCTAATTAAATTTGCCCCGGTCGCTTAATTATGTCGCCTTTCGTTGGCCACGAGCCCCTCCCTCCACCCCACACCCCAAAATGCTCTTCACATGTTGACTGAAGCAAATAAATCAAGTTAAATAATTGCCCCTCGTATTGTCAACTCATTTATAGAATGTGTATGTGTGTGGGAGAGTGTTCGTGTAAGGACATGGTCCAAAAGCACACACAAGGACACTGAGGGAAATTTTTGGGAAGTAAATTGAAATATTTTTGAAATTTTTCTAGTAACTACCAAGTAGGATTTTCAATGTCTGTAGAGATTTAAGATAAAAGTTCATTATAGGAATATTTAGTCATACTTTTTCAATAGAACATTTTTTATGTGATGATGTGATGTGATTAATATTTAATATGTAACACCTTTTAGGAATATATTCTATATAAAATATAGAAGGAAAATAAATAAAAATATAGGTAAAATTGATTATTGGTGAGAGTAACATGATTTTATTGATAAACTATAAAAAAAACCAATCCAATTACAAACCAGAAATCTTTAAATTAACCAGCATCTTATAAGAAAGTTACAATTAAATTACAAACCACCAAAAAATTAGCATCTATAAACTATAATAATTATAACAGTGTTAAAGTAAAACTACAATTTTCTCCCATAATCGGAATAAAGGCTCTGATGAGGACACACACAAAAAGTTTTCTCTTTTATATATTTATATTGCCGGAACTCGGCCTGCTAACCCCACCTCAACCCACAGCCTTGAAACAACAAATTGTTTGGCGAAAATTTTATTATAATTAAAACATTTTACTAAGCACCAGGCAAAAAACGCTAATACACACACACACACACGCCGGGCACACATTATCCACTTCGTGTGCGAGTCACTTCCGGTTCCTGGCGCTGAACTTCCGGTCCGGTTGTCCTTTCCCCGCTGTGGGATTCTTTGACGTTAGTTTAGCTATGCATAAGCTTTGACTTGGTCTAGGGAATACATTGCATATATTTAAACGTTTTATAGTACATATAGAAAATGAAAATGTAGAGATTTACGTGGTTTAAGCGATTAACATTTTTAAAAATTTCACTTTGAGAGGCTTGGGAAACAAGAAAATCCGTTGAAAACTGGAAAATCTATATATATGTACATATCTATACATATATATATATATATATGTATATATATGTATATATATATATATACATATGTATATATATAGTCCACCGATTCGCTTTTCTCCGATTTATATATAAGAAAAATTATATAGGAGAATAACTCAATAGTTTCATTCAAATAGCTTAAATTTGTTCCAAAACAAATCTCGCACATCTGTGCTTATGATTCCCAACTTGTTCTAACATCCCCGGAACGAAGTGGCTTCTTCTGACCTGGTCTCAGATATGTGTTGTGTTACAAAAGTTGCAAGTCATTGTTTATAAGTGTTCGAAGTTAATCACTGATCATACATACTTAGTGATCATAGATACTTACTGGCTATAGTTACTTAATGTTCATAGATACTTATTGTTCAGAGTTACTTAATGCTCATATTTAATTACTACTAATAGTTTATTACTCAACATAGTTACTTAATGATCAGAGTTACCTAATGTTTATTGATACTTACTGATCATAGTTACTTTGTGTTCATAGTTAGTAAGTGTACATTGTTCATAGATACTTACAGTTGAAAGATACTTATTTTAATATGACAATTTTTTCGAAAAACCAAATTTTAAAAAACCCATAACTTAGCCAAAATAGCCTTAAATTGAATTCGGAAAACTGTCGTATGTTAGTTTTTATTAGGTTAATTAATCTGTATACTCAACTTAAAATTTAAAAAAAATTTTAATTTTTGAAAATTTTAACGATGTAACCCCTTATAAAATTATGAAAAATTTGAAAATGTTTGAAAATTTTATTTTTGTCCCGAACATGCCCAGATCGATTCATTGTTCAATTCTGATCAAGAATATATATGATTTATAGGGTCGGAAATTATTCCTTCATTGAGTTTTAAGCTTCTGATTGTAAATATAATTCTCTGCAAAGTTATACAAAATCATATACTCTGGTGTAAATAATAATAATTATATAATATATATATATATAAAATATATACATAAAGAATTAAGATATAATAAGAAATAGGGTATACTTAAGAAATGTTTGGTAAATACATATTAAAATAGCATTTATTAAAAACACAGTTTAACCAATCACATGCTTAAGACAAACTTCTTAATAACTCCATAATTTAAGATCAATGCTTTAGAAATTTCCTTATTTTACATTGACAAACCCTTTACTCTTATGCATCTATTATTTATTGAGTAATTAAGCAGCAGTTTAATATTTTTTTAGAAGTAAAACCCAGTTAAACTTCCTTAATTTGTACCAAAATGCCTTAATGGTGCTTGAACTCGATTCTGGCCATTTAAACTTGGCTAAGCAGACCGCGCCCTCTCAACGCCTCCACACAGTGTGGGCCAAAAAAACCACCCACACCCCTCCCCCCTTCAGTCCTGTCTCTAATGGCATTTGGCCCGCAGGCAAAATGCAATTTTTTTCGGCTCAAAATGAAAGCAAATTTTCCGCATTAAGTAAGCCATAATTGAATAACGTCATAAGCTGCTCCTAACACAACCAGCAGACGCGTGTGTGGGTGTGAATGTGGGTGTGGGTGGGTGTGCGTGGTGTGTGTGTGTAATCAATTATGCTTTTTACGACAAACGCCATTAGAGGGGGGCATTGCAAAAAACATTAGCATCAACAACAGGCATAAGACCACCCATCCGTCCTCATCCCCACACACCCCAAAAGTCATCCGTCAAAATTTAAAGTTATTTTATTTGACACAAAATTTCGAATCTTTGAAACATTGTCAAAGCGCTAAATTTGATTTCATTTTCATTTTAATTGCCTCGTTTGCATTTTTGACAGGTTTTCCCCGCCCCCCGAAACCCAAAAGGCACTCGAAGGAAAAGCATTTATTGAAGGTAAGTTAACAAAAATTTAAATTAATTTAGAAATAAGACATACTTTGTAGAGGTAATAAAGCATATTTAAATGTAAGTTTTTGCAGCGTTAGTTTTAAGTTTTTTAAAACATTTTATTCGTTTTTATAAGAGTGTATTTACTATTTGGAGCTCTATTAACTCGGACTCGTCATCGTTTTCCCTTCCAATCTCGTTGTCGCACGCCTCGTTGTCATCATCTTTTGTCATCTGGTTGGGAATCCTGCCCCTTCCCAGGTCCTTTGCTCCTTGGCTCCTTGAGCCTTGAGCCTGTCCCCACCTAATTCCTTGACGCTGCGCTTAACGTCCATTCATCTTCATCTGCGTCATGGCTTCTAAGCTTCGCCTTTTGTTTGGCCCCGCTCATGGTCCTGTCGCCTCCTTCAAAGTGTCGAACCTTTCAACCTTTCGATGCTTAAATTTCAGCAAATATTTGGTCTCTTTTTTTTCCAGGCTGACTTATATTGGGCTTTCGGTTTTGCTTTTTAGGGCTAAGGTCCAGTTTTCTGGTCACACCTCTCAGTGTCTAAGGGGTGTAAGGGTATTATAGTTTTTAGAAGGCCTTTTGTTTGTATTAAGTTTTGAGTACTAGGTATCCTGTTGTCGAGTATATTCCACTGTAGTTGCTTTACTAGTTACATAAATATATTAAGTGGCTGTCCTTGTCGTGTGAAAAGGTGCTCAAAGTATTGACCTTGTTAATGGAAATTCAAGCAAACACTTTGTACGTTTGCATTTATGTTTTGTTTGTAAATAAAACACATATTTCAATTTAACAACAATTAAAATGGAATTAATACATATGCCACAGAAATCCTAACAGGTTGTAATGAATCTATACTAACTTTAATAAAGTTATACAGCAAAGGGTATGTCTCATAAGATTCCATAAAGAATACGTTTCCAGTTCATTCTAGAATTCAGAATATATCCATATAGAAAAAGATTTTATTCTTAATGAAACCGGAGCACATACCATCACTATTTGAACAAATTTTATATATTAAATAATATTTTTAAGAATTTCCCCCAAAATTTTAAAAGCCTTGAATTTGAATTTCCTTTCTCACAGCTCGTTTTCCCCCGTTTTCTTCACGTCGACATGAATGACGATGAAGGCAGGGTGCGAAAAAGGAAAAAAAATCGTCGCTTCAATGTTTTTGTCATTAAGACTTAGCTCGTCCCCGTTCTGCCTTCCGATGTCCTTCCATATATATCCATATATAGTAACGCTGGATAAAGTTCTTAGTCCTTCGTCCCCGGAAACTCCGCGCTGCCATCGTTTGTGCTAACGGATTTGTCAAAGGCATTAAAACGAAATCTCGCGCAAACTGGGCATCAATCATGACGGGGAACACACGACAATACACTGAGCGAAAAACAGTTGTAAAAGGGTTTAAATGAAGCAAGTTGAAGCAATTTATTAGGCTGAATTTGATCTACAACTAATGAAGTTATAACCCCTTTTCGTATCATTAATATATTTCTTATCCTGATATATCTTAAATATCAGTATAGGGCGCTGAGGGATTTATATATTTTATTTTATTTGTAAGAAATTTCTCTCAGTGTCTGCCAGCCCAGTTCTGCATCCTTATCCTTAGTACCAATGCCATCGCCAGCATCTCCAATCCACACCATACAACGCATACAAAAAAGGCTTCGCCAAAAAGGATCCTTCTACTCCTTGGCCCGCGGGCATGAGGGCCGTTCGAAGGACTGCTCCAGGACACTGTGTGTATGTGTGTGTGTTTTTTTTGTTAACCCTTTGAAGGAGAAGCTTAACAATGGCCGATGGGCCAAGTCAAAGGCACAAAGCGACCGAAACGAATATGGAAAATGCACAACTGAATGGGCTGAAGGACAGGCAAAATTTTGACAAAAGGACCAATGTATAGGGGTCAGAAAATATATGTATATAGAAATATATATTGCAAAGACCAGAACAAATATAGATTTGATATTGTTATTAATATTAATAAGCGTTAATTGCTTTTTCACAAAAGAAAGCTTTGCTTAGCTCACTTTTAATATGAATTCTAAAATTTATTGATTTAAGCATTGAACAAAAAAATGCATTAACTTTTTAGCCTTCCTTAATCCCGATGACATTGCTGATTTTAACAACTCTCTGCTGGCCGAGTTTAATGTCCATAATTGATATCATTTAATATCAACGGGCTTGTTTCAATTATTTCGATAATATATCTATTTTTTTGCATTTAGTATTTGCTAGGATTTTTTTGCAATATTTTTTTTGTGCAGTCAATGTTTTGGGCTGCGGTTTTGTTGGTGCGGTTTGTGCGGTTGCAGCAGCGGCAGCGCGAAATCTGCAGATTTGCAGCGCTTAATGAAAATTTTCAATTCACTTTGACACTTTATGACAAACTTTGGTTTTTTGGCCAAACAACGGCGACAAAAGCCATCAATGTGAGCGTTATGGCGGCTTTAATGCCACGCCTGTCAGACGCACTTGTCCCTCGTCCTTTGTCCTTTTTGGTCCTGACTGTGCTCACCCCCTGCCCTTTCCCCTTTACGCTTTTGCCTTCGACGCCAATTTCCAAAAGTGCTGTCAGCAATTTTTGGCCGACTATTTTTTCCTTTCCTTTTTCTGTTTTTTTTTTTTTTTTTTGTTCATTCGTCCGTCGTCAGCTGCCAGTAGCACTTAAGGATAACACAGGAGCGGCAGTCATGGCAAAAACAGGACGCAAGGACATAGGGCAGGACTACAGGAGCACAGGTACCTAAGAAATATAGAAATAGCTATAGGAAATATGAAATAAAACAGCTCTAGACAGTGTTTTAGTCATTGAAAGAATGTTGTTTTAAGTCATTCGACTTGAAGGACTAAAATTAGTCTCTAGTTTAAGAAGGATTAATAAGAAAAGAGGTAAAAAAGCTATTTTTATGGGTTCGACTTGAGACTACAAGTGCCTGAAGTTAGCTTAAAAATATGACTAAGTCTAATATATCTTCATCCAGCAAGTTCTTTAACCAAGTCCTATATACCCCTTTAAACAATGGGTACTGAAAGAGAGGGAAAGAGGTATCGCCAGTGACTGGCAAAGGTGTTAAGACTTCCAAGGGTTCCCGACTCTCGGTTCTCGGTTCTAGGTTCTCGGTTTTCGGTTCTCGGTTTTCGGTTCCCGGTTTCCGAATCCCCGTTTGCCTGGCCCCCCAAAAAATTCATTCCATTGCTGGCCTCATCATTTTGCGAATAAAGTCACGTTTTGCTTATTTAACATTTCGTTGATTTCTTGCCTATGCTTCCTGCTCTCTCCCTCTCTGTTTGCGGAAAGTGTCCTTAAAGCCATATGGCAGTCATTTGGCATTGCTTTGCATTTATTCATTTAGTTGTGGAAATTCATTATGCATTCATTTCGATTCTGCCACCATTCGCTAAGCCCAAACACAAGCGGGATTGCTCGACGCAGAGCAAATAACGATAACTTATCGATTATTCGCCTTAATGGCTGTCAAAAATAACAGCAGTAACAATAATGGCAAGAAAAGGAAAAGCTATCAGCTTAAGGAAGCCGAAAGTTGGATGTCCTTGCCATAGAGGAAATTTAGCTAAGGAAAATCGAAACATGACTAACTCTGCTATACAGATTTTTACTATATAGGTAGTTCTTTAAATATTTAAAAACACAAGATTATTTTATTATTTTATTTTTTGGAAAATATCTTCCGTACTGCTTGGCAAACTTCTTACCAAATTTATAATACCCTTAGCAAAGAGTATATATAATAAGCATTATAATGAGTTTTATGCTCTTGGAAATTCCAGGAAAGCCGAATAATGGAGAACCCTGCTATACAGATTTTTTCTATATAAATAGTATTTTTTATATTTAAAAACAAGATTGATCCAATATATATTTACTATATTTAAATTTTGGAAATATCTTCCTCATGGCGTGGCAAACTTCTTACCAAATTTATGATACCCTTAGCAAAGAGTATATATAATAAGCATAATAATGAGTTTTATGCTCTTGGCAATTTAAGAAACTCGGCTCAAATTGATCAAACTTTTGGGCCTCAAAGTATGTTTCGCACACCCTTTTTAAGCGCTTATCTTGTACTCAAACTTAATTTGCTGCTTAAAGAACTGCGATAACTATTGAAATTTTGTTGGGAACACACACACACAGACACACACACATCCTCATGGGGAAAATTGCCAATGGCACAATTTTCTTTTGTGCCTTGCAAATTGTGTGACTTTTAACACTTGATATTCTTTTAATGAATTATTTCGTCCTTGCGGGCCGCTTCTCTGGTTATTTACATTTTTCAACTATTTTGCATGCCAAGGCTGACCAAAAATGGGGAAAGGGGGTGAGGAATATTTGGAAAATTGCGGGGAAAAACCGGGTGTGGGAATGTGAATGGAAAATCGGCAATGGGGGAAAAGGAGAACTTTTGTAAGTCAACAGGCTGCCGCAGGGCAAAAGGAAACTTTTCAAGCAAATAGTTTGCAATTGAGTTATTTATGGTGTGTGTGTGTGTGCGAGTGTGTGTTTGAGTGTGTATTTGTGCGTGTGTGTGTGTGCCTATTTTTCGGCCAGAAAATGGCCAAATTATTTGGTCGAGACGGAGTCCATTTTGGACCATTTATTGTTACCAAAGTAGCTGCTCTGTTTCTGTATTGTATTTCCCCATTTTCCTCATTGCCTTTTAGCTGCCGGCCAACATTTGTTTCGTTTTCATTTTCATTTTCATTTTTGTTTTCATTTCTTTTTTGTTATTTGGCTTTGTGTTTTTGGGCCTCACTCCCTTCTATTTGCCTTGTGGTTGCCACTTTTGATTGTTTTGACCAAAATATTTGCTGTGCAACTGCGTGGAAGCATTGTTGTGTAGCATATATATCTTTTATAACCAAGAACATAAGGAATATAAGTAAATAAAATCTAAAGAGAAACCCTAGCAGTTTTTTCTTATATAATTAAGATCAAAGTAAGCCTTGAGTCTAGTGAACTTACATCCCCGAAGCAGTAGTTTGTATTATTCAGTCTTATTCCGAGATCCCAACGTGCAACTTATATGAGAAGAAAAAAAAATAGAAAACCAGTATTTTATTTTGAACTTTTTTGATGGCGAGTAAATCAAAAGATATTCCAGGTGAGATGGAGCGCCTCGAGCGCAATAGTCGCATTAAGATAGATAACATTCGCAATTTAATACACGAACTGGGACATGCCGAGGATCGTATTCGTTGCTCAAATTGGTTACATTTTCTCAGTTCCTCGGGCAAAGATGAGGCCAGGGTTCGGAATTGTTTGCTCGATCAGATGGAGCGTCAATTGCGACAGGGTCAATTGTCGCAACCTTTCACAACTCATGTGAACAATCGCACTGCTTTGCATCTGCTCCTTGACGAGGAAGGTCGTCAAAGGTTGAGCCGAGCCAGTCAGCCAGAAATGCCCTCCAAGGACACTATTAGCCAGAAAACAACATTCATTTGGCAAACCAGAATTGAGCATCTAAACACTCTCGAGGAGCAGTATCGCCGCCAGGAGCAAGAGCAATGGCTTCACGAGTTTCCAGCCGCCTTGCAGTCCAAAGAACAGACCGCAATCCAGGACATTGGTGTTCAGGTGGAGTTGCCTCCAGGATCATCCCGGAAAGATCAAGCTCCCAAAAAGCAGGAGATCAAGAAGACAAGGGATCAAAAGCGTCAAAGTGTGACCGAGCGACGCCAACTGGATGTCCAACGCAGGGAAGAGGCACGCCTGGCGGGGGAGCAACATCTTCTCCAGAAACAGCTCAAAGTCAAAGAGCGACGTGACCATGAACGTTATTTAATAAACAAACGACGGGAAGCTCAGATTCCTCTCAAGAAACACAGAACCATGCCGCCTTCTCAGCGCCAAAAAGGGGTTCAAGTTCAAGAAGTGAAGAAGGTAAAGGTTAAGTCTGCCAAGAAACCAGTACCAGAACCCAGAAAGCAAGTAAACTGTCAGAAATGTCACACTGCCAACAAATGTGCGTGTTCCAAGGTCCTTAAACATCAGGCCGTCCTTCGAGCGGAGGATGTTAAGAAAAAGGTGATGGCCTACCAGGAACTCAAGGAGTACAACAGCAAAAAAGCGGTGGAGGAGCGAGAGCGTCTCAAGGTGCAGCAATTGAACCAGGAAAAAGCTGTCCTGGAGGATAATCAGGGCAGAGCAACAGCTGGAGAAAATCCTTTGGACAGGAAGACAAAGCAAGAAGAAGTCGGTGTAGGAAACGTCAATGAAGATAGAAACCAAAAACGAAAGCAAGAGAAAGAGAAAGTTCGAGAAGAATTAGAACAGAAACAAGAGGAAGAAAGAGAGTACCAAAGGCAGCTTGAAAAAGAGTGGAGAATGCACGAGGAGTTGGAAAGACGAGAATACGAAAGAAATCAAGAGAGAATGCAAGAGGAGGAGTATAAAAAAGAAGAGGAGACTCGAAAAGAATCAAAACAAAGACGAGAGGAAGAGAGAAAGTATCAAAAACAGCTTGAAAAGGAAAGAAATAAAAAAACAATGCAAGAGGAAGAAATGGAAGAAGAATTGAGAATTCAAGAAGAGTTTGAAAAAGAAGTGGAGGCTTCAGAAGAATCAGAACAGAGAAAAGAGGAATACCCACAAAGAAAATCAAAAAGACAGCTTAAAAAAGAGTTTGAAGATATAAATATTAACGAAGACAAGAATGATGTCTATAATCTCATGGAGAAGGCTCTGATTCAGAAATGGACCCATCTTCTTGAGAAGTATAAAGAGCCAGCTGTTGGGTTAACTTTGGCACAAAAAATTAAACGCAAGAAGAATGCACGTAGAGCCAAAGAAAAGTTCTTAAAAGAGGCAACCGAATACAATGAGCAACTTGTTAAGAAAATTCAAGAAAAGTCTAAAAGCAGGAAAAGCAACTTACCAATAGAAGATAAAGATAAAGAACGTCTCAAGAATGATCGCAAGATCAAAAAGAGAGATGTGGATGAGCAACCAAAACGAAACCGGAAATCGCACCAATCAAAAAGCAAGGACACTCTTCATAAAGGAAACAAATATTTCATCGACATGTTCGAGCATATAGTACAAGAGCAGGAGGCACAACCAAATCCATATGATGAAGTTGAAAATTGTTTTATGAAGGAGAATCTAAAGGTTTTGTCAAAATCAAAAGAGGCAGCCGCCCATCTAAGTGCACTCTTCTTGGACTGGCAAAAGAAATCGGAAGAGAACATAAAGCAAACAAATATCCTTAGAGAGAGGTGCTTGAACGAGCTGCGACATTTTGATATTGATATAAGGCGCATATTTTCGGTAGCTTTTGGGGATGATGCAAGTCCACCAGTTTCGGAACATTTATCGGAGGATCAACGCCTTGAAGGCGGTGCCAGATTCAGATACACTTCATACAATGATACAGAACCGAAAGCTGGGGACTCCCCTCGCTCCAACACAAAGGGAAATGATCTATCCATAGAACAAGAAGGTTTTACCACCAATGTACTTTATATGAAGGGAGAGTGGAAAGCTTCGACCTCTGCAAATGATGAGCAAGGTGACACGGAATCCATAGGTAAGAAAATCCCCTAGAAAATCCCTATACTCAATACTCAACATCCATCCTTAGGTCAAAAATCTTGTTCTGTCAAAATCCTTTATAAGCGGGAACCATGGCCAGCTTCAAGTTCTGCAAATGTTGAGGAAGAATCGCGACAATATTCGGGTGACATTGGTTTATCCTTTTGTATTAAGAATGGCAGGAAGCATTATCCTCACATTTGTCGAAATGCAAGGATCCGCAGGAAGCAAGAGCCTTCCAAACCTTCGACTTTTGGTCATATCATAAAAGGATCACGACCAACTAAACTCAGTCCAAGTGTCCTGACTGGTCAGAATTATGTTCTAGAGAGAAAGTTGTCTGTTGCCAAGAAGGATGCCATTAACAAGCACCTTAAGAAATCCTTGATGTTTGAAGCTAGACGTTTGATTGAATATTTGGTGGTGGAAAAAGTCAAATCCCAGCCAAAGCTGCCGAGGCATCCTTTTCAAGTCATTGGCGATCCCCTGTTGGAAAATGTGGAAGATGTTTCCCCCGAAGTCTTGGCGGCCATTCATTTTGCAGATGAACAGCTGATAGCATTCCTTAGAAGTTTGTTCGATGGCCAAGCTGTTTACAAGTTTAGGCAGCGTTATTTAAGGAAAACCAAACAACCGATGAGGGAACTATATAACAAGAAGCATATGGTAACAGATATTTTGAGTGATTTTTGCCAAGATGACCCAAAACTAATCAAGATTCTTCGGCGAATTGAGCGGTTGTATAGAAAATGGAAAGATCAGCGCCTTGAAGTGCAGTAGAAACGATAATTTATAATATTTAGTTAGTGTTTAGTTTGAAAAATTAATTGTTATGATTTGTTGTTTACTGTTAAATCTATTTTTGAGTTTAAAATTAAATGTTACGTAATACAAAATTAAATAATTGAATATTCTTTTAAAGAGTTGCAAACTTAGTAAATTTATATGAGAGTTCAATATTTAATCATATTCCATAGAAAATAACATCATTTTCATTTATAAGCAAGCAAGCAAAGCTTCAGATTAAATACTTTAGATTTAATTATTTAGATATTATAGTGAAATCTTTCTGGAGGTTATAGTACCATTTTCTGATCTTTTTTACGAATAAACCAATATGCTTGCTCACCGCTATTAAAGCAGAAATAAAACGTAAATTAAAACAGTGAAATGTTCCATGAAGCACCATCAAAACCCAAAAACACACAAAGCCACACACGCCAATACACACACACATACGCATTAAGGACATAAGGCGCAGTGGTCCTGACGCTCGGTTGCCTTTTTATAACAGAACACTTGCTGGCCAAAATATACTGGTACAGGGAGAGAAATAGAAATATCAAGAACATAAATAAAGAAAACTATGATATATTAAAAGTATATATTATGTTATATACCAAGAGAAAGTTAATTAAAAATTCCCATTCATAGGAAAATAATATCTAAGATAGAGTGAAAAATAAAAAAATCAGTTAGGATTCTATGATACATTAAAAGTATATATATTATATTATATCATAAGAAAGGTTGTTAAAAGTTTGAATTCTTAGGAAAATAATATCTTTAGAAGGTTCTTTTGGGGTATTCAATATTTTTAAAGTTCTGCAAACTTTTTTTTAGAGTGCATGAACCCCTAGAGGCCACAGAAGGCGCTTTAACAGTTCATCGTTTTAGCGTTTTCCCGGCTACTTTTGTGTTGATCTAAGACCAGCAGACCAACAAGCTTTTATTTTCACCGATTTGGCATCCCCTATTCCTCACTTTTTACCTGGGGAAAACTTTAACCGAAAAGTTTAGAGCTGCAAAATTCCAAGGAAAATTTTTCGGGAGTAAGAAAATTAATGTGGCATATGGGAGAAAAGATGAATAATGACATTGAAAGAGTGCATGCGGCTTGATTGAGGGTTTAAATTTAATTAAATTAACAAACTTTCAAGAAGGTTATATATGTTAATAAATTAAGCTTTGAATCATATAGCTTCAGGATTATTATGTTCCAATTTAAGCTCTAGCTTTAGTTTCTTATATATATTTATAACTTCCTCAGTGCTCAAATATATTTAAATATATTTGGTAATAGGCTGCATTTTCTGACTACCACAATTCGATTCAAGTTCAGTGGAACAATCTGCCTGTGCAGTTCATAACCAATCCACTTCATTGCCATTCTGCAGCTCCTTGAACCACTTTTCCCCACATACACATACACACATTGCCTTGTGGGCGTGTATTCGATAACTCCTTGAGCCTGCTGCATTCATGCAGCCAGAGTGCTGGAGAGATCCTTGAGCCTTTTCCTTGAGCAAGGCCAGATTCTAGTGGTGGCTTTAGACGAGTCGAGTCCAGAAAATTTGTCCTATGGCCTCGTGAGCTGCATGCAAATAACATGCGAAAACGGACCGGAAACGGAAAGAGCATACGGAAAGGAGAAATGCCATGAGTGCCTGCAAAGAGAATGCATGAGAAGGCGTAATGGAAAATGTAAAAAAAAAACTACTCAGGAATTTGTTTTCGCCATTCGACATTCGCCATTCGCCATTCGCCATACGGCATTCGGCATTCGGCATTTGGCATGTGCAAATGCGAGTGGCAACGAGTCCTGAATGTGACACGTACATCTGCTAATTCAAACACTCATTCTCACATTCGTCGGCAAAGGAAGGAAGGAAGGATGGATGAAACGCTTTGGTGGAGTGTCCCGGCTATGAGATACTCCATATTCAACAGCATCTACATATTTCCTGCTAGTTCTTTTGCATAAGTAGTATCCTGCATTCATGTTTGCATCGCAAAGCTGTGTTTCTTAAAAATATTCCGATCGTTCCTATGGCAGCTATATATATATGTATATATATATAGTCCACCGATTCGCCAGGCTTCGTCTTATATAGTACTAAAATTATATAGAAGAATAACTCCATAGTTTCATTCAAATAGCTTGCTCTGTGTTCCAAAACAAATCCCGCACATCTGTGCATATGATTCCCAACTTGTTCTAACATCCCCGGAACGAAGTGACTTCTTCTGGCCTGGTCTCTGATATGTGTTGTGTTACAAAAGTTGCAAGTCATTGTTTATTAGTGTTCAAAGTTAATCACTGATCATACATACTTATTGATCACAGATACTTTGTGATTATAGATACTTTATGTTCGTAGATACTTACTGTTCAGAGTTACTTTCTGGTCATAGGTAATTACTGAACATAGTTACTCAATACTCATAGTTAATTACTGATCATAGATAATTAATGATCATAGATGCTTGGTGATCATAGTTACTCAATGTTCATAGATACTTATTATTCAGAGTTACTTAATGCTCATACTTAATTACTACTCATAGTTAATTACTGAAAATAGTTACTTAATTCTCATAGTTAATTACTGATCATAGATGCTTGCTGATCATAGTTACTTAATTTATGTAATTTATTATTATATTTTAAAACAGTATATATTATTTGTTTTAGCTTTCTTAAAGTCTTCACTTCATTGTTAACCATCACTTACAAAAAAAAAAAAGAATTAAATAGGAAATGGTTTTTGGTTTCCGGTTTGTGCGGCAATTAAGCTGACTGCACACTTTGTGTGGCTTGGTATGTGTGTGTGGTGTGTCTTTGGGGTGTGCGTGTGTGTGTGTGTATGTGTGTTGATGTCCATTTGTTTAGTGTGTGAGTGTGCGGAAAACCAACAAATGCGACTTGCGGTTGAGTTCAAGAGCAAAGGCGTGGGTGATGGAAAGATGAATTATGCTGCGGCTAAAATTTTTCAATACAATTTTATTCCAAATCTTAACCTTAACATTAATAGTAACTAACCGATTTATGGGAATTAAATCAAGCATTTGGATAGCAAAAAGTATCAAGGTATGACCTACTTATTCTGCATTTTAAATTCTATATATATATATTAATCCCCAACTGTGTTTATTCCATAAATATTGTTTGCATCAGCAATCCCCCTCTTCTGAGCACATTCTGCCTGCCTTTCGACTTTTGATTTCACTGAAAGTCAAATTATTTGCTGTAGTATATATATTTATGTATATATAGCTCGTATCCTTTTTTTGAGGATAATACGATATGCTAATGCATCTCCGGCAGAGACTTGAACTCGCAGGTCGTCCTGGGTCTTCTTATATGTGAATATATGCGCATAAAGAAGCGCTTCTTTTTTTATTTCATTTAGAATTTGTTTTTTATTTTATTCATTTCTTTTATTTATTTTTTTGCTGTGTGTGCCCATGTGGGCGTGGCCTTATTCCTTCCTTATTCCTTTCGGTACGTGAGCTCACGTCAACCTTCGACGCAGACATGATGCCTGCAAAATTTAGTATACGACATGTTGGCATTGTCATGATAAAGACGCCAGACAGAGCACAGCAAAGCTGAGAAGGAGGCCTGCGAAATTGTCCTGGCACTCAGCCAGAAGCTGCAAAAAAAACACGAAAAAATTCCAGGCAACAGGGAACACTCAACTCGACGCATTAATTATTGTAATTAGAAATTTCTCAGGCTCTCTCTCGCCTGAAAAAGAAAAGAAAAGTGCTTTCTTTTACTTTCCTTGGGCTGGCCATCAGTCACGAGTTGCCAAGAAGAGCCGACTTTAAGGAAATTCAATTTGATGTTAAATTAACCCTTAAATCATGCGTATGTGTCTGTGTGTGTGCGAGTGCAAAGTCCTGTCTGTCTGTCAAACAATGTGAAAGAAAATTAACTCACAACAATTTGGGGAAAACAACAATTTAGCCAGCCTTTTGTTGTAGAACGCTTCAAGCAGCTCAAATTTCAAATTGCTTACTTAAAGCTATAAAGACGTTCAAACACTCAGGGCATACACACACACACCCGCACACTTACACACACACAAACACACACACACACTGATGTTTGTATACCACTTGGACAAAAATGTCTGTTCTTAATAAGTTAAGTAAAATGAAAGGAAAATAGAAAGCAAGAAGGACAAATGACAAATAAACTAAAGCTTAAATGAAAATTTAGAATGAAAAATGTTTTTCTGAAGTATAATTTGTTGCAGTTCGAATTTGTTATTAAAAACTAAGAGAAAGTAATGAAGTAATTAAAGTTTTTAAACTTAAATTATCATATTTACTAAAAAAAGAGTATATAGATATTTAAATCATCATCCAGAATAGAAGCTATAAGGCATCACCTTTGTGTGTTTATGAAACTCATTTTATGACATTCAATAGCCTTGATTTTATGGATATTTTAATACAAAAATAATGATGATCTTACAATATATTTGCTAACAAATTATTATTATTAAATTTAACTATTATTATAATTAAAATTTAAGAAAGTGTAAAGTAACAAAAGATCAGCTCAATGATTTTTCTGAACTGTTGAACTAGTTTGTATTTTCAAAGCTTTTACTAACAGTACATGTAATATATAATTTATTTATAATAATTATATATTATATAATTGTATATTATATATATATTATATATTAATTATTCGAATTATATATTGTCAATAATAATTTATATCTATAACAATTACTTTCCCAAGTTCTCCTGCTCTAAAAGCCTGGTAATTTCTTTCACACAGAACCTTCAATGACTTTAGTGACTTCTTAGCCGCCATTAAGTACTTGACATCTGCTTGACTGACAGTTTCCTCATTGGCCAATACTATACACCATTATATATATATAATATATTGACAATAAGGCCCTGTTTTGTTGGTTTTTCCTGCTTTTTTTTGTTATTATTTTTGCTGTGGCCCTGTGTTGGCATTTTGTTGCTTTATTTGGCATTGCCACTTGCAGCGTAAACATTGTTTTAAATTCTCTCGCACAAAAGCTATAGTGAAAATGAAACCCAAAGACAATGGTGAAATAGACGAAAAATAACGGGCAGACAAATGAACTTAGTTTAGGTCGAATGGGAAATGGGAAATGGTCCTGACTGAGGCTGTGGCTGTGGATGCTGTGAATGCGGGACTGAATGTGAATGTGAATCCGAATGGGAGTGTGGAAATGGTTGTGAAAGTGGTGGGCGTACATGGGGCCATAGTTATGAAAGTGGGCGGTGCAGGCAGTAAAAGTTTTTGATTTGTGTGTGCAGCGCAGACCAGGATCCCAGATACATATACAGTTACAGTTACAGATACAGATACATGTACAGCTACAGCTACAGATACAGATACAGATGTAGCGGATACATATGTACAAATACACGCGCCTGGCCCCTAGTGAAAGTTACAACTTTCATTTCGTTTCCAAAAAGTGGGATGAGGAAAAAGTTAAGGGCCCGAACATGGCGGCTGAAATGATCTATACGCAAAAAAAAATATAAAAAAGGGGAAAAAACTATAATGAGCAGCAGATATTCGAGTGGAATGTAACATATGTAGCTCAAGATTTTGAAACAAATTAAAGCCTTCCAATATATATTAAGGGAAATTATTATCCATATTTTAATGAGCTGTCTATTAGTTATTAAGGAGAATATATGTAAACATATGCTTACAAAAGTATAGAAATATTTTTAATAATTTAGTTTAGACATTTCAAATATAAACAAGAAAAGAAAACTAACTTCGGGGTGCTGAAGATAAGATATCCTATTAGTTTGCAATTGAATTGTAGAATCAATTCGGGAATTGATTATAACTAATCTTAAAATATAAACATTCTTTAAATCAATATTTATCTATATTTTGATATGAACTTTTTTCTCTACAAATCACAATTCAAAAATCTCATAACTATGCCAAAATAGCCTTAAAATTTAGTTCGGAAAGCTTTCCTATGGTAGTTTTTATTATTTTACTAGATCTGCGTAGTCATTTAAAAATTTTAATTTGTGTCAATTTTTGAAAATTTTAACGATTTAACCCTTTTCTTTTTCTTTAAAAAATTTAACATTTTTGAAAAAAAAATTTTTCTGCCAGAGATGGCTAGATCGAATTGGTTTTCAATGCTGATCAAGAATATATATGATTTATAGCGTCGGAAATGACTTCTTTACTGATTTTTTAGCTTCTTAATAAAGGTATAATACCCTATCATATAAAGGTACAAAAATGCTACCACATTTTTGACGCATTTCCAAATCCTGATTTTGATATTAAATTATTATTTATACAGTGGTAATTTTATAAATTATTTGTAATTATTATTATTTATAAGTTATTTAGAATACTTTTAAGTAAAAAGTAGATCAAATCATACAAGAAAATATGTACTTACAAGAAAGCTAAGTACTCAAGCTGTCTTTCTTGTTTTTCTTTTGTTGCTTTTCTTTCTTTCTTGTTTTTCTTTCTCTATATATATATATTCCTGATCTCTTTTAAATATTACAAAGACTGCCAAGTTATCTATTTAGATACTTAATAGACCAAACATTTGCAGCCTGAAGCAGCCTCTCGCTCCCTCAGACTCGACCCATTTCTCTCTGGGATCAGTTGCAGAGGCAAAATCCCATTTAGCATGTCTAATCCTAATAGCAACAAGCACGAACACCGAGGGCAAGTCAAAACGTTTTGCGCAGACACGAGCACACACACACACATACTCAAATACATAGTCGTAAGTGAGTGTGTGTGCGTAAGGATATAGAGGATGGCAGGGGAAGAAGGCTTTTTCCCCAAATGGCTGGCCCTTTGTTTTCTATGGCTTATCTTCATAATGTGAATGTCGCCGTCGCTGTCTCTGTCCCTCATTGTAGAACCTAACTGATAGCAGCTACAACTTTTTCCCATACACACACACACTAACACAACACGCGAAAGCAGACTCTCACACACACACACTCGCACGTGGGCCTGCTACTCGTATATATTTTGTAGCATACTTTTGCGAGCCAAAAACTTTAATGAAACGCCAAAGCGCAAAACTTTCGCTTTTTGTTTCGCTTAGCCGAATGCGATAAAAATGAAAGACAAAGACAAAAGGCATACAAACGAGAAAGAGATGGAGCAACCCATACTGAAAGAGGGAGTGAGAGAGTGACAACGGGAAAACACGCATTTTCCGTCTGAAAAGAAGTGATATGAGTACTGCACTGACATAGATTTTTCATTCGGATTTCCGATTTACGCCAAATCGCCTAATCATACAGCTTCACTTTTCCGTTTTCTTTTTTTTTTTCTCGACACTTTTTGCGGCATATAAGCAATGCCAGGATGCACTTTGACGAAAGGGAACTGGAAGTGGGACGCGAAAAGTGGGAAATATGGATCGCAAGTAGCACTCCCTCACACTTTCTCTTTTTTTCCGTTGAGTAAGATAGAGGGAGAGAGAGAGAGAGAGAGAGCTGCAGGGAAAACACTTTTCCGCTTAACGCAAATGGCGCAAAATAAGCCATTGCAATAGACCCAAAGTGCCATACAATGTCTGCCGGCTATAAAGCAATCGCCGTCAAAACTCACCAGGGCCATGAAAAGCTAGGAAAAACGTTTAAAAAATAAGGAGAAAAAGCTTTTGGGAGAAAGGAAATCGGCCAAGGGAAAACCAGGAATCAAATATGAATGAATTACAAACTTTGTGATCTTAAATATAGGAATTCACCAACGATTTGCGAGTATTGAAAAACGAATGATTAAAAGTAATAGTATATTAAAAGAGTATTCATTTAAAAGCAATGTTTTATGCTCCTATTTATTACTAAATTTATTTGTGTTACTTTTTTTATACCCTTGCAGGGTATTATAATTTCAGTCAGAAGTTTGCAACGCAGTGAAGGAGGCACCTCCGACTATATAAAGTATATATATTCTTGATCAGGATCAACAGCCGAGTCGATCTAGCCATGTCCGTCTGTCCGTCTGTCCGTCTGTCAGTCTGTCCGTTTCTACGCAAACTAGTCTCTCAGTTTTGAAGCTATCTAAATGAAACTTTGCAGTTAGTCTTCTATATACTCTCACTCGTATATATGTCGGAACGGGCCGGATCGGACGACTATATCATATAGCTGTCATAGGAATGATCGGAAAAGTTTTACAAAAAAAATTATAAAATTTTTAGTTTTCAACAGAATTTGATCAAATTTAAGATATGGCCATTTCATATTATTCTACAATTTTGTGTAAAATTTTATGAAAATCGGACGGCTATATCATATAGCTCCCATAGGAACGATCGAGAAATTAATTCAATTAATAAGTATAACATTTTCAGTTCAGATTCAGATTTTCATCAAATTTGAGATATAGCCGTTTTATATTATTCTACAATTTTGTGTAAAATTTTATGAAAATCGGACTAATATATCATATAGCTCCCATAGGAACGATCGAGAAATTTGAGAGGAATGAGAATGGCGGTGGCTGTTGTCGGAAGACTGACAATCGCGGTGGCGATAACATTTTTAGTTTTCAACAGAATTTAATCAAATTTGAAATATAGCCATTTCATACTATTCTAAAATTTTGTGTAAAATTTTATGAAAATCGGACTACTATATCATATAGCTCCCATCGAGATCGAGAAATTAATACAATTAAATTTATAACTTTTTTAGTTTTCAGCTGATTTTCATAAAATTTGAGGTATAGCCATTTTATATAAGTCTTAAATTTTGTGGCAAATTTCATAAAAATCGGACGACTATATCATATAGGTGCCATACAAACGATCGTTTGATGTAGAGGAAAAATGCAAATCTGTGAATGTAAAACTGCAAATATAATATGTATAGGTGAATGAAATGAAAGCAGGTATTACTTCATTGTTTTTTAACACAAATATATATAATTTATATTGTATGGATTCCTATTCATAGAAGTTCTATCTGCAAGGGTATATAAACTTCGGCGTGCCGAAGTTAGCTTCCTTTCTTGTTTATGAATATTTCATGGCTCATCCAGAAATCATGATTAATTAGGTTCAAACTGCAATCAAAATAAAAATCTTCTAAGAATAAATTTTGTTATTTCAACTAAAATTGATTTAAAACTTCCCAATTCTCCTCCAGCAAAGCAAATCTAGAATCATTTGTAGCTTAAGAACCTCTTTTTTATTGTGAAACCCCAAAACCGAAAACCTGATCATATCAACTCTAATTATTAAGCTAAATCCTGCAACAAGAAAACTCCTAGAAAGCTTAACTCATTAAACAATAAGCTGAACAAAACTTTCTTCTTAGAAAATATTAAAAAAAAAAAACGCCCTGGCCAAAAAATAAGAATAAACAAATATCTAAAGAAAAACAAACTTAAATAAATAAATAACAAAACAAAATACCGTAAACAAATTCCAAAAATAGTTTCGCCTTTTGCGCTCACAAAAGCTTTCCCGAAAAGCCACAAAACAATGCAACACCCACCTGGAGAGGTGCAACACAATTTCACCTTGCCTCGCCTTGGGGGGGTGTTATAAATTTTAAACAGAAGTTTGAAACACACGGCTGGGAAATGTTCCTTCCTTATCCCGCAAAAACTTTATATATAACGCATACACAGTGGCTGGCCGGCTTCTTTTCCCTCAGTTTTCATTTTAGATTATATTTTTGGGTAAACAGCTTAAAATTGGTAACAAAACCTTGTTAAAATTAATAAATTAATGGGAAATAATATAAGATATATTAGCTATAATATTATTCTTTGGTTTTTTGCTACTTAATATCCTTAAGTTTATTTAAATCCGACTTGGGGTCATGTCCTAGTTCGGTTTTCCCTGTCCGTTCATTCATCCTTATTGTGAAAACTGTACGCACAAGTTTCTGGAGCCGCTTATGGTGACTGGATGTGGGTAGGACACTGGGACTCGGTCCCAACCATCAGGAGAGACAAGTTGCAGACCAGAGACATCAGGCAAAGGATAAGGTGGGGCAGATGCAACCAAGGGAACACAGCCCTAAGCATTTAAGCAGCGCAATGTCCTTGCTTGGTCTGCATTAGCATTAGTCACTGGACAGGACTGTTGGGATCGGACTCGAAAGGGGGGACAATTTGACTGGCTGAAGGGTATAAAGTTTTGTGTTCAGTGCGACGACATTCTGGTTGCAATTTGCTGATAAGGCAAAGACAACGAAGCTCATGGAAGACACTACAAAAAATAGGTATAAGAAAACCTAGAAAAATAGAATTATAAAACATAAATATAATATATATAATATAATATATATGATATAATATATACATAATATAATATAATATAATATAATAAAATATAATATAATATAATATAATATAATATAATATAATATAATATAATATAATATAATATAATATAATATAATATAATATAATATAATATAATATAATATAATATAATATAATATAATATAATATAATATAATATAATATAATATAATATAATATAATATAATATAATATAATATAATATAATATAATATATAATATAATACAATATAATATAATATATAATAAACCCAAAAAAATTATAACTTAGTAAAGAGAGATATATCATTTAATATAATTTAAACAAAGCAGAGCCTCAAAGTCACCTCTTTATGTGTGGAAACTAAACAATCACTTGAGTTATAAGCTCTTGATTTTATTTATAATCATAATGATTTTTATGTAGTAGAAACCCTTTATTTTCGCGCAGTGTATCCCTCCTCTGTGGCCTTATCTCTCAGACAATTCTTCCATCAAAAGTCACTCAACGTTGCAGCTCCCTTTGCCCTCTCTCTCTTTAGTTGTGAAACTCTTGGCTCTGCTTTTGTGTAAATTATTTTAAAAGTGTCTTAAAGTTTTCCGTTTTTCCCCCGTCAGGTTAAGTAGAGAGAGAGAGAGCTTTTCCCGGTTGCAATTGGTGCCTAACTCGCCCCCGCACTATAATTGTATTTATTTTCATTATTTTAAGCTCTGTATCTGTATCTGGCTGGACCGTTTTTCCATTTATCTGCCTTGCTTTCAGCTGCACGAGAGCGACAAATTGAATTTGAAATTGGAAATAACAACAATAGCCGAGCCGGAGACAAGAAATGTACAGGAAAAAAATGAAATCAATTAAAAGCTTGCGCGCCGCGTCTAACAATAGAAACTTGTCAGACAAGAGGAAAAAAATATAGGAAACAGGGGACAAATCATAACTAGAAAAATTGAGGAGGTATAAAAGTATCCGTGTAATGATCCAGCAAGGACGAGGACTCCTCTCGAATTCGAGAACATGAATTATTTTTCTGATTTATGACAAGTCCGACAGCCGCTTGGTGACTTTTTCCCCCCTTTTCTGCTTTTCCTTTTTTTTTGGGTGGAACAAAAAACTGCATTAAATGAAAGCTTCATGTAGAGCCACCCCCTTAGGCTAGACCCTAGAATCTACTGAGAACCAGGCACCAGGTCCCCACATCATTTGTGAATGATGTCAACGCATGTATAAAACATGGCTACACAGGGAGAAAATATCATCAAGACTATCGAAATACTTTGTATATGAAAAATGTATTAAATACTTACTACACCTACTTTATATTTCCTATTTTTGGGACTTATAAACATTAACTAACTAGGTTTAAGAACTCATTTAATTGTTTGATCATATTACTTGTTATAATTTTTAATATATATTATATTATATTATATTGTATTATATTACATTATATTATATTATATTATATTATATTATATTATATTATATTATATTATATTATATTATATTATATTATATTATATTATATTATATTATAACAAGTAAGATGATCATACAATTAAATGAGCTCCTAAACCTAATTAGGCCTGATATTAGACTTTATTTATTATAATTACATATAATTTGTGTCTTTTTTTTTCTATTAAGTTTTGAGAACTAATGATATGTTAGTAAGAATAACAAATGATAAATTTTTTTGCAAAATTAAAACCAAAAATCTACATCAAATTTCTTAAAACCAAACAACCTTCATTTAATATTTATATTTGCTTTTAACACTTGCATAACTTAGTTTTATATTTATTTCAAGTAATATTTAAAAATATAAAAAAATTACCACTTAAGTATTAATTCCTAGTTGTGTCACCTGATTATAAAGTTATGTTACCTGCAGAAAGTTGTTTCTCGTGGCAAAGTTTTTGAAAAATTTCTTTTTTCGAAAAAATCCATCTTCCGAGTCACAGTTTAAAGAAACTAAACAAACTTCCGGGTAGACTACGACAAGCTCGTGTTGAAAATTTTAATAATGGAGTGGAAAACATAGAAAAAACGTGCAACTTATGACAACAAAAACATGCAACTTACAACTATGCAAATTGCGCGCAGCAACAAAAACCCAAAACGCTGAGGGAACACGGAAGCAACAATAAAGGCTTGGCACACAAATATTCATATGAGTCAGGTGAGTCAGGTGAGACAGGGAGAGAGGGAAGAGGGGAAGCGGAAGCGGAAGTTGCTGTCGCATTATGAATTACATATTGCAGGGAGATGGGGCGTATGCGTAATGCGGCAATAGGCAGCAACTATTTTAATTATTGCCGCGTAAAGCCAGCAAATACGCTAAAATATGTTTAGTTACGCAGGAAATACAATGCAGGTAGGAAAATTTGAGGGCTAATGCAACGAAATAGGGCTAAAAACAAAAGGGTTAAAACAGAAAAAGAACTAATCGGCTTTAGAACAAAGGAAAATTACAATGCTTCACATTTTCCAAAGTCAAATTAAAGTAAATTAGTTAAAGAAACTAACATTAGGGTTAAGTTAAAATGTGTAAACTATAACTAATATCTGGAGAGTCAAGAATAAATCAACTGTTTCAGAAAAGTTTTTCCAAATCTCAAAATTTTTAAATTTCTGCAGAGTTAAATCAACATATAATCACTTCATTCGAAACCAAATAGCAAATAAATTACTTAAAGAATTAAAAACTATACCTAGTACCTTAAGAGTCAAGAATAAATCCTTAACTATTTGAGCTAAGTTTTCCAAATCCCAAATTTTCCGAATTTCTACAGAGATAAATCAACATATATCCACTTGTTTCGAATCCAAATAACAAAACTTCAAAATGCAATAAAGCAAAAGGATGTGCCAAAAAAGAAGAATCCAAAGCACATTACGACAGAGATCCCAATCATCCAAAGGAATGCAGGTGTGCCAGGTGTATCTGTGTGTATTTTCCTGGTATTTTTCTTCTCTCAAAAGGTGTGCAATACATTCTTGTGTCCATCTGCAGATGTGACAAGTCCAATGGAGGTGGTGGCTTCTATGGAGAGTGTGGAGTAATGGCTAGTTCCACCTTGAGTGATTGTGGGATTTTGTGGGGGCTTTCTTAAGGGTGGCAAGGTAAATACAAATTCAAAACGAATTCAATTTTATGCAGGCACTCATAAAAAAAGAGTTTACAACTTATTAAAAACAAAAAACAAGAAAGGAAACTATATTTGGGCAGTTGAATTTTATATATCCTTGCAGTTTGGAATTGAATTATAGGATTGTATCGAAAATCAATCATAACTAAGCTTAAGATATTTCGAATCTTTTAACTGATATTTTTATACAATACATATTTTTATATATTTCATTTTTTCTTTACAAATCACAATTTAAAAATCTCCTAACGACACAAGAAATACCTTTATTTCAATTCGGAAAGCTTTTCTTTGCTATTTCAAGAATATATATAATTTATAGGGTTCGAAATGAGTTCTTCATTGCTTTTTAAGCTGCTGATTAAATTTTTAATTCCCTGAACCCTTTCATAATAATAATAAATAAAGGTAATATTCTTTTTGTTACATAAATTAATAAATTTAAATGAAGAAATATTTATTACAATGTTATAAAAATATATACACACCAAAATGTTCATAGAGTTTATAAAATTCCTCCCCTTAGAAGAGAGTAATTTGCATTAAAAGTTATATAGAAAATGTTATATGCATTTTGTATTAAATTAAATCCAAAACTCTCTCAATAAATATTTCTTGCAGTGCATGTCACACGCAGCTGACACCACACAAAACCATCTGTAGTTGCCTTAGTTCTGCCTTATTTCACTTGATTTTTAATTTATTTTGCATTCAAAAATCTGCAACTGCAACTGAGAGGCGTGTGCCAGGTTGAAACTTTTGCTGAATTGCATTTTTTACAAGCACCTTTGTGGTGGCTTTTCCCGTGGTCAGTATGAGTATATATCCCTGAAAAAAATCTAAAAAATCTCCCCTCCAATATTTTCCGAGATGGACACTGACTTGTCCCTCTGGCTCAGGCAATTTGGTCTGGACAAATGGAGCCAAGTGAAGGGCAGGGTAGGGATTGGGTTTGGGTTTTCTCTGGGCAATTTTTCATTGTTTTTTTTTTTTTTTTTTGCACGCTGTACGCGCTGACAGTTTCCCGGGAAAAAGCGAAAGTATGTGGGTGGCGTTTAAAAATTCAGGAAAATGAGTCGCACCTGGGAAAACGCGGCCGTGGAAAGTCAGTGTGAATAAATGCATGAAATGAATGAGTAAATAGCTGGAATGACTAACTGCGTGGCATTTTCTCTCTCAAGACACTTTTCCCGCTACCCCCCCCCCAATACATTCCCTTCATTTTCACCCCATTGTTAGCCAGGAGGGAGGGGGTGGCATTTCCTCGATTTGCTAAATTACCAGGACGATGCCGTCGACAGGCGAGATGAAGATGAAGATAAAGAAAAAAAATATATATATAAGAAAAAGGCTCCGGAAGATACGTTTACCCTAAAATTGCCAACGATTTATGGGGAAATGTAAAAGGATTTTTATAGTTTCGAAACTTTACTTGTTTCACACACAATTTGATTACGGCATAGCCTCAAGGATAATGGAAAGATATGGATGAATTTTCATAGGAATACATTTTTGTTGATTATTAAAATTGGTTATTCAGAGACAGAGATAAATGAAAAAATAACACAAGAGATGCTTAAAAGGGCTTTACATTTTGATAAGATATTTTAATTGATATATAGTTTTTGTTATTTGTTGCTATAAATTAAAAGAGCTCAAATACAGGCTCTTAAATGATTTAAAAATAAAAGAAACATATTAAACATTATTTAAATTGGTTTTTAAGGGACAGAGATAAATGAATTCATTATATAGGATACGTTTAGAAAGGCTTTCCATTTATATAAAACATTTTAATTGATTTATAATTGCTTTAATTTGTAGCTGTTAATTAAAAGAGCGAAAATACAGGCTCTAGAATTATTAAAAATTAAAAAATCATAATAAACACACTAATATATGCACTTTACATTTGTTTAAAATGTTTTCCTTAATATAAACTAGTTGCCTCAATTGATTGCCACAATTACTTATTAATCATTTCACTAAAGTTAAATAAATTTAGACAAGTCTCTTGGTATTAAGGAGTTACCCTCATTAAATGAAATTTCCACTCCTGCACCCCTGCATCCCTTCGAGAATCATCTTAATAAATCAGAGAGTTTCCCCACACTAACCGGTCTAATCCGGCAATTCAGCTGATCCCGGAATGAAACCGAATATCCCAGGGTGCACAGGACGAGGAGGAGAAAGGACTCCGGACTCCCACAAGGATCCCGACCCAAACAAATGAAGCGTGCTGAGACAAAAAAAAAAAAGGTGTGAAATTTCAGGGACACACGGCAGAGAGTACAGCCCGGGGAAATGTCCTTTGGCATTCGAAAATGGCATTATCAAAATTTACATACACGCATATCCTGATTATCCCTTAAGCATGAATTATTGAAAGCGTAAATACCAAAACACAAGGCGACACTCGGCACTTTTGGCATTTTTGCGACAGAAGTTCGTCGGCGGAGTGGCTTTATATATAGAGGGGATGTTCATAATGATAACGATGATGGTAATGGTGCTGAAGGATATGTGGGCAAAAGTTACAAAAGAAAGAAAACCCGGCAGCCAGACGAAGGCTTAATTTTCACACGACAAGCAAAATAAAAGAGACAAGTCCCCGGCAAAGAAAGAGAGACATTTTGAATGTTGAGCTGGCTAAATAAAACAAAACACAAAAAGATGTTTTTCTTTGAGAAAAGCAAAGAAAAAAAAAAAGAAAACACAAAGCTCAGTTAGAGAAACAGAAACGGGTTGAGTGGGGATTTTAAAGTGGGTTAGAAAAGGGAAAAGAGGGACATGTGGCATGCGGCATGTGGCAGGAAGACATTGCCTCAGACCGGTAACTGATGAGGTGCGATGATGCGTGGAATGTTGGACGAGCCAGTTAAGCAAAGCTCTAAAGACAACACAACACAATCGAATCGAGTCAACGTGGGCGAATTAAGAAATTACTAAGATATATACATATATATGAAGAGATTTAAGGATCTAAATAAAGGAAATTCAAAGGTTTTAGAGAAGTTTTTAGGAGCTAAATAAGGGGGTTTTTAAAGCTAATTAATGGGTTATGTCCCAGAATTTAATCACAAGTATATATATAAGGGTTTTCTATTAGTTAAAAACCATCAATCATTCTCCTTAATATAAAATAAAGAGTTTTCATAGCTTATGTATTAAAATTATCATATATTTTAGAGATTTTATTAAGAGAAATTAAAAAATGTTCTTAAAATATTAAAGGAACTCTGAATATATTCAGAAAATCATTCAAAGGGTGGTTAAGATAGTAAAAAAGAAACTCTCAATAGAGTGATATAAAGGAAATTCGGTTAAAAATAATATTATTAATCTCATTTAATTATTTTGTTATTGAATTAATACATTTAGAAAATAAAATATTTAAAAATAGTAAAAAAGGATTTCTCGTAGGGAAAATATAAATACTTTTAGTCTCATTTATTTATTTTATTATTTAATTAATATGGAAAATTAAACCCCCTGAATTTTCCAATGGCCCCTCGCCCCACATTTAGGCAAAATACACTCTTTTAGCTCACTCGCACAACCAGACTCCACTCACTTGGATAAATGTGTCTACAACTGCAGATATCTATATACATATATAAACACATACTTTGTATATATAATATATATATATATATATTAGCGAGTGCGTTCGTTTATTTGTTTTTATATTTGGGGGAGGAGCATAGCGTGTGTGTGTGTGGCCACACATCCGTTGCTTGCTTGCACCCGTTTGTTGCTGACTGTCAGGAAAATCCTGTTAAAAGTTTGCCATAAATCCTATTTACATATTTTCATCTGCTGTGGCTCACAAAAAAACAAGAAAAGAGTTGCCACGCCCCCCATTTTCTAGGGGGGAGGGGGGAAGAAGAAAAGACAAAGTATGAGGAAAATAGTCATATCAAAATAAATCAAAAAGGACTTCCGGCAGTTGTGTACATCTTTTACAGGGGAAACATATGGATATTATTTCAAATTAGTATTAATATTTATACAATCTTTTGAGCATTGTTGAGATATTATTTTAAATTTAATTCTGGCATTGTTGAGGCCATAACGAATATTCCTTCTTATGCAATCGGAGAAGACCACTTTAACCGGTGACCTCGTTTATGCAGCCTTCCCCCTTGGAGGTCCTGGGACCTCTCCTCCATTGGGTTCACACAGTGCTTCCTTCCTTCCTTCCCCCTCCGCCGACTTCCTTCCTTTTGCAGGCTTTCTGAAGCCATTCAGCATTTCAACTTCGATTAATGTTGCCGAAATAAAAAAAAAAACATAATATATATATATATATATATATATATGATTCTATATATACATAAAAGAGAAAGAGAGAGAGTTGTCATTGTTCCAGGCTTTTGTTTACCAGTCATCCGGCTTGGCTTTCAAGGATATAGTCACTAGAAAAGTCGAGTCATACCAGAAATTATGAGGCAAAATGTTAAATACCCTTTTGTGGAGGTCATGATTTGAGTTTCCATTAATCTAAATATTACTATAATATCAAAAAGTTAAGAACTCCTACTTATTTAATCATTTAATCAAGAATTAATTATTATGTCCAAACGTTTTCTTGTAATTAAAATGGGAAAATATATATATTTATACTTATAGTTATGTACAAATATATAAAGATAGATATGCCATTTAATCCTTGGTTAGTAGGCAAAGCAATTCATTTTTGCTGTGTGCTTCTCTTGGCCATATCCTTTTGAGTCCTTCGTCTTGGTCTTAGTCACAGTCTCAGCATTAGATTCTCATCCTTAGCCATGGTAAATACATTTTGAATAATTGTCCTGAACACTGGACCTGTGTGTGTGTGTGTGTTTGTGTTTGTGTGTGTGTATGTGTCAAGGAAAATCCTTTTCGGACAAATTCAAATTCAAATGACTGTAAATGGCACAATCCTTATGCATATTTCATAGTTCTCTCGCTCCTTTTGTTGTACTGAAAATGTGCAAATGTTTGTTTTCACTTTCCTTTTGTCCGCTTACCGAGTCTTAAGAGGCTCAGAGAAAACTTTGTTTAATCGACAAATTTTGTGCACAATTCATTTTCTTTCCCCCCAAGTCTTTGGTGCTAACATTCTCGTAAGCCTTAAAAAAAATTAGTTTGCTTTTCAGCAATTTGCACTAAATATAAGTGAGTATTTAAAATGGAATTTTGTTAAAAGCTTTTGTCCGATTTTTTAAGGCAATGGGTTACTAGAATCTTGCTTTATTTTAATATTAATTAAATATGCTATTAGCTTAAATGTTTATAATTTGTGACTGTAAACATATGTTTTAAGAGCATTGTTATTAACCTAAACCATAATTCATTTAATGGACACGCATAAATTATGACGGCTACAGGAAGTCATTAAAAATAAAATGTGTGTATGTGGACTGGATAATAATAATAATTAGTTAACAAATACAAATAATAATAATATTAATTGACAGAAAAATGGGACTATTTTTAATTTTGTAAGATTTATTGTAAGTTTTTCCCTGCCTTTACCTGAAAAACCCTTAATCACATTAAGGCAGCTTCAGCATCTTCTTCCGCCCCTGAAATTTGTCCATATAATGTATATATAATATCGTTTCATGTAGGTATATATTGTGCTTACATACACATCAGTCAGTTGTCAGTTTCAGTCGGTGGCAGAGAGAGAGAGAGATTCAGAGGCATTAGCTTAACTCATTTCCTCGCATTTCAAACTACCTTGCAACCTGCGTTTAAGCCACATTGCGTATACGCAGTGCAGGCCCACCCGCTGATAATGCCACCCGGTGGGGCAAAAGGATTTTCTTCTCCTTTTTTTTTTTTGAAGCGAGTCGAAGCGTGACAGCAGGCAGATTGAATCGATGTTTGGGGGAGAATCACAATTGCCACGGAAAAACACTTTTCACTCGGCCGAAAAAAAACCCTCAATTAATGTTACGCAGGATAAACTGTTGAAGAAGAAAACAACAAAGTCAAAGAGCTTAGCGAGTGCAACTCTGTTGACCATAATAAAAAAAGGAGTCAAAAGGAAGTGGGCTTTGGTCCTGGCGAGCATTTGACTGCATTGGTAATTGAAGAGGAAATGGTAATGAAAGCGGGCGGCAGCAGCGCAGAAAAGGGGGCGGGCCAAGGAAAAAGGATGCAGACAAAGTCGCCTTATTGTGTGGCACATTATTAACTTTTTGCCGCAGCCTGGGGCATAGAAAATCGAGCGAAGAATAGAAGTCCGAGGGGAGGAAAAGTATGAAAAGAATATTATGACATCTCTATGCTGTCAGTTTCTGAGACTGAATATCGGGAAATATCTCAAAAAAAAGAAGCAAATTAAACAAATAAAAGTCAGGCAAACCGACAAAAGTGACAAATGGGAAATATATATCTATATATATATATATAGCAAACAATCCGATAGCAATGGCAATGCAAATAAAATCCAATAACGAGGCGATATGACTAGCAAAACTACAAGGAAAAATTAAGCAAAAATGCTTGAAGCGAAAGCTGATTAAACAAATACTTGGGGTATATATTTGTCAGTCGAGTAAATGTTTGCTTTATGTTTTCTAAATATTGTGATTTTAATCGGAATAAATACAGGCTGGATGTCAAAAAGAGTCATTAAGTCTTGACTTGACTTTAACAATGAAAGCAAATTAAGTTTCTGCCTCGATTGCTTTCTGTATATTTTATATAATAAAACTGAAAGTCCCTTTCAATTGGCTGAACCTTTTCCGTTGAGTTAAATTAGCCACGAATTTTCCTTTCTTTTTTTTGGCAAAGCTAAGACTTATGCAAGTGGAAAATGCTCGGCGGTTAATATTTCAAAATAAGAAATAAATATGTATACATAAAAAAACGCAGGCACGTTCATACATACGTCATACTAAAAAACAAGAAGAAAACAAAAAATAAAACGGGGAGAAGGACCATCGTCATCAACGCAAATCTCAAAATGCTTCCTGCTGCTTTTTTTTCGTGGAATTTTTCAGTGCTATTAAAAAGTTTACGCGAATCAAGAAAAACGGCCACCTAAGCAGCAAAAAGGGAAGTGAAAATGCCAGAAAAGGGGGGGCGAGGAGGGGAAGAAAATGCCAGGAGGGAAGTAACAAAAAAATTATATTTATATATTTATTATAATTTTTTATTTTACGCATTTTGTGCGTTGACTGCGGCCTACAGCGAAGAGCAAAGAAAAGCCCTCAACGAGCAGGAAAAAATGTGGAAAACACATTGAAAACCGCACGGAAAGTGCGAAATATAAGAGGGATGTGGGGGAAAAAAAGAAAATGGGGAAAGGGGAAAAATAAAAGAAAGAAGGAAAAGGACGAACAGCAGCAAGACAAGAACAAATTATCCAGGGGTCGTTTGTAAAGTTTAATTATTACTAAAGGTGAGTAAGTATATTACTAGGAGAAGATTATTTATTTATTTTTTAAATATTTTCCCCATCGCTTAAATTTTAAATTGAGTATGCAGATTTATTGACCCAATAAAAATTAATATAGAAAAGTTTTTTAAATTAAAAGTAATGCATTTTAGCCCTATTTAAAATTTGGCTTTTTTCATTGGAAATATTTTTTTCAACATTATTTTATGATTTTATTTCAAGGAAATTAATTAATTTGAGGTTAAAAGTGAACAGACTTTTAGTTTATTTAATTTTCCTTATTTGAAGGCTTTAAAATTTTCCAAAGAGTATGTTTTGATTGAAAATAGAGTCTTGAAATAATCCCCAGATAACTCAAATTTATTTTTGCTGACTTTATATTGTTTTCATATTAATAGCAAATAACTAAAAACGATTTTAAGATCCTCTCATGACAGAACACTTAATATATGGTCTTAAGCTCTTCTTAATTTCTATATTTTATTTAAAACAATAATTTATTTTTTCAAAAACAAAAATTTTAATTGTTAGACCATAAAATTCTACTTCCAAAAATATGTAGAATTTCATCTTTCTTTTTAATTTGAAGCTCCTGAAGCGACCCTCGCTCTAAGCTAATTGGGGCCACAAATAAGCCTCTTTTGCCTTTCACTCTTTATCTGCTTCTCCGTTTTTAGATATTATTATTATTTTTTATTAGCCCTCACTTTTTCCCCTCCCCTCTCAACTGCCCTTTGTCTTTGCACAGTTTTTCACAGTTTTCACACATTTTTCATTTTTTTTTTTACTGCTATAGCTGTCACTCCTTACATCTTCCTATTTTCGGTTTTTTTCCCATTGTTTTGTGCCGCAGCAATTAAAAATACCTCCTTTTTATGAGCAAACAACATATTTGTTTCCAACAAACAACAATAAAGCGGTATAAAAAAAAAACAAAAAAAAAGAGGGAAAAACCCCATAAAAATTGCCAGAGTCAGAAACAAGAAACAAGCGAAAAAGTGCTAATTGGTTAATTGTGTGTGTGTGTGAGTAAGTGAAAAACCTGCACACCTGTGTGTTAGTGTGTTTGTGTGTGTTTGTGGGTTTCGTTCAATAATTCAGATCCTTAAATTGACCCCAACAGGAGGGGGAAAAAAACACAGAGGCAATAAAACAATTGATTCAGGTCCAGTGGCACTTGGTTATAAACGCTTTGCTTAGATCCTTGAAGCAAAAAGGATAAATAAAACCAATTAGAGAGCTAGATTCAGGCGGCTGCTGATGCTTGTGAGGAATATATGGTATCCATTTTTTAAATTTCCCTAAATTCAAGCATACAGCATTTTGTTTCCACTTTTTTTCCCCATTTCTATTTCTATTTCACCTATTTTTTTTTTGTTGCGAGTTTGAAAGGCGTCAGCTGCAATGCAGAGAAAACAGTGCCACGCCCACTGGCAGATCCAAGTGCCGCTTGTTAGTTTAAACTGATTTGCAATGTTTGACATGGGCCATAAAAAGCAACGAGGCAAGCGGCAATGGCAAATGGCAAACGACGACGACGACGACAAGGATAACGGTGAGATGGAGATAGCACAAGGAGCAGGACGAAGGACATTAGACCACTGGCTCAGGTCCGAGGCACTGTGAGAAATGCATAGTGTGTTTTTTTGTGGGACATCAAATTCACAAGATTAAGAGGGTAAAATTGGTGGAAAATTCTGTCTTACTTTAAATTTCTTCTCCTCATTATTTTTTTTGTAATAAAATGAATAAATAATTATTATCCTAGTAAATAAAACCATATAAAATACTGAAATAATTTTAGATAACAGCGCGACTGTACTTTTGCTATACAAATAATAATAAATTATTCAAAATGCCTTTTTTAAAAAAGATTAAAAACCATATTTAATTGATATTAATATAAAAAAAGAAAAGAAATCTTACTTAGGGAAGCTGAAATTTATATAACCTTTTGCTTTTAAATTGAAATTTAAGTTATAATCAGAAATCTATCATAATCTATCTTTAGAATATTTGCTTTTTTTAAACAATGGTTATCAACATTTTTATGTCGATTTTTTTCCACACCAAAGTTTAAAAATCTCATAAATAAGCCAAAAATGCTTGAATTTTAATTCAGAAATCGTTCCTATGCTAATTTTTATAAGACTAACAAAACTGCATACTCCATGAAAAAAATTAAAATTTTTGAAAATTTTAACGGTGGAACCCCTTTCTTTTTTATTTTTAAATTGAAAATTTTTTTAAAAAATTATTTTTCTTGCCGAAGACGGCTAGATCGACTCGGCTTTCAATGCAGATCAAGGGTATATATAATTTATAGGTTCGCAATTGAATACTTCACTTAGTTTTAAGCTTTTTATTAAAATTATAATTCCCTGCAAGGGTATACACATAATAATAATAACTATAAGCAATATATCATAAATGCACTATTTATAATATCAAAAATGCCTTCTTTTAGCCTTGGCAACCCATAAATCGTATCTTTTAGATACAAAGTTTCCAATTTGATGGCTTTATGAATTTTTAAGAGAGCAAAACAAAGTTTCTGTGCCAGAAATAATTGCATTATAAAGTAATTTGTGCATTTGAAAAATTGGAATATCAACTGATATATATTTTCCAATTAATAAGCAACTATTCAGGCAATTTCTTTAAGAGGTTTGCATTATTTTTGTTGCAGTGCCTTTTGCTGCTTGATGGCTTGCCCTTTTTGCATTTTCCAGGGGCCCTTGGGCTTTTGTTTTGAGCTGAATTTTCAGCGACTGTCATGTTGGAATCTCCTCTTTTAGCCACTAGCCATACACGGTGCCTTTTGGGTTGTTGTCCTAGAGAGTCCCAGGACTCCTGGTCATTTCAATAATCTCTTCATTTGGCCGGGGCCACAATGATTTTTTTCATGTTAACATTTTATTTGGCTCGCTTCCGCTACGTTGCTCATACGCCCCATTGTGCAGAGAGGAGACGCCTTTAGTTTTGTTTTGTTGTTGTTTTGCCCACCCACAACAATGGAAATGTGAAAATGTGGAAATGTTGAAGGAAGATCCACATTCACTTGTATTGTATTTTGTTTCTATTTTTTCGGCAACAATTAAAACGATTTAAATGCAAAACAGTCAGCGCCATAGAGAGAGAAAGAGAGAGCCAAAAAACCGAAGCGGAGACAAGCCGAATGGGCCAAGTGGGTCATCCTGGCCGGCACACTGTATTAGCCCAATTTGCGGATCGCCCCAATTGGCCTCGATATTGAAAAGGAATGGCCAAGAGCACACAAAAGTCAACTGGCTAATGCAATTAAGTCTGCATAGAGCTTGAAATGGGGATATATTGTTATCAAAACTAAGCTTAAGTTATACAAACTAAGTATTTAAGATATTCATATAATATTACCCAATTAAAGGTATATAATTGTTACTTAAGTAATTAACAAAGCTTGGCTTATGACTTTAATAACCCTAAATGCAAATGTATATTCTCTGTAAAAACAACTACATATGTACATTGCATAAAACGCTAGTTGTCTTAGTAAATTATTTTGTGTGCTAACATGCAGATTAAAACTGTGAATAAAATATATCAGTCTTAGTCGGAAAGAAGCACTTTAAATTCCAATGTCAGCAGTTTAAGCAAGCTTTGGCTTAATTACTTTTCTCTCAGCTTTTTCGTCTTTGCCAAATGGACAATAAGCATCAATTTAGTTTCCATTTTCATGAAGGGCTACGCAAATACTCACAGAGAGAGAGAGAGATAGAGAGAGAGAGAGGGAGAGATAAAGACAGAGATAGAGGGAGAGAGAAGGCATCGCAGTGTTTTGGGGCTCTAATTTAACATTTAATCAGTTCGTTTAATTTCCATGTACAAATCGGTATTTGTTGTTACTTGTTTGGTCACAGTTCGAGGATCCCATTTGGCCCTTGACTTCCACCCCCAAAAGTCCACCCACCACACTCTCCTTTACTATTTCCCAGCGATTTTCACCGCACTTTTTTCCTTTCAGCCTTGTTTTAGCGAATGGCTTTTGTTTGATTCTGCTGGCATTACCATCGTTATTGTTGTCGCATTTAATTAAAAGCACCGATTCGAATGGAGATTTCAGAGTGCAGAGAATGGAGAAATGGAGATTGGAGAGTAGAGATTGTGGAGTGTGGAGAGGGAGAGAGAAAGGGAGAGCGAGAGAGAGTGGAGAGCTGGGAACTGAGAACTCTGAACAATAGCAACAAGCTGGCCAAAAATGAATAAATAGAGGCGCGTTTGCTATTTTGGGTAGCCACAGGGAAACGAACAGCTACAGGACACTGAAAGAAATTAACTATTAGTTAGTTAGGAAACAAATCTTTAACCCCCCGCAAGTGTACATATTTCTCTGCCCTATCTTAGTGTTTGTATCATCTGTAAAAACCTCTCATTGCTTGCAATTTTAAATATAATTAGGATAACATTTGATAACCAGCATAACCTAGGAATTTAAGGTGGTAAAGAGGCTATTTTTGTCTTAATTTTAACACTTAAATTTAAATATAGTTTTAAGTTTAATTCGCAGTGCAACAATAATAACAAACAATGGCAACAACAATGCCATTTGCACTCCCACTGGAGCCATTCATGTCACAAACACACTCAACAGCCACATGAGCGCACAATCAACCGGACACACACACAAACACACCATCACACCAATACACCAACACATAGATACATTTCGTAATCGCTCAAAATTGTTTGGCAAACATTAAAAACAACAAAAAAAAAGAAAGAAAATCAGCTGCATATGCTCAAAAGCAAATCCCCAAAGTTTTTCCCAAAAATGCCAAAAGAAATTATATAAAATTTAAGCTTAAACTGGGCGTGGTCAGTCTTAGATGCTTGCATTAATTTGTAATTTATAAAGTACTTAAATTATTTTATATATTTAAGTGAAGAATAATATTTTAATAATAAGATTCACCCATGAAAATACCTTTTAAAACGAAAACTCCTTAGGCTACCTAGTGAGACTTAAGAAGGCGCTGAAAAGTATGCTATAAATTTTGCACACTCTTGGTGGCTTAAGCATTACTTTCAAACACCTTTTAAAAGGGATTTAAAGACCCAAATTAATATTATATTGTGCTCATTTCATTAAAAATTAATCAAGCAATCAAAATTTAATACAAAAATTTATGTTTTTATTAGATTTAAATGATTATCTTAGTCTTGAAGTGACCTTAAACTTAGTCAACCTTTTAAACAGATCTTTTTGCTCTTGTCTTGATTTAAAGTCTTTAAAACTAAAACACACCCCCCTCACATTTATTTTAAAGCAAAACTGTCAGCAAAACCGATTTCTTATTTCGGATCCCGGCCTTCATTTCTCGGCTTAACCCACATACCACCTCACGGGTTCGGTTTTGCCTCGATTCGAAAAGGGTCCTTGTGCATATTTGTCTAACCTAAGGAGCCAAACATTAACTTTCGTCCTAATGCTAATCTTACCTTGGCACAAAAAGTATTTCGCCTGCTGCTACTGTTGTGGTGTGCACACACACACACACGCACGCACACAGACAGAGGCGTGCACGCACACACACACACACACACACACGGGCACACGCACACTGACGTTGCCCCTTGCAGAGACGGGGGAATTTTCCGTTTCCTTATTTTGGTTTCCTTGTTTTAGTTTTAATTTGCATTGGTTGTTTTTTTTTTATACAAATATATTTTTTGTTTCTCGGTTCACAAGCACATTTCTTTCTTTTCCGAATTTATGAACAATTTTTTATGTTTTGCGGTTTCCTTTATTTTTCGGGAATTTTTTATTTGATTATTTTATTTTTGATTGGAACAATAAAAAAATAGGAAAAAAATATGATAAGGTTGCTTCTTCTGTGTTGCTCACTAAAAACTCAAACAGGAAACGGAAATGAAATTAGAACAGGAAATGAAAAGTGAGTAATAAAAGAAATTAAGATAATAATTTAAGAGCTTAATTAGTTGATGAAACTTTGTCCTAATCACAATCATTTTAATCTCAAAGAGATTGAAGTGGATTAAATATGGGACTGCCTTCCCTCTGCTCATATTTTCTAATTTATTAATTATTAAAATCACACCCTTTTTTTTATTTTTTGTGACTGACAATCAACAAGTTGTGAATTAGCTTGTCCCTTCATTTCGCTTTTCAATTTATTATTACGAAACATTGCCAGTCAATAGATTTCCCACTAATTCCCCCGTTGGCATCCTCGCAAATAAATTCGCTCTCTTTTTTTTTTAGAATTTTTCGGCGCGACCTCCACAATGGCCGTGTAACAATTTCGGTTTTCCTTGTCCATTTTCTCAGCCCCAGACCACACTTCCCCCCCCCACTGTCCCCCTGTCTATCTGTGTGTGTCCCATTCTAGTCTAGATTTCTTCTCTTATTTTATTTTGTTTCCCTTCGTGGCTTTTCTTGTGCCAAGAAAACGCGCCAAGAAAATGCATCCCCAGCTGCAAATGTGGCGCGCACTTTTTTTTTAGTTTGCTTTTGCGATACGAATTTTCAGTTAGCTGCGTTAAGCATGATGTTGTTAGGTAATTTTCTAGCCTTAAAAAGCGTCTCTCACATGCACAGCACACACAAAAAAAAAATAAAATAAAACGCTTTTACAAGCCCCGCAACGAAACTTATGTAAGCCTTGTTTTGTGCGCGTTTCGTACGCGTTTCGGGCGCGACAAAGTTGCAACTAAAAAAAAAAATCACAAAAAATCAAAATAAAAGAAATGGTTAAACCAGCAACTTGTTTGCCAAGCTGTTTTTTTTTTTTGTTTTGTTGTGGTTCAGTGGCTTCATTTGGTGACCCAAAAAAAATAATGAATAATAATTGATAAAATAAAATTAAAGTTAATTAAATAAATAGTGAGTAAAGGAGCCTAAAGGACACAGACACAACGCACTAAAACACACACACGCTCACGTTTTTAGCGACAGACGAACATGGATTTGGGGGTAGGAGGGGGCGACGGCGGCGGCGGCGGCGGCGGTGCAACAACAACAACAATATAACAACAACAAAATAAAGGGCACGAGACCCCCAAACAACAACAACACGACGACGACGACAAGACAAAAAAAAAAACCAACGAACAACCGACGACGACGACGACGACAACTGGCGGCGGCGGCTTTAGCGCGTTTTTTCTTAGCTTCTTTCAGAATTTCTTTACTCTTTTTTCCTTTTTCTTATTTTGGTTGTGTGTTGGGAACAAGGAGCAACTCTCTCGTGGCGAAACGCGTGCCGTCAGCGCTGAGTCCTGTTTCATACTGATTTCGGGCAACCAAACGTCCTGCCAAGGATGCTGCTGGCATTGGCATTGCTGTTAATGCTGCTGCTGCTGCTGCTGCTGTTAAGCCACTGTTAACTGCTGCTGCTGCGGCACAAGAATTTCCCCGCTGTTAAAATATCCCTGGCATGCGCATCGCTCGGATTTTGCTTTTCCTTTTTTTTTTGAATTTCAAAAAGGGCTGCGAAATGCGAATGCAGTCTCAATGCCAGACGGCCAACGTTGCGTATGAGTGATCAGCTCAAGAAGCGATTTGATTTAATTACATTTTTTTTAGGCCAATTTTATGTTGATGTTTAGTGGGGCTTTTAGTTCATTTTTGAGGGGAATTTATAGTTTATATAGGAATAGGATGAGAGGAAACTTTGCGATTTATCAGCAAGTTTTGATTTTGTCTTTGATTTTTGGTTGAGACTTTTAAAGAACGCTATGGGTGGGTAATTATTTTTTATGTAATTTTATATTAAAACAAACAAATTATAGATGTATACATTTTTTTAATATTTATACATTAAATACTTGAACATTTTTTACTATTTTTTAATTAAATACTTGTCAGTTTCAATTAAAATTATTTAATACATAAAGAGAAAGGTCTAGAAAATGAGTTCCTTTGAAACTCGAACATCTTTTCCCTTCTTTTTTTTCAAAAAACCTTAAACCTTATAAAATATAACCCCTCATAAGCTCCTTACTTTTTTTTAAATAATAACTGCTTAAGTATTAACTAAGATACCATTTCCGTAAGGTTTCGAAAATGGGTTTCTTTGAAACTCTAACGTCTTCCCCTAGCATTTTCTTAAAAGAAACCTAAAATCTTATAAAATATAAAACACCTAACAAGCTCCTTGATTTCTTAAAATAATAACTCCTTAAGTATTCACAAGGATATTATCACATAAATCCCACTAAACACTCCCGAAACCTTTGCCATTCAAGGACTCTCAAAATTGAACTAACAAGAGGTATATGTACATGTGATGAGTCCAATAGACAGCCATTAATGGTAACCGCAGTTAGCCACAGTTACGCCAGTTGGGAGCAAAATCAATTTATTTATGAAATTTTGAAGCAGTGTGCATAGAGTCGGCAGTCCTTGTGTCCTTCGTCCTTCGTCCTTCATGGCACACGTGCGTGGCATTAATGCAAATGAGCTGCATGGGATGCCGGGGTAGAATGAATGCTGCGGATGCGGAATGCTCGACTTGATGCCAAATTGAATTATGTTGGATGCCAGAAAGGTTAATGAAAGAGAGAGCGCGCCATTCTTGCACCCGGAACCCGGACACACATCCACGGATTTGAATTCAGGATTCAAGCTGAATTGTGATGAAGCACCAACATTGCACGGGCAAAGTGCTGCCGTGGGGCCACTGAGATGACCACACATAGTTGTGGCCAAGCACTGCAAGAAAAATTGTGGTTTTATATGCACTTTTAAAATATATATAAAAATTGAGTTAATTTATTTAATTTTAAATCTGAATTTTGCTATGCAGTGAAGGAGATATTTCCGGTGATATAACATAAAGAATATATTCTTGATCCTACCGTCTGTTAATTTATCCGCAAACTATCCCCTCAGTTTTGAAGCTATTTGAATTAGTCTTTGTTTATATATTCGCCCTCTCAGCGGATCGGATCCAAAAACTATATCCTATAGCTGCCAAGGAACTGATCGTCGTTATAGAGGAAATGCAAAAACTTTACATTTAATATGTATAGGTAAATGTTATAAAAGTAGGCATGCATTACTTTGTTGTTTCATAAACAATAATATGTATAATATTCTCTATTATATTATATTGTATTAATTATTAATGATCGAATTGCAATGGTAAACTAACTTTGGCGTGTGGAAGTTAGTTTCGGTTCATATAATATTATAATATAATTTTATTATTATAATAATTATAAATATTAACGTGTAATAATAATATTATTATTAATATAATAATATATATTATTGATATAAAAAAAGTTATTAATATTATTAATATTAATAATAATATATATATTATAACATTATAACATTCCAATAGCAGCGGTTAGCTTCCTCTCGCTCTCTCTTTCTGTAGGCCTCTGTAAGCCTCTGTAATCCTCTGCCTCTCGCTCTCTTTCTTACTCACAATAACATTAAGTATGCCTGCCTCCCTCTGTTGCACTGCTGTAGAGGTGGCGCTTACGCTCTATCTCTCTCTGTTGCAGCTACAGAGGTAGCTCTTTCCCTCTCACTCTCTTTCTCTGTTATCTCTGATCGGGAAGTATAAATAGAGGCACTTCGATCGCCGCGAGCTCAGTCTGTCCTAGGGGTACCTAGTGTTAACATCGATAGTGATAGTGATTGTGATTACTCTTCAAGCGCAAAAAGATGACGTGGCCAATGGAATATATCCGGATCGCCAAAGAAGAAGAACACTTCGATGAGTTAATTAACCGGGAAGAAATAAAAACATGAAGAATGATGACGTGTCCTCTGCTGGGGTAAGTCTTTACTTTGACAATTATTTATTTATCATTTATATATTTATCTAAAGCTAACATATAGTTATGAACTAAGAGCTAATTTATGTTTAAGAGCTATAGCTACTTAGGCCTTGCATTTATATCATATATCATATATCATATATATATATATATATATATATATATATATATATATATATATATATATATATATAGATAATATAGGCAAGATCAGATGTGCAGGCTATGCCTTTATTTTCCAATTAATGAAATTTCCCTTATTGCCATGAACCCCATTTCTTAATTTTAAGTTTTAGTGAAACAGCAATTTGTATTAGGGATTTATAGAAACGTTTTCTCAAACTAAACAGCATTACTTCATTATAATTAAGATACTGATATAGATATTTTACCCAACTTTTGCTGCATTATTTTACACTTACAGGATATTATAATTTCAATCAGAAGCTTGTAACAATGTGAAGGAGTCAATTTCCACCCTATAAATATATATATATATATATATATATATATATATATATATATCATATATATTCTTGATCAGCACAAAAATCTGAAACGATCTAGTTATGTTTGATGAAAAAATATTAAAAATTTTTTTTTTTTAATTTGATAAGGGGTTACATCGTTAAAATTGTCAAAATTTTACAAATATTTTATTTTATTGAAGTTTTAAAACTTTTCATGTAGATTTATTAACCCTTTTAAAACAAACATAGAAAATCTATCCGATTTGGAATTAATGCATTTTTGGTTAGTTATGATAATTGAAAAACGTTAATTTACCCTCAAAAAAATTAGCATATATTGAAACTCTAGAATATTTTGTTCATTTATTTTATATATATTTTATATGAACAAAAAGTTTGAGAGTTTCAATATAACTAGTTCAATATTTATTAAATTAACTTTTAAACGGACAAATAATCTACCTGAATTATCTCTCTAATTAAGGAGAAATTTGCTGAATTTTCCCTAGAATTTCTCTCAGTGCATATGCGAATGCGCTGGGTTACTGGTGGTCAGCTTGCATGCAAATTGATGCTTTTTGTGTTGGGCTTTGCATTATCTTGGTCTGGGTCTCGTTTCGGTTTTCGGTCTGAGGCTTGTTTCAGGATTCCTTCTCTTCCTGATGGGATGGGTTTTGCTTTGGTTTCGTTTCGCCAGGACTCAGGGAGAGAGAGAGTGAGAAATGCTATTAAAAACGTTACAGTGTAATGGGCAGTAATATTGGCAAAAGATTCGTGGCAGCGGACAACTGAATTTTTTAAGGCTAACAGGGATTTCTTTGGACTGAAAAGGGATCAATTTAGTTTTTTTGTATATATCAGGGAACTCAGTAATATTACAATTATATATATAATATAATATAATAATATATTATTTACTTATTATGTTATAAGTCAAACTTACACTTACTTTAGTGGCAATCAATAAATATAAACCCCTTTTAAAGGCATTTTTATGACCTTAACAATGGTTAAGACCTCGTTTATACTTTCTACAATAATTCTTTTAACTTTCAATTAACCAAAATTCGTTATTATAATTAAAGTCAGCCAATTTGAAGTCTGTTTCAATCGATTCTATACCAATTCACTTGGCAACGGCCGCTCATAATCCAACTTAACCTACCCCAAAACCCATCTGGCTTATTTGGACTTACCCAACCGTATTATCCCGCATCAATTTAACCCACTTAATAAGTCGGCTTTTCAATCTTTTCCCTTTTTGATGGCGCCAAACCGCACAAAAAAAAAAGGAAAATCGCGCAGAATAATAAAAACCAAGTGAAGTCAGAAAGGAGGAAAATTCATTAAAATACGCGTGCAAATGTAGCACATACTTGGGCACTTATTTCAATGAACCTGGAGCACATCATTGAGCCATTAAGCATACAAAGTGAAGCAAATCGTTACAGGACCAGGGACCTGGGACCGGGGATCCAGGACCTTTCACGTGTCCCTTTTCCCCTTGTCAGATGGGGAGGCCTAAGCCCAAGCTCAATCCTTCTTCCGAAGCCCCGAAAGTTGACAACATGCAAACCCGGGCAGCCAAGCATTTTCCGCCTCAATTAATTAAAATGTTTTGTTTCAATGGCTGGACTGGAAGCGGGGAAAGGGGGTTAGGAAAAGCCGCCTGCCCTTCGTCCTTTTTTCTGACACATCCGCCGCACCGTCAGCCTAGTGTAAAATGCTGATTGATATTTCCCGGTTAATAACTTAGGGGCCAAAGGGTTTCGCAAGGTTTTCAAGGTCACGCAATAAAAATTAAGTTCATCCATCATTCATAGCGAATACCGGGCGAAATGAGGCAAGGATCAGGATGAGATGAAGGTAAAAGAAGGTATCCTTTGCAAAACACAAACGAAAGAAACTAAGCAAAAGTGTCTTAAAATGTCTTCAAATTTACCCTTACAACTCCCAGAGATGCTAAAGATATTTCAAATCTTGATTTCTAGCAAATAATTAAGTTTGCAAGGGTAACTTAAAGGGAAACCCCAAAGAAACCTAACTTTAAATTAAATTAAACAAGCAAAGCTAGCCATTACATGTTGAAAAATGATTAGAAAACTCTATAAAACCTTTTGTTTTTGCAACTATTTAGCTGTTCTTATGATCCTTTGGTATTTTTCCATACCCTTAGTAAGGGTATAAAAAGCCAAGCTGACAGGCAAAAGAAGGATAACGACAACAAACGACGACTCAATTAGCGAGTCGAGCGCTGTATTTACATAACATTTGAAGCAAGTTTATTTAATTTAATTGTTGTCGACTTTCCGCTGAACGTCGCTCATTGTCCTGCCTCTTTTTTGTCCTTCCCCAAACTCCAACTCCGTCGAACATTTCTCCATTTTCTGCCAGCTGTTATTGTTTTTTTGAAAACAATATGGCCTCGTGGTGGTGCCTCGTTAGACAAACCGCAGACAGGCCGAACAAAAGGACGAAGGCAACGAGGACGATGGCAACGATGGCAACGAGCCTCGCTGGCAGGACGCGCTCATAAGTAATAATTTTCGGTGGCAATGAACAAAGGACTCCCGGCCATTGTTCTGCCTGTTCCTCCTGGGTAAACTCCAACCAAAGCCACTCGAACCCCTGATCTCTAATGGCTGCCCAATCATTCGTCTCCCTAAGGCTTCAACCATGTACACAGGGTCAGAGGTAAAATCTTGATCTAAAATATATATATTCTTTAATAATATATATATTTTGTTTGATGATCTAATTTTTGTGTGTGTGTTTGTGTGAGCTTTAGGCGGCACTTTTGACCCGCCCAAGTGAAGCAGCAACTAAGTTTTAATTTCTCAATGGTTCTTTATCTCAATTTGGCACATTTTTCGGTCCAGAGAGAGCTCGTGGCTGTCGCAGCTGTCTGCCAACTGCAGGACTCGAGTTCAGTTCAGCTCCTGTCAGGCTCAGCCTCAGCTTCGGCTTCCTCAGATCCTGTCTCAGTCCGGCACACACACACATATACACTGGGGGAAAAAAAGGGGAAAAGAAACCCAAAAACCGAAGGTATGTGTGTGCATTATTCCCGAAAAAGAAAACTAGGTTGAATGGTGTCAAAAGGTTTTGTTTTTAGCTGAATTTCATAATCAATAATTTAGCATTTTATTTGAGCGAGTGCATTTGTATTAAAAGAAACTTGAAGGAAATTATTATGGTATAGAAAGAATTTTTCTTAGGAAAAATGTCAGCCTTCTACTTGCTTTTTTAATAATTTAGATAAAGAATAATGTGACCTTAAACCGTTTTAAGGCCTTATTAAATTGGTAACTTCCATTGAAGTCCAACAATACTGAACCTGCAAAGGAATATGTCTGTGAGTAAAGAGTATGTTATATAAATAAACAAAAATATATATTTCATACTTGAAATATTAGTACATATTTTGGAGTATTGTATAAAAATTTTAAATTAAATTTTTAATTAACACTTGAAAGAAACTATTATGGTATAGAACGAATTTTTCCTAGGAAAACTTTTAGTCTTCTACTTTCCTTTTTAATAATTTAAATAAAGAATAATGTGACCTTAAACCATTTTAAGGCCTTATTAAATTGGTAACTTCTATTGAAGTCCAAAAATACTGAAACTGCAAAGGAATATGCCTGCGAGTAAAGAGTATATTATATAAATAAACAAAAATATATATTTCACACTTGAAATATTAGTACATATTTTGGATATATATATAAAATTTAAATTACAGTTTTAATTAAAACTCACTGCATTTAATTACAGTGTAGAGCCCCCAGCAAGGCAGTCAAACATTCGCGGGTCCTGCCACCCACACACTCTCTCTCTCTCACTCTCTCTCTGTTTCCGTAATGACCTTTGTTTTGATTTTATTATATACTTTTATTCTTTTTTTTCACATTTTTTGAAGTGGTCGTTGGGCAGGGAAATGCTGAGGCCTTTTCTCTTTCGTTTTCGTTTTTTTTTTTTGGTATTTTGTTATTGCAGAAAATTGCGTGCGGTGCCTGAACGCAACTTTCAAGGATGCCACTTACATAGCCCCGTTGCCACACCCCGCTTCTTGCACTGTCAGTTAGCTAACGATGTTGCCCCCACGCTTAACGTGTGTTCCACTTGCCACGCCCCTCCCCCCCCCAAACGCCTAGGCCACGCCCCTGTCCCTGTCCCCTGCCCCCGGTACCGCCCTTATCCTAGACCTGACTAAAGATCAACATTCGAGTGCTACAAAACTTTTGTCATTTACGCGCCGAAAAATTTGGTCGTCGGTGCTTTCCTCACTGCCCTTGGAAAATCCATGTCCCTGCCCCACAGCTGCCCCTTTTTCGCACCAACAGATGACCTCGCCTTCCGCCCACTGCCTCCCCCCCTCCCCGTCCCCCGCATCCACGTTTCACTCAGTTCCGTTTCGTTTCGTTCCCATAATTGAATTTTTGCTGCCGCCGAGACGAGTTGAAACTAGACACAAAAAAAAAAAGGATGTGGATAAGGACAACGAGAAGGACCGCTAGATGATAAAGACAAAAGATAAAATACCTTGGAGAAGAGATAAATCGATAAATAATCGAAAATAAAAGTATTTGTAGGTTATCGATATATTAGTAAACATATTAACTAATTATTAAAGTCTGGAATTTTATAAGAAGCTTTGAAATGAGTAATGAATACAATTCCAAATCTGATTCTTAAAAAAATGGTTAATTAACTCAAAAGATATTAAAGTAGTTAGATGTATATCATATTTACTTTATACATTCTTCATCTAAGAGTTTTTTATTGATTTTTGATATTGTATTAAAAATGTTCCTCAAACACAAAGTTATAAAGTAACTTGTGAAAATATTCCTCAAGCTCTTCTAAACTTTATTAAAACCTTTACTTACTTTTACTTCTTTTAAACTTTCTTTTGTAGTGTTTTCTGATTTCATTTGATTTTTGAACAATAAAGTAAACACAAAGTCTATGTGACATACCTTTTATATAGCAAATTACAGGGTATGACATAAGTGCCAAATAGACTCACACTCTATCTTCTCGAAAAAAAAAAAATAAAGAAGTAGAAACCAGGGGGAGAATAAAAAAAAATTGTGTAAAATTAAATGAAAAATAAACAATGAACGTGGCGCAGTTGAATTGAATTGAAGAGTTGTGCTCTCTGCTCTTGGCAAGCTTTTGAACGGAACCAGGAGAAGGAGCAGGAACAAGAGCAGGAGCAGGACCAGGAGCAGGACCAAGACCAGGACGAGGACCAGGACCAAAGAGACAGAGGCATCACTGATGCAGGGGGCGATGATATTTGGGCAGTGGTAGTGCCTCAGTTTTTGGCCTGGCATGTCCCGGATTCGTTTTGTATTCGCTTTTTCCTTTTTTTTAAACATGCTAGAGTTAAAAATGCTGACATGGTCATGGATGCCATGATGCACTGCACAAAAATTAATAAAACATATATTACAACAACATTTAAATAAAGTCTGGTATTTATTAAGCTAGATTTATACTTGAAATATCTATAAAATGATAAATTAAAGTCCTTGCTAATTTACTTGTTAATTGCAAAATCTTTCCCTTGTTTTTTTTGAGATTCCTTTGAATTACTTGGAACTCAAACACACACACACACACTCACTCGCTTTAACAACACCACTTCCCGCCATCTCTCACTTACTGTGTGCCATTTCCGTTTCCGCTTTCCACTTTCCACTTGCTGGGTATTTAGTTTTGTCGCTTCAAGCCTCTTGCTCTCTCTCTCCCTCTCTGCCCCAAAAGCTCATGTAATTGTTGTACTTCGCGTGTACTTTCTGTTGTCGCTGTGATTTTGATACTTTCCCCCCTCCTCTACATATACTCCTTCCTGGGTAGAGAGCTCCATGTGTTGGACAAGGCAGCGATGAGTCCTCTCGCCAGCAACCTAATTGAGTTTCCAGTTTTAAGCTTGCCTCTCGTGTGTGTGTGTGCACACCCCTGACCCCCGAGTTTAGGGGGTTCCCCCTGGAAAATTTTGAACCGTTGGTCTTTGGATTCATTAAAAGAAAAGCAGATGTGGGCGGGGTGTTGGTAAAAATTTAACAGAAATAATGATCCCGCTGGCATGTGAAACGGAAGCCATTGGCTCCCGTCTTCCCAGAATAATCTTCCGGACCGTAAACGAGGCCTGAGAAGCACAGTGGCCTAAAAAAGAAATAAAAACCAACTAAATTAAGCAATTTTATAGCAAATAAAGCAACAATTATTAACTCAAAATAGTATATATATGATTTAGTATAGGTATTTTAAGAATAATAATATTTTTCATTACTCAGAATCAATTATAAAATAGCTTAGTGCTTTACAGAAATATCTAATACATTAACTTTAATTAGTATATGTATGATTTAGTCGAGGTATTTTAGGAATAATAATATTTTATATTACCCAGAATCAATTATAAAACAGCTTAATGCTTTACAGAAATATGTAAGACATTTCTAACATTTATAAATATATATAGTAAATATTTTCCTGTATCCTTTTCCACACTGTTCCCGATTTTCATTGCTATCATTAATACCCTTACACACACACTATATAATCATAAAGTTCGTACATCGTTAAGCGATTAGGAAAATCACAATATTTTCCACTCCCCTTGAAAACAATCAAAGCATATTTCTGTTTATCAGTTTTTTTTTTGGGACCCATAAAAAAGTTGAAAATGCTGTTTAGCTTGTTGCGGCTTCTTGCTAATTAAAAGCCGGCAAATCGACAAGCATAAAAGTTGCTAATGAAAAGCTAATGGCTCAAGGAAAAGCGGTTAAGATCTTGGCTAGCAGCGCTCGGGTGGAAAATGACTGTGGAGCAGTGGAGCGGGAAACGGAAATTGAGGGTGGGAGTTGGAAAAATTGATGACTAAAATTGCTTGGCATCTGTCGTTTGCATTTGTTTACCGCCCCTGTCCCCCCTTATTTGGCACTTGAAAGTGAAAGATATCGAAGAGGCACATCATTATTTCGTCTCTGTGCTTAAACTTTTTGCATTTCTCTCAGGGCAGAGCGCAGGGTTTTCCCCGAATTTCCCTCTTTGCCAGCATCAAAGGTGAATTGTTTTCCAGACGCTGATCAATGACAAGCGAGAACAATGTAGGACCAAGATTAAAAGGTGCTAAAACACATTTACCGACGACTTAGTACCCTGGAAAAACAGTAGACACTAAAAGGGATTAGGGTAGGAAGGTATATCGAGGGGAAAAGGGTGATATTATGTCTAGGAAATATTATAGGGCTTAATATTGAAAATATTATAAAACTGGATTTATCTATATTTTAAATAAAGAGAATAGGGTATTTAACGTTGAATTATTAATATTATCGATGAAATAGTCAAATTATTTATAATCTATATTGGATATAGTTATATTATTATCTTTTCTAAATTATAGTGTAAAATCAGTAAGAAGATGTTCTATGTTAATAATATTCAAATATTAAGGAACAATTATTTATGACTTCTTAATATATTTCTATAAATTTAATTCCTTTATTATATATATATCCTGCAAAGATATTATAATTTCAGGCAGAATAAAATAACAATGTGAAGGAATCATTTCCGACCCTATAAATCATATAAATTCTTGATCAGCACAAAAAACCGAATCGATTTAGTCATGTTTGATGGAAAATAATTTTATTTTTAATTTTTTGAAAATTTTATAAAGGGTAACATCGTTAAAATTGTCAAGAATTGATACAAAATTTTAATTTTTTATCTGGTATGCAGATTTGTTAACCAATTAAAAACTAACACAGAACAGATTTCCGATTAAAAATTAATTGGTTTTTGACAGAGTTTTGATAGATTTTAACTGCAAAAATATAGTAATTTCTGTGTTCTTTACTTAGCTTTCTTTTTTATTTAAATGCTTTTATTTCCCATTGGAATTTCATGTCAAACAATAAACCCCTGGGATCTCAGAACTACTGGATATTGTCTCGGAAAAGGTAACTGAAGTGAAACCAAAAACAAAACAAGAAAAGCACAAAAACTTTGCCAGAATAATTTGTGCAAAATTGTTGTCTGTCGACTCTATCTATGTGGTTGAAGCGATAAAAATCCTGGGCCATATAAATAAAGACGAACTCACAATCAAAGGACAATCGGGACAGGAGCAGAAGCAGGAGCAAAGGACACGCTCATCGATTGAAAGTTGAGTCAAAAGTCAGCCTGGCGGCAAATCGAAGTGAAAGTTTGTCCCCTGGGGCAATAATGGTTGCTATTGAGTGATGGTTAAAACAAACATGCAAACTGCCATTAAAATTGACAAAAAATTACACACACACACACACAAAGTCTTGGGGATGTGTTTTTCCAAAGCATCAATAGACTTGACAACAAAGTTTACCTTCGCTTAATCAAAGCTAAAAGTCAAAAAGTCTCGACTTGGAGATATCCAGTAATCAAAATTATAACAAGTACTTATGCTCGCGCAATTCTTTCTCAAAAAATTAGTCAGAATGGGAAAAATTGGGTGAACAACAACCTGTTGAATCTGTCATCGATTCCCCTTTGTGATGACAGCAGTCATCGTCCCTGAGCATCGTCCTGCCAAATAATTGGCGCCCAACGCACGACAGGAAATTGCGAAAGGAAACTGAAGACCGGCAGTCAACTTTTTCCTTGTCGAGACAGATTTTTTTTACGATCTGAACATGAAGTTAACGCAAAAGGTTTGACATATATATACCATGCAATTGAAAGGCGTACAGTGGAACGTATTGAGTTATTTAGCTAGAAAATGAATAGCAAAGTTGAGAGAGTTCAGTGAGACCCATTGTGCCAGGGTGTAAAAGCCCCAACGGAGATAAAGGAAATTGCATTGGGTTGAAAAAGATGTCGAAAAGTTCGAAAAACAACTTGAAAAATAAAAAGAGGACATCGATGAGACAGTTGTGTACCTTTTACCTTTGTTTCTAAGTTACCTGCTAAAAGAAAATATAATAAATTATAAATTAACTATAAAATAAATACAAATTAGAGAGTAAAGCTATTAAATCACCTGAATATACCTAGCATTCATTCATTTTTAAAATCAAACAAGAATAAATAAGGGTTACCTTCTTTAACAGACGGAAGTTGCTCTTTTTGCTTGATTTTTTCCCTTGACTCTTGCCATTTTCCACAATGTTTTCCACGGATTTGCCAGCTGCCTTTTGTGAAAAGCTCTTGTTGTATTTGCTGTTTTCCACATTGTTGTAGCTGCTCCACATGACATTGCTCAGTTAGCTTGTTGTTAACCCACCTTTTGCCCCACCATTTCCACCCACGCTTTTCACTTCCATTTCCCTCTTTTTTCTTTTTTTTTTTTTGGCTGATTTTTTGAACTGGGTGTGAATTCGTTTGACTCGATTTTGTATACATTTTGAAGGCATTAAAATGTATTTGGAATAAACTCAGAAAAACCTGGATGTTTGCAGATATGCCTTAAGGGGGATTATTAGTAATGATTAGGGATGCTTAAAGATATTTAAATAATAGTTTTGATTTATTTTTGACAAGAAAATTAAAATAAAAATCAATATATTAATGGTGCAATAATTATTTCTGTGATAAATAGATATTCAGTTTGATGTAACCGAATAATATAATTATATATAAGATACGTACACGCTTTTTTAGATAATATACAAATTTGATCAAATAGTGTGATATTTTTCAACTATATATATAATAAACAATATTTTACATTATTTTTGATATTATTATATTATATTACTTTGCATTATTTTTGATATTGTTATATTATAGGCATTATATTATATATATATAATATTATATTAGCACTATATTATGTAGGATGTCTAATATCAGAGTTTTCCTCTCAATGTACATTTCTACTTCCTACTTCAAACAGATCAATTTAGTTTTTCCAATTAAGTTTAGTAAAAAAAATCCTTTAAAAAATCCTTCCCAATATCCTTTTAAACTCATTCTCAATCCAAAAGAAAATGTTACTAAGCTAGTATTTATTACTAAATACTCTGTAAGGGTATCCCCAGATTCGTTCCCCAAAGAAACAGCCTCTGTTTTTCATACTTTCAAGGGGTTTTTTTCCATGTTGGTTTCTTTGATTGCAGTTTTTCGCTGGGTTTTCCCTTGGATCTGTGTGTGTGTTGAGTGGCACTTGACAAAGTTATGGCACAGCCGCAGGTGCAGCCAAAATGTTAGCAAAATGCCACGAAATGCTGATGATGGCAACGACGACGATGACAGTGGCTCTGAATTCGGGAATTGGGGAAATGGGAAAAGTGGTTGAAGGACTTTTTACCTTACCACTTGGCCTGCAATTGATCCTTTTTCGATCGGTTCTGGTATTTAAAGGAGTCCAAGGAAATGAAATATGTGAAAAGAGAGCTAATAACTAGATAGAATTTCTTACTCTTGAAGGTTTTAGAAGTATATAAATATATATATATATTTACAACAACTCTTTACATCTGCAAATATAATATTTCCCCCTTTCGACTCCTTTTTGTTTTGTACTCTCTTCCATTTGATTTACAGCATTTTTTCTCCTTCTCTCAACTGACCGCTGCTAACTTCTCTTTGACCAGAATTGCATAATTTATGTGAATATTATATATAAAAAAGGCCAACAAATTGTACTGCCCAGAGCCTCCTTTAAATTCCCTCTATTAACCAATTCCCCTTTTCAGCGACCTTTCCTTTTGCTTCCATGATGAAAGGAAGAAAAACCAGTGGGACTCCTTTCGTGAATGTGAAACGATAAATAAATAAATCAAAGGCATTTAATTTCATTTTTGAAGGCAACAGAGGCGAACCACACGCAGCTGAACTTTGACCTCGTCTCCCAAACCGGCTTTCTCCCCTTTTTTTATTTTCCAGCCAACGTTAAAAAATGCGTCACACGTGGCGTATGCGTAATCTGGTCTAAGCTAAGATAATACATTAAAAGAAACAAGGGGTAAAGTAAAAGAAAATAAATACAAATATATTTAATATATATTAAATAATAAAAGATAAGTACTATTTGGATAGATTTTTAAACAATTTAATTTGAATTAGGTAGGGAAGAACCAGACGCATAGTTTTAAAGTTATTTTTAGTTTACTTAAAATGGAGATTAAGATTTGTACTCTCTCTATATATTTCTCTCCGTGTTGATGTGAAAAAGAGGAAATCAGCAACAAAAACTAAGCCCAAAGGTAGGCCAGTCCTGTGGCAGAGTGCACAAAAGGAGTATAGGGTTCGACGAGCAGGAGGCTAAGGACGAAAAACCTGATGAGCAACTTCACTTTGACGCCTTTGTCAATTTGTTCACCTTCAGTCGGCAATTGAAGGGCGAATCCTGAAAGTTGAAGGTAGGAAAATAGCAGAGATTGGGACAGATTTCGGAAGGAAGGAGGAGTTTTGTAGTGCCACGCCCTTGTGGCTCCTGGTTTCCCCTTCTGGTTTTCCCCCCACTGATTTTTCCTTTTTCCGCTGAACTAACAACAGAGGCCGACCGTCCCTGTTGACTTTTCTATCATTTGCCAATTTATTTTAATGTATTTGAATTTTGTTTCTATGCTTTGAAGCTGTGTGTATTTAATTAATATTTAATTTAATTGTTTAAAGTTAGCAATGCAGAGGTAAATAGGTAATAGTGTAATTAAAGGTAACTTTATTAAAACATTATCTTTGAAAGATTAACATTGAATATAGGAAGACTTTAGTATTAAGTAAATGTTAGTTGTAAACAAAAAATTAAGTTAACTTTGGTAAGAATGTCAAATATATATGATTTTATGGGTTAGAAATGATTTCTTCAGAGTTTCAAGCTTTTGAATAACATTATAATACCCTTGCAAGAGTATTAAAAGAATAAAAGAAGAAGGAAAACAAACTAGCTTCCTTAACCGATTCCTATGAATATAAATAATAAAACACTCAATGCTTATTCCTTTTAGAAATCTTTGAATTTGTATTTTGGCAGATCTTTATATATATAATTGAAATCGTCCTGAAAGGGTTTCCAGTAGATTCTTCCCAGTCTTCTTGGTTCTTCAGAAAGGCTTCCTCATCTCTAGCTAGTTGCTGTCGTTGATCAAGAGTTTGAAGTGCCATCAAAGACACGGATCCCTGTTCCATGGACTACTGCAAGGACCACATAGTTGGGATTCGCTTTCAGTGTCAGATGTTCCAGGACATCTTATGCTTCACGGAGGGCTTTATTTGCGGGCGGCTATCCCGGCGACTTTAGCTGAAATCCATTGATTTCGGCCAGTAGAGCTTCTATCTGATTTCTCAGGCTGTCGATAGTTAGCCGCACTTGACGGACTTTCTTTGTGGCAGAAGGACCTTCGACAAGTTCAGAAAAATATCGACAACCTGAAAAACCAGCGAGAAGCTGGACTGGCCGGAATCAATGAAATGCAGCTGAAAGTTGCCGAGGACAGCCACTTCCAAGCAAAAACGTAGATCTTCGACATTGAATCTGGAATAATTTTGATTATTATTTTAATTAGTTTTCAAAAGTTATGATAATTAAATAGGTAAAAACACACCAGAAAACTTGTATACAAAATTTAGAAAATATAAAAAGGCTTGAAACAATAATTTAGAAAGTAGTTCTAAAGGTCTTGCTGCTTCGACGAGTGGAATTATACTGAATATACTTGGGAATTGTGTTACAGAGGTAAATTTTTTGGCTTGACAAAAGGGGACCAAGGCCTACTTGATTTAAAGAATTCAAATTTTTAGGTTTACGAATAAATTCTGAATATAATAGTGTTGGATAACATATGTATAATATATAAATAAATAATAGAGGAAGCTTGTAAGACGTTGAAGTTTTTAATGAAGTGGATCCATTAAGTAAAAACTTGATTACTAGTGTTAAATTAAATTATATTGCTTTACAAGGCTTTAAAAAAAAATTATATTATTAATATGATACCTGAAAAGTCTCAAGAAAAACAAAGTTGAATCTACAAATTTGCTAGTAAATAGAAAGAATAGAAAGTATATAATAAAGGAAGTTCTATGTATATAAATATACTTTTGGAGGAAGATTTTACCATACCAACTTTATTTATCTAAACTTACATTTACATTTAATTTAACATTTTGGTATTTTGTAATGTTTCAGATTCTCTCAACCATTTAATTTTCAACTTGATGGTTTAGAAATAGGAGGCTTTCATTTCTAACCAATTTAAAGAACAAGTAAGCGCATTTCATTTTACATTTTCACAAAATTTCGAACAAAGTTTAGATCAAAGTAAGCTCTGAATTTCACTTTATACAAAATTCATTCCGGACAAATATTCCCATAAGGCCATACATAAAATCCATTTGACTCCGTAAAATTTTGGAAAAATTGTAGGACTGCAAAAAAAAAAAAAGGCCGAAAAGAAAGCCCACAAATGGAAAATCGCAGAGAGGAAGAACTGCAGCGAACTGCGGAGGACGGGATAACCTTGATGGAACGTAACGAGGGGTTGAACACACAATTGAAGGTATACAAATCGAAGGCAGATGATCAGGAGCAGGAATTGCTGCACCTGAGAAAGTTATTGAGTTCCGTGATTGATGAGAATGACGCACGGCTAAAGGTCTACGAGAAAATGGACATAATGTTTCAGGAGCTAGAGCATGCAAACAACAGGTTGCATGCGGAAAAATGCCAAGCCAAAGACCGGATTAAGAAGTTGAACACAAATGTGGAGAGTTTGGAGGCACGCTGCATGGAACTGACACAAAAGCTGAGCCTTGCCCGACAGTCCCTCAATAAGATCGATCGCTATAGACAGGAACAGCATACCAATACTCCTGTACCGCGAGATCAGAACCTAGATTTTCCAGAAATTCAATCCGTAGTCCTTGCCAGGCACGAGAACGTTGTCCTTTGCCACAACAACCTGGCCCTGAGTCTGGCCGAAGAGAATTTCCTGAAGAGTGAGGACAGCGATGATCTGATCAAGTTACTGGGTGAAATGGAGATCATAATGCGGGATTATCTCATCGAACGTCGACGTCGCTCTGAATTGGAGGATCACCTGAGGGCCGTCATACAGGAGAACAGGTGCCTGCAGGGTCGCCTGGCTGAAACCACTTCGAAGCCGGCAATGATGTCCATCCAAGAAGAGTTCTCCCTTCTGGATGAAGTGCGTCAGGGTCAGATGTGCAGTCGCTGCTTGGGTATACTCGAGGAATGCAAACCTAATCTCGATGAGGTGGTTTCCATTCCTACCAAAGAGGAGCAAGAGGAAAGCATCCTGATCAGCGAAATCATTGAAGATGCTTCCCTGAAGACCAAGGACAATCTCCCCATGAATAACTTGGAAAACTCAATCTCGGATGCTGATGTTGTAGAGGAATATGAGACTCTATTGGTGGTGCAGCAGACTTCCAGTGCCTCAAGGATTATAGAAGATATCAACGAGACCATTGACTTGAATCCTTCTCCCATCGAACAGCGAATAGAGAAGGATACAAAGGATACTATGGCTCTGCTAGACATGGCGCCCTTTGCACTCAGGGAGGTGGAGACCTCCTCATCGGAAGCGGACAACAAATTCAGCCAGACTGATATATTTTACACATCTTCCAGTTCTGGAAATATCTCAGTGCCTCCGGTATTGATGGAATCTTCCAGGGAGGTCTCCCAGATCATGTCTTGCCAGTCTTTAGCCATAACCGAACGTGTGCCGCAGCTGGAATGCAAATCTGCCAAATCCCATTCCAGCTTTTTCAACACCACTCCAAAGCTGTTGGAGAAGAGTGCACTTGTGATGAGGCCCCTCAAGCGGGAAATCCCCGAAAACAACCCTATACCAATGGGTATGAAGAAGAAGAATCGTCGCAAGCATCATCACCACCAGAGTTCTGATAGTGGAACCGGAAATATTCCTCAGTTGCCACAACTCCAGATGGGACAGAGCAGTGTTTCGGGGCCAGTGATTAGAAACTTTGGATGGGACACCAGGCGCCGAGGAAATCCTACCCCATTGTCACCACCGCCGGCACCGATGCTCACCAATCTGATCAAGAATCCTCCTTCAACTTCCGGTGGGCAAAAGAAAACGGAAATATCCTATGCCGCCGTATTGCGTACCGATAACACACCGACTGATAGTGTTCCCTCAAAGTTACCCGGCATCATTCTTTCCAAGCGATTGCAGCAGACCAACAACAGGCTGAAACGCAATTAAAAATTTCATTTTCGACAAATTTGGTAATTATTTATACCCAAATTCGAATTATTTTTCACCGGCCACTTAAATTGAATTTGTAAGTTGAAAAGGTTAAAATTAAGAGTTTCAAATTTAAAGGAAATAAATTAAATTTGTTTTATTACTAGTAAAATGCATAAAGGCGAGTATATAATATATATTTCCTATTCTACCATTACTTTATAATGTCAATCCAACTTGCTGGGTATCCTTACATTTCCTCATTTCTTTCTATTTAATTTTTAATCAAGATCCTGTGGAAGTCAAGGGAAAGTGCGACAGCTTGTGGAGGAAAAAGTGTGGAAATGAAAGTGGCAGGTAATTCACATTAACAGGTTAATGGATCTATTTACTTTTTTCATCAACTTTTGCAGGGTCCTCGAGCTCAGCTTTTAATACAGCTTCAAGGGATTATCTTTCGCCTGAGCTGGCAAAGTTAATAGATCGATTAGTTGAAATGAAAGTGGACCCGAGGATAGAAAAAGGTTTGTAAAGGGAGATTTTATTTTTAAGAGAGAGCTGCTTAATTAGCTAATTAATACATTAAGGCTTAGTTTTAAATTGCATTGGGGTTTATTTTATACATAAAGTAAAGTCAATATAAAGGTTTACTTTATGAGTAAAATAGCAAATGCAAAAGGACAAGTTTATCACCCATTTGTGCCATATTTTTGCCTTGTTTGTTGGCTCAATATTTGAAATTGATTTATTTCGATTCTTTACTTTTTTTACACTCCTCTCTAAACCTGTTGGTTTAACTACTGACCGTAACACAACCCAATTTTTTAAGTGCGAACCAGCTCTGTTAGCTGGTACATTTGGCTATCTGCCTATTTGATTGAGTGAGATGAGGTGGCACAAGAGGTATGGGGCATGCCCCACTCATTCAATGTGTCTCTGTGTGTGTTTGTGTGTGACTTTTGCTCCACCATATAGACACACACACAACCTATACACACACACACTCTCTTATACACCCGCCTGACAGCTTAGCCCCTCCTTGTGGAGGCATGACAAATGTCTGGGACATTTCGGCACACTTGTCAGGACGCAAAAGCCCAAAAGCCAATTCCCCTGGCACAACACACACACACACAATATACACACACGAAATGAAGAAAACTCGTCCAAGACGGGAAATGAAACGAAAATGGGGTAAATGTCCCCCAAGAAGGTGAATAGTAGAGAACTTTGAATACCCTTACCAGCAGAATTACCCTTCAATGCAGATAAAGGTACATCTTTAAAGTGTATTTATTGTGAAATTTAATTTATAAATTTAATTAGTAGTGCTGAGCTTTAATTTTAAATATAAATTAATGGGTCATTTGCTCAAGAAGCTTATTTTTAATATGAGTAGTTAGAATTTATCTAAGTTATGATTTGATATTATTTTGAAGAATTTAAAGTTTAAAGTTTTGATTAGAAAAAGAACTAACTTCTTTAGATTCTGTAGCTTCTATAGCTTCTATAGCTTCTATAGCTTTTATAGCTTCTATAGCTTCTATAGCTTCTATAGCTTATATAGCTTCTATAGCTTCTATATATCCTTTAGCTTCTATATCTTCTATAGCTTCTATAGCTTTTATAGCTTCTATAGCTTCTATAGCTTCTATAGCTTCTATAGCTTCTATAGCTTCTATAGCTTCTATAGCTTCTATAGCTTCTATAGCTTCTATAGCTTCTATAGCTTCTATAGCTTCTATAGCTTCTATAGCTTCTATAGCTTCTATAGCTTCTATAGCTTCTATAGCTTATATAGCTTCTATAGCTTCTATAGCTTCTATAGCTTCTATAGCTTCTATAGCTTCTATAGCTTCTATAGCTTCTATAGCTTCTATAGCTTCTATAGCTTCTATAGCTTCTATAACTTCTATAACTTCTATAGCTTCTATAGCTTCTATAGCTTCTATAGCTTCTATAGCTTCTATAGCTTCTATAGCTTCTATAGCTTCTATAGCTTCTATAACTTCTATAGCTTCTATAGCTTCTATAACTTCTATAGCTTCTAAAGCTTCTATAGTTTCTATGGCTTCTATACTTTCTACACCTTTTTATAACTTCTAAGGCATATAAATCCTTCAGATTCTATAATTTATAATATTTATATGAAAATTATAATTATAATCTCCCAAAAAATGACATATAACCCCTTTTAAGGGTATCAAAGGACATGAACCCTAAGAGTTTCTCACATATTGTGCCCTCTAAGTTCCTGCCATTCATTCGAGTTGCTTTTTTCCTACTTTCCTGATTCTGATTCTGCTTCTTTCACAAATTTTCGTGTTCTTTCTTTCGTTTTTTTCTTATTTTATTGTTGTTTTGGATTTTTCCGGCTCTATTTCCTTGGCGGTTGCAGACTTTTCGCATTCCGTTTGATTGTCCCCCAGGAAAGTGGCTGAAAAGTTGCGACCAGAAAACTCGTGGAAAAATGTAAATTATACTTGCTACTAATTTAGTCACGAGTTTATATATTTTATATATATATTCCTGATTCTAAGTACTTATACATGTATTAAGAAAATCGATTAGGGTTGGTTGGAATTTTAATAGCCACAACTTCCGCTTTCCTGCTAGTCATTTGGGGCATCATCATAACGGTCATTATCCTTGCACCCTTTTGGCACTATATATTTTTGTATGTATGCATGCCTCTCTCCCCGAGTGCATTTTTCCGCACTTTTCCGCACTCATTTCCGCCTTTCCCCCTCTGCTCTCTTTCTCTTGAAGCGATGACGCTGCAAGTTGGCGGAGGAGGAGGAGTCATTAGCCCGGGAAATATTGATGGCCGCCATCGACTAGTCATATATCACAAATTACCGAGGCAATGGCAGCACCAGGGGGTTAATGGCGCAGCCCGATGGCTGACAATTTTAAGCCCCGGCAAAAACGGAAGGCTAATTATTCAACGTCAATTGGCATAAATAATGCTACTGCTGGTAACTAGGAACTTGGAACATGGAGCATAGAGCGACAGGATCACAAGGACAATCGACGCCTTTTGCCTTATAAGGCCGGACAGAGAACTTAACCCCTTGGTTACCCCTACCTTCAATTAACCCCCTTGCCTGGCCTCACATAATTGCAGATGGGCGGGGGATTGGTAGTAGTGCAAGAATATGCATCTCTCGCCCACTAGAGGCAGCATTATTAATTCATCAGAAAATCCATCATCAAATGGGATGAACAAGGGGGAGGCTGGGTTTCTAGGTTCCAAGTGGGCGTGGCACATGTTGCAATGTGTGCGTAATTGATGTAAGAGCTGAACTGATGACGATGATGATGATGATGATGATAGTGGTAGTGCTTGCAGCTCCATTCTGCATATTTAAGCCGAGTGGCAAAAAGTTTTCGCGAAAAGGGAAGGTCAAGGAAGTCAACTGAGGTCAGTTTTAATGCAACTAGAATTAACTTGGACTGCAAAGTTAAGGAAATATCTGAACGAAAAGGTTGTATAATCAGCTAAACTTATTGTAAAAGTAAAGGAAAGTCTTACAGCGTTTAATCTCTGACTAATAATGTTAAATACTTGCTTTAATAAAAGTAAAATCAAATTAATTTTAAATGCTTCTGTAATTTTTTCAAACAAAAAAGTGTTTCGAGCCTTTTGCCACCTTAAAAATGTATTATTTATTATTTATTTATTATTTTCTTGAAACTTTATATAAAATATAAAAAAAATACCTTGCTTCACTTGTTAATAATTGAATTGAGTTTTATTTGGAGATTGCTTCTGTAATCTTTCAAACCTTAAAAATCTTTAGTATATTCTTAAAACTTTATATAAAATATAAAAAAAATACCTCGCTTCACTTGTTAATAATTGAATTGAGTTTTATTTGGGGATTGCTTCTGTAATTTTTCAAACCTTAAAAATGTTTATTATTTTCTTGAAACTTTATATAAAATATAAAAAAATATACCTTGCTTCACTTGTTAATAATTGAATTTAGTTTTATTTGGGAATTGCTTCTGTAATTTTTCAAACCTTAAAAATGTTTATTATTTTCTTGAAACTTTATATAAAATATAAAAAAAATACCTTGCTTCACTTGTTAATAATTGAATTGAGTTTTATTTGGGGATTGCTTCTGTAATTGTTTTAAAACCTTAAAAATCTTTAGTATATTCTTGAAACTTTTTATAAAATATAAAAAAAAAATACCTCGCTTCACTTGTTGATAATTGAATTGAGTTTTATTTGGGGATTACAAAGTAGCATAAACATTTTTCATTCTATGCCACCGCAAATGCACAATTTTTGCTATTCCCAGAAGCTCTCGTTTAACCCCGTGTTAGCCCCCCTTTTATACTCCCCCCCTTGCCAGCGCCCCTGGAGAGCTTAAGCGTCCACGCACTTAGCGGCCGCCCCGACGAGTTGTTAAAAATTTTATTTCTAAAGTGCTGGAAAATGGCCGAGCGCCAGTTTGAATCGTCGAAGCTCTCTCGCAGCAAGGAATTTTTGGCCATGACGGGGGTTCCCCTCTTAACCCCCCAAAGGCCCCCTTCTTAACCCCCTTAACCCCCCCGCGGTGCAAGCCTAGCCACAAAGAACGTTTTGCTCCAAAGTCGCTGTGGCAATCAAGTGATGGCCGGGTAAATTTTGTTTGACGTTGGCAAAAAAAAAACAGGATATTTATATATAATACAAAACTATATATATCCCTGGGTAGAAAAATAAAGTGTTAAATTTATATAAAACATATAAACATATACATTTTATGGAAATTTAATGCTCTATTTTCTATTCTTCATACTATTTTATAGTAAGGTTAGCAATCTGTTGAATAAATATTTATATTGGAAAATATATAAAAAAAATATATATACAAATAAATAATAATTAATAGCTATATACAACACATAAAAAAAATTAGAAAGTACAAAAAAAAATAAGCAATTTACTAACCAAAATGTTAATAAACAAACCTATTAATTTATTAATTATTTCCCATGAAGGTGGTGAGTTATCTTTCTCCAGAAAACGTGACGTTCTCAAATAGGTTTTTTTGTATCACTTTCAAAACCAATTTACAAAATGTAATTTAACCTTTAATGAGTCACGACTACACAACCTTTGCTCTTATCTATCTAAACTAAAAATTATTCAATTTTTTCCTATAAATATTGTTACCGTTTCTACCCCAAAATCAGTCTTCAAAATGTGCATTCTCTTTGTGGTACTTATCCTTTTCGGAAGTTTTTCTAGCAGCTTTTCTGATGAAAAATGCCGCTATGATAAGATTTATACTGAGGTCTTACGAGTCTGCAAAGAATCTAAATCTGCCAATTGCAGCAGCGAGTTAACCGTAAGCAGAAATCATTAAGAAATCATTACTTAACAATTTGATTCTAACTTAAGGAGAGAATCCTTGCAGAATATAACCACTTTCCTGCAAACCTTCTTGACCAAAGCGGATTACTTTTGTAAGTCACATCGTATAAAGAGATATTGCAAGGCTTGCCCTCAAATTCCGTCGTCTGGGAAAGATCTGATCGCAGCTGGGGGAAATGCAACGAATGCTACCGGAAATGGTAGTACGGATACCGGAAATGGTAATTCAACTACCGCAAATTGAGGTGCAAGGGAAAGCACTTTAAAATTCCATCTGCAAAAAAAATCCATAAAAAAATGAAAGAGTTTCAAGTTATAATATGCCTTCACATATTATGTTTTATAGATCCATATAATGTCTTAATGTTATCAAACTTTTTATGGTAATTTTCATAATTTTCTCGAGTGAATAAAGGCAATTTAATTGGTATAATTACCAGAATTTTTATTATTATTTTATTAAAACCTTATAATACTTTAATTTTGTTAAAGATTTTTGTATCTTTAGAAAAACATTTGCTTTCTTTGAGCCTTTCTTGTCTCAGAATTTAGTAATTTTTGCACTGAAATAACCCAAATAAACCCACTGTTTGGGCCTGGTCTACCTCGGGATGTGGACTGGCGCTGGTTGCTCTGGTTGAAGGATCCGGAAAAGGGTTCGGCAATGTGGCAGGTTTTGGATGCAGCCGCAGCATCAGAAGCAGTTTGGTTCAGTTTCATCCTGTGCTTGACTTTCCGTTTTCCCTTTTGGCTCTCGCTTCACCAAACTCTTGGATTTTTAATATATACTGGGGTGTGTGTGTGTGCGAGTGTGTAATATTTGCTAGGTTGTGTGTGGCATATTACTTTTTCATAAAGAAGCACAGCGATCGAAAGGATATAAGCCTTGAATGTGAACTAAAACCATTCAAGGGGAGACAGCAAGGAAACAGAAAAGCTGGATATGAGTTTGAATTGAATTTTAAAATATACATTTCTGTGACATTTTCTCAACATTTTCGCTTTAATTAAAATATATATTTTTAAGATTTTTTTTAGGACATTTAAAAATTCGTTTTCATCCTTACAAAAATCTGGCATACAAGTTTTTGTGCAAAAACCAAGGCGTCCCCAGTGCGCTGGTCGTACTTTCACTTTGATAGCCAGTTTTGGTAGCAGTTTTGAGTGCTCGGCACGGTACGTTCATATTCATTTATCATTGATAAGAAACATAATCAAGGAAATGAATGAATGCCAGACTGAGCAAATGAATGAATGAGAGAGTTGCGAGTGCAGCCCGAGTGAGTGAGTGAGTGAGTGAGTGTTTGGCTTGGTTGGGTGGCTTTCCCTGCGCTTTTCCTGCTGAATTTCCCTGCTTCTTTTCCCTCTCTCTATATGTGTATGTACCAAAAAGTGAGTGCACCGCTAAGCGCAGTTGACTTGCATCCCTAAGCTTGACTAACGCCATGTGGCAACTGTTTCTAAATCCCCCGCACATCATTCATCTCCATTTTGCAGCTTCGCAGTTTTCCCGGAGCAACCGGAGCGGAGCTTTTTCCCGCACATTTTCCCCTCCCCCAAACAGTGTTTTTTTTTTCTTTTTGCCACATTCCTGTGCGGTTTTTCGTCCTTGGTCCTGACAAGGTCTGCGCCAGTATCTCGTTCAACTTAAGGCGCCGGAATGTGGCAAGTGCCAGAAGCGGACGAGATACTGGTCCTTGATTGATCCTTATCACAGCCTTCACTCTGGTAATAATCCCATCGATTTCTCTTTTTATTCAGGACAGAATTACTTAAATTAATACTGTGAAAATTGGGAAAAAGCAATAATGGTCGATATATTCATAAGTAACAATCAAGGGTTAGTATCTTTGCCATCGATTCTTCTTTTTATTCAAGACTGAATTACTTAAGTTAATACTTGAAAAATTTGCAAAAAGCAATAATGGTAAAATATTCTCCATATATTCATAAGTAATAATAATCGAAGGTTTAGTATCTTTGCTATCGATTCTTCTTTTCATTCAGGACAGAATTACTTAAATTAATACTGTGAAAATTGGGAAAAAGCGATAATGGTAACAAGAAAATACTCTCCATATATTCATAAGTAATAATAATCAAAGGGTTAGTATCTTTGCCATCGATTCTTCTTTTCATTCAGGACAGAATTACTTAAATTAATACTTGAAAAATTTGCAAAAAGCAATAATGGTCGATATATTCATAAGTAATAATATTTGAAGGGTTAGTATCTTTCTAGCTTAACTACAACATTTCCCATTGATTATATATATATTTTAAGGATTATTTGTGCATTTGCAGAGAAACCTAATTACCCGATGAACGAACACGCTTTCACAATGGCGCTATAACGAGGACCAAGCCATGCAAAATTCACGAGTCCCATTCAACGGCAGTCGGGAAAGGTGAGTGAGTGGGTCACATGTGCCACCGAAACTGGTTAAAAGTCAATTAGTCTAATTGCCCAAATGCAATGAATGTCAATTTTAATGAGGCCACTGTGCAGCGACAACCGCGAAGGCGGACCAAGTGGACAAAGGGTCGTTCCGGTTTCCCTTCTTTTTCTTTTTTTTTTTTTTTTTAGTCAGCTCTTAACTATCTCTCACCTGTCAAAGGAAAGCACAGGGTTCCTCATAATTTCCACTCAAAATCAAAACAAACAGCAATAAACATAAAAATGAAAGCCCAGTGAACAACAAGGCAGCCAACAGACAGAAAAGCAAACTCAAGTGAAAGAAGGTTGAGAAATGTGGAAAGGACTCGGGGTTAGAAAATACCCTGGAAGATAAGGAGAGTGATATTTATTCTCTATCTAAAATATATATATAGTTAGAGAAAGTTCTCTATTTAATCTGTTAGTTAATTTAGGGAAATTTATAAAATTTATAGGAACCACTTTCAGGTTTAACATTTTCTAGGAGATTTTTGTTTCTGCTAAAACTTCAAGGTTCTTATTAGCGAAGGCTCCAGGATTACCTGTGAAGTCTTGCCTTTACTATTTACTCTATTCTCTATTACAAAATTAAATAAACACATTAATAAAGATATATTTTTGTATTTATAAAGATCTGCATGTAAATTTAAAAACAATATTACTAGTAGGACTAGGAGTTTCTTGTCTTACTGTTAAAGTTCCTGTTAAGAAAACTTCATGGACTCCCTGTCAAAACTTACTTTCACTTTTTATTCTCTTTGGAAATAATTATTAATTTTATAATACAAAATTTAAAGACAAAAATTTGTTTAATATATAAAATGAAATTAATCATTTAATATATAAATCTAACTCAATCTTGTAATATCTAAATAAACCTAAACTTGGTTCCCTTCATTCTAAGAACCCAACGGAAGTGCTTCAAGTGAACATTTCCGGGGGTACAGCACGTGTTCAGCCAAAAAGGACAAAGCAGAAACAGGCAGGAAAAGGGAAGAAGGAGAGTAGAATAAGAACGAGCACAAGCGGAGAAGTGAAAAAGGACACTCGTAAACTTTGCACCTCACTTGCTAATGTGGCAGCTTAGAGGCAGGACAACAACAAAATAAAAGCGAAAGATGCTTTCAACATATTTTGTGAAACACTCGGCAAATGCGAAAAGACGGGCAAGTGTCAAAGTTTTGTACTCACATTTTTTTTACACTGATAGCCTCCTTTTCCCTGTAAAAGCCCCTAAGCCATAATTAGAAAGGTCAAAGGTGGTCAAAGAATACAAGAAGAAAGAGGAGTTGTACTTAACTACTAATGTGTCAATTAATTAAAGCAAATTCAGTTGAAATATTTTTTGAAAAATTGAAAAACACCAGAAATGATAAGAGAAAAAGTCCAAGGTGGAAAACAGCACAAATTTAACTACATTTCAAGAGCTTATTCTTTTATTTCTTAATTTTAAATAATTAAATTTAAGTTAATAATTTAACAACTATTTCGCCGGCTCAAAGCAATTCAGTTTTTCCAGCTTAATTCATCAAAAACACCTTTGCCATAATATCCCTCTTTCGAAAGTAAAACCAAAGCCCTCAAAAGTAGGCAACACTATTCCCTCCACCGGAAATCAACATGGCAGCTGGAAAATGGAGGCGAGGTGTGTTCGTGTGTGTGTGTAGGGAAAATGGAAAACACCAGAGAGTAACAGACCCCGGGTTAGTGGTTAGATTTAGCAACGCATAAATTATCCACTGTAATTGAATTAAAATCAATTTTTGCATTCGTGCGCACAGAATGCATTTAGCCAGGGATCAGATGCAGCTGCTCCGGACTCGGATTCGGATTCGGATTGGGGATCCGGGTCCGGGTTTGGCTTCCTGCATCCGTATACTCTCGCTCTCCCAGTCTGCTCTCCATCCATTTCCATTTTGCGCACTTTTTGCCAGCGGGTTGTTAGTGGGGGGCACGCTGGGGTCAGCGGTAACAACAAGCAAACAACATAATCAATGGACTGGTCAACGCACAGACTCCCCTAGTTCCCTACGCACACCATACCGTCACCTGACCAATGAGGCATACACTGCAAGAAATTAGGTATAGGAAATGGTTTTTATGTCTGGAAAGTCTGCAATATTCTTATAAATATTAAGATAAACCTTGCATTTCATGCTAACAGTTAACAATGAATCCCTTAAGCATCTTTTTATGAGTTCCTCTTTGCTTTCTTCTCTTTTTCAGATCTTTCCACAAAGAAAGCACTCTATAAATTCTTAAAGTGCAGAACCAGCATTCATTTTTCAAGCCAAACTTTGACAAATTGATGCTGGCCAAGCTCAAAATCGATTCGGCGGTGGAAAGAGATACTGGAGGGTTGGGATTCCACTCGAACATCATCACATCACTGCGGCTAATTATTACTTTTTTACCTTGACCACGGACCTGCGGGCGGACGGGGCATGGGGCATGGGGCATGGGGCATGAGGTATGTGGAATCCAGGGGCAGATTGAAGCCACTTTGACAGTCGCTGATAAATCAATGTCAAATGGGTGTTTGCAGCGTGGGGTTTTTAGGGATGGGAACAGGGACATAGGCATGAGTGCATTACGTATGCCCGGTGTGTTGGCTAATTTGATTGAAACACACATAATTATGCAACTAAGTTACGGTTGAAGCGGATGGAACATGTCCCAAACGAGTCCAGGGGATTAGGATCTGTGCAAAAGCCCACTCCCGGGAGAGCCAGATTGGGTGTGGGATGAAGTGGGATTCGTAGGGATTCGTAGGGATTCACAGGACAGTCAAACTCTGCTCATTAGCATTCACGCTTGTTTCAGTGATAATTATTAGCTTTCAACAGTAAGCAAAAGAAATGTGATATGTAGTTCCATTGAATTTAGTTCCGAAATCACATCATTCTGAACTTTATTAAACCATAGCAAGCCCTTGGCTTTATATCCAAATTGTGAACATTCGGAATGATTTATTTATTTTAACTTTTGCTTAAACACGTAGCATATTTTGAGTTAAGTTTTTTTTTTTTCTTTTGTACTTCCTAATACATACCGACACTAAAGCTGAGGCTTTCAAGCAATCGGCATGTTTTAGTATAGTCCCTAGTCAGTACATTTTCTACACCAACTGTTTAAAAGTGGTCTCAGAGACAAACACTTAAAAATTCCATATACGTATTTATTTATTCATTTTTTTTGGTGAACATATCCAAAGCAAAATTATTCAAGTTCCAGTGGCGTGATCCCCTCCGCAGGCATATCAGGTGAGAGTAAGAGCGATTTGCTGAAGACCCTTGGGTCAGGACACCTACGGCGGAATCGCCGATTGTTCCGGATTGAAGATGAAGCCCGAGCAGCTGAATCGTCTAATCCGAGGCAATGGTCGAGTGCAACCATGGTTCCTCCGGAATACCAGCGAGATCTACGAGAGTGCAGTGAGATCATATTACGAGCATGGAGCCTCAGGCCACACAACACGTAAGTACTGGAATTAAAGAAGAGATATGTGTATTTTAACAATTTATACATGTTTTTTAAATTGCAATTTATAAGTTATTTTGTTTATAAGTTATTTTTGCTATCTTAAAGCCTTAGGAATGGGTTTTACCCTTAATGTTAAGGTTAAAAATGGTCATTAGACCTATAAACAGAAGCACTAGTTGTACTTGTTTTTAAAAAAGAACCGATTATCTATTCTCCTGTAATTTATCCTATTGAAACACATCAGCAAAGTGCTCTTAAGAAGCTAATTTGTGGTGTAAAGTGCAAGAACACACTCTCTGTTTAGGTTTTAGATAGCTATCAGATCTATAATCTATAATCTATCAGATTATCTATCCTTCTGTAATTTATTATATTAAACAACCTCAGCATAGTGCTCTTAAGCAGCTAATTTGTAATGTAAAGTGTAAGAACGCAGTCTCTGTTTAGGTTTTAGATAGCTATCTGATCTATAATCTATCTATAATCTATCAGATTATCTATCCTTCTGTAATTTATCCTATTGAAACACATCAGCAAAGAGCTCTTAAGCAACTAATTTGTGATGTAAAGTGCAAGAACACACTCTCTGTTTAGGTTTTAGATAGCTAAACATCAGCTCTAGTTAAATTTGTTTAAAAAACTTATTAATTATCTATTTTTATATTATTTATTCTGTTAAAAAATACCAATAAAGTGCTCTTAAGCAGCTAATTTACGATGTACAGCGCAAGGACACACTCCCTATTAAGGTCCAAGAGAGTCATCTTATTATCTATTTTCTTGTAATTTATGCTATCGAAAACGACCATCGGAGTGTTCTTAAAAACAGCTATAATGCCTTTCCTTTCTCCTTAATTTTCTATCTAAAAACAATAGACTTAAATATTTTGCTTAGCCAAATAAGGCTTGAGAAGAAGTTCAGGTTTCTATTAGCTCTTAAATACATCAGAAGCTATATGATAAAGTGGGTTCAATTCCACTTATACATTAACTAAAAGAAAGAATAGCCATAAAACTGAGAGATTAGTTTGAAACAAAGGGAGATCGTCTAAATCAATTATGTCCAAATATTTATAGGTATTTATTTGCTTAAACATATAATCCCAAATCGGGATCATCTAGATCGACTTGACTTGTAACATCCTTTCTCTCCCCGACTTCCAGATAAAAAGCACTCTCGCTTGCCCCATCAAACGGAGGAGAATCCGGGCCCAATAAGGAAGCTAAAGAAGGCAGAGACAAAGCCTAGTTATCTTGACGAATATCCTCGTAGCCACCAGATGCAGGCAAAGCAGGCGGCAATTATAGCCTCCGGCCAGCTACTGCCCAAGAGGATTCAAACCAGCAGCCGCCAGCGTTCGATGTCCTTCTCGCTGGGCGGCAAGGATATGGTCAGTGGCGGTCGTCCTTACTCCATCCTTGGGAAGACGGAAAAGGAGGACTGCAGCTCTACGAATGTCTCCAGCTCCAGCAGTCAACCCTCGGATCACATGCTCGGAACGGCTTCCTATCCGCGTTGCCTGCAGAAGAGCCGAGCAATGGCCCGAAGGGAACGCAAGGTGGCACGACAGGAAGAAAAGGATGCCGAGGAGAACAACACACAGCAGCTGGACATGGACATGAGGTTGTTCAGTGCCCGATCCCTGAGTGTGCCACCACCCACGGGCCTGGGAATGGGCAACGCTCTGCCCGGTCGGATGCCACCATGTCGCAAACATCACATGAATGCCATAGAGAAGACCACGCTGGCGAAGCCACCATTGATACCCATGGGAGAGGGTGACTCCCTGATGACCGTTGATGAGGCGTTAAAGCGCAAGATTTCTGTGGTAGATTCCGTCAAGGGGCATAAAACTAATTCAGAGTTGGGCCACCATTTGACCACCAAGGGAAACGGAAACCTACGCAACGGAAGTAACATACCCGATGTGATCCGTCAGCCTCCAAAGATGCGCTTCCGTTTCCATACTCTAGGTGGGATTTTGAGGTAATAAAGCTTCGTTTCATTAATTGAATCCCATTTATCTCTTCCTAGGTGATCGTGCCAAGCAATTCGAGTACATTCAATTCGCCGATGGACCGGTGAGCAGTTATGCCTTCAATCGCCGTTCTCAGGTTGGTGGTTACCCGCGTAGATTACACAAAGGTAGCAGCACCAGCTCTAGTTCCAGTCTCAACACAATCGGGAGACAGGATTATCAGCAGGTTCAGCCACAACAGCAATCGCGAACACTCACCGGTCGCAATGTCCTCTATGCGAATCATATGCAAAGAAGCCGCAGCCTGGAGGCAACATCCAGTGGTCATCGTTTGGAGACACCTGAGCCACCGCCAGTGCCAGAAGTTAAGGATGTGTATCGTAACTTGGAAACCCTAAGGAGCACGCGGGGATCTAGTGTGGATTTAAGCTCACGCTTATCAGCCAGGAAACACCCATCGGCAGAGAATTCAGGTAAGGAATACACACATATATATTATATTATCTCATCATCATCATCATCAACATCATCAGCATCCTCATCATCAAACCATGGACAAATCAATGCTGAAGGAGTCAAGTCAATCAAATGGGCAGATAACACAGAGGAAAATCCAAAAAGCAAGTCCTTAAGAACAGGCACTTTAGAATCTAGAGTGTCTAGGCAATCGAGTCGTCACTCTGCCGATGCAGGGCCACTGGAAAGGAGTTATGTAACCAATTCTCGGACAATGAATCCAGATTACAGGGTAACAACTGTTACCCCAAAACAGAATTCAAATTATAGTGCACATAACGAAAGCAATGGAACACCAAGGGATATCGATTGGCGTGGATCTTCGACGACCAAAGCACAATCCCAGCGATTGTTAGTAGGTGCGTCATTCAAGGGATCTTCGGTGGATCCTTCGGATGCCGCATCGGGTATATTTGTCGAAGAATCCCGTCCGTATCCTGCACACCATGAGCCAGCTCGTATCACTTGCACTGCCGTGCGACGAGCGCAATTGCAACAAAGTCCTTCTGACGAGGACTTTTCGAATAGCCTCAGCAGGGCCCAGGCCAGGACCAAGCACAAAGTGAAGGCAACACTAGAGAAACCCAAGCAGCGAGTTTGCGCTGGGAATGCCAACCGGCTAAGTCGCTCCAGTCATCGTTCCTTTTACCAGGCAGCCCAAGAGGAGAACCTGTCGGCAGGACATGCAACTGATAAATGTGAACACAAGCAGAAACAGGAGGAGTCGGAGAAAAAGTCGGAGAAGTCGGAAAAGAAGTCGGAGCAGAGAGAGCCAAATCTGGATATGCAAAAGTGGGTGCAAGGATCCAGAGCCATCACTGTTCCGTCATCTCAGCCGGTAAAGGCTGCCCTACAGCTCAGAGGAAACAATCATTTGTTGGCTGCCAGTGCCTCGCAGGTATGTCGATCTATAGAGAAAGAAAATAAAAATAATACTCTAACTTTTCCCTGATCCCTTCGCAGGTGTCGGCCTACAAGCGTGCCTATCGCAACCATCAGCAAATGCTAAAGGTGGAGGCCCTACACCAGCAGGCACAGTCTATGAAGAAGCCCAACCTGAAGCTGAACCCAAGCCGCAGTTCGGAGACGAGGCCGCACGTGACACCGCTGCAGCTTCCAGCTGCAGACCTAAGACCCTTTCACCTACCAAGGATGCAAGGCCGACAGGGACCTACTCTGGCGGTTAGTCGAACCTCGGTTCGTGCCGCTCTCAAGGCCACTGCAGATGGAAAAATAAAAAGGATGGCTTCAAGAAACGCAGCCAATGGCTCCCCAAGATCACCAGTAAAAGCAGCAGGTAAGTATGTTGCTCCTTCTACTATCAGAATTTTTCTTAATGCAGCTTGGCATTGCAGCAACTCCTGTAACAGCGCCCTTGACTGCAGGCGGAAAGCCAACGTCCAGGCAAAAGTCACAGACACCGCGTACACCAAAAGCCAGCGGAAAGGGAGCAGTGTCAGGAGCTGCAACTGCAACAAAAGCAGCAGCGGGGACTAAAACAAGGACTAAACCAGATGGAGGAGACGCCCAAAGGAATGGGGCAGTAGGACGAGCAATGCGGCAATCAGCTGTGATGCAAACCGTGCAGCAGCAATACTCCTGCAACGGCAACGGCAGCAACTGCAGCGGTAAAGGCAGTCCGCTGCTTGGCTATCGCCGTGATACCGTTAACCGCGCTGCGTTATCACTGCTGCAGCGACGCGACGAATCCGAGCTGAAGTCGGCACAAAGCCCACAGCATCGTAAACAGCATCAGCATCAGCATCAGCGCCAGCAGCAGCAGCAGCAACAGCAGCAGCAGCAGCAACAGCAGCAGCAGCAGCAACAGCAGCAGCAGCAGCAGCAACATTGCCGTCACTTATACTTTCAAAACACACCATGGCGACACAGCTACTAAATCCAGACTTTTTAGAAATAACTAATGTATTTGCCTATTTTACTGTTCAGTCCAGAAGCATAGTAGTAAAAAATGAAAATGTATTAGAAACCAAACCGAAACATCTGTTATAATGTCAAAAACTTTAACCAAAGCTCCCAAGCCAATCCTTTGAGATCGATAGATAAGAAAACAAAACAGAAATAACTCTGTTTTTGTATACCCATAAAAAGTATTATAAATTTAGTCAGAAGCTTAAAACACTGTGAAGTAGCCATTTCCGACCCTATAAATCATATATATTCTTGATCAGCATAACTTTGTCAAGAATGCATCCGCTCCTGCGTTAGTTGTTTGGCGCTTAACAAATCTTCATACTAAATTTAATTGTTTAAGAATTCCAATTATTTTTAAAATTTTTACAATTTTAATGATTTAACCCCTTACAATTTTTTTTTTTTTATTTAAAATGTCTGTTTTGCAACTTGAGATGGCCAGAAAGATTCGCCTGTTAATGCCGATCAAGAATATATATGATATATATATAACATCATTTTTGGTGGTCGCTGAGGTATCCCGTTACCAGGTCGCGTGTCACCGGCTGCAGGAGCAGCAATAATGGCCATTTAATCCGCGGCCACAACAACGGAGCAGAAACTACAAATTGGTTTAGGCATTCATTTGCCGCCTAAGTGGCCAGCAATCGGAAGAGTCCCTTCACTCGCACTCACGACACTCTTCCCCTTTTTATAATATAATCCGAGAGGGGTGGGTTTTCGTGTTTGTGAATAAGGGGAAAAAGCAGCGGAGCCAGTGATCGTAGATTTTGTTGCAGCCTGAAAGTGTGTAATCAACAAATGACATTCGTTTAAAATTCTACACTCTGCAAAAGTGTAATTTACAGAAAATTAAATTTTTGTCAATTATTGAACATTTGAACGATGTTACCCCTTATAAAATTGTGAAATTTCTAAAATAATTTTATTTTTTGGCTGGACATGGATAGATCGATTCGGCTGTTTTTGCTGATCACGAAAATATATAGTTTATAGGGTCGGAAATGATTTTTAACCATTTTATAACAAAAATAAAGATATTGTATTTATTCAAATTTGGCGGTTTTCTATATGGCAGTTTTCTACATGGCAGTTTTCTACATGGCGGTTTTCTACTTGGCGGCAACTGATCGTCTGTTTAAATTTGAAATGGCCGGTCAGTTGCCGCCATACAGAGTAACAGCAAAAATTGTTGTTGTTGTAAAAAAAAATGTTGTTGTTGTAAAAAACAAATTGTTGTTGTTGTAATTTGTTGTACAATAATTGTTGTTGTTGTTGTAGGCTATAGCGACGCTTCAATTTGGTGCAAAACCATCGATTTCAGGTTTGAGGTACCAGGCGAACAGAAATCAGCAGCAAGCAACTGCATTTTTGGTGGTCAAGAGTTGCCAGATCGATGGCATATGCGATCGATCTGGCACCATTAGGCAGTCAAGCGTTGCCGGATTGATGGCATATGCGATCGATCTGGCACCATTAGGCAGTCCAGCGTTCCCGGATCGATGGCGCATGTGATCGATCTGGCAACTTCTGACCACCAAAAATGCAGTTGCTTGCTGCTGATTTCTGTTCGCCTGGTACCTCAAACCTGAAATCGATGGTTTTGCACCAAATTGAAGCGTCGCTATAGCCTACAACAACAACAACAATTATTGTACAACAAATTACAACAACAACAATTTGTTTTTTACAACAACAACATTTTTTTTTACAACAACAACAATTTTTGCTGTTACTCTGTATGGCGGCAACTGACCGGCCATTTCAAATTTAAACAGACGATCAGTTGCCGCCAAGTAGAAAACCGCCATGTAGAAAACTGCCATGTAGAAAACTGCCATATAGAAAACCGCCAAATTTGAATAAATACAATATCTTTATTTTTGTTATAAAATGGTTAAAAATCATTTCCGACCCTATAAACTATATATTTTCGTGATCAGCAAAAACAGCCGAATCGATCTATCCATGTCCAGCCAAAAAATAAAATTATTTTAGAAATTTCACAATTTTATAAGGGGTAACATCGTTCAAATGTTCAATAATTGACAAAAATTTAATTTTCTGTAAATTCTGTAAAAATTGACTATGCAGATTTATTACCCGCCTAAAAACTAACATATGGATGGTTTCCAAATACAAATTAATGCTTTTTTGCCCTAGTTATAAAATTTTAAACATTTGATTTGCCCAATTTATTTCTTAAATTATTCTTTATTGTATTTATTAATTATTTAGTTTATTAATATTACACTTAAATATATTTTACACTTTTGCAGAATGTAGAATTTTAAACAAATCTCATTTGTTGATTACACACTTTCAGGCTGCAACAAAACCCACGCCTTTCGGGTTTTATTATACAAAGGGGATGAGTGCCGTGAGTGGGTATGAAGGGACTCCTCCGATTGCTGGCCACTTAGGCGGCAAATGAATGCCTAAACCAATTTGTAGTTTCTGCTCCGTTGTTGTGGCCTCGGATTAAATGGCCATATTTGCTTATCCTGCAGCCGGCGACACGCGACCTGTAAGGGTTACATCATTAAAATTGAGAAAAATCTAAAAAATAAATGGATTTCTGAAAACCTTATATTTAGTATGCAGATTTGTTAAGCGTCAAACTAACACGGGAGCGGTTTCCGAATTGAAATTAATGCATTTTTGACAAAGTTATGAGATTTTTAAACTTCGACTGTCCCAAAAAGTATTAAAAAATTATTAAGTAAAAATTTCGATTTTAGGAATCTTGCAGAGGAAAATATAATTTTTATCAGTGAAGGAGCCATTTCCGACCCTATAAATCATATATATTCTTGATCAGCATTAACAGGCGAATCTTTCTGGCCATCTCAAGTTGCAAAACAGACATTTCTAATTTTTTCAAAAAATTTTAAGGGGTTCCATCATTAAAATTGTGAAAAATCTAAAAAATAATTGGATTTCTTAAAACCTTAAATTTAGTATGCAGATTTGTTAAGCGTCAAACAACTAACACGGGAGCGGTTTCCGAATTGAAATTAATGCATTTTTGACAAAGTTATGAGATTTTTAAACTTCGACTGTCCCAAAAAGTATTAAAAAATTATTAAGTAAAAATTTCGATTTTAGGAATCTTGCAGAGGAAAATATAATTTTTATCAGTGAAGGAGCCATTTCCGACCCTATAAATCATATATATTCTTGATCAGCATTAACAGGCGAATCTTTCTGGCCATCTCAAGTTGCAAAACAGACATTTCTAATTTTTTCAAAAAATTTTAAGGGGTTCCATCATTAAAATTGTGAAAAATCTAAAAAATAATTGGATTTCTTAAAACCTTAAATTTAGTATGCAGATTTGTTAAGCGTCAAACAACTAACACGGGAGCGGTTTCCGAATTGAAATTAATGCATTTTTGACAAAGTTATGAGATTTTTAAACTTCGACTGTCCCAAAAAGTATTAAAAAATTATTAAGTAAAAATTTCGATTTTAGGAATCTTGCAGAGGAAAATATAATTTTTATCAGTGAAGGAGCCATTTCCGACCCTATAAATCATATATATTCTTGATCAGCATTAACAGGCGAATCTTTCTGGCCATCTCAAGTTGCAAAACAGACATTTCTAATTTTTTCAACAAATTTTGAGGGGTTCCATCATTAAAATTGTGTATATTGTATATATTCTTGATCAGCATTAACAGGCGAATCTTTCTGGCCATCTCAAGTTGCAAAACAGACATTTCTAATTTTTTCAAAAAATTTTAATTTAATTTAAATTTGTGAAAAATCTAAAAAATAATTGGATTTCTTAAAACCTTAAATTTAGTATGCAGATTTGTTAAGCGTCAAACAACTAACACGGGAGCGGTTTCCGAATTGAAATTAATGCATTTTTGACAAAGTTATGAGATTTTTAAACTTCGACTGTCCCAAAAAGTATTAAAAAATTATTAAGTAAAAATTTCCATTTTAGGAATCTTGCAGAGGGAAATATAATTTTTATCAGTGAAGGAGCCATTTCCGACTCTATAAATCATATATATTCTTGATCAGCATTAACAGGCGAATCTTTCTGGCCATCTCAAGTTGCAAAACAGACATTTCTAATTTTTTCAAAAAATTTTAAGGGGTTCCATCATTAAAATTGTGAAAAATCTAAAAAATAATTGGATTTCTTAAAACCTTAAATTTAGTATGCAGATTTGTTAAGCGTCAAACAACTAACACGGGAGCGGTTTCCGAATTGAAATTAATGCATTTTTGACAAAGTTATGAGATTTTTAAACTTCGACTGTCCCAAAAAGTATTAAAAAATTATTAAGTAAAAATTTCGATTTTAGGAATCTTGCAGAGGAAAATATAATTTTTATCAGTGAAGGAGCCATTTCCGACCCTATAAATCATATATATTCTTGATCAGCATTAACAGGCGAATCTTTCTGGCCATCTCAAGTTGCAAAACAGACATTTCTAATTTTTTCAAAAAATTTTAAGGGGTTCCATCATTAAAATTGTGAAAAATCTAAAAAATAATTGGATTTCTTAAAACCTTAAATTTAGTATGCAGATTTGTTAAGCGTCAAACAACTAACACGGGAGCGGTTTCCGAATTGAAATTAATGCATTTTTGACAAAGTTATGAGATTTTTAAACTTCGACTGTCCCAAAAAGTATTAAAAAATTATTAAGTAAAAATTTCCATTTTAGGAATCTTGCAGAGGAAAATATAATTTTTATCAGTGAAGGAGCCATTTCCGACCCTATAAATCATATATATTCTTGATCAGCATTAACAGGCGAATCTTTCTGGCCATCTCAAGTTGCAAAACAGACATTTCTAATTTTTTCAAAAAATTTTAAGGGGTTCCATCATTAAAATTGTGAAAAATCTAAAAAATAATTGGATTTCTTAAAACCTTATATTTAGTATGCAGATTTGTTAAGCGTCAAACAACTAACAAACAAACAACTGACAAAGTTATGAGATTTTTAAACTTCGACTGTCCCAAAAAGTATTAAAAAATTATTAAGTAAAAATTTCGATTTTAGGAATCTTGCAGAGGAAAATATAATTTTTATCAGTGAAGGAGCCATTTCCGACCCTATAAATCATATATATTCTTGATCAGCATTAACAGGCGAATCTTTCTGGCCATCTCAAGTTGCAAAACAGACATTTCTAATTTTTTCAAAAAATTTTAAGGGGTTCCATCATTAAAATTGTGAAAAATCTAAAAAATAATTGGATTTCTTAAAACCTTAAATTTAGTATGCAGATTTGTTAAGCGTCAAACAACTAACACGGGAGCGGTTTCCGAATTGAAATTAATGCATTTTTGACAAAGTTATGAGATTTTTAAACTTCGACTGTCCCAAAAAGTATTAAAAAATTATTAAGTAAAAATTTCGATTTTAGGAATCTTGCAGAGGAAAATATAATTTTTATCAGTGAAGGAGCCATTTCCGACCCTATAAATCATATATATTCTTGATCAGCATTAACAGGCGAATCTTTCTGGCCATCTCAAGTTGCAAAACAGACATTTCTAATTTTTTCAAAAAATTTTAAGGGGTTCCATCATTAAAATTGTGAAAAATCTAAAAAATAATTGGATTTCTTAAAACCTTAAATTTAGTATGCAGATTTGTTAAGCGTCAAACAACTAACACGGGAGCGGTTTCCGAATTGAAATTAATGCATTTTTGACAAAGTTATGAGATTTTTAAACTTCGACTGTCCCAAAAAGTATTAAAAAATTATTAAGTAAAAATTTCCATTTTAGGAATCTTGCAGAGGAAAATATAATTTTTATCAGTGAAGGAGCCATTTCCGACCCTATAAATCATATATATTCTTGATCAGCATTAACAGGCGAATCTTTCTGGCCATCTCAAGTTGCAAAACAGACATTTCTAATTTTTTCAAAAAATTTTAAGGGGTTCCATCATTAAAATTGTGAAAAATCTAAAAAATAATTGGATTTCTTAAAACCTTAAATTTAGTATGCAGATTTGTTAAGCGTCAAACAACTAACACGGGAGCGGTTTCCGAATTGAAATTAATGCATTTTTGACAAAGTTATGAGATTTTTAAACTTCGACTGTCCCAAAAAGTATTAAAAAATTATTAAGTAAAAATTTCCATTTTAGGAATCTTGCAGAGGAAAATATAATTTTTATCAGTGAAGGAGCCATTTCCGACCCTATAAATCATATATATTCTTGATCAGCATTAACAGGCGAATCTTTCTGGCCATCTCAAGTTGCAAAACAGACATTTCTAATTTTTTCAAAAAATTTTAAGGGGTTCCATCATTAAAATTGTGAAAAATCTAAAAAATAATTGGATTTCTTAAAACCTTAAATTTAGTATGCAGATTTGTTAAGCGTCAAACAACTAACACGGGAGCGGTTTCCGAATTGAAATTAATGCATTTTTGACAAAGTTATGAGATTTTTAAACTTCGACTGTCCCAAAAAGTATTAAAAAATTATTAAGTAAAAATTTCCATTTTAGGAATCTTGCAGAGGAAAATATAATTTTTATCAGTGAAGGAGCCATTTCCGACCCTATAAATCATATATATTCTTGATCAGCATTAACAGGCGAATCTTTCTGGCCATCTCAAGTTGCAAAACAGACATTTCTAATTTTTTCAAAAAATTGTAAGGGGTTCCATCATTAAAATTGTGAAAAATCTAAAAAATAATTGGATTTCTTAAAACCTTAAATTTAGTATGCAGATTTGTTAAGCGTCAAACAACTAACACGGGAGCGGTTTCCGAATTGAAATTAATGCATTTTTGACAAAGTTATGAGATTTTTAAACTTCGACTGTCCCAAAAAGTATTAAAAAATTATTAAGTAAAAATTTCCATTTTAGAAATCTTGCAGAGGAAAATATAATTTTTATCAGTGAAGGAGCCATTTCCGACCCTATAAATCATATATATTCTTGATCAGCATTAACAGGCGAATCTTTCTGGCCATCTCAAGTTGCAAAACAGACATTTTTGACAAAGTTATGAGATTTTTAAACTTCGACTGTCCCAAAAAGTATTAAAAAATTATTAAGTAAAAATTTCCTTTTTAGGAATCTTGCAGAGGAAAATATAATTTTTATCAGTGAAGGAGCCATTTCCGACCCTATAAATCATATATATTCTTGATCAGCATTAACAGGCGAATCTTTCTGGCCATCTCAAGTTGCAAAACAGACATTTCTAATTTTTTCAAAAAATTTTAAGGGGTTCCATCATTAAAATTGTGAAAAATCTAAAAAAATAATTGGATTTCTTAAAACCTTAAATTTAGTATGCAGATTTGTTAAGCGTCAAACAACTAACACGGGAGCGGTTTCCGAATTGAAATTAATGCATTTTTGACAAAGTTATGAGATTTTTAAACTTCGACTGTCCCAAAAAGTATTAAAAAATTATTAAGTAAAAATTTCGATTTTAGGAATCTTGCAGAGGAAAATATAATTTTTATCAGTGAAGGAGCCATTTCCGACCCTATAAATCATATATATTCTTGATCAGCATTAACAGGCGAATCTTTCTGGCCATCTCAAGTTGCAAAACAGACATTTCTAATTTTTTCAAAAAATTTTAAGGGGTTCCATCATTAAAATTGTGAAAAATCTAAAAAATAATTGGATTTCTTAAAACCTTAAATTTAGTATGCAGATTTGTTAAGCGTCAAACAACTAACACGGGAGCGGTTTCCGAATTGAAATTAATGCATTTTTGACAAAGTTATGAGATTTTTAAACTTCGACTGTCCCAAAAAGTATTAAAAAATTATTAAGTAAAAATTTCCATTTTAGGAATCTTGCAGAGGAAAATATAATTTTTATCAGTGAAGGAGCCATTTCCGACCCTATAAATCATATATATTCTTGATCAGCATTAACAGGCGAATCTTTCTGGCCATCTCAAGTTGCAAAACAGACATTTTTGACAAAGTTATGAGATTTTTAAACTTCGACTGTCCCAAAAAGTATTAAAAAATTATTAAGTAAAAATTTCCATTTTAGAAATCTTGCAGAGGAAAATATAATTTTTATCAGTGAAGGAGCCATTTCCGACCCTATAAATCATATATATTCTTGATCAGCATTAACAGGCGAATCTTTCTGGCCATCTCAAGTTGCAAAACAGACATTTTTGACAAAGTTATGAGATTTTTAAACTTCGACTGTCCCAAAAAGTATTAAAAAATTATTAAGTAAAAATTTCCTTTTTAGGAATCTTGCAGAGGAAAATATAATTTTTATCAGTGAAGGAGCCATTTCCGACCCTATAAATCATATATATTCTTGATCAGCATTAACAGACGAATCTTTCTGGCCATCTCAAGTTGCAAAACAGACATTTCTAATTTTTTCAAAAAATTTTAAGGGGTTCCATCATTAAAATTGTGAAAAATCTAAAAAAATAATTGGATTTCTTAAAACCTTAAATTTAGTATGCAGATTTGTTAAGCGTCAAACAACTAACACGGGAGCGGTTTCCGAATTGAAATTAATGCATTTTTGACAAAGTTATGAGATTTTTAAACTTCGACTGTCCCAAAAAGTATTAAAAAATTATTAAGTAAAAATTTCGATTTTAGAAATCTTGCAGAGGAAAATATAATTTTTATCAGTGAAGGAGCCATTTCCGACCCTATAAATCATATATATTCTTGATCAGCATTAACAGGCGAATCTTTCTGGCCATCTCAAGTTGCAAAACAGACATTTCTAATTTTTTCAAAAAATTTTAAGGGGTTCCATCATTAAAATTGTGAAAAATCTAAAAAATAATTGGATTTCTTAAAACCTTAAATTTAGTATGCAGATTTGTTAAGCGTCAAACAACTAACACGGGAGCGGTTTCCGAATTGAAATTAATGCATTTTTGACAAAGTTATGAGATTTTTAAACTTCGACTGTCCCAAAAAGTATTAAAAAATTATTAAGTAAAAATTTCCATTTTAGGAATCTTGCAGAGGAAAATATAATTTTTATCAGTGAAGGAGCCATTTCCGACCCTATAAATCATATATATTCTTGATCAGCATTAACAGGCGAATCTTTCTGGCCATCTCAAGTTGCAAAACAGACATTTTTGACAAAGTTATGAGATTTTTAAACTTCGACTGTCCCAAAAAGTATTAAAAAATTATTAAGTAAAAATTTTGATTTTAGGAATCTTGCAGAGGAAAATATAATTTTTATCAGTGAAGGAGCCATTTCCGACCCTATAAATCATATATATTCTTGATCAGCATTAACAGGCGAATCTTTCTGGCCATCTCAAGTTGCAAAACAGACATTTCTAATTTTTTCAAAAAATTTTAAGGGGTTCCATCATTAAAATTGTGAAAAATCTAAAAAAATAATTGGATTTCTTAAAACCTTAAATTTAGTATGCAGATTTGTTAAGCGTCAAACAACTAACATGGGAGCGGTTTCCGAATTGAAATTAATGCATTTTTGACAAAGTTATGAGATTTTTAAACTTCAACTGTCCCAAAAAGTATTAAAAAATTATTAAGTAAAAATTTCCATTTTAGGAATCTTGCAGAGGAAAATATAATTTTTATCAGTGAAGGAGCCATTTCCGACCCTATAAATCATATATATTCTTGATCAGCATTAACAGGCGAATCTTTCTGGCCATCTCAAGTTGCAAAACAGACATTTCTAATTTTTTCAAAAAATTTTAAGGGGTTCCATCATTAAAATTGTGAAAAATCTAAAAAATAATTGGATTTCTTAAAACCTTAAATTTAGTATGCAGATTTGTTAAGCGTCAAACAACTAACACGGGAGCGGTTTCCGAATTGAAATTAATGCATTTTTGACAAAGTTATGAGATTTTTAAACTTCGACTGTCCCAAAAAGTATTAAAAAATTATTAAGTAAAAATTTCCATTTTAGGAATCTTGCAGAGGAAAATATAATTTTTATCAGTGAAGGAGCCATTTCCGACCCTATAAATCATATATATTCTTGATCAGCATTAACAGGCGAATCTTTCTGGCCATCTCAAGTTGCAAAACAGACATTTTTGACAAAGTTATGAGATTTTTAAACTTCGACTGTCCCAAAAAGTATTAAAAAATTATTAAGTAAAAATTTCGATTTTAGGAATCTTGCAGAGGAAAATATAATTTTTATCAGTGAAGGAGCCATTTCCGACCCTATAAATCATATATATTCTTGATCAGCATTAACAGGCGAATCTTTCTGGCCATCTCAAGTTGCAAAACAGACATTTCTAATTTTTTCAAAAAATTTTAAGGGGTTCCATCATTAAAATTGTGAAAAATCTAAAAAAATAATTGGATTTCTTAAAACCTTAAATTTAGTATGCAGATTTGTTAAGCGTCAAACAACTAACACGGGAGCGGTTTCCGAATTGAAATTAATGCATTTTTGACAAAGTTATGAGATTTTTAAACTTCGACTGTCCCAAAAAGTATTAAAAAATTATTAAGTAAAAATTTCGATTTTAGGAATCTTGCAGAGGAAAATATAATTTTTATCAGTGAAGGAGCCATTTCCGACCCTATAAATCATATATATTCTTGATCAGCATTAACAGGCGAATCTTTCTGGCCATCTCAAGTTGCAAAACAGACATTTCTAATTTTTTCAAAAAATTTTAAGGGGTTCCATCATTAAAATTGTGAAAAATCTAAAAAATAATTGGATTTCTTAAAACCTTAAATTTAGTATGCAGATTTGTTAAGCGTCAAACAACTAACACGGGAGCGGTTTCCGAATTGAAATTAATGCATTTTTGACAAAGTTATGAGATTTTTAAACTTCGACTGTCCCAAAAAGTATTAAAAAATTATTAAGTAAAAATTTCCATTTTAGGAATCTTGCAGAGGAAAATATAATTTTTATCAGTGAAGGAGCCATTTCCGACCCTATAAATCATATATATTCTTGATCAGCATTAACAGGCGAATCTTTCTGGCCATCTCAAGTTGCAAAACAGACATTTTTGACAAAGTTATGAGATTTTTAAACTTCGACTGTCCCAAAAAGTATTAAAAAATTATTAAGTAAAAATTTCGATTTTAGGAATCTTGCAGAGGAAAATATAATTTTTATCAGTGAAGGAGCCATTTCCGACCCTATAAATCATATATATTCTTGATCAGCATTAACAGGCGAATCTTTCTGGCCATCTCAAGTTGCAAAACAGACATTTCTAATTTTTTCAAAAAATTTTAAGGGGTTCCATCATTAAAATTGTGAAAAATCTAAAAAAATAATTGGATTTCTTAAAACCTTAAATTTAGTATGCAGATTTGTTAAGCGTCAAACAACTAACACGGGAGCGGTTTCCGAATTGAAATTAATGCATTTTTGACAAAGTTATGAGATTTTTAAACTTCGACTGTCCCAAAAAGTATTAAAAAATTATTAAGTAAAAATTTCCATTTTAGGAATCTTGCAGAGGAAAATATAATTTTTATCAGTGAAGGAGCCATTTCCGACCCTATAAATCATATATATTCTTGATCAGCATTAACAGGCGAATCTTTCTGGCCATCTCAAGTTGCAAAACAGACATTTCTAATTTTTTCAAAAAATTTTAAGGGGTTCCATCATTAAAATTGTGAAAAATCTAAAAAATAATTGGATTTCTTAAAACCTTAAATTTAGTATGCAGATTTGTTAAGCGTCAAACAACTAACACGGGAGCGGTTTCCGAATTGAAATTAATGCATTTTTGACAAAGTTATGAGATTTTTAAACTTCGACTGTCCCAAAAAGTATTAAAAAATTATTAAGTAAAAATTTCCATTTTAGGAATCTTGCAGAGGAAAATATAATTTTTATCAGTGAAGGAGCCATTTCCGACCCTATAAATCATATATATTCTTGATCAGCATTAACAGGCGAATCTTTCTGGCCATCTCAAGTTGCAAAACAGACATTTTTGACAAAGTTATGAGATTTTTAAACTTCGACTGTCCCAAAAAGTATTAAAAAATTATTAAGTAAAAATTTCGATTTTAGGAATCTTGCAGAGGAAAATATAATTTTTATCAGTGAAGGAGCCATTTCCGACCCTATAAATCATATATATTCTTGATCAGCATTAACAGGCGAATCTTTCTGGCCATCTCAAGTTGCAAAACAGACATTTCTAATTTTTTCAAAAAATTTTAAGGGGTTCCATCATTAAAATTGTGAAAAATCTAAAAAAATAATTGGATTTCTTAAAACCTTAAATTTAGTATGCAGATTTGTTAAGCGTCAAACAACTAACACGGGAGCGGTTTCCGAATTGAAATTAATGCATTTTTGACAAAGTTATGAGATTTTTAAACTTCGACTGTCCCAAAAAGTATTAAAAAATTATTAAGTAAAAATTTCGATTTTAGGAATCTTGCAGAGGAAAATATAATTTTTATCAGTGAAGGAGCCATTTCCGACCCTATAAATCATATATATTCTTGATCAGCATTAACAGGCGAATCTTTCTGGCCATCTCAAGTTGCAAAACAGACATTTCTAATTTTTTCAAAAAATTTTAAGGGGTTCCATCATTAAAATTGTGAAAAATCTAAAAAATAATTGGATTTCTTAAAACCTTAAATTTAGTATGCAGATTTGTTAAGCGTCAAACAACTAACACGGGAGCGGTTTCCGAATTGAAATTAATGCATTTTTGACAAAGTTATGAGATTTTTAAACTTCGACTGTCCCAAAAAGTATTAAAAAATTATTAAGTAAAAATTTCGATTTTAGGAATCTTGCAGAGGAAAATATAATTTTTATCAGTGAAGGAGCCATTTCCGACCCTATAAATCATATATATTCTTGATCAGCATTAACAGGCGAATCTTTCTGGCCATCTCAAGTTGCAAAACAGACATTTCTAATTTTTTCAAAAAATTTTAAGGGGTTCCATCATTAAAATTGTGAAAAATCTAAAAAATAATTGGATTTCTTAAAACCTTAAATTTAGTATGCAGATTTGTTAAGCGTCAAACAACTAACACGGGAGCGGTTTCCGAATTGAAATTAATGCATTTTTGACAAAGTTATGAGATTTTTAAACTTCGACTGTCCCAAAAAGTATTAAAAAATTATTAAGTAAAAATTTCCATTTTAGGAATCTTGCAGAGGAAAATATAATTTTTATCAGTGAAGGAGCCATTTCCGACCCTATAAATCATATATATTCTTGATCAGCATTAACAGGCGAATCTTTCTGGCCATCTCAAGTTGCAAAACAGACATTTCTAATTTTTTCAAAAAATTTTAAGGGGTTCCATCATTAAAATTGTGAAAAATCTAAAAAAATAATTGGATTTCTTAAAACCTTAAATTTAGTATGCAGATTTGTTAAGCGTCAAACAACTAACACGGGAGCGGTTTCCGAATTGAAATTAATGCATTTTTGACAAAGTTATGAGATTTTTAAACTTCGACTGTCCCAAAAAGTATTAAAAAATTATTAAGTAAAAATTTCGATTTTAGGAATCTTGCAGAGGAAAATATAATTTTTATCAGTGAAGGAGCCATTTCCGACCCTATAAATCATATATATTCTTGATCAGCATTAACAGGCGAATCTTTCTGGCCATCTCAAGTTGCAAAACAGACATTTCTAATTTTTTCAAAAAATTTTAAGGGGTTCCATCATTAAAATTGTGAAAAATCTAAAAAAATAATTGGATTTCTTAAAACCTTAAATTTAGTATGCAGATTTGTTAAGCGTCAAACAACTAACACGGGAGCGGTTTCCGAATTGAAATTAATGCATTTTTGACAAAGTTATGAGATTTTTAAACTTCGACTGTCCCAAAAAGTATTAAAAAATTATTAAGTAAAAATTTCGATTTTAGGAATCTTGCAGAGGAAAATATAATTTTTATCAGTGAAGGAGCCATTTCCGACCCTATAAATCATATATATTCTTGATCAGCATTAACAGGCGAATCTTTCTGGCCATCTCAAGTTGCAAAACAGACATTTCTAATTTTTTCAAAAAATTTTAAGGGGTTCCATCATTAAAATTGTGAAAAATCTAAAAAAATAATTGGATTTCTTAAAACCTTAAATTTAGTATGCAGATTTGTTAAGCGTCAAACAACTAACACGGGAGCGGTTTCCGAATTGAAATTAATGCATTTTTGACAAAGTTATGAGATTTTTAAACTTCGACTGTCCCAAAAAGTATTAAAAAATTATTAAGTAAAAATTTCCATTTTAGGAATCTTGCAGAGGAAAATATAATTTTTATCAGTGAAGGAGCCATTTCCGACCCTATAAATCATATATATTCTTGATCAGCATTAACAGGCGAATCTTTCTGGCCATCTCAAGTTGCAAAACAGACATTTCTAATTTTTTCAAAAAATTTTAAGGGGTTCCATCATTAAAATTGTGAAAAATCTAAAAAAATAATTGGATTTCTTAAAACCTTAAATTTAGTATGCAGATTTGTTAAGCGTCAAACAACTAACACGGGAGCGGTTTCCGAATTGAAATTAATGCATTTTTGACAAAGTTATGAGATTTTTAAACTTCGACTGTCCCAAAAAGTATTAAAAAATTATTAAGTAAAAATTTCGATTTTAGGAATCTTGCAGAGGAAAATATAATTTTTATCAGTGAAGGAGCCATTTCCGACCCTATAAATCATATATATTCTTGATCAGCATTAACAGGCGAATCTTTCTGGCCATCTCAAGTTGCAAAACAGACATTTCTAATTTTTTCAAAAAATTTTAAGGGGTTCCATCATTAAAATTGTGAAAAATCTAAAAAATAATTGGATTTCTTAAAACCTTAAATTTAGTATGCAGATTTGTTAAGCGTCAAACAACTAACACGGGAGCGGTTTCCGAATTGAAATTAATGCATTTTTGACAAAGTTATGAGATTTTTAAACTTCGACTGTCCCAAAAAGTATTAAAAAATTATTAAGTAAAAATTTCCATTTTAGGAATCTTGCAGAGGAAAATATAATTTTTATCAGTGAAGGAGCCATTTCCGACCCTATAAATCATATATATTCTTGATCACCATTAACAGGCGAATCTTTCTGGCCATCTCAAGTTGCAAAACAGACATTTTTGACAAAGTTATGAGATTTTTAAACTTCGACTGTCCCAAAAAGTATTAAAAAATTATTAAGTAAAAATTTCCATTTTAGGAATCTTGCAGAGGAAAATATAATTTTTATCAGTGAAGGAGCCATTTCCGACCCTATAAATCATATATATTCTTGATCAGCATTAACAGGCGAATCTTTCTGGCCATCTCAAGTTGCAAAACAGACATTTCTAATTTTTTCAAAAAATTTTAAGGGGTTCCATCATTAAAATTGTGAAAAATCTAAAAAATAATTGGATTTCTTAAAACCTTAAATTTAGTATGCAGATTTGTTAAGCGTCAAACAACTAACACGGGAGCGGTTTCCGAATTGAAATTAATGCATTTTTGACAAAGTTATGAGATTTTTAAACTTCGACTGTCCCAAAAAGTATTAAAAAATTATTAAGTAAAAATTTCCATTTTAGGAATCTTGCAGAGGAAAATATAATTTTTATCAGTGAAGGAGCCATTTCCGACCCTATAAATCATATATATTCTTGATCAGCATTAACAGGCGAATCTTTCTGGCCATCTCAAGTTGCAAAACAGACATTTCTAATTTTTTCAAAAAATTTTAAGGGGTTCCATCATTAAAATTGTGAAAAATCTAAAAAATAATTGGATTTCTTAAAACCTTAAATTTAGTATGCAGATTTGTTAAGCGTCAAACAACTAACACGGGAGCGGTTTCCGAATTGAAATTAATGCATTTTTGACAAAGTTATGAGATTTTTAAACTTCGACTGTCCCAAAAAGTATTAAAAAATTATTAAGTAAAAATTTCCATTTTAGGAATCTTGCAGAGGAAAATATAATTTTTATCAGTGAAGGAGCCATTTCCGACCCTATAAATCATATATATTCTTGATCAGCATTAACAGGCGAATCTTTCTGGCCATCTCAAGTTGCAAAACAGACATTTCTAATTTTTTCAAAAAATTTTAAGGGGTTCCATCATTAAAATTGTGAAAAATCTAAAAAATAATTGGATTTCTTAAAACCTTAAATTTAGTATGCAGATTTGTTAAGCGTCAAACAACTAACACGGGAGCGGTTTCCGAATTGAAATTAATGCATTTTTGACAAAGTTATGAGATTTTTAAACTTCGACTGTCCCAAAAAGTATTAAAAAATTATTAAGTAAAAATTTCCATTTTAGGAATCTTGCAGAGGAAAATATAATTTTTATCAGTGAAGGAGCCATTTCCGACCCTATAAATCATATATATTCTTGATCAGCATTAACAGGCGAATCTTTCTGGCCATCTCAAGTTGCAAAACAGACATTTCTAATTTTTTCAAAAAATTTTAAGGGGTTCCATCATTAAAATTGTGAAAAATCTAAAAAATAATTGGATTTCTTAAAACCTTAAATTTAGTATGCAGATTTGTTAAGCGTCAAACAACTAACACGGGAGCGGTTTCCGAATTGAAATTAATGCATTTTTGACAAAGTTATGAGATTTTTAAACTTCGACTGTCCCAAAAAGTATTAAAAAATTATTAAGTAAAAATTTCCATTTTAGGAATCTTGCAGAGGAAAATATAATTTTTATCAGTGAAGGAGCCATTTCCGACCCTATAAATCATATATATTCTTGATCAGCATTAACAGGCGAATCTTTCTGGCCATCTCAAGTTGCAAAACAGACATTTCTAATTTTTTCAAAAAATTTTAAGGGGTTCCATCATTAAAATTGTGAAAAATCTAAAAAATAATTGGATTTCTTAAAACCTTAAATTTAGTATGCAGATTTGTTAAGCGTCAAACAACTAACACGGGAGCGGTTTCCGAATTGAAATTAATGCATTTTTGACAAAGTTATGAGATTTTTAAACTTCGACTGTCCCAAAAAGTATTAAAAAATTATTAAGTAAAAATTTCCATTTTAGGAATCTTGCAGAGGAAAATATAATTTTTATCAGTGAAGGAGCCATTTCCGACCCTATAAATCATATATATTCTTGATCAGCATTAACAGGCGAATCTTTCTGGCCATCTCAAGTTGCAAAACAGACATTTCTAATTTTTTCAAAAAATTTTAAGGGGTTCCATCATTAAAATTGTGAAAAATCTAAAAAATAATTGGATTTCTTAAAACCTTAAATTTAGTATGCAGATTTGTTAAGCGTCAAACAACTAACACGGGAGCGGTTTCCGAATTGAAATTAATGCATTTTTGACAAAGTTATGAGATTTTTAAACTTCGACTGTCCCAAAAAGTATTAAAAAATTATTAAGTAAAAATTTCCATTTTAGGAATCTTGCAGAGGAAAATATAATTTTTATCAGTGAAGGAGCCATTTCCGACCCTATAAATCATATATATTCTTGATCAGCATTAACAGGCGAATCTTTCTGGCCATCTCAAGTTGCAAAACAGACATTTCTAATTTTTTCAAAAAATTTTAAGGGGTTCCATCATTAAAATTGTGAAAAATCTAAAAAATAATTGGATTTCTTAAAACCTTAAATTTAGTATGCAGATTTGTTAAGCGTCAAACAACTAACACGGGAGCGGTTTCCGAATTGAAATTAATGCATTTTTGACAAAGTTATGAGATTTTTAAACTTCGACTGTCCCAAAAAGTATTAAAAAATTATTAAGTAAAAATTTCCATTTTAGGAATCTTGCAGAGGAAAATATAATTTTTATCAGTGAAGGAGCCATTTCCGACACTATAAATCATATATATTCTTGATCAGCATTAACAGGCGAATCTTTCTGGCCATCTCAAGTTGCAAAACAGACATTTCTAATTTTTTCAAAAAATTTTAAGGGGTTCCATCATTAAAATTGTGAAAAATCTAAAAAATAATTGGATTTCTTAAAACCTTAAATTTAGTATGCAGATTTGTTAAGCGTCAAACAACTAACACGGGAGCGGTTTCCGAATTGAAATTAATGCATTTTTGACAAAGTTATGAGATTTTTAAACTTCGACTGTCCCAAAAAGTATTAAAAAATTATTAAGTAAAAATTTCCATTTTAGGAATCTTGCAGAGGAAAATATAATTTTTATCAGTGAAGGAGCCATTTCCGACCCTATAAATCATATATATTCTTGATCAGCATTAACAGGCGAATCTTTCTGGCCATCTCAAGTTGCAAAACAGACATTTCTAATTTTTTCAAAAAATTTTAAGGGGTTCCATCATTAAAATTGTGAAAAATCTAAAAAATAATTGGATTTCTTAAAACCTTAAATTTAGTATGCAGATTTGTTAAGCGTCAAACAACTAACACGGGAGCGGTTTCCGAATTGAAATTAATGCATTTTTGACAAAGTTATGAGATTTTTAAACTTCGACTGTCCCAAAAAGTATTAAAAAATTATTAAGTAAAAATTTCCATTTTAGGAATCTTGCAGAGGAAAATATAATTTTTATCAGTGAAGGAGCCATTTCCGACCCTATAAATCATATATATTCTTGATCAGCATTAACAGGCGAATCTTTCTGGCCATCTCAAGTTGCAAAACAGACATTTCTAATTTTTTCAAAAAATTGTAAGGGGTTCCATCATTAAAATTGTGAAAAATCTAAAAAATAATTGGATTTCTTAAAACCTTAAATTTAGTATGCAGATTTGTTAAGCGTCAAACAACTAACACGGGAGCGGTTTCCGAATTGAAATTAATGCATTTTTGACAAAGTTATGAGATTTTTAAACTTCGACTGTCCCAAAAAGTATTAAAAAATTATTAAGTAAAAATTTCCATTTTAGGAATCTTGCAGAGGAAAATATAATTTTTATCAGTGAAGGAGCCATTTCCGACCCTATAAATCATATATATTCTTGATCAGCATTAACAGGCGAATCTTTCTGGCCATCTCAAGTTGCAAAACAGACATTTCTAATTTTTTCAAAAAATTTTAAGGGGTTCCATCATTAAAATTGTGAAAAATCTAAAAAATAATTGGATTTCTTAAAACCTTAAATTTAGTATGCAGATTTGTTAAGCGTCAAACAACTAACACGGGAGCGGTTTCCGAATTGAAATTAATGCATTTTTGACAAAGTTATGAGATTTTTAAACTTCGACTGTCCCAAAAAGTATTAAAAAATTATTAAGTAAAAATTTCGATTTTAGGAATCTTGCAGAGGAAAATATAATTTTTATCAGTGAAGGAGCCATTTCCGACCCTATAAATCATATATATTCTTGATCAGCATTAACAGGCGAATCTTTCTGGCCATCTCAAGTTGCAAAACAGACATTTCTAATTTTTTCAAAAAAATTTAAAGGGGTTCCATCATTAAAATTGTGAAAAATCTAAAAAATAATTGGATTTCTTAAACCTTAAATTTAGTATGCAGATTTGTTAAGCGTCAAACAACTAAAACAGAAAAAGACATTTCATATTTATAAAATATATCTATTCAAAGAATGCGATTAAAAGCTTTGTTACAAGCAATTTTCGATTCGATCCTGTACTTTAATTGTAATAGAATATAGGACTGAAAGTTGTGCGCTGCACTTTTTAAATTATTTTAATTTAATTTTAATTTATTTTTTTAATTAAATTAAACCGTCGAATCATTCCACAACTTTGTTTTCTATCATAATAATTTTTAAATATACTGCATAAAATCTTTGGAGATCTATGGATGGAATGCATTTAAATTATACAATCCCCGTGATTCCAATTACAGGTTCAGAGATATTATAAAATTCAGTTGTAAACAATGTGGGGAAAAGTGGACAACAGTAAATTGGGTAACTGTAAGTTGTGGGTGGTAAGTGGACAGATTACAAGTGGTGGTCTAATGGCATCCTCCTCCCCCTCCAATGCTAATTTCAATACACAACGAGACGCACACAGCTCCACCCAACATTACAGATACACGCCACCCATTTACCCCACACTATTTTACCGTATCAACAACACAGCATTAATTTTTCATGCAGATTTAACCGTTACGTGACAGCTAGCAACAAAACGTTGTCGGAATGACAGTGGAAAGCGTTGAAGAAAATGTGAAATGGTGGTGAAAGTATACAGCATTTAATATACAAATAATGTAGTATATAATATAATAATATTTACAACATAAATTTAATAAAATTTATTTGTAAACAGACTAGGCTTTAAATTTGTAATCATAGAATGTATTAAATACAAATTTTGTTATGCTTAAACTTTGTTGCTAATGACTTCTCCTGATGTTCTGTATTTAAAGCATTACAAATTATTATTAAATCACATATATAAATAGTAAATAAATACCATTTAAAGTAAAAAATTATATTTCTTGCGTTGAGCTTTAATTCCATGTGCCAAAATTTATACACCTCTACCCGCAACTCTATTTTTAAAACCTCGAATAAATAATAATAAAATAGTTTTAGTTATGAACTTGTTAATTTAATGATTTCACTTCCACTGTTTCCCCCTTTTTGTCCCACTGTATATCAATGACAAACGCTCAAGATAAGCGCCGACAAAAACAACAACAAGAACAAAGTAGCAAAGAAAGCACAGGAGACAGGATAGCCAAAAGGAGCGAAGAGAAACCAAGAGGAGCGAAGAGAACCCAAGAGAAGCCGAAGGAGTAACAGAAAAAAGCAGCAGCAGCAGCGACAGCGACAGAGAAAAGAAAATGGCGATGGCAATGGCGACGGCAAATTTTGTAGGCGGAACGGAGGTTTCCGGAAATGCTCCGAGAGAGGGGAATTCTACGATGATTTTTGGCTTGTTTTCAGCCCTGCGAATTGTGGCAATGCTGCTTGATAAATGATGATGCGTGCCACATGACTGGCCATATAAACGGCATCGACTTGGTCTCCACCACAGAGAATTGAAAACAATGCCAGACAAATAGGCTCAAGCCCTTTCGGATAAAGAAGTTCAATATTTGAGCCAGGACTTGGAGACTTCCAAGGGATGTTTGCCATTATAGATTGACAGACTTAACAATGGCTATCATTCCCATCTCCTGTGGAAGCTCACATTTAAGGAATTTCAGTCATTTGTGTGGCCAATTCAGCTCACACTTGGTTCTTGTAAGGAAGGTAGAAGAAAATCTAACAACCGATAGGATAAGCCAGAAAATAGTTGACTTAAGGAAGGAACAATTGTGAACAAAATCGTATTTAAATCAAGAATATAAATGTTAATATTCAGAGTTATTTTCCCTTTCCTTTGAAAATAAGTTCTTATTTTAAGGCAGGTCCTAAATAAAGCCTGTGGACAACACTGCCTTAAGGGGGTAGACCACCCTGACATTTTTTAAAAATATAATTTTTTTTTTTTAATCAATCTTGATGCTGATATTCTTACGGTCATTTTAAGACATCGGGCTTAAAAATATCTCGTTACTTGTGGATTCTACAGCCATTAGAAGTGAGCGCTGCCGGTATACCGTAGAGTACTTTCTTTATCTTCTTTTGCGTTTTTCTCAAAACTACGTTTTTTAAAACGGTGTACATGATTTCTCAAAAACCGCCGGACCGATTCTCTTCAAATTTTTTACACAGCTTCTCTATAATGCCCTCTATGGCATGACGTAGGATTTTTTCGATATGTTTTTTTGTTTTAAAGTTATAAATTTTTAAATCAAAAATTTTGTTAAAAAAAAAAAAAAAATTTTCAAAGTGCTCCCATTTGCTCAAAAAAAATTATTTCCAAAAACGGCTACGTCATGCTATAGCCATACTTATATAGCTTATAAAAAATTTTTGTTTTTGAATTTCGGATAACAAATGTGGTGTGCAGCATGTACACCATCCGACCATTCCCTAAAAAAAATTCGTTTTTTGACTGGCTATATCTCCGAGGTTCGTAAATATTTTTTTTTCTTTCAATAAGTATTTTTTAGTTTAACATATGTACTTTGATGTACTAATAAATAAAAAGTTGTATTCCCAATAACTTAGTCAAAATGAATTCTTGAAAAACCCTCCAAATTTCATGCGTTCAGGGTGGTCTACCCCCTTAAAGTCTTATAGTTATTGTACAACTACTTTAAAACCTTTGTTTCTTACACTTTTTTTGATCAAGTAAACAGAACGTATTTACAACATTTATGGATATATTTAGATAAATAGTTATATACTATATACCATATTTATATATAAATAAATATATGTTCTGAATCTTGCCTTGAATTTGAAAATTGGCTTGGCCTGGTTAGTTGGCTTGACTTAAAATAAAAACCGATTTCCATTGGCATAAATAAATAAAAATCAAATTAAATTAATTCCAATGCAAAGTGGCATATCCTGTTGCCCTTGGTCTCCTAAATTTTGTATACCCTTTCAAGGTATTATAATTTCAGTCAAAGTCTTACAAAACAGTGAAGGTGTCATTTTCGACCCTATAAATAATGTATATAAATTGAGCAGATTTGTTAGCATAAAAAAGCTTTCCAAAATGAAATTAATGAATTTTTGTGGTCAAACTTCAACAGTATATAATCTTCGGTTTCCTGAAGTTATCTTTCTTCCTTGTTATTTTATTTTTTTTTTTTTTTTTGATTTGGCAACATGGAGCAGCCAAGCAGTAACAGAGTGTAGCATACATTACAGGGCAATAAAATTAAATCAAATCAAATGAAATGCGCATTCGTATGGCGCTTTATGAGCTGCAGAGAGAAAGAAAGACAACCAAAAACAGCAATGGGCACTTTTGGGTTAGATAGAGAACATTGAAAGGATTAAAGTCCACAAGGATCACTTGATGTTAAAGTCAAATATATAATATAAAGGATATATAAAGTCGTTTCTATAATGAATTAAATAATCAGAAAGTTCTTGTCTCGCACATCCTTTTCCTCTACCTATTTTATCCTGACCTACATTTTTCTTAAACATATATACTGTATACTTTAAGTAAAGACATAGAATTCCTAGTCACATCTCGTGTTTAAGCGAATACATGAAAGTGGTATTTATGCACACACACTTCGCATAAACACAGTATCTGTTGGTTCCTTACTTTTCGGCAATAAAATAAATCCACCGCAAAGCCGCTGCGGGTAGATTGCTTCTTTGACCTCTAAAAATACAAAAATACAAGAAAAACAAGGCTTACTTCCTCCGGCAGCAGCTGTTTTGTGTCCATAACCAGATTACGGCTAAGATGAAGAGTGCTAAAGTTCTGTGCATGGCTAATTCAGTTATTCCTGCTTCTGAATTTCCCTCCAGTTGGATACATTTCGTCGTTAATGCCTCGATTCTTCTCAGATATTTTGCAGCCAGCATTTCCCTTTACATTGTCACAACTTGTCCGAGTGTCCCTTCTTTCCAAGGAGTCATCTTCATCTCGTCCTTCTTGCCTGGTTTTACACACACCGTGAGCTTATCCCAAAGCGATTGTAAATATTGTGGTTAATGTGGTTATAACCGAAATACCAAGAAAAACTCAAGTAGAGAGCTTAATATTTGTTAAGATACTTGAAGAATATAATAATGTATCCTGGATAAATAATGATTTGAACAGTAGAAGATGGTTTAATTGTAAAGGAAACTAAGGATTGATTTGATTTTGGTTAGTTTCTAGTCATCTCATATATATTATTTTTCCAAGTGCATCCTTCCTCTATTCCCCCACTTTTCTCTTAGGGTTTTTCTCTCTCTCTTCGGTTTCTGTGGTCATTTCAAATTTTCATTTCATTTGCCATAAAAAGGAAATTGGTTTCGTATGCCAGTTGACATGGCCCTTTACCACTGGCGTTGCGAGTGGGAGTTACTATCCGTGTGCCGTGCGTGTGGCAGTTAAACACATAAATGCAGCACACAACAAGCTGAAATACCTGACAAGAGAATGGCATTGCCACTGAAGGCGAAGCTTCAGGAGCAGTGACTAGGACGAGGAGGAATAGAAATGCTGGGACGAGCTATATTTAAGCTCCTTGGCCACTGTCTGTGTGGGGAAAGAGTCGTCTGGTCTAACATGCTGGTCAATGGGAAGGGTCGAAGGAATACCGCATTGTTTGCGTCTGTGAAGTTGAAAGTCTCTAATTAATGAACTGCTTATGACACCGCTTGGCCACTTATTATCAAGCTTCTTCAGCAGAATTGCCAAGGACTTGGGCTACTTGCAAGGGGAGAGATTTTGCAAGAAGAAATTTCACAACATTTTACTTGAAAAGTACATACTTAACAGTCTTGAAATGCGGTTTATTTTCAATTATCCATCCATTATTAATATTATTACGGGGTTTTTTATTGTTATTTTATTATTATGGTTATTATAAAACAAAAATCCTGCTAAAATCCTGCTGAAATCTCTCTCAAAACAATCTAGCTTTAGCTTACGCCAATTGCCTATTGTTCTGATCGAAATTATAATACCCTGCAAGCATATAAAAAATAAGAAAATTCTTCAAAATTAAGTAGTACATCTTCATATATTAAATGAATAAAAATTCTTTTAGGATCTTGAGGAGAATCAACTTAGAATTGATGGAATATTTGCATAGAACTCTTTTACAAAAATCTTTATCAAAAGATATATTCATATTATTTAGGAAATCTATTTACTTAGTTTTTTCCTTCCTTTTTAAATTATACATATTATATATATTATATATTATATATCATTATAATATAATTATATATAAATAAAAACTATTTTATGTTTCTAAGCAAATTAATATAGAATATATTAGAAACTTATATACAAGTTTCTTTTGAACTCTTTTACAGAAATAAATAAAAATATGGAAATATTTTTTTGGGAAATCTTTGACTTTGCTTTTTCTTTCTGTGGTAACTTTCTATATATTTTTTATATCCTTCTCTTTAGCCAACGTTTACCATGTGAAACTAACTTGAAAATTTTAAATTAACTCTTTTTTTTGTCCAGTTTTTTTTTTGTTTCCATTTCGTTTTCCACTTTTTGTGGCGCAAACAAATATTAAATTAACACTCACGCACACACACACACTCGTTTAGTGATTTTTCCGCACAGAAATAAAAGGGAAAAAATATAACAAATTAAATACCAGACCGCGCACAAAAATTTTAGAGTTAAATTCAGGTCAGGGTTGCCAAGGGCCGCGACGATGATGATGATGATGATGATGATGATGATGATGATGATGATGTAGGCAGACACACACCAACAGAGAGAGCTCAGTGAACGGGGGTGTAAGTGGGGGATGGCAATTTAGCGCAAAGGCATTTTCGAAGCGCACAAAAAAATGCATCCCAAAACAAACTCAAAAATAAAAATATGTAGAGCAAAAAAAAAAACAATAAATAACAAAGCGACCACAAAAAGAAAATTATGAAAATTAAATATGAATGGCGGGCATTAAGCTTTTAACTTAAATCTTTAATAATGGACAGCAAGTAAATAATAAATGTCCAGCCAGCTGGACCAGACCCAAATGCATTTAAATATTGAGCGTATTTTTTTTAAATAAATAACGTGAATATATTTCGAAATTGAAACGAAACAAGTTGACAGTGGGGAATGAAATAAAAGTGTTGAGTACAAAGAGCAACCATTGTGTTTTTCCTACTGACAGATCTGTCCGTTTTTCAGCATTTATGACACTGTAGAAAAAAATGTCACTCACAAATTCACTTTTTTTAAAAAGATTATTGATTTTCTCAGCTATAGAATTAAAAATGCAGAAGCGGTGTCATTGAAAGTGTGACAGAGTCATAGATAAAACCCTAATATAAAACTCAAGTTACTCATAAGAATGTTAAATAAAAAACTAGTGTAATAGCATCATAAGTATTTTACAAATTCTTTAAAAAATAGTACTTCTAATATATATTTTTTAATTTGTATAGATAAAAGTAAAAACTGTACTTAATTTAAGAACAAGTATATGAACCTGTTATTTTAGCTTCATCTACATTAAATTCATTTTAAATTTAATGTTGAATATTAGGTAAAATTTACATATTTCCCCCACACAATTCCCTTTTAGAATTAATCGTTTTCCCAAACCCCATTGTACCTCCCCGCAGAAGATAAAGATAGGTGGAAAACCCCTTTAAAGCTTTTTGGCTGCTGTTTGTTTGAAGTTTTCTTCTCCATTTTTTGTGTTTTTTGTTTCTTTTTCTTTGCGCCTTTTAAGTGGCAACTACTTTGCACCTCTCAGTGGTTCACACGCCCACACCCACACCTGCAACACCACATTCCCGCCTCCGACGCCTATTCATGTCTGACTGTCTGTGGTGGCATCTCTTTCTAGTCAAGGGTTTTGGCCTTGAGTCTGTGCTTTTTCCCCATTTTCTTTCTATTTTTCCTTTTTTTTTCGCATGCACCTTGGCACACATGTTACACCTGAGCGAGAGGCTACCCACTTTGCTTTGGCCCCTCTAACCCATAGCCCAGGAGCACACACTGCGTATACGCAATTTATGTAATCAAAGCAAGGATGCACATAAAATTCATTAAAATTAAAATAAATAAATAATGTTGCATGCAGTTGATGAAAGTTTGATTTTTCAGCGAACTCAAAATAGTAATCAAAATATTATTTATAAGGAGTTGTGAAGGGGAAAATAAATTAAAAGTTACGAAAAGTAATTTTGGTAGATTTTGAGTTAAAAAACTAATTTGCTTGGCATACATTAAATAAATATAAATATGAATAAATTGCCTAAAGCAAAGTCCTAATTAAGCCACTTTAAATTCAACCAGAATTTACAACTTTATATAAATATACAAAGAGTTTCAGTTAAATATTACGTATACGCACTGTTACTATTACTATAATTATTTCAGGTATTATCTTAAACACATTAATTAGAATAAAAATGTGTAAAAATAACAGCAATTATTCTTCTTTAAACCATAGTGAACAAATATTAGTGAGAGAAAAAAACAACCCGCTCAGGAAATTTACAAAATAAAAAAATATATAAACAAATAAATAAGGCAAAGAAAATTTATGAAATTTTCATGTCTAGCGCCGCATTTTGCAATTACTTGCAGGCCAAATTGCAAACAAATTTGTATAAATTATGGTAAGCAATGGGCAAGGGGAAAGGGCTTTACGATTTATGGTATACAATTTAATTTTGCGGCTTTTTAATCAACAGAAATCAAATGCAGAGCAACATTGTGCACAACTTATGATTTATTAGGCTCGCACATTATTTCTACACTCTCAACCCGATTTCTTCGTTACCCTTGGCTTTATGTGACATTTAGATTGAAAAGTAATCATTATTTAAATTATTTTTAAAAATTCAAATAATTAAAATAGGAAATATTAATAGAATTTAAATGTGATTTGAAATCTTTAAATTTTAAGTACCTGAGAAATGCTTTAATGCATTAATGTTAGACCCTGTTGGGAATTCCAGTGAAAAGGGGAACCATTGTGTGTTTTTAAAATTCCAAAGTTCTAAAGTTTCTACACTAAACTCTGATAAACTCAAGCTTATTAGCAAAAATCCATTATAAGTGTATATTTTAAGAATATGGCTCAAGGTTGGTAGAAAATCTTATATATCAATCAAAAACTATGCTCAACTTAGCTTACAGAATCATTTTAGAAATAAGTATAAATAGGTTTTCGAAAATTCGGTTTAATATATGTTTCCTTCTTTTATAATATCGACTTTTTAAACTCAAAAAAGTCTCTCTCGATATAAATCCCTATTTATTCCAATTATTTGAATGAAGTTGAATAAAATTCAAGAATCTTAAGCAAGAATATCTAAATAATACTGAATAGAATCAACAAAAAAAATTTAATTTATAAAACCTTAAATAAATGAATTTCTATATGTATATATCGTTCGCAAAAAGAATACATTTGGATAAATATATGCACATATGTATGTAAATATCCGTATATTGGCATTGCCACCGTAATTGATGGCATTGTGGCGCAAAAATAAAAAAAATATATAAATAAAAAAATACATAGATAAATAAATAAAGTATAAGAAATAGCAATACATACGTGGGCATGCTGGGTGTACTGTGCGTGTGCTGGAGCCTGGGAAATCGGGGTCCTGTGGTGGCACCCAAATTGATGCATGTGCAGCAACACGTTCCGGCAATGCCACTAAATCCCCTCCAGGACAACAGGCGACAGGCGAAAACCACAAAAAGGGGCGTGGCATCGACATCGACAGCGGGGAGAGGGGTGATGGTTTATTTGAAAAAGCAGCATCGATATGTTATTTGCATGAGTCCAAAAAAAGAAGGGGGGGAAAAGTGCAGCTAACGGGGACAACGAGGGCTAACGGGGGATAACGGGGGGACCAGCAGCAGCCAAAGCAAATCCCGTGGCAACTTTTTCCCACGCGAAACTTTCTCAGGCAACTTAATGCATGAATAAAGAGGAAAGCTCCAAGCAAACACATGCAGTGAAAAAATAACTGTGTTATTGAGCTTTTTTTCAGAAGCATAGGGTTTTTGTTAAATTCCACCTAAAATTGGTACGATTTGAAGTCAGGCAAATCCCTATGATTATAAAAAATATGTTTAACTATATAAACACTATACAAATAATATATTCAATTTGCTACTTTTTCCCTCAGTGTACGGACACTTGCATTCACACAAACTATCAAGCTTTTATGCAGCTACTGGAGCAAAATAACAAAAAGTAATTTCGTGTTTTACTCACTCGGGCATAATCCGGCGAAAAGTTGCATTTTATTTAGTGCAGACATGACAACATATGTTGGCCAACTTCAAATTCGCATTAGGCAGCCTGTTTTGTCAAGCTGGCAAACGTCCAAGAATTACACCTTTCAATTTTAACTTTTGAAAAATTTACGAGAAAGCGCACTGGAGAATTAGAGATGGTATCAACATATATCGGTGATATCGCGCTTGTGATGTGCAAGTTGCTTAACTGAACTAGTTCGCTGAGCTACTATATAAATAAGAGAATGAATACAACAATTTGCAGGAAAAATAAGAATGAAAGTGGGGAATTTGTTATGTAAAAAACAGGTATGCTTTTTTAAAGTTGTCAGACCTAAAAAGGCATACCTACTGCACACAACAATATATTATTAAAACACATTAAATACCCACGTTTTCAAAACTACATTTTCCTCAGAGGAAACAAACACACATAAAAATTATCAGTTAAATTCTAAAATAATTTAAAAATTTCTATAAGTACTAAATCGTTAGTAATTACTGGAAACAATTTTTCCCTGGAACTAGTTCATCGATTAGATCATGGAATTCTATCGGCACCGGCACACACCAATCGCAGGATATTTTTGCCACCCATGCTACGGTCACACCTTTCTTACAGACACACACACCCTTACCCTCTCCTCTGACCCACCCATACACACACAAGCTCACACACACGTAGCGGGCACGAAAACAATTATTTTTCATCGCCAGCGATTTGTGGAATTAGATCGCATTGGAACCATGTCAACGGCTGGCAGATCGGACGACGATCCCGGCCAGAGTTCGGCCGTGGAACAGAGCACCGTTATGGTGCCGGATCCCGGCCCATCAACGCCAGCGGTATCCGAAATAGCCGCATCCAGTGTGAGTTTCGTTTCGTGGATATTCTTTGCCTTCATTTTGCTGACGACGACGGAAGACACGTCAACTTCTCAGCGCTTTTTTGTTTACTTTTTCTGCATTGGGTTAATGATAGTAATGTTAATTGATTGCTAACCATGTTAGATACGCTCGGGACTGGCGGAACTGGAGCTGCGCTCCTCGCAGGTGCTGCAGCGCTTGGAGAACGTAAAGGTTTCCACACCCGAACTGGCCCGTGACTCGCCGGAAGAAGAGGAGCAGCAGCAACAGCAGCAGCAGGCTAGACCGGAGGACTACCTGCTGCCGGCGGAGCACCGTGTGCCCTCGGATATTCTCAAGTCGCTGGAGCAACTGGTCTCCTACACGGACAGTGACGATGACCCGGAGTTTCCGCTGCCCGCCTTGGACGACGTCTCCCACTTGGCGCTCATCTCGCACAGCATCGTGGCGTATCTGTCGCACCTCGATCGCCAGCAGTTGCTTCGGGTCACGAACAGTATTTCCGGCGACGCCACCCGCTGGCTGGGCACCTTGTTCCACTTCGGGAACCCGGCAAGCAGCTTCCATGCGGACAATGCGGATGCCGTTCTGCGTACAGTGCGCCTGGCTATAGTCGCTCGCTGCCCTGGCTATCTAGAGGGCGGCATTCCGGCCCTAGCGCTGCCCACGTTCTACATTTCGGAGAACACGACGCCGGTGAGGCTGCAGTATGCTTGCCGGCAGCTGGGAATTCCACTGGAAGCCATCAAGATCATACCCGAGCACAGCCAGAACGGCACCATGGATGTGACGCTGCTACAGAAGCAGATCCAGCTGGATGTGAGCAACAATCGTACGCCTCTGCTGGTGGTGGCCGACATTGGAGCCTCGCTCTGCGGCTACGTGGATAATTTGCTCCGTCTGCGAGACGTTTGCAAGGCGCACAACATGTGGCTACATGCCAGCGGCCATGGCCTGGCCGCGCTGGTCTGTGCCCAGAATCAGGGTCACGTGGAGGAGGTGCTTCACTCGATGGCCCTCAATTTGGGCAGCTGGCTGGGCGTGCCCAGCTTGCCCATCGTCCTGCTGCACCGTCCGCTGCAGAATAGCGCGCTGAGTGCCTTTGAATCCGATCCGATCCTGTCCCGACGCCTCAACGCGCTGAGCCTGTGGACCAGTCTCCAGGCATTGGGCAGAAAGGCCATTGCGGAGCGTCTGCACGTGGCATTCCAGACATGCAGTATTCTCTTCGAGATTGCCTCCAAGTGTGAAGGCATCAGGGTGCTGGTGAGTGCTACTCTTTATACTCATTTCTATAATTATATCAATATCGGTATTAATTTCCTAAATTTTCCTTTTATTTATTTTAGAGTCACACACCTGGGGCACAGACTGGAGCCTCATTATCGGACATCATTCCGAGCCCCTTTGATGTACAGGCCTTGTTCGATGCCGCCGCTCCTGTTGTCGCCTATCAATTTGATGGCAGTACCACCATTCCATTAGGAGGCAGTAGCTCTGCCGCCGCCGCCGCCGTTGCCACTGCTGAGCGGGAGACAGCCGACGGTCTGAAGCCGCTGGAGAAGGTCCACAATGCTTCCTACTTCGATCGCCTCAACTCCTGGCTGGGCCAGATTCTTCAGCGCGACTGTCCAAATGTAAGTATAGAAATTGCAAAATAAAACATATTACAGAGGAAATGTATGAACATTTAAATTGAAATTATAAATATATTTTTAATTACTTTTCCAGTTTGACTTCGAGGTGATTGAACACCCAACACACGGCAGCTGCATCCGCTATTGTCCCCTGGAATTGGGTCTGGGTGAGCAGCCACCAAGCTCTGAAAATCTGGAGAGCTTTGCTCAGAGCCTGGAGGCACATGTGGACATTTTGCGGGCAACGATCAAGCACAAGGCACGCTTCATCCATTTGGTTGAGCGCAGCGATGTGCTGCGTCTAGTCTCCCTGCCCGAATGGGCAGGCATGGGTGGTGTTCGATTCGTGCCCGAGGGATGGGAGGCTCTGCTCACGGACCAGGCCAAAACGGAGTTGAATAAGCTCAATATCGATCTGGTGGAGGCCCTCAAATCCACGGATAATGCCTTCTCCCTGGGCGAGGGTACCGATGGCTTGATTTGTGTGCGTTTCGGTATGGTTACCCACGAAACAGAGGTGGAGGAGCTGCTTGATCTGGTCGTTACGGTGGGCAAGAGTGTGCAGGAGAATTCGCGTGTTCTGGATACCATGTCGGAGATTGTCAAGAAGGTCAGTAGGCCAACAAAGCTCTGTTTTTGGCTCTTGTTTATATTTGAAGTAATTTCAGGGCATCGAAGCTGTCACAGCGGACTTGCAGCGCGAATCGGAAGAGAAGCTCTGGCAAGAGGGCATCCTTCGGCACGTGCCCGTTGTGGGACGTGTCTTCAACTGGTGGTCACCGCCTGCCAAAGAGACTGGTATTAAGGGACGCAGCCTCAATCTCACGCAGGGCGTAGTCGAGAGCACAGAGAACATTTACAAGTGAGTGAAATGCAAGGCAGTAGCAAGTAATCTCTTCTTACCTTCTTATTCTGCTTGATTTTCAGGTACCACATGCAGATGACCGGAGCCACTGCCCATCAATTGCCGGCGAATCGTTCGCCACCAACGCCCATGGTGCAGACGCCCGTTGGGACAGCGACGCAAACAGCCCCTGTCTTCCCCACGGTGGAGCCAGTGACTGTGCCCGGTTCTGGTGAAGAAACCCCTGAGCAGTCGGCGGCCACGCAAAACCATGTGGATCACGCACGTACCGTGAGCCAGAGTAGTGCGTCCAGCGTTCCGGAACTGGTTGCCGCCCCCAACAGTGCAATTAACAATAATTAGCAACAAAAGGAAAAACAAATGAATAAGAAAAACCCCTTAAAACCCTAGATGACAAACAAAAGGAAAAGCAGATAAACTTAATAGATCAAAAGTCACAGCCAGCTAAAGTGGACTTCTTTGCGGCGACAACGATATGGAATAGTTGAGAGAAGATCCAAAAAATATCCAAGAGCATGCAAAAATAAAAAAAAATATACAAATTAATTCCAAAGAAGGAGATGATGATGATGATCGAAACAGAAAACCCAATTTAATTGCTTTTATGTATTTATGCATATACTTCTATTCCTATGATCTTTATATATATATTATATTATGTTATCTTATACCTTAATCCCATTTATTGTTGTATCCTTAGCCTGAAAGAAATATTAAGCCTTCCTTTTTCGCTAACATTTTATTTTTGTAACCCCTTTTTTTCTCGTTTCTGTATTTATTAATCAGATGCAAGTACCTTTGAGAAAGATATATATATAAATAAATATATGTATATATACATACATATATATTAAATAGGCAATTGTTCAATGTTCAATTGTGCAAAGCAATAAATTGCGCTATTCTTATTTTTAAAGAAGCTAAGTGAAAAAACAAAACGTAAGAAATTAAATAACAAAAGTATATAATTAAATGACAAAAAAAAATATATATTTATTTTACAAATTGCTGCTGTATAAGAAAACATAAATCTGCACAAAATCTGATAAAACAAAACAAAAAAAAAAAAAACATAAACATGAAATAAAATGAGAAGTAATTTAGACAGAGATAACATGATATTTTTCTATATGTGTACCGCTCTTTCTCAGTTTATCATTTTTTACCTAACCCACATTTATTATGTCTAAAAATTAAAAAAATCATTGACGTTGGTAAGTATTTTACTGCTTAATAATTATAATTTTCTAGCCTCGCATAAACAAACTGCAAAGGTTTATAAACAGCGCTTCCCAAAGCAAGTTTTCTTTCTTGTTTACCTATAAATTAAAATGTAACACCACTAATTCTTTTATATTTTGTTAATATTGTGTGTGCTGAGGCTTAGAAAAGAAATTAAAATTAATTTATAAATATATAAACATTAATTTAAAGCACATTTAAGTTTCTCTTAAAGATGAAACCTACCTGGAAGCTTTGCAAACTTCTTATTTAATTTCTCCCATTAAAACAAAAAATGAACAAAGAATCAAATAAACAAATATTATCCATCTAACAAATGCATTTAAATTTTATACTTTTATTTTATTTTTATTTAATATTTGTTGGGATCTTTAGCGTTTTACCTTGCCGCCTTTTGCTTTTGAAAGAAACTTTCCCAAATCGTTTTGTTGCTCTTCTCTCATTAATCCTTTTCATTTTTTTTTTTTGTTTTTTATATTTTGCGCATAAAATATTTATGCATTCCAGAAATATAATGTTTTCCCTTCAGTTTCGGATTCGAAATTCCCGCCAAATTGAATTGGGCCAATGTTGTTTTTCGGATTTCTGGAACGCGCACACTCACTTATTTAGTACATTTCTGTGTTTTTCGTTTTTCTTACAAGATTTTTCTTTAAACTGTTCATACATTTTGTTTTTATTTTTTATTTTTGTTTTGTTTTAGAATTTATTTCTGTTGTCGTGTTATTTTTTCTACCATTACTTGTTTGTTTTCAATATGCCACTAAGCGCTTCGATTTTATTTATTTTTTTTTGCCTCACTTCTTTACATTTTCTTTAACTATATCGGTATGCATATATATATATACTATATATTTAAATATATATATATATATATATATATTTATATGTTGTACAACTCATTCTTATCTTGCATTATTGCTGCAGCCGTTGAGCTTTGTCGAAAAAAATGTTGCGAATTTCGATCCCATCATCTTAATTATTTTTATTTTTCGGATTTCTTTGTGTATTAACTTTTGTTTTGTTATCTTCTTTTTTGTGTGGTTTTTGTTTTTGTAATAACTACAACGCGTACGATGACAACATTTAACACAGAAATATATTTACGAACTAATTGTGTTTATTATTAATTATGTATTTTTATTATTTGTTTGTATAGAAAGGAGTTTCGATCTAGGCTCGAATCTTCCATGACCCAAAATTCATCTCCTAAGGGGGGGGGGTTGTTTTTGGATTTTCCAATGCAATTTTTTTTGTCCTTTTTTTGATACTGATTTTTTTTTTAGTTTTTGGAAGGGGGCGTGTTGTTCATGTGCTATTTAATCCTTAAAGGATTCTCAACCCCTTGAGGAGGATTTTAATATTTTTTTTTGTTTCTTTCTTCTTTTTATTTGTATAACTTGTAATTAATTAATATAAGCGAATAAAAAACTTGATTAGTTTGTTCGGTTTTTTGTCTCTTTACACGATCTATACATATTTACTTCTTTTTTAAAAATGTCCCGCCTCTTTTACGCTCTACGATTATTGAGTTATTTCGATTTGAGTACTCGATTGTTTATTTTATATCTTACAATTGATCATTTCAATGTGCGCCGTATTGGGGGAGATGGTATCGAGGACAAAATACTACAAAAGATAGGTAACACTGTGAGCACTCACTTGTAATTTCAATCATTCAAGATCTGTCTGAACGCTCAAAACTTTGGGCAAGTTAGTCGCGTTACCCATCTTATTGTTATCTTGCCTTTGGTACTATCTAGTTTCGGGTTTTCGTTTCCATTATATAGCTAAATTTTTTGGTAAATGTTGAGAACTTTCGCTGTCGGTTGGGCAGTGCTCGGGTTTTAATTAGTTGATTGGCCTTCTATATCATCTATATCTATATCTCTTCCTCTCGTCCAAAATTGGCCTCTGGCTTACATTTCCGTTGTCATTCGAAATTTTCTAAAAATGCATGGTTTTTTTGAATCATTCAATTGGTTTTCCTTGCTGTTTTGCTGCTATATATATTTCTATATATATATATATATAGTATGTATCTTGTATATAACTATTTTTTTCTTTTATAATTCAATACCTTGTATATAACTATGTGTATATATGTATATCGCTTCGTGTATACCTCTATATATAACTTTTGTTAGTTGTCGGTTCCCATTTTTGTCGGTTGTGTTTTGTTTTCTTTGTTTTTTTGGGGGCAGTACTTTTGTGTTGCTTAGTTTCCATATTGCTCTCGGTTCCATATGCCAAGTCGGTATATATAATCGGTTATTTCGGTTTATGCTATATATGCCTATGCCTTGCTTTCGTTTAGCTACTAAATATACAGTTAGCACTCTAATTCTTGTTTATGTTTATGTTTAAATAAATGCATTCCATGTTAAGCTTAGGTTTGTTTTTTAGATAAACAATAAGATTGCAGGCTCAAATCGAATGGCAGAACTTTGGAGACCCGCCAATCGATTGATCCCACCAGTCCCGGACGATCCCTATATATATATATTTGGATTTCAGATCGTCCGCAGCACAACCCAGACCCAGGACAGAGTCGAGCACTAAACGGGTTGGATCCAATCTGAATGGTCGTGGAACCGGGCAAGATTGTGGCAATGTCCTTAAGTAGAGTATATGAGGAACTTAATGATAGCAGTTCTTTATTAAAATATATATTATTTGGTTTGCAATTAATCATTAACTAATGGGGAAATGATTTATTTGGCATACACGAGGACTTTTCTATTTTAAATTTTCTTACAAAATTAAGCAAGGAAAGCTCCTCTTTCAAGGATGTCAGGAACTTAAACCATAAATTAAATAATTCATTAAATAACTATAACTTTGAGTAGGAGAAAATATAGAAAGTGAGTGTAGAAAAGAGTGTGTTTATGAGTTGTCAATATCTACATGTTTTTAACTACAATTATCAGTATTCGGTTCCAAGGTGAATATTTAAAACAATTGTTAAACAAAGACCATGCCACGCCCCATCTGCACGCCCATTCAGTTGCCCGTTGTTTGTCTATATATATAAAAAAAAATTGACTCCCGAAAAAGTGTCTTAAAAATTCTTCTCTAACGTTTTTCTACTACATTCTAGGACTTATGGCCTACAGATCCATCCTAAACACGAAATTCCGCTTTGGTGGTTGGTTAGTTTTTAGGTTCAAGTTCCAGTTGGTTTGCAGGGGGATACACAATTTATATACCTATATATATATGTATATAATAATATATATAAGTAATATTTTTGGTAATTAAAATAAAAAAAAATTGTATCATTTAGACAATTTCTTTTTTTGTTGGTTGGTTTAGCTTTAAAAGTGGTACAAATATGCTATTATCAAAAAGGAATAACCGTGTCCTAAATGGATATAAGTTTATATGTATAATGTTTTATAAGTAATAGATCGCTGATACATATATAATATGGTACATGAGTCCCGTCCGTCTGTCCTTTGTGTGTTTTGTGTGCTTCATATGCTTAGTACATCAGCTTATATCCTTGGAGAGCCCAGATATATGTAGGTTTTTGTATAAAGTATGTACAAAAGTCGAAGAGCAGGATTCCGGTTCTAGGATACGATTACGATACGGTACGATACGCAAAAAGTGCAAACAAATCAAGAAGGAACACTCGCCGCCCATCCCAAGCAATGCCATTGCCATGTCCATTGCCTATCATACACGAGAATTCTAGGAAGACTCCATCCCATCCCAATGTCCAGGTCCTACAGGCTCGACCAATTCCTGCGGAATATCCTTTATCCCTTGTCGTTGATGCCATCTTACAGCTCCGTGACCGCATAGTTGCTCTCATCGGTTATCGCTGGCGGCGGTGGCGGCAGGTCATCATCATCATCCACCGCTCCACCACCTCCACCGCTGGTCACTCCTCCTCCACCACCACCACCACCACCGCCTCCTCCTCCTCCGGCTCCATTATGCAGGATTTTGCCATTGGCCGCTCCCGATCCCATCCTGCCCTTGACCGCCTCCGCCTGCGCCTCCAGAGGTGGCGGCGGCAATGAAGTATCCTCATTGGCACCACCTGCTCCAGCTCCTCCTGCTCCACCTCCTCCTCCATTCTGGAGGCCAGCCGGCACTATTCCGATGGCATCGTTCAGCGGCTGATTGGCGGGCGGCGGTGGCGATGTGGGCGTACCAATGCGTGGCGGTGGAATCGCCTTCATCTGCGGCGGCAGCTTCATTGGTGGACGCTGCAGCGTTCTAAATGGGAAAGATCCAATGATAATGTTACAAAGTTAAGAAACAAGTAACTAAAAAAATTAAAAAACTATATTATATTAAGATGCATACCCCACAAAAAGTAAAGAACAAAAGTAAACCCTCTTCACATCAATAAAAGTATAAAACAAAACCTACTTGGAGTAATTCTGGTGCTGGGCCTGTTGCTGCTGATAGATGGACTCCACCTTGGGCTGCTCCGCATCCTTGGGGATCTCGGGCAGGGGGCAATTCAGTATCGATGGCTTGTACTTGGGATCAAACTTGCCGCCCTGCCTGAGAGTGGAGCATTTGTAGATCTGCTTATCGCGATCATAAATGGCGCTATCCATTGCCGTACTAATGGGAATAACATCCGATTCCGGTTGCTGTTGCTGCTGCTGATGATGTTGCTGCTGCTGGTGCTGCTGTTGCTGGTGCTGGTGCTGTTGCTGCTGCTGATGCTGGTGCTGGAGCTGCTGTTGATGTTGCTGCGGTGACTTTAACTGATGCAACTGCTGCTGTTGCTGCGACGGAGGCGGTGGCTGTTGCTGCTGCTGCTGTAAAATCGGCGGATGCTGATGCGCCGGTATCTGGGGACCACCCTGGCTATTCTGTCTCCTCATCGTGGCCAAGTTCGAAACATAAATGGAACCCTGGCTGACGGCAACTAGGGGTTGGTAGATGGAATGCGGATTCCCATTGGCCGCCAATTGTGGGGCCAGGTGAGCCGGTATCTGCTGGTAGATCTGGCTCTGACCCGATCCCAAGTGATGCGGCGCATGGTGGGCCGCCGTTGTGTATGTGCCATACTGTTGCGCCTGCGCCTGCTGCTGATGGTAGATCGCATGCTGATGCTGCACTGCAGCGGCCACGGCGGCGGCTGAATGCGAATGCGGATGCTGGTGGGGATGCGGATGTGGATGCGGATGCTGGTGCGGATGGTGGCAATATATCGGCTGCGGTCCTCCCATCTGCTGTTGCTGCTGCTGCTGCTGTGCCTGCTGCTGCTGTTGCTGCTGCTGCTGTTGCTGTTGTTGCTGCTGCTGCTGCTGTTGGGCGGCCTGCGTCGTCGGTGGTAGATTGGCGGCGACATTGGCTGCTGCTCCTGCTGCGGAAGGTGGCGACGATTTTCAGTAAAAATCATTGGCTTCCAATGTCTTGCATTGTTTGCTTAGGGTTGCATATTTACCATTATTGGGACCTACAAGAATGCACACACACAGGTAACAATTAGCAAATAGGCGGGTCGGACGAAGGATGTGGAGTTGGATGAGGAGGCAGGATGCAGGATGCAGGATGCACAATGCAGGTGCGAATGGAGAATGCAGGTTGACGCAACGGTGGAACGATGGAACGATGGGCGCAGGCATTATTTGCATGGAATGAGATTATATAATATAAACGTATATTGATGGGGAGCAAATTGAGCGAATTGGCATTATTATATTATTCAAAAATTAACTAAAGTCATTTATTTATATATTTACTTATTGATTTCCAAGCAGCTAAAGCTGTAAGTATGTTTATTATTTTATGTGGATACCAAATGTTCCAGCTGAGAGAGATTCTTAATGATATTTATATTTTATTTTAAAGTTTAATCTACAAAACATTTAATTTATTAATTTTTGAAATTGTATTGTCAATAATACTCTTAGGAAAAGACATTTTAACTTGATTCAAGCTCAATTCGATCTCAATTCGATATGAATACAAGGATTGATATACAGATGTACACGTTCACTGGAAGAAAATGTATGCCATTCACACTTGTACAAATTTTTAGACCTATTTTTTAAACTATTTTTATCTAATTTGATTAAGAGCTATCTTTCATTATCCTAGAATTTAGTTTTTAGTTTTAAGAAAATCGGAATACTATATAGTATAACTGCCACAGGAATCTTTAATGTAGAGGAAGTAAGTAACTATGATCAATGAGTATCAATCAACATTAATTAACTATGATCAGTAATTAACTCTAAACAGTAAGTATCTATGATCAGTAAATATCTATAACCAGTGAGTAAGTATGATCAGTAATTAACTTTGAACACTAATAAACAATGACTTGCAACTTTTGTAACACAACACATATCTGAGACCAGGCCAGAAGAAGGCACTTCGTTCCGTGGATGTTAGAACAAGTTGGGAATCATATGCATAGGTGCGCGAAATTTGTTTTGGAACAAATTTAAGCTATTTGAATGAAACTATGAAGTTATTCTTCTATATAATATTACTGGTATATAAGTCGGATCATGGCGAATCGGTGGACTATATATATACATATATATAGCTGCCATAGGAACAATCGGACGATTTATAGAACTATGATCAGTAATTAACTAAGATCAGTAAGTATCTATGAGCAGTAAGTAACTCTGAACATTAAGTATCTATGACCAGTAATTAACTATTATTAATAAGAATCTCTGAAGAGTAAGTAACTATGATCAGTAAGTACCTAAGATCAGTGAGTAACTATGATCAATAAGTATCTATGACCAATAAATAAGTATGATCAGTGAGTAACTTTGAACACTAATAAACAATGACTTGCAACTTTTGTAACACAACACATATCTGAGACCAGGCCAGAAGAAGGCACTTCGTTCCAGGGATGTTAGAACAAGTTGAGAATCATATGCACGGATGTGCGAGATTTTATTTGGAGCAATTTTAAGCTATTTAAATGAAACTATGGAGTTATTATTCTATATAATTTTACTGGTACATAAGTCGGATCATGGCGAATCGGTGGACTATATATATACATTTATATAGCTGCCATAGGAACAATCGGACGATTTATAGAACTATGATCAGTGATTAACTAAGATCAGTAAGTATCTATGAGCAGTAAGTAACTCTGAGCATTAAGTATCTATGACCAGTAATTAACTATTATTAATAAGAATCTCTGAAGAGTAAGTAACTATGATCAGTAAGTACCTAAGATCAGTGAGTAACTATGATCAATAAGTATCTATGACCAATAAATAAGTATGATCAGTGAGTAACTTTGAACACTAATAAACAATGACTTGCAACTTTTGTAACACAACACATATCTGAGACCAGGCCAGAAGAAGGCACTTCGTTCCGGGGATGTTAGAACAAGTTGAGAATCATAAGTACAGATGTGTGAGATTTGTTTTGGAACAAATTTAAGCTATTTGAAGGAAACTATGAAGTTTTTCTTCTATATAATATTACTGGTATATAAGTCGGATCATGGCGAATCGGTAGACTATATATACATATATATATATACCTGCCACAGGGACGATTGGAAAATTTGAAGAAAAAAAAACTATAACTTTTCCTTTTTTGTTAATTATGAACTAGGGGACAAACTGATCATCGGCATTAGAAATCTTCAAGATGGTGGATCATCGGCATTAGAAATCTTCAAGATGGTGGAATTTAATGTTATATTATTTTATGTTGTATTATTTTCGTAAATATTTTAAATTAAGATGCAATTTCTTAACTTTTTCATTTATAATTTCTAGCATTTCTTATTTGAACAATTTCCTCATCTAGCAGACATTTTCTTCCAGTGCACACACATATAGAGTAGAGAAAGGTGGACATGTTCTTGGATATGTTTTGGGTGTGGACGCTGCCCCAGTGGAGGGGACACTGCGACCCCAAGGACTTACCGGTCATGTGGGTGGGGCTGTGGTTATGCGAGGGCAGCCGGCCCAGCGTGTGGGTGCCCATGGCGCGCATATTCTGCTGAATGTGGGCGTGGGCCATCATCTCGTGCTGCTGCCGCTTGCTGGGATGCTGCAGCGTGTGGGAGCCACTGATGACCGGTGGACTGAAGTGCCTGGAAATCAGATGCCGGCGGCAGGCGAAAAACACAGAGAAAACGAAACAAAGGGGACGAGAGAGAAGAGAGAGAGAGAGAGCGAGAGATTGGAGGCGGGAATCGGGCGGGACGGGTCACAGTGGGATCTTCAAAAACATACCCATTATGATTGCGTGGCAGTGTCCTGGCGGCATTCATCATCTGCTGGTGATTCTGTGGAGCCGGATGTGATATATACGATGGTTCGTCCACCTGGGCATAGTCATTCCTCTTCCGTATGTAGATCCAAGTGTGCGAATCCACCCAAACCATAATGGTCAGCAGTATGGCAGCTATGAAGCTGGCTATGAGCATCAGCACCAGTCCCAGTAATCCACCCTCGCACAGTCCTCGGGCAGCGGCCAGGAAGTTGTGATGAACCGCCTTGCAGTCCACCAGAGCTGTCAATTGGGTCAGCAATCTCTCACTGCTATTCAAATCCGCATTCACAGCTCCCAATTTGGGCTGCAATCCGGATGACTTGAACAGCACCAGGGATATCTTCATCACGGTCGCCATAGCGCTCCGGGCGTTATTCAGCGAATTCTGCGACTCCCTCAGTCGCTGTGTGAAAGGATTCGTGTGACCCGGCTCGCATTGGGTATAGTGGAGCAGCACATTGGTGGGCAAGTCCCGAGGAGCGGTGGATACCAGGAAGTCCGCCGGCGAGATGCACAGATCACCGACAGCCACCGAGGAGGAAAGATATAAGCCAGACATCAACCAGGAACCAGTCACAGCCAGCAAACCGCAGACGCTGAACAGGATTAGGGCGCAGCGTGAGTGCCGGGCCACGCCCACCAGGAGAACAGCGCATAGGACAAGGAGTAGGGCCAAGGTGGCCACCGTGCCGGGCCAGCGGATCAGCTCCCATTGGTCACCGCGCTGTAAAAACAAAAGTGTTTAAAGTTTTCCGAATGATTTATAAGCAAAAGGATATGATGAGCTTTAACATAATTATTATTACTTTTGCAAGACAGAAATCCTCTTACCGTCAGGAAGTGCGTCATGGAGATACCCATTAGGGGTCGTCGTATATCACTGGCTGCATTTGTGGCCAAAGTAACATTTCCCTGGACAATATTGAGCGAAACAAAGAGCTTGGAGAGCGCCGTTTGATTGGACACCGGTTGATCAAAGATATCCGCCAGCTCCACCAGCTGCGGCCGTATACGATTCGTCAGGGTATTCTCCAGGATGTGCGTTTGATTCCTTATGGTGGTCACCAAATTGTCCACCTTCCTGCCCGCCGTCAGTACCTCCAGCAGTCCATTGTGCAGATCATCATTGCCATACAATCCCAATCCGATGGCCGCACAGCACATGACCGTGACTATGGAGAGGGCCACTTTCAAGCTGGTGATCGAGTGAGCAGGACGTGGTTTCCGGTCACAGCAGCGGGTCATTAAATAGAAGAGCAATCCCAGCAGCGACACAATGAGCAGGGCGGCCGGCACAGAGCCCAAGATGCCCAAACTCTGTGGGGGAAAATGTAAATAGGTATCATTTAAAATAAATTAATTAAAGAAATGATTACCCTAAGATCCTGATATTAATTTAAATAATACAAAACTACATATATATTTAAGAACATTTATATAAACTACTTTCCATTTTAATAATCTAAATCAGATCAGAATGTAAAGAATGTATCAGTAAAATTCAAAATGTGGTTAAATCTAACCTTTTCTGGAGTTAATTATAATATTTCAATAAATTAAATTATTAAATTTTATTTTAATTAGTTTATTATATTTAAATTTTGCCTCTAAGCTTTAATAAATACAAATTAACTATAATAACTAGCTTTAAGAATTTGTAAGGAAAAAAAAAAACAGAAAAAGGATACGACTTCAATTTAAGGATACGAGGAAGACTAAAATTTTAATAAAAGACTATGGATTAATAAATATATCTACTATAACTCACCTCCAGATAGATCTCATCATTGGGCCGGAACGTGCTATTGATCTTATGGAACGTGATGTTATAGTGGGGCAGGGCATGGAGTAGCTTCGCTATCACCGGCACCTTGTACTGGTCCGTAAACTCGTGATAGTCGCCCATCCTCTCCTAGTTTCTTCCTCGTCCGTTGTCTGTGCTCTGGTGTGTGTGTGTGTGTGTCTTGACTCTATATTCCTTTGTTGTTCCTGGTGGAATTTCCCTTAGTCGCCACAGCTGCTGCGTTTTCCTGCTACGTGCTCACGGGCCTAAGTTTCCTAAGCTCTTGACACCAAATCTAAATTGCAGTGCACTGTGATTAAGGGGTACAAGAATAGGGGAAGAAGAGGCTTTTAATCAACACCAAGAGTAAGCTTCTCTTTAATTTAATTGCACTATGTCAGCTAAAAATATGGCAGAAATAAAGGACTAGTTTTGTGTAAAATTTATACAAACAAGAGGCAAAAATTTTTAACAATTTTACCCTTCAGGAGAACTTTAGTTATTTCTCAAATTTTTTAATATATTTAATATTGCATTGCGGTAGGGTATTGCAATAGTCTAGACACCTCTGCAACTGATTGACTATCCTGTAATGGGTGCTCGTGAGCCCTCAAAAATATGCAATAGTTTGCATTCTCAGCTTCCTCTTCGTTTTCCTTTCGGTGATCAGCAATTTTAACCCCAATTTCTCACGCACACACTCCGAATAACGGTTCTGCATATATGTATATATACACACACACTCACACATACAGAGAAATACGTATATACATATGTGGGTGTGCATGCGTGGGCATGGCCTTAATTGCTCAATAAGTAGGTTGTACCCACTTCTAGGCACTATTTAATTGACGAATCTTTACGGACAGACCGGAAATTGCATTGCAATTGCTTTGCCGTCCGCCGGCGCCGCTGGGATTTATTTAATTAAGTATGTTTTGGGCGTTTTTCATTTTCGTTATTTTCTTTTCTTTTTTTGGCTTTGATTTTGTATTATATTGACGGATGGATGCTGCCCAGCGCAATAGAAATTTTGTTCACTTGTCTTCCTCTTCTCGCTTCGTCCAGTGCAACAACAAGGAGAGAGATAGAGAGAGAGAGAGAGAGAGAGAGAGAGAGAGCAGCGGTAACGGTAACTGTTAAGCTCGCGCTCTCACGCTCATGCGCGCAGTCGCTCTCCCTCGATGTAGCTGTTAGTGCGTTTGTATATCTATTGATTAAAAGTTCGCTCTGCTGCGCCCACTTTCCGCCTTCCGCCTTTGGCCTGGCTGCCCCTTGGTGTTACCACCTTTTTACCCACCAACCACCCGCCACCCACCACCACTGTCTCTTTCGCACACCCACACAAAACTGCAGCATTTTGTACTACTACAAATGCAACAATAATACCCACACGCTTGCACAGAATAACGGCATAAATTAAATTCGCCAACTCTTTGGCACAAATTTTAGTAACGAACGCCAACAAAAACACTCCCTATTTCGGGTACACACATTTTTTTCAGAACAAACAAAGCTCTTTTCTTCTGGCACTTAAAAATCCCCATTCACGGAAATTCGAAATAATTACTTTTTGCAGCACACTTTAGTTGATAAACTTTGATCTCGTCGTCACAATCATCTGATTCATTATTCGCATCTCGATTTAAACAGTTTGCGTTGCTCCTTATCTTTGTTTAGGTTTCTTAATTGAAGTTTTCGGTTGAGCTTAATTTATTGTTTTTGCAGTTTAGTAAAGAAGGCAACACAACACACGAACAAGGACCTTCACATTCCGAAGACTGGGCAAAGTATGAAAATTCGGTGTCGTTCGATTTGGTCACACCCTCTGGATTATGCACACACACGATGTTGATGTTCCGTCGTTCTCGCAGGACGAAAAGCCGAACAACCCGAACACACGAACCCTGACAGTGTGGCCATCATGCAGGGATACAAATATAATGGTATTTTTCAATAAACAGGACGAAACTTTCGAAATTTTTGAACATACCATTCATTTTAATAGGTTAAACTTTAGCTGTTTTAGTCGGTTGCAATAAAAATATTATAATTATTTAATAATAATTCCTATCAAATAATAAATGGAAATAAATAAAAAAAAGTGATGTTTTCTCTTAAACGGCTGAACGGATTTTGATGAAACATCTACCAAAATGCTTGGAATGTCAATTCCATTCATGGGGCATGCATATTTTATACAATTGTTTAAATGGTCAATAGGATTAATTTCTGGCGGGCAATTTATCGATAGGGTGTGGGAGGCGCCCCTATCGATATGAAGCCAGTGCTTAAGAATGAGATCGAAAAAAGAAAACGCTAATTTCTAAAATCTGTGGGTTAGATTTAATAGAGATTTAATTCGAAATTATAGAATATTTTGCTCTATCGTTTGAGATACCTTGAAAGCTTGCATCTATTCATTTAAGGGTGTAAGATTTTAGTAAAAGTTAGCGTCGATTTTGCTTGTCGGGGAGGGGCATAACATTCCGCTGCGGTATATACTAAAATAATCTAAAAAGAACGAAATAGGTAATTTCCCTGACTTAGATGAAAATCCCACCAAATTGTTTTGAATGGCTTTTCCATTTATTGGGCAGTCACTTTTCTTAATGTTTTATTCAACAATTTATTATTTTTATTTAATTTAGTATTTTTCTTATCATGGTTCCATGGTCTGGTTTAGCGAGTGATTCTCTGCTGGTTCCCATCTGGTTCCATTTTCATAATTCGCGCCTTAGCTAACAGGCCAAATACACAACCCACTGTTATTCGATTTTCGTTAATCTTCCCCTAGTTAGCCTATATACCGTGCACGCGTTCGTAAATCGAAATTACAAGCCTTACATTTTGGATTTTGTCCTATTTTGTATGGAGCCAACTCCGAGGTTAGATATCTGTTATGCGATTTCGATTATGCGATATCGTCGTACCGATGGCCCAAAACTATCGATTGTATCGTTATCGCCGCCCGGTGTCTTAAGAGCCTCACTGTTTTGTGTTTTTTTCATTCACCGTTGCCCGCGTCTTTTATTCGGTTGTGTTCTGCCTGCTGCTCGTCTAAGACCTGAATCCTTGCGAGAATGTCGAAGCCTAACTACAAAGTTGGTGAGTTATAAATAAGTGTGGAACATCGTCGTCGGCCGGCAACAGGCGGCAAGCTCACATCTGCGCGGCGCGCACATGTTTCTGAGGTTAAACGTGCGGCGGCGAGACGAGCACGTTGTTGCTGGGCCAGGCTGAAAGAGGCGTAAATCAAGCACAGGGAGCTTATCTGACCCTATCTAACTCCTCCTTTTCCCTTCTCTTCCCGCCGACAGCCGATATCAACCTGTCGCCATGGGGACGCAAGGCCATCATCATCGCGGAGAACGAGATGCCCGGTCTGATGGCAGTTCGGCGCAAGTACGGTCCCACCAAGATCCTGCATGGAGCCCGCATCGCCGGCTGCCTGCACATGACCGTCCAGACGGCCGTCCTCATCGAAACCCTCGTTGAACTGGGCGCCAAGGTGGGTTTCCATTTAATAGGGGAAATCTCTATTTGAAGATCCAAAGGATTATTACAGAACTTCACTTTGAAAACGAGAAAACAGTTTAGGAAACCTAGAATTGTCTAATAGTACTATAAATAGATAGATAGTGTCCAAGGGCTGTGCCCTTATCATCTATTGTTTACGCGCCAATTTGAATAACAAAACTTTCGTTTTGACTGAGGGGGGCAAGTTCAAGGAGCCCGAGATAAGACCCCCAGATTGTTATTTCCTCTGACGCAGCGCGTTTTCTTATTTTTTGATCCCCGCACATGGCAACTATTGCGGAATCATAATGGGCAACTATCTAAGGAGAGGTTCCAACTAGCTCTACTAATTAGCTTCCCAACTAGTCCGAACAATTAACTAAAAATTACCAACTAGTTGTGCAATGTAACCAAGAATTTCCAATTAGTTAATGAAGAAGCCTGGCTTACATTGGTAACCAATTGAGCATCCTTATCCTAAACAAGAGCTTGTCCTGTTCTTGTTCAAATAGAGTTCTGTTAATAATTTCAATATAACTAATTCCCTATTGTATCCTTCAGGTCCAATGGTCCAGCTGCAACATCTTCAGCACCCAGGATAATGCTGCCGCAGCCATTGCAGCCGCCGGAGTGCCTGTGTACGCCTGGAAGGGCGAGACTGATGAGGAGTACAATTGGTGCATTGAACAGACTCTGGTCTTCCCCGATGGACAGCCCCTGAATATGATCCTGGACGATGGCGGCGATCTGACCAACCTGGTCCACGAGAAATTCCCCCAGTATCTGAAGGGTATTAAGGGACTGAGCGAGGAGACGACCACTGGCGTGCACAACCTGTACAAGATGTTCAAGGAGGGCCGCCTGGGCATTCCGGCCATCAACGTCAACGATTCGGTGACCAAGAGCAAGTTCGACAACCTGTACGGCTGCCGCGAGTCCCTGATCGATGGCATCAAGCGTGCCACGGATGTGATGATCGCAGGCAAGGTGTGCTGCGTTGCCGGTTACGGTGATGTGGGCAAGGGCTGTGCCCAGGCTCTGAAGGGATTCGGTGGACGTGTCATCGTTACCGAAATCGATCCGATCAATGCTCTGCAGGCGGCAATGGAGGGCTATGAGGTGACCACCATGGAGGAGGCTTGCAAGGAGGCCTCGATCTTTGTGACCACAACCGGCTGCCGTGACATCATCACCGGCGAGCACCTCGTCCAGATGCCTGACGACTCCATTGTCTGCAACATCGGACACTTTGACATCGAGATCGACGTTGACTGGCTGAATGCGAACGCCAAGCAGAAGGTGAACGTGAAGCCGCAAGTGGATCGCTATACCATGGAAAGCGGCAAGCACATCATCCTTCTGGCCGAGGGTCGTCTGGTTAACCTGGGCTGCGCCCACGGACACCCCAGCTTCGTCATGTCCAACTCCTTCACCAACCAAGTGCTTGCCCAGATCGAACTGTTCACCAAGTCCGACAAGTACGCCGTCGGTGTCCACGTTCTGCCCAAGATCCTCGACGAGGAGGTGGCCAGCCTACATCTGGAGAAGCTGGGCGTGAAGCTCACCAAGCTGACGGACAAGCAGGCCAGCTATCTGGGCGTCTCGCAGGCCGGCCCCTTCAAGCCCGATCACTACCGGTACTGAGTGCCCACACCGATCTCCGCACCCGCACCCAGTGGCTGCGGAGCCGGCTTTGGTTACCTACTAGTTATATCTATTGTTGGCACATTTCACTGTTCCCCCTAAGCTCCAATAAAAAAAACACCTCACGTACTCTTATCGAGAGAAAAAACCACAACACATGCTCGAGTACATAAATTTCTCAACACCCTTTTATATGAGGTATATCGACTTTAAAGACACTTTTGGGACAGATTAATAATTAAATCATTTTATGAAAAGAAGAAAAACAAACGTAATTGCTCCATGACCCGGCAGATGATAACTTCATAATCTTAATTATGTGTCGCGTGAGATGGAATGACTTAACGATTTTATTTCCACGCACATCTGCGCGCTTACCTTATCGGCATCCCCGCTCGAGAGTGTAGGGTATTCGAGATTAGAGATGGCAGTTCAGATGCCGTTGATCGCGACCTGTTCGCCAGCTAGGCCTGTCTCACTCTTGCTTCAAGCTCGGCGCCAAGTGCAGTGAGTGCCCAAGTACAGCCATCCCGCTTGCACTTGCAATTGCAGCGGTAAAAAAAAAGCAAACACTTTTGAGAGTTGTTTTGGTTATGTGATTTGCGTTGTTGTTCACTTCATTTTACTCACACAACTCGTTAAGTGTGAAAGGGGTGCAAAATCCCAGCATTCCCGACTCAAAATTACATCACCCACAATGGGATACGGATACGGTGGTCTCCTTCTCCTTGCGTTGGCCGCAAGCCTCGCGCCAACCGCCCTCGGATGGATGGCCCACTTTCGCCCGTCGGCGCTGAGGCTAAGGATGGCCAACAGTTCGCAGGTGCAGCTCATCTTGGAGAATGTGGCCCCGTCGACGCTGCAGCAGCCGGATCGCTTCGTGTTCCGCTTGCATAGCCTCAACGCGGGACTGGCCAGTGTGCCCGAGGAGAACGCCACCATACCGCTGAGCCTGTTCCATCCGCAGACCCGGGACTGGAGCGGCCCCATCGTCGTGGAGGCCCACTTTCTGGGTCTGACCAATGTGACAGTGCGGTTGCACGATCTAAAACTGAATAGCAGCGAACTGCCCACCAACTGGAGTAACGACAGTCAGCTGGAGGTGACTGTGCAGCGGCCGAACCGTGTGCTGGACCACATCTTCCTTGGTTCGATCATTGTGCTAATGTCACTGCTGTACATCAATTTTGGTGCCGCCCTCAATCTGGAGGTGCTGCGCGGTCTGATCACCCGGCCCACCGGTCCATGCATCGGACTGGTTATGCAGTTGGTGGGCATGCCCCTGCTTAGCTACGCCCTCGGCGTCTTCATCTTCCCTCAGTCGCCGGCCATGCAGCTGGGCCTTTTCTTCACCGGCATCTCGCCCAGTGGTGGAGCCTCAAACACCTGGACCGCTGTGCTGGGTGGCAATATACACCTCTCGGTGCTAATGACCACCGTTGGCAATGTGGCCGCGTTTGCCACTATACCGCTGTGGACATTCACACTTGGCCAGCTGATCTTCGAGCGAGCGGGTATGGAGGTGCCGTACAGAAATATTGCCACTTACTGCGCCGGCCTGATCCTGCCTCTCCTCATCGGCCTGTTTATCCAGAAGAGATCGGCGAGACTCACACGGGTGTTGGTCCGCCTGCTGAAACCGATCTCCGCCACCCTGCTGATGATCATCATCGTGTTCGCCATCATCACCAACTACTATCTGTTCTACCTGTTCTCCTGGCAGATTGCCGTGGCTGGTCTGGCTCTGCCATCGCTGGGCTACATCTTTGCCTGGCTGACGTCCAAGCTGCTGCACCAGAGCGCCGTCGACTCACTGACCATTGCCATCGAGGTGGGCATCCAGAATACGGGCATTGCCATCTTTCTGCTTTTGGGAGCGCTGGGATCGCCGGTGGGAGACATTACCACAGTCGTGCCGGTGTCTGTGGCGGTGATGACCCCGCTGCCCCTGCTGGGAATCTATGTGTACAATCGATGCTGCGGAAGAACACTGACCGAGGCCACCGCTGGCGAGTCAGAGCGGATTGTGTAAGCTCAATGTTGCTGAATTTTCTACGTATGTCTTTTTAGCTTAAGACATTATTGTTATATATGTATATACGTATATATATATATCTATATATATACATATATATCATATTTTGGTTGTACATATATGTATTTGTGTGTGTTTATAACTTATGTATATACAATTTAATATAGGGCTGAGGTTGACAGACGAATGCATTAGTCTCAAGCGTATTATATATTCCATATAAATTTTATAATAAACTTCTCGATTTGGAGATACTTCAACATTCAATCTTTGACCTTATAATAATGAGGCAATTCGCGTAATGTACTTTATGCATTTGGTTATTATGCCCTTGGCTACACTAAAACCAAACCATATTTGGTACTAAAAATTGATTATACTTGTGGATAAGAATTACTTTCGACTTCATTATGACACTATTAATTTAATACGAGATAGAAGATCTCCTAGAGAGTGAACATACTTTCAAAATGAAAACTTAATCAATCGCGGCGCATGGGAGCATTCAAGATATACCAATTTCTAGCTTAACTAACAAATTAATCTGGCTCATTGGGTGGCCATGGAGTAGGCCAGCAGCGACGCTTCGTCCAGTGTCACCACCACTTCGGTAGTGGCATCGAGTGCCTGGAGTATCTTCAGCAGACCGAAAATCGTATGCGCTTCGAGATTCAGTTGCCGGCACTCGTACAGTATCCGCATGTAGTTGACGGTCCCTGTGCTCAGGTCCACACCACTCAGCATATTGGGCATCAGGTTGTAATAGTTAATCACGCAGAAGGCGCGTTGCAGGTCCGGTCCACTGACTGTGGTCACATAGCTGGGTTCCAATCGCTTCTGGCTGAGGAACTCTCGCAGCGGCAGGCACAGCTCCGATGTGGAGTCTTCCATTTCCTGCTTGAATAGCTCCTGCATCATCTGGATGAGCTCCACGGAGATGAGGGGGTGCTCCTCCGCCAAGTCTCTTCGGCCCAAGTAGGCATCTATCAGCTTCATCTGCCACACATCGATGTTGTTTATCATGGACTTGGTAACGTGCTACAAAAATAAATATAAAATTATATGAATAATTTGGAATCTCTTACAAAATCTCTATACGCACGTCGTATAGGGTCAGGTATACGGGTAACAGGTGTATTCGATCCTTGACCACCGCATTGTAGAAGAGCAGCATCATTTGGTGGCGCTTCACCTGCTCCGGGTAGCTTAAATCCGTTCCCTTCGTCGACAAGCAGCGGTTGAGGAACGGCTTCACTAGCCGCTCGTTACCAAACTGGTGCAGATCGTTGATGTCGATCTGCCAGCAGATGCTCTGCTCCATCGTCAGGGTCTGGGCCAGCATGCTTTTCAGTCTATCCGGATCCTCGAGGTGGGAAAGGCAGCCGGTTCGCTTCTTAATATCGATCGGTGCACTCATCTCCAGGGCCTTTTCCAACTGATGCCAGTTCCACGATCGTTCGAAACGCACGGGCCAGTAGTTCTCGTCGTCCACCACCACCAGCTGGAGGCTGCTTAGCTCGGGCAGGATGCACGGAGCGATGGGCAGGCGCCGCATCTCTGTGGCACCGATTTCCAGCACCGAAATGTTGGCCAGGCACAGCTGGTGTGTGTCAATGTCGCGGGGCAGAAACAGCCGCGGCTCCACTGCCAGGACGTAAAGATGCCTCAAGGCCTGCAGGTGATACCTTTCGGTCAGGAAATATGCAATAAGTAGACGGTCTCATCTCCATGTCCCTAACGGAACCTGCGAATCCTCACCGATTATCGTTGCTGTGAATGGGGAACTTTGGAAAGAATGCGCACACCAGCGCCGATATTGATTCCGGCGTCTTGGCTATGGTAAACCGCCCTGCACCAAGGAAGAGCAGTCCAAGTGACATGTGAATGGCCATGTGGGAGCCATAGGTGATGTGTGGATACTGCGGACCGACACGCGATCTCAGATACCGGATGATGCGCAATATCTCACAGTTGCCGGAGCCGGCGAACACCAGGGAAATGCTAATGAGCAGAACCATCAGGCAGCTCTCCACGGTGGTGCGGCCTGCACAATCGATCATCGGAGAGCTGGGGAACCGCAAGAACTCCTTGATCACTGCTCGTAGTGTGGCAAAGGCCACCGCATCCTCCGTTCCGGCGTATTTCAAGCCAATGCAGAATGCTGCTCCGGCCATAATGTTGCAGTAGGCCTGCCTGAAAAGGAAAAATAAGGATTTTCAAAACATTGGCAGCTGTCTGATTGTTCTGAGATGCTTACGTGATGGCCTCATAGTCCACATCACCGTCATCGGAGCCCGTGTCCTCATCCACCGACGAGAGCCGCAGATGGATGCGGAGAGCTTGCGGGAATTGCGCTTGAAACCACTCGTTATCCGGCCGGACATCCTGCCATAGGATGAGGCCCCTGGCTATGGTGCGCAGCAGTAGGAAGTCCGGCCGCACCATGTCTAGCAAATATCTGGAATCCGGTGGCTGCATCCACTCTGCAATTGCCGTATTCCCCGAGTTGAAGAACATGAGGCCCAGTGCAAGCGTTGCTCCCGGCGCGGTCACATCAATATTGACGTTGTCGCCCTCGCGGACCTGGAACGACGCCAAACGATACTTCTCCTTCTGAGAACCGCTGATGGGTCGCTTTACGCCGCCAACCATGTAGTAGTGTAACGTGTCCGGCAGCTGGAGGTCTCTCAGGCCGGCCGGTGACTCGCCTTGCCCCAAGGTGACCAGGCCGAGGGCTAGGCCGGCCGTCATGGCGTACGATTCACGCTCCACACTGTTCTCCATCTCCGGGCCCGGCGGTCGTCCGATTTCCTGCAGCAGCACCTCGGCTATGTGACGCTTGGCCGATCCCTGGTAGAGGAGACCGAGGCCCATTAAGGCGGCTACCTGAGTGCTCTGCGGTATATCCAGTTCCATGGCGGTGGCCGGGAGCAGTGCCTCCAAGTGAACGCTCAGCAGTTTCGTGGTTTTCGTATCCATGGTGCCGCGATGGGCGGCCGAGATGCCCAGCAGCAGGCCCACATTGGTCATCTCGTCGCATTTCACCAGGTATTTGTACAGGCTCATGAAGGAGAGGCTCTTCAGGTGACCATTGAGGCCCAGGGCCATCAGGAAGCCGGCATGCTCAAGGGCATTGTTCGCCTGGGCCTTGGGCTTGTTGTACACAATCCACGTGGAGTCAATGTCCTGGGTCTGCGGCGAAATCTTCAGGCCGGTGGCCACGCCGTTGTGGAACGACGGCCACATGTGCATGTTGGCGGGAAACTCAATCTGCTGCATCTCGATGGTGGTGCCCTTGATTGGCTCCCGGCCCACCAAGCATAACCTGGGCATGGACAGGCTATCGCTGGGCCGCGGCATCATGGTTCGCAGGGTGAACATGCCCCGGCCCAGGGGCAGTGTCATCGTCCGGGCGCACAGAGCGAACAGCTGCTTCTCCTGCTCCTCAATAAATTCGTGATCGCTGGTCCCAGGCAACTGCTGCACCTCGATGAGCACCGGTTCCGAGCTGTTGAGCAGGCGGCGCACCTCCTCCACGCGCATATCGTCCGGAAAGCGCAGTCGCAGCAGCTTCGTATCCATATTGTCCATATCGTCGTATCGCATTTGCTCCGAGCATTCATGTTCGAGCACAGCGCCGGCGGTTGGCGGGGACCTGGTCGACAGGGAGTCCTCCTTGTACACTTTGCCACAATGCGGCTGCCCAATGGTGGCCTCCATGAATGGCAGTTGGGTGTGTTCGGCCAGCTCCGGGCGCAGGATCAGGTCGTAGGTGGCCGTGCTACAGCCAAGGGGCGGCGCCAGACGCGCCTCCTCCAACGCCTCAGCAATAATGAGATGCACGGCTGCCGGAAATCGCTCGATGTCCCTCCGGGTCAGTCGCATGGCTAGAATTAGCTCCAGCAGCTGATGGCAACGCGGTGCATCCGCTGTAATGCTGCGCTTGACCCTCCGGGGAAAGTTGGCTTGCACGGCTTCGGGAAGCTCGAGCAGTTGCCACCAGTGCTTGAGGCGCTCCTGCCCGTGGATCACCAATGAGACAAGCTGCAACAGATTTCGGCTCCGCTCGTTCACATTGCTCACAAAGGTGTAGGGCAGTACCTCCTCCTCACCGATCACTATGTGCTCCAGTTGAGAGAATATACTGGGCGCTGGCACTCGGAGCAGCTCCTGGTGAAGCATCATGGCTCCATGCGCGGCTCCCAGCAGCGACAGCTTCCCCGTCCGATGGCTCAGTTCCGGAAAGTCAAGGATGTAGTGCAGCACGTAGCTGTCCAGCTGCATATCAATGGCCAGTTGGTGGAGGAACTGGAATGGAGTGAAAATCACAATGTTACAAAGATTCTAACCCATGGACTACGCACTCACCGTTGCCAGGTAGGAAAGCGCCGCATGGAACACGGCGTCCAGCTTGAGGTCCTCGTAGAGCAGGTGCAGACTGTAGAATATGGCGGGGATCATCTGGAAGAGCGGCGCACCAATGTCCACGCTGTAGCTGTGGCCATCGGCGCCGCAGGGAGCTAGCGTCGTTTGGAGCAGCAGGAATTCCCAGTCGTCGTCGGTGTAGTCCTCACAATCATTGTATTTTCGCCGCTTCTTTGGCTCGTCCTGGGCGCCCAGCGTAGAATTGGAGCTGCAATTGGAGCCAGATCCGGATCCTAGACCGCCAGCCACTCCACCACCGAAGGTCGCATTCAGCGGAGGCGTCGCACATCGGCCATAGCCCTCGGTCGCTTCCACATCGGGAGCAGCGGTTAAGCCCATTAGGGCTAGTATCGTACTCCGGAATAGCAACCACTCCTGCTCAATGGAGTAGTCCCGCGACCCCGGCGGATTCCTGGCGCTGTACCAACGGATCACGAAATGCAGGAATTGGCTGGGACTCAGGACCTGTCGCAGCGTGGCCACACATCGCGTCAACAAGCGGGTATCATTTAGCAGGGGTAGGGCTATCCGCAGCATCCGACCGGTGGCGTAAACCAGGGTTAACCGATTGCCCGCCGGATCTCTCAGGGATTTGCAGACATTGTGCGCCTGCCTCTGGGCATAGGACACCGCTTGCGGCAGGATCGGCGACAGCATGTGCAGCTCCTCATCAAAGCCAGCCAGATCAACTGGCGCCTTGGTGGGCAGCAGACTGCTACGACGCACCTCCACAAAGGAGCCGTTGCCTGCAGCACCGGAAGTTCCTGTGGCAACCGATGGCTTCGATTGACTTGGTGCGGCAGGAGGCGGTACAGGCGATGGCGTGGGTGCCAGCAGCGGCGTTATGTGCACCTTGGAGATGAGCACGGTTCCGGTGTAGAGGATAAGACTACCGCTAGGATCGAGGACTGCGACCATTTGCAATCTACTCAGACCCACAGCATCCTTGGCTGCCAGAGTCGTGGCCAGTGTGGAGAGCTGCACTTCACTGCTTCCATAGCCAGTGAGGCGGACCATCTGGAGGCGGCAGGAGCGGGCGAGCAGGTAGCACAGAAATGTCTGGCCCACCAAATCCGTGTGGATGAAGGCTCGGGTGGCCATCTCGCACAGTTCACGTTGTCTGAAGGGCAGAGATGAAATAGAATGCAGTTCAAGGATGTCCAGGGTAGCACTTACACTCCGTAGATGTTCTCCGTCCAGATGTGCTCCAAACACAACTCCGGCTCGATCGGTTTCGCTGGCTTCACGCTCGTTATCTTGCGCATCTCCTTCATGGACATGGACTGCTGGCTAATGCTACTTTGGAGCTGGCTCAACGGAGTTCCCAAGGAGGCGCGACTGGAGGAGAGAGGTGAGTTTTTACTTTAAAATACATTCCATACGCTTGTCGATTTCAGAAACTTACTTGGATTGACCGAGGACTCCGCTGAAGGACTGCGACTGACTGAGCCCGAACTTCGACATGTTGGCCAAGCCAGTGGTGGTGTTGCTTCTGGCCATAAACGATCCGACCGGAGTCTTGGGCATGGCTGTAATAGAGCATAAGGAAATGTAAGAATATGGAATAACTATTAGCGTCTCCTTACTTACCTCCCGTTTGTTTAATCCCACTTAAACTGTTGCCCGCCGACTGCGGCCTGGTCCCCAGGAGCGTCTGTCCCAAATCCTGGGTCTGGTGGCCAACATGATTAACCTCCTCCACGGTCACCTTTCTTAGCCGGGCCACGAAATGCTTCGAGAACTTCACGTCGTAAAGCAGAACCAGGTCCGAATCATCCGTGGTGAAGACCACACTGTACTCCGGTTCCGTCATGTAGCCGATCGAGTTGGTGGCTGTCTTCAGGACCACCGGGCAGGCCTCGTGTAGGGGATGCGACATCGAGAAGAGCCGCGGCATGGGAAAGGACAGGTGTGAAACGAGGGCTTGGCTGGAATCCTTTTGCAACAGCAGGCCGTGCATTGTCTGCCACACCTGCGAGACGGGAAAGTCAAGGTTGGCAAGGAAGTCTTCGCCGTCGTCACAGTAGACGCGCAGCGAGTCCTGGTCCATCACACAGATGGCGGTGAGGGTGTCGTCCTTCGTTTGGATGGCCGCCTCCAGCTGAGCGAGGCGTCCACGGACAAAGCTACGGTTCAGGAAGCAGGCATTCCTTACCGGCGTGTCGGCCGTAAAGCACATGCGCTTGTAAACACCATCGTCGCCGTCGTCCAGGCCCTTTGTCCACACCACAGTGTTCCGGTGCACGTACAGCTCCTCCTCGTTGTTCACCATATAGTCGCACATCGGCTCCTCGCGCCGCTCCGGCGCCGGGTTCAGCAGGCTCTGCGGCAGCGACGTAAGCTGCGTGGCCGCCGCCGCCTTGGGTCCGCATCGTTTTGTCCTTTCTATCAGCTGCCTTCGCCGCGCCGCCCGATCTTCCGCCCCCTCATAGTCGTCGTACATCTCCCGGATCGACCAGGACTCCTGGCCAGCCGGGGAGTCCTCGCCCGCAGCCGAGATATTCACGTTCTGCAGCCGCTGCAGCAACAGATGCTCCGAGGTGGGTAGCTGGTACCTGGGAAGCGGCTGATCCTGCGGGCCAGGGTGCTCGGCGGCCGACTGACGGCCGCGCGGCACAAACTCCAGCGGCGGTTCTGCGACGGCGATCATCTCCTGGACGGCAAGTTCATCCAGAGTTGCGATTAAGCTAGAAAATGTCCCGCGCTTGGACGCGGCTAATACAGCTGCAAGTCATATCGATAAATCGATACACCGATAGAATGGTTTGATAATTTCTGCCCGGCATCGTGAATTTCCCAATTAGAAGATAAACGTAAACATGAATCCGTCGAATAAGGGGTTTTATAGTTTTTGGTATTGTTCGGTACAAGAGTAGAGTAGTTTGTTTTGGATAAGCTGATTCTCAAAGTAGCAATAAAGCTCTGGTTAAACAATTGTTTAAAATTAAGCACTAACGTTTCTTATTCGTTGTCCGCTGGAAGCCTTTACAAACCTTTCAGTATTTTCTACTTAAATAAATTATAAAGAAATATATTCTAGCGACATTTGCTCCCAGCTAAACAAGTTGGCAGCGCCGCCCAGCAGTTATCGATAGCCCGTGGCCGATAAAACACTGACATCAAGTAGGTACGTCGAAAACAAAAACTAATTTTGCAATTGCAGCCACAATTATTAGGTAAATCACCTGGGTTCTTTAACCCGTTGGGAGCTACCCGGGAACATTGATCGAGCAGTTTCATTACGTAACTCAGACAAGCGGACGCAAAACAATACTTCCACTCCATTTCCCTATTTCATAAGCCTTATAATCATTAATCCGTGTTTGTGTTGCAGACCCATGGGCAGTGGGATTGCGGTGCAATTGGCTCGAAAGTACGGCGCAGTGATATTCTTTCCCACTGTTGCAGTCGGATCGATTTACGCAGATTGGTCGCATACCCGCGAGTGGAAACGCCAGCAGCTTCAGTTGGCACGCAGCGCGCAGCTCAGGAGTCAGAGTTAAGGAAATAGTACATCCCAATATGGTTCTCGGCCTGGACAAGCGGGCTCTGTGGGGAGCCCTGCCCCTGCTCGGTTTCGCCATCGGACACTTTCTGGACAAGAAGGAGACGGAACGGATGACCATGTTCCGGGACAAGAGCGCTCTGTACGGCCGCTCCGGAGATGACAAGGCGCCGTCGTGGTAAACCAGCACATCTCGGAATCATCCGTCTAGTGTAATCCCATGTTTTTATTTATTTCTTCACTGTTGAACAACAATAAACCGGAGAAATGTCCGAGGATCTATGTTTACCTGCCTTAAACTCTGCGGTTTAGGGGGCGAACCTACCGGAGACGTGATTTATTTGTGAAGGAACCATCAGCAAAAGGGCAACAATAAGCCCGAAAATCTCGAGATAACTCGTTTTTTTAAAGGATTCTGCCTGGCCTAGTCCAGCGAGCGGGGATTGAAAAATCCGATGTCCAGGAGGTGATCATGGGCAATGCGGTGCCACACCCTATGGCGGTCTTTGGTGGCCTATTCGAAGTCCACACGGCCAAGAAGCTCCAGCTCTACAAGCGTTCTGCGGCGGCGTGCCCGTGAAGATGCAGTTGCCGAGGACGAGGAATACAACTTCGATAAGTTTGGCCCGCTGGCCACCGTTTTCCAGCGCGAAAATGCCTCCACATTGAACGACGGAGAAGCAGCCATGTGCAATGGCGGCGGTGGTGCCTCCTCTATTCTGCTGCCTGAGAAGCTGTAGATCCGGCCGTCGGAACGAGGAGGCTCTTTGACCCCGCAAACCAAGAAGAGTCTTGTCAAGAAGCTATATTCCTGGACTTTTACCCAGATTTAGCGCGCAGGCGGCAGGTGGCCACTTGTCACAAATAAAAAACAATTTTATCAACACCAGATTGATATTTTGATTTCTCGACAACTCTACCAAAAACAGTTGAATTTTTATACCCTTGCAGGGTATTATGATTTCAGTCAGAAGTTTGTAACGCAGCGATGGAAGCACCTCCTACCATAAAAAGTATATATATTCTTGATCAGGATCACCAGCCGAGTCGATCTAGCTATGTCCGTCTGTCCGTTTCTACGCAAACTAGTCTCTCAGTTTTAAAGCTATCTGAATTAAACTTTGTAGTTAATCTTCTATACACTCTTACTCGTATATATGTATGTCGGAACGGGCCGGATCGGACGGCCATAGGAATGATCGGAAAATGTTTACAAAAAAAATTATGACATTTCTAGTTTTCAACAGAATTTGATCAAATTTAATATATAGCCATTTTATATTCTATAATTTTGTGTCTATAGCCCCCATAGGAACGATCGAGAAATTAATACAATTAAAAATGATAACATTTTTAGTTTTCAACAGATTTTCATGAAACTGAATTTAAGCCATTTCATATTATTCTACAATTTTGTGTAGAATTTAATACAATTAAAAATGAATAATATTATAAATTAATAAATAGGAATTTTTTTTAGCCATTTTATATTATTCTACAATTTTGTGTCAGCTTTTATGAAAATCGGACGACTATATCATATAGCCCAAAAAGGAACGATAGAGAAATTAATACAATTAAAAATAAATTAAATTAAAATAAATAAAAAAAAAAATAACTTTTTCAGTTTGCAACAGATTTTTATCAAATTTGAGATATTGCCATTTTATATTAATCTTAAATTTTGTGTACAATTTTATGAAAATCGGTCGACTATATTATATAGGTGCCATACAAACGATCGTTATATGTGGAGGAAAAATGCAAATCTGTGAAGGTAAATCTGCAGATATAATATGTATAGGTGAATAAAATGAAAGCAGGATTTGGATTGGATTTTAAATTAAATATATATATATATAATTTATATTGTATTGATTCCTAGTCATCGAAGTTCTATCTGAAAGGGTATACAAACGTCGGCGTGTCGAAGTTTGCTTTCCTTTCCTTTATTCTGAAGGTTTAAAGAAAGACAAAAAGAAACCAAAAAAACATCAAGATGTGCGCGTGTGCAACAGCCAAAATAAGCTTCGACGAAAAATCCCTCGACAACTACGACGTCCTGGCGGTGATGGGCAGCGGCTCCTTCGCGACGTTCAAGAAGGTGCGGGACAGGAGCACCGGCGAGCTGTTCGTGCTGCAGAGCATCAGGTACGACAAGCTGGACGAGATCGAACGCGACGCGCTGTTCTCGGAGGTTGGCATGCTCCGGGAACTGCAGCACCATAACATTGTGCAATACCACCACCAATTTGACAATCGGGTGGATAAGGTATTGCACATTGTTATGGAGTGCTGTGCCGGCGGCGATCTCGCCCAGCTTGTCGAGCGGGCGCGGACACAGCGACGCCGGTTGGAGGAGCGCTACATCTGGCGGGTGCTCTTCCAACTGTGTCGTGCCCTGCATCTGTGCCACAACAAGATTGGCGGAGCCATCCTGCACAGAGATGTGCAGCCGGCCAACATATTCTTGGACGCTGCCGGCAACGCCAAACTGGGCGAGTTCGGCCTGGCCCAGATGATAAGGGAGCTAACCCTCGACGCTTCGGACGTGGGCACTCCGGACTACATGAGTCCGGAGCTGCTCCGCGGCGGGAGTTTCGACCGGAAGAGCGACGTGTGGGCCCTGGGATGCGTGGTGTACGAGATGTGCGCCCTGCGTCCACCATTCCATGGGCCCACCTTCGCTCTGCTGTCCGCCCAGGGCACGTTCCGTCGGATTCCTGCCGTGTACGGTTCCGATCTACAGGAGACCATCTCAGCTATGCTGACCTTAGATCGGGAACAGCGTCACGGCATCGAGGTGTTCTTGCGGCATCCGTTGGTGGTCCGGAATGTCAGCGAGCTGGACGGCCTTTTCCCGAACCTCGTCGAGGATGGTAAGTACTTTTACTGCCTGCTATATATTATATTATATTATATTATATTATATTATATTATATTATATTATATTATATTATATTATATTATATTATATTATATTATATTATATTATATTATATTATATTATATTATATTATAATTTATTATATTATATTATATTATATTATATTATTATTATATGATATATTAATCAAATTGGGGCTTTTCTTTCAGAAGCATACATGATCGCATCAACAAGCGAAGGAGAAGGAACTGTATGATGTATGTATTTAGTATGTAAGCGAATTAAAAACTAACATTTAAATTTCAAACTTTTACAGTTCAGCCATTCTCCAGGAAGGTCAGCGTCTGCGGAACGGCGAGGGCCTGCGATCAGCGATCTGCAGCGATCTCTTCGAGCGGCGCCAGGAGCTTGCCGACGATGAGTGGCTGGAGGTGCGCCGGTCCCTAGTGGGTGGCCACAAGCTCATCAACGCTCACAACGTGGACGCCGTGATCCTGGGCGTGTGCAGCGGACCTCGCCAATTGGCCCTGGCCAAGAACTATGTGGAGTTCCTAGGACCCTAGGCCGTCTGCTGAGGGTCTACAATGCTGCCTACCAGGAGCGGCCGCTCAGTGCGGCAGAGCAGGCGGAGATTCTGGACGAGACTCTGGACGCCATTAGCTGTGAGCACCTGATCCACGGACTGGAGGCCACCAACGACGATGATGAAGGTAACCAGTACGCCCAGCGTGGCCGCCTATAGTGGCTGGCCGGGAAGGCCTTCAGCGCGGATGAGAAACCGGAGCATTTGGAGCTGGCCTGGCGCCTACTCGATCACCTTGCCAAGCAACCTTGCCAAGCAACCAGGCCAACTTCCAGCCCAGCTCCGTCGAGTGTTGCAGTTCCTGGAGCGCCACGAGGAATTAATACAATTAAAATATATATATAATAAATAATATTTTTAGTTTTAAACACATATTTTTATAGAATTAAATTTAAAGCCATTTCATTTAATTATTAAAATTTTGTGTTTAGAAATTAGTAAAATTCAAAATAAATTAAATTATAAATTAATTAATAGAACTTTTTCAGTTTGCCACAGATTAATATCAAATTGGAGATATAGCCATTTTATAATAGTCTCGAGTCTCGAGAAATTAATACAATTAAATATTATAATATTTAGTTTTCAACAGATATTCATCAAATTGAATTTAAAGCCATTTCTACAAGTTTGTGTATAAATTAATACAATACAATACAAAATAAATTATATTATAAATTAATAAATAAGAACTTTTTCAGTTTGCAACAGATTTTCATCAAATTTGAGATATAGCCATTATATATTCGTCTTAAATTTTGTGTCTAATTTTATGGAAATCCGACGACTATATCATATTGAGCCATTTATACAAGTTTGTGTAGAAATTAATACAATACAATACAAAATAAATTATATTATAAATTAATAGATAATAACTTTTTCAGTTTGCAACAGATTTTCATCAAATTTGAGATATGGCCTTTTTATATTAGTCTTAAATTTTATGGTAGTCCGGAAGGAGAATGGAGGAGGATGTTTTAAATATTTTATATATATTTATATGTATATATATATATACTTAAAAATAAATTTTAAAAAATAATAAAAATACTTATAAATGTATTTTTTTATTTATATAAAGCTAGCGGTTAGTTATAAACTAAAGGCTAACTTAAAATTATGAGCATTGGCTTCTGTGGCCGCTCGATTAAATGTGTTTTAATGTTTAAATGTTTAAAAGGCTTCAAGGCTAGATTTTATGGGTGAGTTTGGCTTTGTGGAGGAATACTTATAAGTAAATACTTACATAGGAATACTTTGGCGATCGCCAATTGTTGGAAGACTTATTTTATATAAATTTATATAAGTATATATATGTTTAAAAAATAAATAAATATATATATATTTAATATATATATATTGAAGAATACTTTGGAAGACTTATTTGACAAATATATATTTTAAATATATAAATATATATATATATATATATATATATATTTCTATTTCAGAAAACTAAAATACAGCAGAAAATCTTATAAAAATGAAATCATTTGTGGAGGTGAGATTGTGGAGTGCATTAGCCCTGGAAACCGTGGAAACTAGTCGAAACTGTGGAATATATATTCCTTTTGTTTACTTAAGTTTAAAGATAATATTTTTACATTTTTGGTAAGTGTTATTAGTTTTCAGATTAAAACTTTTTGCGGCCAAACTTTGTGCAATTTGCCTATGACATTAATTAAATTCTGGAATGCTGGGCTTATATGTAAAATAATAATAAAATGAAATAACTAATGAAACGATGAGCACGGTTCCGGCGTAGAGGATTAGGCTACCGCTAGGATCGAGGACTGCTAGGATCGAGGACCATTTGCAATCTACTCAGACCCACAGCATCCTTGGCTGCCAGAGTCGTGGCCAGTGTGGAGAGCTGCACTTCACTGCTTCCATAGCCAGTGAGGCGGACCATCTGGAGGCGGCAGGAGCGGGCGAGCAGGTAGCACAGAAATGTCTGGCCCACCAAATCCGTGTGGATGAAGGCTCGGGTGGCCATCTCGCACAGTTCACGTTGTCTGAAGGGCAGAGATGAAATAGAATGCAGTTCAAGGATGTCCAGGGTAGCACTTACACTCCGTAGATGTTCTCCGTCCAGATGTGCTCCAAACACAACTCCGGCTCGATCGGTTTCGCTGGCTTCATGGACATGGACTGCTGGCTAATGCTACTTTGGAGCTGGCTCAACGGAGTTCCCAAGGAGGCGCGACTGGAGGAGAGAGATGTGTTTTTACTTTAGAATACATTCCATGCGCTTGTCGATTTCAGAAACTTACTTGGATTGACCGAGGACTCCGCTGAAGGACTGCGACTGACTGAGCCCGAACTTCGACATGTTGGCCAAGCCAGTGGTGGTGTTGCTTCTGGCCATAAACGATCCGACCGGAGTCTTGGGCATGGCTGTAATGAAGCGTAAGGAAATGTAAGAATATGGAATAACTATTAGCGTCTCCTTACTTACCTCCCGTTTGATTAATCCCACTTAAACTGTTGCCCGCCGACTGCGGCCTGGTCCCCAGGAGCGTCTGTCCCAAATCCTGGGTCTGGTCACCTTTCTCAGCCGGGCCACGAAATGCTTGGAGAACTTCACGTCGTATGGCAGAACCAGGTCCGAATCATCGAATCGTCGTCCTTCGGGGATTGAAAAATCCGATGTCCAGGAGGTGATCATGGGCAATGCGCGTTGGTGGCCCATCTGTCGCATAGCCTGAAAAAGGGCGAGCTGGGATGTGCCTCCATGTGCAATGGCGGCGGTGGTGCCTCCTCTATTCTGCTGCCTGAGAAGCTGTAGATCCGGCCGTCGGAACGAGGAGGCTCTTTGACCCCGCAAACCAAGAAGAGTCTTGTCAAGAAGCTATATTCCTGGACTTTTACCCAGATTTAGCGCGCAGGCGGCAGGTGGCCAGCACTTGTCCGTTTCTCCCTTTTCACTTGTCACAAATAAAAAACAATTTTATCAACACCAGATTGATATTTTGATTTCTCGACAACTCTACCAAAAACAGTTAAATTTTAATACCCTTGCAGGGTATTATGATTTCAGTCAGAAGTTTGTAACGCAGCGAAGGAAGCACCTCCTACCATAAAAAGTACATATATTCTTGATCAGGATCACCAGCCGAGGCGATCTAGCCATGTCCGTCTGTCCGTTTCTACGCAAACTAGTCTCTCAGTTTTAAAGCTATCTAAATGAAACTTCGTAGTTAATCTTCTATATACTCTCACTCGTATATATATCGGATCGGGCCGGATCGGACGACTATATCATATAGCTGCCATAGGACTGATAAGAAAATGTTTACAAAAAAAATTATAACATCTTTAGTTTTTAAAAGAATTTGATCAAATTTAAGATATAGCCATTTTATATTATTTTAAAATTTTGTGTTATTATTTATGAAAATCGGACGACTATATCATATAGCTCCTATAGCTCCGATAGGAACGATCGAGAAATTAATACAATTAAAAATGATAAAATTTTTAGTTTTCAACAGAATTTGATCAAAGTTGAGATGTAGCCATTTCATATTATTCTACAATTTTGTGTATAAATTAATACAATTAAAAATGAATTAAATTATAAATTAATACTTAAGAACTTAATTTTTTAAAATCCGAGGACTATATCATAAGGCCCCATAGGAACGATCGAGAAATTAATACAATTAAAAATAAATTAAATTATAATAAATAATAAAAAATAACTTTTTCAGTTTGCAACCGATTTTCATCAAATTTGAGATATAGCCATTTTATATTAGTCTTAACTTTTGTGTCAAATGTTATAAAAATCGGTCGTCTATATAATATAGGTGCCATATAAACGATCGTTAGATGTGGAGGAAAAATGCGAATCTGTGAAGGTAAAACTGCAAATATAATATGTATAGGTGAATAAAATGAAAGCAGGTATTACTTCATTGGATTTTAAATTAAATATATATAATTTATATGTATTGATTCCTAGTCATCGAAGTTCTATCTGAAAGGGTATACAAACGTCGGCGTGCCGAAGTTTGCTTTCCTTTCCCTTATTCTAAAGACTTAAAGAAAGATAAAATAATAGCAAAGTAAACATCAACATGAGCGCGTCTGGAACAGCCACAATGGACATGAACCCAAAAACCCTCCAGGACTACAGCTTGCTGGGCGTGATGCGCAACGGCTCCTTCGGGGCCTTGTTTAAGGTGAGGGACACAAGCACCGGCGAGCTGTTCGCCTTAAAGGCCATCAGCTACGACGAGCTGGACGAGATCAAACGCGGGGCGCTGTTCTCGGAGCTTACCAAGCTCCGGGAACTGCAGCACCCTAACATTGTGCAATACCATCACCAATTTGACAATCGGGTGATGCAGGTATTGCATATTGTTACGGAGTGCTGTGCCGGCGGCGATCTCGCCCAGCTTGTCGAGCGGGCACGGACACAGCGACGCCGGTTGGAGGAGCGCTATATCTGGCGGGTGCTCGTCCAAGTGTGCCGTGCCCTGCGTCGGTGCCACTACGTCCAGGAGGGAGCGATCCTGCACAGGGACGTGCAGCCGTCCAACATATTCCTGGACGCTGCCGGCAACGCCAAGCTGGGCGAGTTTGGCCTGGCCAGAATGTTGAGGGACCTAACCCTCGACGCTTCGGACGTGGGCACTCCGGACTACATGAGTCCGGAGCTGCTCCGCGGCGGGATATCCGACCGGAAGAGCGACGTGTGGGCCCTGGGCTGCGTGGTGTACGAGATGTGCGCCCTGCGTCCACCATTCCATGGGCCCACCTTCGCTCAGCTGTCCGCCCAGGGCGTGTTCCGTCGGATTCCTGCCGTGTACGGTTCCGATCTACAGGAGACCATCTCAGCTATGCTGGCCGTAGATCGTGAACAACGTCCGGGCGTCGACTTGATCTTGCTGAATCCGTTGGTGGTCCGGAATGTCAGCGAGCTGGGCGGCCGTTTCCCGACCCTCGTCGAGGCTGGTGAGTACTTTTATTTTGTGCTATATTATTATATTATATTATTATTATATGACATACTAATCAAATTCGACTTTTTTCAGAAGGACCTTCTCCTTGTTCCTCTTCGGCGACGTTGCCAATCCTACCATTTGCCACAATGGAGGGGCTCCGGGAGTTTGACACGCTCTTACTGTCAAACGAAGAGGCGAGGCAACAGATGGTGAGGACTAATTTTTAAAAAATATTCTACAGTTTTTAAATATTTATTTCTATTTCAGAAATCTAAAATACGGCAAATAGATGGCATTGATGTTGCTCGCTTCACCAGGGACGTGCTGAAAGCCGTCCTGGTTGACAGTTTGAGCGTGCAGCTCTCGTGGAGAGGGACAAGGACGAAGCCTAGCTTCAAAAAATTCAAATTGTTCCTCCTAATAAAAGGTAAAAATAATATATAGAAAAAATAATATATTTAATTAATTTTATTTAAATTATCTTACAGGTGTTGCGTTACAAAAGTTCGCAAATAGCGAACTTTTGTTCAACAAAACCTGCCAGCAGCATCTGGTTCATGCGCAAGATCGCATAACCAAGCGACTTAGGAGGAACAGGAACCGAAGTATGTATTTAGTATGTAAGCGATTTATAAAACTAACATTTAAATTTCAACCTTTTACAGTTCAGCCAGAATAGTCAGCGGAGGCACGACCCCAGCTGGGCCAGCTGGGCCAGCTGCCGCCCGATCGGCTGGAGCTTGCCGGCGATGAGTGGCTGGAGGAGACCGGCGCGGTCCCTAGTGGCCACAAGCACATCAACGCTCACAACGTGGACGCCGTGATCCTGGGCGTGTGCAGCGGACCTCGCCAATTGGCCCTGGCCAAGGACTATGTGCAGTAGGCCGTCTGCTGAGGGTCTACAATGCGGCAGAGCAGGCGGAGATTCTGCACACTTGCGCCACTCTGCAGACGAATCACGAGACTCTGGACGCCATTAGCTGTGAGCACCTGATCCACGGACTGGAGGCCACCAACGACGACTGGCAGCGTGCCCTGCCGCTGATGGAAATTTTGTGGTAGTCCGGAAGGAGGATGGAGGAGGATGTTTTATATTTATATGTATACATATATATACTTAAAAATAAATTTTAAAAAATAATAAATATTCTTATAAATGTATTTATTTATTTATATAACGCTAGCGGTTGGATATAAACTAAAGGCTAACTTGAAACTATGAGCATTGGCCACAGAAGTGGCCGCTCGATTAAATATGAACAGTTTCAATGTTATAAGATGGGCTGAAAATCTAGATTTTATGGGTGAGTTTGGCTTTGTATAAATAATATAAATAAATACTTATATACGAATACTTTGGGGATCGCCAATTGTTGGAAGACTTATTTTATATATATTTATATAAGTATATATATGTTAAATATTAAATAAATATATATACTTATAAAAAATATATATATATATTTCTATTTCAGAGAACTGAAATACAGCAGAAAATCTTATAAAAATGAAATCATTTGTGGAGGTGAGATTGTGGAGTGCATTAGCCCTGGAAACCGTGGAAACTAGTCGAAACTGTGGAATATATATTCCTTTTGTTTACTTAAGTTTAAAGATAATTTTTTTTACGTTTTTTGTAAGTGGTTTTAGTTTTAAGATTACAACTTTTTGGGGCCAAACTTTGTGCAATTTGCCTATGATATTAACTAAATTCTGGAATGCTGGGCTTATATGTAACATAAAAATTAAATAGCATAATGAACCGATGAGCACGGTTCCGGTGTAGAGGATTAGGCTACCGCTAGGATCGAGGACTGCGACCATTTACATTCAGACCCACAGCATCCTTGGCTGCCAGAGTCGTGGCCAGTGTGGAGAGCTGCACTTCACTGCTTCCATAGCCAGTGAGGCGGACCTGCGACTGACTGAGCCCGAACTTCGACATGTTGGCCAAGCCAGTGGTGGTGTTGTTTCTGGCCATAAACGATCCGACCGGAGTCTTGGGCATGGCTGTAATGGAGCATGAGGAAATGTAAGAGTATGGAATAACTATTAGCGTCTCCTTACTTACCTCCCTTTTGTTTAATCCCACTTGCTCCTCCTGGTCCCACCTGGTCCCCAGGAGCGTCTGTCCCAAATCCTGGGTCTGGTCACCTTTCTCAGCCGGGCCACAAAATGCTTGGAGAACTTCACGTCGTATGGCAGAACCAGGTCCGAATCATCGAAACTCCATCCTTCGGGGATTGAAAAATCCGATGTCCAGGAGGTGATCATGGGCAATGCGGTGCCACACCCTATGGCGGTCTTTGGTGGCCTATTCGAAGTCCACACGGCCAAGAAGCTCCAGCTCTACAAGCGTTCTGCGGCGGCGTGCCCGTGAAGATGCAGTTGCCGAGGACGAGGAATACAACTTCGATAAGTTTGGCCCGCTGGCCACCGTTTTCCAGCGCGAAAATGCCTCCACATTGAACGACGGAGAAGCAGCCATGTGCAATGGCGGCGGTGGTGCCTCCTCTATTCTGCTGCCTGAGAAGCTGTAGATCCGGCCGTCGGAACGAGGAGGCTCTTTGACCCCGCAAACCAAGAAGAGTCTTGTCAAAAAGCTATATTCCTGGACTCTCACCCAGATTTAGCGCGCAGGCGGCAGGTGGCCAGCACTTGTCCGTTTCTCCCTTTTCACTTGTCACAAATAAAAAACAATTTTATCAACACCATATTGATATTTTGATTTCTCGACAACTCTACCAAAAACAGTTGTATTTTTATACCCTTGCGGGGTATTATGATTTCAGTCAGAAGTTTGTAACGCAGAGAAGGGGGCACCTCCGACCAAATAACGTATATATATTCTTGATCAGGATCACCAGCCGAGTCGATCTAGCTATGTCCGTCTGTCCGTTTCTACGCAAACTAGTCTCTCAGTTTTTAAGCTATCTGAATTAAACTTTGTATTTAATTTTCTATATACTCTTACTCGTATATATGTCGGAACGGGCCGGATCGGACGACTATATCATATAGCTGCCATAGGACTGATATGAAAATGTTTACAAAAAAAATTATAACATTTTTAGTTTTTAACAGAATTTGATCGAATTTAAGATATAGCCATTTTATATTATTCTACAATTCTGTGTTAATTTTTATGAAAATCGGACTACTAAATCATTAATCGCTCATAGAAACGATCGAGAAATTAATACAATTAAAACATTTAGTTTTTATAATATAAATTAATAAAAAAGAACTTTTTCAGTTTGCAACAGATTTTCTTCAAATTGAATTTAAAGCCATTTCATATTTTTTGTGTAGAAATTAATACAACTAAAAATAAATTAAATTATAAACTAATAAATAAGATCTTTTTCAGTTAGCAACAGATTTTCATCAAATTTGAGATATAGCCATTTTATAATAGTCTTAAATTTTGTGTCAAATTTTTTGAAAATCGGACGACTATATCATATATGTGCCATACAAACGATCGTTATATGTGGAGGAAAAATGCAAATCTGTGAAGGTAAAACTGCAAATATTATACATATTATATATACATATGAATGAAATGAAATCAGGTATTACTTCACTGTTTTTTAACATAAATATATACAATTTGTATTGTATTGACTCCTAGCAACCAGGCCAACTTCCAGCCCAGCTCCGTCGATTGTTGAAGTTGCAGTTCCTCGAGCACCACGAGATTCTAGTCAGCCAGCGAGTTGCAGAGCGACTGCGGGACCTGGACCATCATCCTAGAGGCCAAAGTCACGCAACTGGAGCTCTGGGCAAGTGCCAGGCTTGCCAGCATCACCTCCAGCCGGTGGCCAACACTAACGAGCAGTTTCGGCAGCTTAGCGAGTGCTTCCTGGAGCGAGTGCTGATATCTCGCGACGTCTTTGAACGATCCTCGCCCGAAGAGGTGGCTCGGTTCAAGAAATATGTGGAGCGGACGGCGCTCTACGACTGTGTGATCGATGGCCTTAACGTGGCCTACTCCACGGGGAGTAGTCGCCCCAGCAGCTGGCCAAGCTAGTGGCCACCGTGGTGCGACACTTTCGGGATCAGGACAAGCGAGTTCTAGTTCTGGGACGTGAACACATGCGCAGCTGGTCCAAAAAGGCTATGCACTACGTCCAGAACAATGCCCGCCTCTCACTCACCAACAATCTATCTCAGGACGATTCTTTCCTGTTCTATGCCACGCTGCGCAGCGGCCAAGAGACGGACTTCTTCTCCCGCGACCTAATGCGCAGCCACGCCTTCCACCTAGGGCCAGAATTGAAGCCCATCTTTCGGCGCTGGCAGCAAGAGCACCAGCTCTCGCTGGTCATTCAAACCCAGTCGGGCCAGTCATAGTCAAGGAGCCCATCCGTCACAGGCTGTGCGCCCACGAGATCGCCGGTGACATCTGGCACGTGCCCTACTGTGAAGCGTATACGCAGCATCCCTCGGACAGCTTTGAGGTGCCTGCCAACTTGGCTGTGCCGCAAGCTGAGCCCCTGAAGCCCATTAACACTCCATGGAAAGTGGATCGAAATATGGTAAGCGTGGCCTTGGCAATGTATTGTGATACTTTGTAGTACAAACTTTGTACGTGAAAAGTCTTTAATAGAGGTGGAGAAACATCGATGCGAACATCGATGACATCGATGTTTTCGAAACATCGGCAACATCGATGCTTAGCGGGGCAACATCGATGTTTTTCCAATACTTCAGCGTTCCCGCTTCATCGTGCGAATCTGAAAATGTTTTCAGCTGGACAACTTATAAGTGAGCGTCGCACGCGGCTATCATAGACCGTTGTCGATAAGCTCATATATATATTTTGTTAAAAATTTGACTTTTAATTTTTAAACATTACAAATTAAAATAAAGTTAAAATACACTAAAATAACTGCTAATTTTGTTTATTTAAAACATCGATGTTTCGCCAAAAACTTCGATGTCCGTGAACATCGATGTTTATCCACCTCTAGTCCTTAATAAACTAGAGGGCGTCTGATCTAATCCCAATATCGATAAATCGATACACCGATGAATGGTTTGATAATTTCTGCCCGGCATCGTGAATTTCCCAATTAGAAGATAAACGTAAACATGGTTTTATAGTTTTTGGTATTGTTCGGTACAAGAGTGGAGTAGTTTGGTTTTGATAAGCTGATTCTCAAAATAGCAACAAAGCTCTAGTTAAAGAATTGATTAAAATTAAGCAAAACGTTTCTTATTCGTTGTCCGCTGGAAGCATTTCCATTTTTTTACTTAAATGAATTATAAAGAAATATATTCTATCGACATTTGCTCCCAGCTAAACAAGTTGGCAGCGCCGCCCAGCAGTTATCGATAGCCTGTGGCCGATAAAACACTGACATCAAGTAGGTACGTCGAAAACAAAAACTAATTTTGCAATTGCAGCCACAATTATTAGGTAAATCACCTGGCTTCTTTAACCCGTACTACCGCATCCGTTGGGAGCTACCCGGGGACATTAATTGCCACGGAATTAACACGACGCGGTCCGGAACTCCAGCAGTTTCATTACGTAACCCAGACAAGCGGTCGCAAAACAAAACTACCACTCCATTTCCCTATTTCATAAGCCTTATAATCATTAATCCGTGTTTGTGTTGCAGACCCATGGGCAGTGGGATTGCGGTGCAATTGGCTCGAAAGTACGGCGCAGTGATATTCTTTCCCACTGTTGCAGTCGGATCGATTTACGCAGATTGGTCGCATACCCGCGAGTGGAAACGCCAGCAGCTTCAGTTGGCACGCAGCGCGCAGCTCAGGAGTCAGAGTTAAGGAAATAGTACATCCCAATATGGTTCTCGGCCTGGACAAGCGGGCTCTGTGGGGAGCCCTGCCCCTGCTCGGTTTCGCCATCGGACACTTTCTGGACAAGAAGGAGACGGAACGGATGACCATGTTCCGGGACAAGAGCGCTCTGTACGGCCGCTCCGGAGATGACAAGGCGCCGTCGTGGTAAACCAGCACATCTCGGAATCATCCGTCTAGTGTAATCCCATGTTTTTATTTATTTCTTCACTGTTGAACAACAATAAACCGGAGAAATGTGCGAGGATCTATGTTTACCTGCCTTAAACTCTGCGGTTTAGGGGGCGAACCTACCGGAGACGCGATTTATTTGTGAAGGAACCATCAGCACAAGGCCAACGATAAGCCCGAAAATCTCGAGATAACTCGTTTTTCTAAGGATTCTGCCTGGATTCGTTCTATGGCGTATGCTGAGAGATGTAACATAGATGTATTGATGGTATTTGGCTCGTTAGTGGATATATGTATATTTAAGGGAAAACTTTGTACATAGATCAATTGATGGTATTTAGCTCGTTAGTGGAATATATATTTAAAGGAAAAATTTGTATTTATCCGATTTTTATTGTTTTATGTACATACATACATAGCTACGTTTCTTGTTAGCCATATGACTCCTACTACACATATGGCGAACAAGAAAAGCAAGCACTCAGTTTTTTATTTAGTTTTTAATATTATTGTTTATAGGGAATTCTGTAAAAACAAACTGCGGATCAAGTTTAATATTTTGTTCGCTGATTATAGCATTTCTCACGTTTTGAAATAATACCAGAGCTCGCAAATAACTGTCGACCGTTTCTCGTTGTCTGCAAATAAGTCTTTTCCTGACACTACGAAAAAACTCAGAGAGCAACCGAAATAAGAGTGCTTTAATGAGCTCGCTCGCGCTCAGAGCGAAACCGTTTTTTTTAATTCTGTTTTGTTCTGGTTGTTCCAAGACCGTTTTGTCGTGTTCAGTGAAGCAAAAAGTCTTTTGCATATGGATTGGTATACACTCACACGCATAGGCAAGCAACAACAACGAAAGTAAATGCAAAGACCGTTTGCGTTGAGTTTTTCGGTCAATCGGTCTTTTGCTGACTCATTGTGCGAGCGTTTCTCGTTTCGCTCTTTAGGTAATGCTCATTGAAAGAGCGACACACAAAGAGCTCAACGAAAAACGTTCAACAGAAAACATAAAAGAATACAGCAAGAGTCTTTTGCTCAGAGCGAGAGCGAGAGAGTATGAACTTTTTTGGTTGTGCTCGCAACCAGAGCGCAAGAAAAAAATCGGTCGACAGTTATTTGCGAGCTCTGAATAATACATTTTTTATTTTTCTTCTATCGTTTCATACCCTTGCAGGGTATTATAATTTTAGTCAGAAGCTTGCAACGCAGTAAATTCCAATATTTAGATTTGTTAATTTGAATAAAATAATAAGAAACAGCTTTCCGAATAGAAAATATATCTTATTTAGCTCCATTCTAAATAATTTTTAACTTTGATTTACAAAAATTATATAAAATGTTAAATCTAAGTCCCTAGATAGTCATGTGACAAAAATCTAATGATTTCCATATATATTTGGATTCGCCATTATAATCTTAATTATTTAGAAATACAGTATTAAGAAAACATATAGAAAAATGTACTCCATTTTTAAAAATCGTAAAATAGTCAAAAACCCAAAAATGTACAATTTTATAATATTGCAAACTGATTTATATACCATATACTAATTTATTAACCAAATATAACACATGTAAGCTTTAAGAATTTAACCTAATTCAGTTTTTATAGTTAAAACACAATGTTTTTATTTGTCAACCTAAGCACACAACAGTTTTCAGAATATAAATCAATGCATTTTTGGCTTAGTTATTTCCAATAAACAAGTAACAAAATACAATTGTATATATGTACATATATAAAATTTGATTCCCCGAAGCATAGGTTTTTTTTTGTTAATTTTTAACGTACAAATTCCAACAAACAATGCTTAGACCTGCTCATAAAATCATATATAATTATAGTTAATTGCAAATTAAATGCTGAAAGTGTAGCATAAACAAAAATATCAAAATAGAATTATTAATTATTCATTTTTTCTTTCAATTGAAGAAAATGTTATGAGCACGTTCAGTAATTTCTTGCTGTGTACTCTTGACCGAAACCGTTAGAATGATGCCCCCTCCAAATATGAATATACATACATATGTATGTATATATATGAGCACATACACAATAATTGAAATGCTAATGCAACAAAACTAATTTATTTTAATGGCCAGGGTTAGGGTTTCGGCTCAGGGATCGAGGGATGATGAATCCGTGGAATTGTGCACTTTGGGCGTGCTCCTTCTATTTCTTTCTCATTGTCTGTAGGCACACAGGCACAGTAGGATCAGAGGAGGTGGGGTGAGCGGATTTTCCTGATTTTCGCCACAACAAGTGCATAAACGCAGCGGGGGTGGAAGTGAGAGAACAAGATTAGCCAAGTGTTAGGCTCTGCACGAGAGAGAGGGCGACAGCACGATCCTCCTTCCATGAACGAAAAGAAACGAGATATGCAGAGAGCCAGCAATCAAGGGATAGTGCTGACATCGAAAAAAAGCTAAAAACAACTAGGTGTGAAAAGTTTTAGAAATACAGTTTAAATTTTAAAACGAAGGCTAAAGTTACTATAATGGATGTTTGCAATTTTAAGAAATTTATATATACATATGTGTATAATTCTTGAGAAATTTTACCATCAAAAGTATTAATGTAGTATACAATTAAAATCGAATTTATGGCGAGGGCTTAATTAACTAGGCATCCAGATCGTTATCTTGTTTTTAATATTTTCTTTCTTTTCAAGAAATTTATCTATAATGTATGTTGGATATATTTTATTTATGTGGTATAGAACCAAACCGAAAATTGACTAAGCATTCTGGCAGAAATATTGCTTCTAATTATTTGGCCTATAAACAATATATTTTTTTTCGTTCTAGATCGTATCTTGGATTAACTCACAAGGAATCTAGCTATTTTCCAGAACTCTTAGCCAGATCTAGCGGGCAGGCGGCAGATGGCCAGCACTAGACCTTTTCTCCGCAGTGGGGGTGGAAGTGAGAGAACAAGATTGACCAAGTGTTAGGCTCTGCACGAGAGAGAGGGCGATAGCACGATCCTCCTTCCATGAATGAAAAGAAACGAGATATGCAGAGAGCCAGCAATCACGGAACAGTGCTGACATAAAAAAAAAGCTAAAAACATTAACAACTAGGTGTGATTAGTTTTAGGAACACAGTTTAATTTTTAAAACGCAGGCTAAAGTTACTTTAATGAATGTGCTAAAGCGATTTTATCTTAGCAATTTTAAAAAATGTATATACACATATGTGTATAATTCTTATGGAATTTTACCATCGACAGTATTACGAAGTTAGCCGACTCAACCAAGTTATGAAGTATACAACTAAAATCTAATTTAACCGAAAACCTAATTGACTAAGCATTTTGGCAATAATATTGTTTTTAATTATTTGGTCTTCAAACAATATATTATATTTCGTACTAGCTCTCATCTTATATTAACTCACAAGGAATCTAGCTATTTTCCAAAACTCTTAGCCAGATCTAGCGGGCAGGCGGCAGGTGGCCAGCACTAGACCTTTTCTCCGCAGTGGGGGTGGAAGTGAGAGAACAAGATTGACCAAGTGTTAGGATCCGCACAAGAGAAAGAGGGCGACAGCACGATCCTCCTTCCATGAACGAAAAGAAACGAGATATGCAGAGAGCCAGCAATCACGGAACAGTGCTGACATCGAAAAAAAGCTAAAAACAACTAGTTGTGAAAAGTTTCAGAAATACAGTTTAAATTTTAAAACGAAGGCTAAATTTACTTTAATGGATGTTAGCAATTTTAAGAAATTTATATATACATATGTGTATAATTCTTGAGAAATTTTACCATCAAAAGTATTACGAAGTTAGGCGACTCAGCAAAGCTATGTAGTATACAACTAAAATCGAATTTATGGCGAGGGCTTAATTAACTAGGCATCCAGATCGTTATCTTGTTTTTAATATTTTCTTTCTTTTCAAGAAATTTATCTACAATGTATGTTGGATATATTTTACTTTCAAAAGTGATACAAATTTCGGTGGTACCCCCTATTTATGTGGTATAGAACCAAACCGAAAACCTAATTGACTAAGCATTCTGGCAGAAATATTGCTTCTAATTATTTGGCCTATAAACAATATATTTTTTTTCGTTCTAGATCGTATCTTGGATTAACTCACAAGGAATCTAGCTATTTTCCAGAACTCTTAGCCAGATCTAGCGGGCAGGCGGCAGGTGGCCAGCACTAGACCTTTTCTCCGCAGTGGGGGTGGGAGTGAGAGAACAAGATTGACCAAGTGTTAGGATCCGCACAAGAGAAAGAGGGCGACAGCACGATCCTCCTTCCATGAACGAAAAGAAACGAGATATGCAGAGAGCCAGCAATCACGGAACAGTGCTGACATCGAAAAAAAGCTAAAAACAACTAGTTGTGAAAAGTTTCAGAAATACAGTTTAAATTTTAAAACGAAGGCTAAATTTACTTTAATGGATGTTAGCAATTTTAAGAAATTTATATATACATATGTGTATAATTCTTGAGAAATTTTACCATCAAAAGTATTACGAAGTTAGGCGACTCAGCAAAGCTATGTAGTATACAACTAAAATCGAATTTATGGCGAGGGCTTAATTAACTAGGCATCCAGATCGTTATCTTGTTTTTAATATTTTCTTTCTTTTCAAGAAATTTATCTACAATGTATGTTGGATATATTTTACTTTCAAAAGTGATACAAATTTCGGTGGTACCCCCTATTTATGTGGTATAGAACCAAACCGAAAACCTAATTGACTAAGCATTCTGGCAGAAATATTGCTTCTAATTATTTGGCCTATAAACAATATATTTTTTTTCGTTCTAGATCGTATCTTGGATTAACTCACAAGGAATCTAGCTATTTTCCAGAACTCTTAGCCAGATCTAGCGGGCAGGCGGCAGATGGCCAGCACTAGACCTTTTCTCCGCAGTGGGGGTGGGAGTGAGAGAACAAGATTGACCAAGTGTTAGGATCCGCACAAGAGAAAGAGGGCGACAGCACGATCCTCCTTCCATGAACGAAAAGAAACGAGATATGCAGAGAGCCAGCAATCACGGAACAGTGCTGACATCGAAAAAAAGCTAAAAACAACTAGTTGTGAAAAGTTTCAGAAATACAGTTTAAATTTTAAAACGAAGGCTAAATTTACTTTAATGGATGTTAGCAATTTTAAGAAATTTATATATACATATGTGTATAATTCTTGAGAAATTTTACCATCAAAAGTATTACGAAGTTAGGCGACTCAGCCAAGCTATGTAGTATACAACTAAAATCGAATTTATGGCGAGGGCTTAATTAACTAGGCATCCAGATCGTTATCTTGTTTTTAATATTTTCTTTCTTTTCAAGAAATTTATCTATAATCTTTGTTGGATATATTTTAATTTCAAAAGTATTTCAAAGTTCGGTGGTACAGCTTAGTTATGTAGTATAAAACCAAACCGAAAACCTAATTGACTAAGCATTTTGGCATTAATATTGTTTTTTAATTATTTGGCCTATAAACAATATATTTTTTAAAAAGCTAAAAACATTAACAACTAGGTGTGATTAGTTTTAGGAACACAGTTTAAATTTTAAAACGCAGACTAAAGTTACTTTAATGAATGTGCTAAAGCGATTTTATCTTAGCAATTTTAAAAAATGTATATACACATATGTGTATAATTCTTATGGAATTTTACCATCGACAGTATTACGAAGTTAGGCGATTCAACCAAGTTATGAAGTAAACAACTAAAATCTAATTTAACCGAAAACCTAATTGACTAAGCATTTTGGCAATAATATTGTTTTTAATTATTTGGTCTTCAAACAATATATTATATTTCGTACTAGCTCTCATCTTATATTAACTCACAAGGAATCTAGCTATTTTCCAAAACTTTTAGCCAGATCTAGCGGCCAGGCGGCAGGTGGCCAGCACTAGACCTTTTCTCCGCAGTGGGGGTGGAAGTGAGAGAACAAGATTAGCCAAATGTTAGGCTCTGCACGAGAGAGAGGGCGACAGCACGATCCTCCTTCCATGAACGAAAAGAAACGAGATATGCAGAGAGCCAGCAATCACGGGAATGTGCTTACATCAAAAAAAAGCTAAAAACATTAACTAGGTGTGAAAAGTTTTAGGAATACAGTTTAAATTTTAAAACGCTTAGTATTGCTGTGACGTCATAAGCAATTGAGCCACCGCTTTGGCGTACTGTCTGAGGTCGTCCGAAATCGATGAAAAAGACTGCATGCAGAAATTTTAACACGCATAAAACGTGCGAGCGCTTGTACACATATACACACATAAGCAAAAACGAGAGCACAGCGCAAATAAACGCATCCACGCTCATCGTTGCACGGTCGATCTGCCATAGAGGTGGAGAACTATTGATGGCACTATCGACACTATCGATGGTTTGGCGCTATCGCACCGCCATCGATGGCAGCCCTGCACTATCGATAGTCTTGCACGCGGCTTCTCACATCACAAAGAAAAAATAAAGTTGAAAGCGGAACGCAAAAATATAGTGAAAAGCAAAAGTATAGCTGAAAGTAAAAATCTCCTAATGCTCTTTTTGAAAAAGAATTAGTTTTGTACTTCTTTTCCGCTTGAATGCGCAGTTCGACGATGTACTTTTTATACAATCCCTAATCAAAAAAAGGCTAGTTATTAACGTAGGTCCTAAGCCCAGTTTACTTAAGAATTAAAAATATAATGAAGCAACAAATTAAATGAATTTTTTATTTTTAAAGAGTTAAAAATATAATAAAGTTTTGTTAAAATTTCATTTAATAGCTTTTTTACATTTAACAATTAAAAAGCATCACACTACCGATAGAACTATCGATGGTTTGAGAAAAATAATCGCTCACTATCGATGGCGACGACTATCGATAGTTCTCCACCTCTAATCTGCCACTGAAAAGTGAATTCTTGTTGCGCTTCGAACGGTTTCGAACGAATGCTTCAAACTCGAAATAGCCGAACGCACTCTGGGGTTCTAGATATATCGTTCGGGTGCTCTCGGGTTCCAGACTCAGCGGTTTTGTGATATGTAGTACTTTTTGGTACTGTTTGACTCTTCTATGTATTTCTTGCTTAGTGGTAGTATACAACTAAAATCTAATCAATGAAGACTTAAAGGAATACAGAATCGGGAAGCAGATTAAAATTTATTAAAAATAAACACAAAAATGAGCGCGTCTGCAACCAATTCCATGGACTTCAACGGAAAAACCCTCCACGACTACGACGTGCTGGCTGTGATGCGCAACGGCTCGTTCGGGACCTTGTTCAAGGTGCGGGACAAGAGCTCCGGCGAGCTGTTCGTCTTGAAGGGCATCGGCTACGACAAGCTGGACAAAATCAAGTGCGAGGCGCTGTTCTCGGAGCTTACCATTCTCCGGGAACTGCAGCACCCTAACATTGTGCAATACTTCCACCATTTCGACAATCGGGTGGTGCAGGTATTGCATATTGTTATGGAGTGCTGTGCCGGCGGTGATCTCGCCCAGCTTGTCGACGGGCGCGAGCAGAGCGACGCCGGTGCGAGGAGCCCTACATTTGGCGGGTGCTCGTCCAAGTGTGCCGTGTCCTGGACTGCTGCCACAACGGTACGGACCGAGCGATCGTACACAGGGATGTTAAGCCAGCTAACATCTTTCTGGACGCTGCCGGCAAAGCCAAGCTGGGTGATTTCGGCCTGGCCCAGATGCTGAGGCGGGACCAGAGCTTCGACGCTGCGTTCGTGGGCACTCCGTTGTACATGAGTCCGGAGCTAGTCCGCGGCAGGAGGTCCGACTGGAAGAGCAACGTGTGGGCCCTGGGCTGCGTGGTGTACGTGATGTACCCTGCTGAAGTTCTTTCTGAAAGGGTATACAAACGTCGGCGTACCGAAGTATGCATGCCTTTCCTAGATTTTGAAGACTAAAAGGAATTTAAAATCAAAACAATACATCCCGTGTACAGCATCCCCGCGTGTCCCAGTGTTTTAAAAATGAGTGCGTCACTTTCCACGGATTTTAGCCGGAAAACCCTCCACGACTACGACGTGCTGGGCGTGATGGGCAGCGGCTCCTTCGCGACGTGTTTTAAGGTGCGGGACAAGAGCTCTGGCGAGCTGTTCGCCTTGAAGGGCATCCGCTACGACGGGCTGGACGAGGACAAGCGCGAGGCGTTGTTCTCGGAGATAACCATTCTCCGGGAACTTCAGCACCCTAACATTGTGCAATACTTCCACCATTTCGACAGTCGGGTGGTGCAGGTATTGCACATTGTTTTGGAGTGCTGTGCCGGGGGCGATCTCGCCCAGCTTGTCGAGCGGGCGCGAACAGAGCGACGCCGGTGCGAGGAGCCGTACATTTGGCGGGTGCTCGTGCAAGTGTGCAGTGCCCTGGACTGCTGCCACAACGGTACGGACCGAGCGATCGTACACAGGGATGTTAAGCCAGCTAACATCTTCCTGGACGCTGCCGGCAACGCCAAGCTGGGTGATTTCGGCCTGGCCCAGATGCTGAGGCGGGACCAGAGCTTCGACGCTGCGTTCGTGGGCACTCCGGTGTACATGAGTCCGGAGCTAGTCCGCGGCAGGAGGTCCGACTGGAAGAGCGACGTGTGGGCCCTGGGATGCGTGGTGTATGAGATGTGCGCCCTGCGTCCACCATTCCATGAGCTGTGCGAAAGGATAGTCCAGGGCGTGTTCCTTCGGATTCCTGCCGTCTATTGTTCCGATCTACAGGAGACCATCTCAGCTATGCTGGCCGTAGATCGTGAACAGCGTCCCGGCGTCGAGGTGTTCTTGCTGCATCCGTTGGTGGTCCGGAATGTCAGCGAGCTGGGCGGCGGTTTCCCGAACCTGGTCGAGGCTGGTGAGTACTTTTACTGCCTGCTCTATATTATATTATATTATATCATATCATATATTATATTATTATTATTATATGATATATTAATCAAATTGGGGCTTTTTTCAGAAGGAGAAGATCCTTGTTCCTCTCCATATTCGTTGCCAATCCTACCATTTGGCACAATGGAGGGGCTCCGAGAGTTTGACACGCTCTTACTGTCAAACGAAGAGGCGAAGCAACAAATGACATCTAAAATGCTGCAAATAGGTGGCATTGATGTTGCTCGCTTCACCAGAAACATGCTGAAAGCTGTTCTTGACGATAGTGTGAGCGTGCAGCTCTCGTGGAGAGGGACAGGGACGAAGCCTAGCTTCCAGGAGTTTAATTTGTTCCTCCTAATAAAAGGTAAAAATAATATATAGAAAAAATAATACATTTAATTAATTTTATTTAAATTATCTTACAGGTGTTGCGTTAGAAAAGTTCGCAAATAGCGAACTTGTAATAAACAAAACGTTCCAGCAGCATCTGGTTCATGCGCAAGATCGCATAACCAAGCGACTTAGGAGGAACAGGAACTGATGTATGTATTTGTAAGCGAATTAAAAAGCTAACATTTAAATGTCAACCTTTTACAGTTCAGCCAGAAAGGTCAGCGCAAGAGACGACCCCAGCTGGGCCAGCTGCCGCCCGATCGGCTGGAGCAGTTACGCAGCGATCTATTCGAGCGGCGCCAGGAGCTTGCCGGCGATGAGTGGCTGGAGGAGACCGGCGCGGTCATTATCATTATTTTGGTTTCCTAAATATTTATTTTATAAATAAAGAAACTTTCAGGAAGAAAAACTAGTTCCGATCGAATGTAGCTTTTTATATATATTTCAAGAGGAAAAAAAAAAATTTTTTTTTTTTTTTTTTTATGTCATATTTTTCTACCCTTGCGGGGTACAATACTTTTAGTCAGAAGCTTACAAAGCTTTGACGGAGTCATTTCCGACCCAATATATCATATATATTCTTGATCATCATCAAAAGGCAATCTTTCTAGATATCTCCAGCAGAAAAAAATTTTTTTTTTTAATTTCCCACTTAAAAAAATTTTTTTTTTTAATTTCCCACTTACAAAAAATTTTTTTTTTAATTTCCCATATAAAAAAAAAAAAATTTAAGACTACGGGTCCGGAGCTGCTCCGCGGCAGGAGGTCCGACCGGAAGAGCGACGCGTGGGCCCTGGGCTGCGTGGTTGATTATTATGATTGATGCGTTAGGTTGATTCTAAAACGAACGGGAAGAAGAAGCTGACTAAAATAAATAAATAATTTGAAGCAACATGAGTGGCCAAGTGCAAAAAAGCCTTCGGGATTATGATGTGCTGGCGGTCCTTGGAAGCGGCTCCTTCGCGACGTGCTACAAGGTGCAGGACAGGAGCACCGGCGAGGTGTTTGCCTTAAAAGGCATGGATTACGACCAGCTAGACGAGGACAAGCGCGAGGCGCTGTTCTCGGAGGTCACCATGCTCCGGGAACTGCATCACCCCAACATTGTGCAATACCATGACCATTTCGACAATCGGGTGGCCAAGGTATTGCAAATTCTAATGGAGTGCTGTGCCGGCAGCGATCTTGCCCAGCTTGTCGAGCGGGCGCGAACAGCGACGCCGGTGCGAGGAGCCCTACATTTGGCGGGTGCTCGTCCAAGTGTGCCGTGCCTTGGACTGCTGCCACAACGGTACGGACCGAGCGATCGGGACACCGGGACGTGAAGCCGGCGAACATCTTCCTGGACGCTGCCGGCAACGCCAAGCTGGGTTATTTCGGCCTGGCCCAGATGCTGAGGCGGGACCGGAGCTTCGACGCTGCGTTCGTGGGCACTCCGGTGTACATGAGTCCGGAGCTGCTCCGCGGCAGGAGGTCCGACCGGAAGAGCGACGCGTGGGCCCTGGGCTGCGTGGTGTACGTGATGTGCGAAATTATAATACCCTGCTGAAGTTCTATCTGCAAGGGTATACAGACTTTGGCGTCCGAAGTTAGGTTGATTCTAAAACGAACGGGAAGAAGAAGCTTACAAAAATAAACAAATAATATTTGAAGCAACATGAGTGGCCAAATGGAAAAAAGCCTTCGGGATTACGATGTGCTGGCGGAAATTGGAAGCGGCTCCTTCGCGACCTGCTATAAGGTGCAGGAGAGGAGCACCGGCGAGGTGTTTGCCTTAAAAGGCATCGATTACGACCAGCTAGACGAGGACAAGCGCGAGGCGTTGTTCTCGGAGATAACCATTCTCCGGGAACTGCAGCACCCTAACATTGTGCAATACTTCCACCATTTCGACAGTCGGGTGGTGAAGGTATTGCATATTGTTATGGAGTGCTGTGCCGGCGGTGATCTCGCCCAGCTTGTCGACGGGCGCGAACAGAGCGACGCCGGTGCGAGGAGCCGTACATTTGGCGGGTGCTCGTGCAAGTGTGCAGTGCCCTGGACTGCTGCCACAACGGTACGGACCGAGCGATCGTACACAGGGATGTTAAGCCAGCTAACATCTTCCTGGACGCTGCCGGCAACGCCAAGCTGGGTGATTTCGGCCTGGTCCAGATGCTGAGGCGGGACCAGAGCTTCGACGCTGCGTTCGTGGGCACTCCGGTGTACATGAGTCCGGAGCTAGTCCGCGGCAGGAGGTCCGACTGGAAGAGCGACGTGTGGGCCCTGGGATGCGTGGTGTATGAGATGTGCGCCCTGCGTCCACCATTCCATGAGCTGTGCGAAAGGATAGTCCAGGGCGTGTTCCTTCGGATTCCTGCCGTCTATTGTTCCGATCTACAGGAGACCATCTCAGCTATGCTGGCCGCAGATCGTGAACAGCTTCCCGGCGTCGAGGTGTTCTTGCTGCATCCGTTGGTGGTCCGGAATGTCAGCGAGCTGGGCGGCGGTTTCCCGAACCTGGTCGAGGCTGGTGAGTACTTTTACTGCCTGCTCTATATTATATTATATTATATCATATGTTATATTATATTATTATTATTATATGATATATTAATCAAATTGGGGTTTTTTTCAGAAGGAGAAGATCCTTGTTCCTCTCCATATTCGTTGCCAATCCTACCATTTGGCACAATGGAGGGGCTCCGAGAGTTTGACACGCCCTTACTGTCAAACGAAGAGGCGAAGCAACAAATGACATCTAAAATGCTGCAAATAGGTGGCATTGATGTTGCTCGCTTCACCAGAAACATGCTGAAAGCTGTTCTTGACGATAGTTTGAGCGTGCAGCTCTCGTGGAGAGGGACAGGGACGAAGCCTAGCTTCCAGGAGTTTAATTTGTTCCCCCTAATAAAAGGTAAAAATAATATATAGAAAAAATAATACATTTAATTAATTTTATTTAAATTATCTTACAGGTGTTGCGTTAGAAAAGTTCGCAAATAGCGAACTTGTAATAAACAAAACGTTCCAGCAGCATCTGGTTCATGCGCAAGATCGCATAACCAAGCGACTTAGGAGGAACAGGAACTGATGTATGTATTTGTAAGCGAATTAAAAAGCTAACATTTAAATGTCAACCTTTTACAGTTCAGCCAGAAAGGTCAGCGCAAGAGACGACCCCAGCTGGGCCAGCTGCCGCCCGATCGGCTGGAGCAGTTACGCAGCGATCTATTCGAGCGGCGCCAGGAGCTTGCCGGCGATGAGTGGCTGGAGGAGACCGGCGCGGTCATTATCATTATTTTGGTTTCCTAAATATTTATTTTATAAATAAAGAAACTTTCAGGAAGAAAAACTAGTTCCGATCGAATGTAGCTTTTTATATATATTTCAAGAGGAAAAAAAAAAATTTTTTTTTTTTTTTTTTTTATGTCATATTTTTCTACCCTTGCGGGGTACAATACTTTTAGTCAGAAGCTTACAAAGCTTTGACGGAGTCATTTCCGACCCAATATATCATATATATTCTTGATCATCATCAAAAGGCAATCTTTCTAGATATCTCCAGCAGAAAAAAATTTTTTTTTTTAATTTCCCACTTAAAAAAAATTTTTTTTTTTTTAATTTCCCACTTACAAAAAATTTTTTTTTTAATTTCCCATATAAAAAAAAAAAAAATTTAAGACTACGGGTCCGGAGCTGCTCCGCGGCAGGAGGTCCGACCGGAAGAGCGACGCGTGGGCCCTGGGCTGCGTGGTTGATTATTATGATTGATGCGTTAGGTTGATTCTAAAACGAACGGGAAGAAGAAGCTGACTAAAATAAATAAATAATTTGAAGCAACATGAGTGGCCAAGTGCAAAAAAGCCTTCGGGATTATGATGTGCTGGCGGTCCTTGGAAGCGGCTCCTTCGCGACGTGCTACAAGGTGCAGGACAGGAGCACCGGCGAGGTGTTTGCCTTAAAAGGCATGGATTACGACCAGCTAGACGAGGACAAGCGCGAGGCGCTGTTCTCGGAGGTCACCATGCTCCGGGAACTGCATCACCCCAACATTGTGCAATACCATGACCATTTCGACAATCGGGTGGCCAAGGTATTGCAAATTCTAATGGAGTGCTGTGCCGGCAGCGATCTTGCCCAGCTTGTCGAGCGGGCGCGAACAGCGACGCCGGTGCGAGGAGCCCTACATTTGGCGGGTGCTCGTCCAAGTGTGCCGTGCCTTGGACTGCTGCCACAACGGTACGGACCGAGCGATCGGGACACCGGGACGTGAAGCCGGCGAACATCTTCCTGGACGCTGCCGGCAACGCCAAGCTGGGTTATTTCGGCCTGGCCCAGATGCTGAGGCGGGACCGGAGCTTCGACGCTGCGTTCGTGGGCACTCCGGTGTACATGAGTCCGGAGCTGCTCCGCGGCAGGAGGTCCGACCGGAAGAGCGACGCGTGGGCCCTGGGCTGCGTGGTGTACGTGATGTGCGAAATTATAATACCCTGCTGAAGTTCTATCTGCAAGGGTATACAGACTTTGGCGTCCGAAGTTAGGTTGATTCTAAAACGAACGGGAAGAAGAAGCTTACAAAAATAAACAAATAATATTTGAAGCAACATGAGTGGCCAAATGGAAAAAAGCCTTCGGGATTACGATGTGCTGGCGGAAATTGGAAGCGGCTCCTTCGCGACCTGCTATAAGGTGCAGGAGAGGAGCACCGGCGAGGTGTTTGCCTTAAAAGGCATCGATTACGACCAGCTAGACGAGGACAAGCGCGAGGCGTTGTTCTCGGAGATAACCATTCTCCGGGAACTGCAGCACCCTAACATTGTGCAATACTTCCACCATTTCGACAGTCGGGTGGTGAAGGTATTGCATATTGTTATGGAGTGCTGTGCCGGCGGTGATCTCGCCCAGCTTGTCGACGGGCGCGAACAGAGCGACGCCGGTGCGAGGAGCCGTACATTTGGCGGGTGCTCGTGCAAGTGTGCAGTGCCCTGGACTGCTGCCACAACGGTACGGACCGAGCGATCGTACACAGGGATGTTAAGCCAGCTAACATCTTCCTGGACGCTGCCGGCAACGCCAAGCTGGGTGATTTCGGCCTGGTCCAGATGCTGAGGCGGGACCAGAGCTTCGACGCTGCGTTCGTGGGCACTCCGGTGTACATGAGTCCGGAGCTAGTCCGCGGCAGGAGGTCCGACTGGAAGAGCGACGTGTGGGCCCTGGGATGCGTGGTGTATGAGATGTGCGCCCTGCGTCCACCATTCCATGAGCTGTGCGAAAGGATAGTCCAGGGCGTGTTCCTTCGGATTCCTGCCGTCTATTGTTCCGATCTACAGGAGACCATCTCAGCTATGCTGGCCGCAGATCGTGAACAGCTTCCCGGCGTCGAGGTGTTCTTGCTGCATCCGTTGGTGGTCCGGAATGTCAGCGAGCTGGGCGGCGGTTTCCCGAACCTGGTCGAGGCTGGTGAGTACTTTTACTGCCTGCTCTATATTATATTATATTATATCATATGTTATATTATATTATTATTATTATATGATATATTAATCAAATTGGGGTTTTTTTCAGAAGGAGAAGATCCTTGTTCCTCTCCATATTCGTTGCCAATCCTACCATTTGGCACAATGGAGGGGCTCCGAGAGTTTGACACGCCCTTACTGTCAAACGAAGAGGCGAAGCAACAAATGACATCTAAAATGCTGCAAATAGGTGGCATTGATGTTGCTCGCTTCACCAGAAACATGCTGAAAGCTGTTCTTGACGATAGTTTGAGCGTGCAGCTCTCGTGGAGAGGGACAGGGACGAAGCCTAGCTTCCAGGAGTTTAATTTGTTCCCCCTAATAAAAGGTAAAAATAATATATAGAAAAAATAATACATTTAATTAATTTTATTTAAATTATCTTACAGGTGTTGCGTTAGAAAAGTTCGCAAATAGCGAACTTGTAATAAACAAAACGTTCCAGCAGCATCTGGTTCATGCGCAAGATCGCATAACCAAGCGACTTAGGAGGAACAGGAACTGATGTATGTATTTGTAAGCGAATTAAAAAGCTAACATTTAAATGTCAACCTTTTACAGTTCAGCCAGAAAGGTCAGCGCAAGAGACGACCCCAGCTGGGCCAGCTGCCGCCCGATCGGCTGGAGCAGTTACGCAGCGATCTATTCGAGCGGCGCCAGGAGCTTGCCGGCGATGAGTGGCTGGAGGAGACCGGCGCGGTCATTATCATTATTTTGGTTTCCTAAATATTTATTTTATAAATAAAGAAACTTTCAGGAAGAAAAACTAGTTCCGATCGAATGTAGCTTTTTATATATATTTCAAGAGGAAAAAAAAAATTTTTTTTTTTTTTTTTTTATGTCATATTTTTCTACCCTTGCGGGGTACAATACTTTTAGTCAGAAGCTTACAAAGCTTTGACGGAGTCATTTCCGACCCAATATATCATATATATTCTTGATCATCATCAAAAGGCAATCTTTCTAGATATCTCCAGCAGAAAAAAATTTTTTTTTTTAATTTCCCACTTAAAAAAAATTTTTTTTTTTTAATTTCCCACTTACAAAAAATTTTTTTTTTAATTTCCCATATAAAAAAAAAAAAATTTAAGACTACGTGTCCGGAGCTGCTCCGCGGCAGGAGGTCCGACCGGAAGAGCGACGCGTGGGCCCTGGGCTGCGTGGTTGATTATTATGATTGATGCGTTAGGTTGATTCTAAAACGAACGGGAAGAAGAAGCTGACTAAAATAAATAAATAATTTGAAGCAACATGAGTGGCCAAGTGCAAAAAAGCCTTCGGGATTATGATGTGCTGGCGGTCCTTGGAAGCGGCTCCTTCGCGACGTGCTACAAGGTGCAGGACAGGAGCACCGGCGAGGTGTTTGCCTTAAAAGGCATGGATTACGACCAGCTAGACGAGGACAAGCGCGAGGCGCTGTTCTCGGAGGTCACCATGCTCCGGGAACTGCATCACCCCAACATTGTGCAATACCATGACCATTTCGACAATCGGGTGGCCAAGGTATTGCAAATTCTAATGGAGTGCTGTGCCGGCAGCGATCTTGCCCAGCTTGTCGAGCGGGCGCGAACAGCGACGCCGGTGCGAGGAGCCCTACATTTGGCGGGTGCTCGTCCAAGTGTGCCGTGCCTTGGACTGCTGCCACAACGGTACGGACCGAGCGATCGGGACACCGGGACGTGAAGCCGGCGAACATCTTCCTGGACGCTGCCGGCAACGCCAAGCTGGGTTATTTCGGCCTGGCCCAGATGCTGAGGCGGGACCGGAGCTTCGACGCTGCGTTCGTGGGCACTCCGGTGTACATGAGTCCGGAGCTGCTCCGCGGCAGGAGGTCCGACCGGAAGAGCGACGCGTGGGCCCTGGGCTGCGTGGTGTACGTGATGTGCGAAATTATAATACCCTGCTGAAGTTCTATCTGCAAGGGTATACAGACTTTGGCGTCCGAAGTTAGGTTGATTCTAAAACGAACGGGAAGAAGAAGCTTACAAAAATAAACAAATAATATTTGAAGCAACATGAGTGGCCAATTGGAAAAAAGCCTTCGGGATTACGATGTGCTGGCGGAAATTGGAAGCGGCTCCTTCGCGACCTGCTATAAGGTGCAGGAGAGGAGCACCGGCGAGGTGTTTGCCTTAAAAGGCATCGATTACGACCAGCTAGACGAGGACAAGCGCGAGGCGTTGTTCTCGGAGATAACCATTCTCCGGGAACTGCAGCACCCTAACATTGTGCAATACTTCCACCATTTCGACAGTCGGGTGGTGAAGGTATTGCATATTGTTATGGAGTGCTGTGCCGGCGGTGATCTCGCCCAGCTTGTCGACGGGCGCGAACAGAGCGACGCCGGTGCGAGGAGCCGTACATTTGGCGGGTGCTCGTGCAAGTGTGCAGTGCCCTGGACTGCTGCCACAACGGTACGGACCGAGCGATCGTACACAGGGATGTTAAGCCAGCTAACATCTTCCTGGACGCTGCCGGCAACGCCAAGCTGGGTGATTTCGGCCTGGTCCAGATGCTGAGGCGGACCAGAGCTTCGACGCTGCGTTCGTGGGCACTCCGGTGTACATGAGTCCGGAGCTAGTCCGCGGCAGGAGGTCCGACTGGAAGAGCGACGTGTGGGCCCTGGGATGCGTGGTGTATGAGATGTGCGCCCTGCGTCCACCATTCCATGAGCTGTGCGAAAGGATAGTCCAGGGCGTGTTCCTTCGGATTCCTGCCGTCTATTGTTCCGATCTACAGGAGACCATCTCAGCTATGCTGGCCGTAGATCGTGAACAGCGTCCCGGCGTCGAGGTGTTCTTGCTGCATCCGTTGGTGGTCCGGAATGTCAGCGAGCTGGGCGGCGGTTTCCCGAACCTGGTCGAGGCTGGTGAGTACTTTTACTGCCTGCTCTATATTATATTATATTATTATTATATGATATATTCATCAAATTGGGGCTTTTTTTCAGAAGAAGATCCTTGTTCCTCTCCATATTCGTTGCCAATCCTACCATTTGGCACAATGGAGGGGCTCCGAGAGTTTGACACGCTCTTACTGTCAAACGAAGAGGCGAAGCAACAGATGGTGAGGACTAATTTTTATCAAATATTCTACAGTTTTTAAATATTTATTTCTATTTCAGAAATCTAAAATACGGCAAATAGATGGCATTGGTGTTGCTCGCTTCACCAGGAACGTGCTGAAAGCCGTTCTGGTTGACAGTTTGAGCGTGCAGCTCTCGTGGAGAGGAACAAGGACGAAGCCTAGCTTCCAGAAGTTCAATTTGTTCCTCTTGATAAAAGGTAAAAATAATATATAGTAAAAAAAAATACATTTAATTAATTTTATTTAAATTATCTTACAGGTGTTGCGTTAGAAAAGTTCGCAAATAGCGAACTGCTATGGCAGCTATATGATATAGTCGTCCGATTTTCATAAAATTGTTCACAAAACTGTACAATAATATAAAGTGGCTATATATTAAATTTGATAAAAATCTTGAAAACAAAAAAAATAATTTTTTTTTTTAATTTCCCACTTAAAAAAAATTTTTTTTTTTAATTTCCCATATAAAAAAAAAAAAATTTAAGACTACGGGTCCGGAGCTGCTCCGCGGCAGGAGGTCCGACCGGAAAAGCGACGCGTGGGCCCTGGGCTGCGTGGTTGATTATTATGATTGATGCGTTAGGTTGATTCTAAAACGAACGGGAAGAAGAAGCTGACTAAAATAAATAAATAATTTGAAGCAACATGAGTGGCCAAGTGCAAAAAAGCCTTCGGGACTTCGACGTGCTGGCGGTCCTCGGATGCGGCTCCTTCGGGACCTGCTATAAGGTGCAGGACAGGAGCACCAGCGAGGTTTTTGCCTTAAAAGGCATAGATTACGACCAGCTAGACGAGGACAAGCGCGAGGCGCTGTTCTCGGAGGTCACCATGCTCCGGGAACTGCAGCACCCCAACATTGTGCAATACCATGACCATTTCGACAATCGGGTGGCCAAGGTATTGCACATTCTAATGGAGTGCTGTGCCGGGGGCGATCTTGCCCAGCTTGTCGAGCGGGCGCGAGCAGAGCGACGCCGGTGCGAGGAGCCGTACATTTGGCGGGTGCTCGTCCAAGTGCGCAGTGCCCTGGACTGCTGCCACAACGGTACGGACCGAGCGATCGTACACAGGGATGTTAAGCCAGCTAACATCTTCCTGGACGCTGCCGGCAAAGCCAAGCTGGGTGATTTCGGCCTGGCCCAGATGCTGAGGCGGGACCAGAGCTTCGACGCTGCGTTCGTGGGCACTCCGGTGTACATGAGTCCGGAGCTAGTCCGCGGCAGGAGGTCCGACTGGAAGAGCGACGTGTGGGCCCTGGGATGCGTGGTGTATGAGATGTGCGCCCTGCGTCCACCATTCCATGAGCTGTGCGAAAGGATAGTCCAGGGCGTGTTCCTTCGGATTCCTGCCGTCTATTGTTCCGATCTACAGGAGACCATCTCAGCTATGCTGGCCGCAGATCGTGAACAGCTTCCCGGCGTCGAGGTGTTCTTGCTGCATCCGTTGGTGGTCCGGAATGTCAGCGAGCTGGGCGGCGGTTTCCCGAACCTGGTCGAGGCTGGTGAGTACTTTTACTGCCTGCTCTATATTATATTATATTATATCATATGTTATATTATATTATTATTATTATATGATATATTAATCAAATTGGGGTTTTTTTCAGAAGGAGAAGATCCTTGTTCCTCTCCATATTCGTTGCCAATCCTACCATTTGGCACAATGGAGGGGCTCCGAGAGTTTGACACGCCCTTACTGTCAAACGAAGAGGCGAAGCAACAAATGACATCTAAAATGCTGCAAATAGGTGGCATTGATGTTGCTCGCTTCACCAGAAACATGCTGAAAGCTGTTCTTGACGATAGTTTGAGCGTGCAGCTCTCGTGGAGAGGGACAGGGACGAAGCCTAGCTTCCAGGAGTTTAATTTGTTCCCCCTAATAAAAGGTAAAAATAATATATAGAAAAAATAATACATTTAATTAATTTTATTTAAATTATCTTACAGGTGTTGCGTTAGAAAAGTTCGCAAATAGCGAACTTGTAATAAACAAAACGTTCCAGCAGCATCTGGTTCATGCGCAAGATCGCATAACCAAGCGACTTAGGAGGAACAGGAACTGATGTATGTATTTGTAAGCGAATTAAAAAGCTAACATTTAAATGTCAACCTTTTACAGTTCAGCCAGAAAGGTCAGCGCAAGAGACGACCCCAGCTGGGCCAGCTGCCGCCCGATCGGCTGGAGCAGTTACGCAGCGATCTATTCGAGCGGCGCCAGGAGCTTGCCGGCGATGAGTGGCTGGAGGAGACCGGCGCGGTCATTATCATTATTTTGGTTTCCTAAATATTTATTTTATAAATAAAGAAACTTTCAGGAAGAAAAACTAGTTCCGATCGAATGTAGCTTTTTATATATATTTCAAGAGGAAAAAAAAAATTTTTTTTTTTTTTTTTTTTATGTCATATTTTTCTACCCTTGCGGGGTACAATACTTTTAGTCAGAAGCTTACAAAGCTTTGACGGAGTCATTTCCGACCCAATATATCATATATATTCTTGATCATCATCAAAAGGCAATCTTTCTAGATATCTCCAGCAGAAAAAAATTTTTTTTTTTAATTTCCCACTTAAAAAAAATTTTTTTTTTTTAATTTCCCACTTACAAAAAATTTTTTTTTTAATTTCCCATATAAAAAAAAAAAAAATTTAAGACTACGTGTCCGGAGCTGCTCCGCGGCAGGAGGTCCGACCGGAAGAGCGACGCGTGGGCCCTGGGCTGCGTGGTTGATTATTATGATTGATGCGTTAGGTTGATTCTAAAACGAACGGGAAGAAGAAGCTGACTAAAATAAATAAATAATTTGAAGCAACATGAGTGGCCAAGTGCAAAAAAGCCTTCGGGATTATGATGTGCTGGCGGTCCTTGGAAGCGGCTCCTTCGCGACGTGCTACAAGGTGCAGGACAGGAGCACCGGCGAGGTGTTTGCCTTAAAAGGCATGGATTACGACCAGCTAGACGAGGACAAGCGCGAGGCGCTGTTCTCGGAGGTCACCATGCTCCGGGAACTGCATCACCCCAACATTGTGCAATACCATGACCATTTCGACAATCGGGTGGCCAAGGTATTGCAAATTCTAATGGAGTGCTGTGCCGGCAGCGATCTTGCCCAGCTTGTCGAGCGGGCGCGAACAGCGACGCCGGTGCGAGGAGCCCTACATTTGGCGGGTGCTCGTCCAAGTGTGCCGTGCCTTGGACTGCTGCCACAACGGTACGGACCGAGCGATCGGGACACCGGGACGTGAAGCCGGCGAACATCTTCCTGGACGCTGCCGGCAACGCCAAGCTGGGTTATTTCGGCCTGGCCCAGATGCTGAGGCGGGACCGGAGCTTCGACGCTGCGTTCGTGGGCACTCCGGTGTACATGAGTCCGGAGCTGCTCCGCGGCAGGAGGTCCGACCGGAAGAGCGACGCGTGGGCCCTGGGCTGCGTGGTGTACGTGATGTGCGAAATTATAATACCCTGCTGAAGTTCTATCTGCAAGGGTATACAGACTTTGGCGTCCGAAGTTAGGTTGATTCTAAAACGAACGGGAAGAAGAAGCTTACAAAAATAAACAAATAATATTTGAAGCAACATGAGTGGCCAATTGGAAAAAAGCCTTCGGGATTACGATGTGCTGGCGGAAATTGGAAGCGGCTCCTTCGCGACCTGCTATAAGGTGCAGGAGAGGAGCACCGGCGAGGTGTTTGCCTTAAAAGGCATCGATTACGACCAGCTAGACGAGGACAAGCGCGAGGCGTTGTTCTCGGAGATAACCATTCTCCGGGAACTGCAGCACCCTAACATTGTGCAATACTTCCACCATTTCGACAGTCGGGTGGTGAAGGTATTGCATATTGTTATGGAGTGCTGTGCCGGCGGTGATCTCGCCCAGCTTGTCGACGGGCGCGAACAGAGCGACGCCGGTGCGAGGAGCCGTACATTTGGCGGGTGCTCGTGCAAGTGTGCAGTGCCCTGGACTGCTGCCACAACGGTACGGACCGAGCGATCGTACACAGGGATGTTAAGCCAGCTAACATCTTCCTGGACGCTGCCGGCAACGCCAAGCTGGGTGATTTCGGCCTGGTCCAGATGCTGAGGCGGACCAGAGCTTCGACGCTGCGTTCGTGGGCACTCCGGTGTACATGAGTCCGGAGCTAGTCCGCGGCAGGAGGTCCGACTGGAAGAGCGACGTGTGGGCCCTGGGATGCGTGGTGTATGAGATGTGCGCCCTGCGTCCACCATTCCATGAGCTGTGCGAAAGGATAGTCCAGGGCGTGTTCCTTCGGATTCCTGCCGTCTATTGTTCCGATCTACAGGAGACCATCTCAGCTATGCTGGCCGTAGATCGTGAACAGCGTCCCGGCGTCGAGGTGTTCTTGCTGCATCCGTTGGTGGTCCGGAATGTCAGCGAGCTGGGCGGCGGTTTCCCGAACCTGGTCGAGGCTGGTGAGTACTTTTACTGCCTGCTCTATATTATATTATATTATTATTATATGATATATTCATCAAATTGGGGCTTTTTTTCAGAAGAAGATCCTTGTTCCTCTCCATATTCGTTGCCAATCCTACCATTTGGCACAATGGAGGGGCTCCGAGAGTTTGACACGCTCTTACTGTCAAACGAAGAGGCGAAGCAACAGATGGTGAGGACTAATTTTTATCAAATATTCTACAGTTTTTAAATATTTATTTCTATTTCAGAAATCTAAAATACGGCAAATAGATGGCATTGGTGTTGCTCGCTTCACCAGGAACGTGCTGAAAGCCGTTCTGGTTGACAGTTTGAGCGTGCAGCTCTCGTGGAGAGGAACAAGGACGAAGCCTAGCTTCCAGAAGTTCAATTTGTTCCTCTTGATAAAAGGTAAAAATAATATATAGTAAAAAAAAATACATTTAATTAATTTTATTTAAATTATCTTACAGGTGTTGCGTTAGAAAAGTTCGCAAATAGCGAACTGCTATGGCAGCTATATGATATAGTCGTCCGATTTTCATAAAATTGTTCACAAAACTGTACAATAATATAAAGTGGCTATATATTAAATTTGATAAAAATCTTGAAAACAAAAAAAATAATTTTTTTTTTTAATTTCCCACTTAAAAAAAATTTTTTTTTTTAATTTCCCATATAAAAAAAAAAAAAATTTAAGACTACGGGTCCGGAGCTGCTCCGCGGCAGGAGGTCCGACCGGAAGAGCGACGCGTGGGCCCTGGGCTGCGTGGTTGATTATTATGATTGATGCGTTAGGTTGATTCTAAAACGAACGGGAAGAAGAAGCTGACTAAAATAAATAAATAATTTGAAGCAACATGAGTGGCCAAGTGCAAAAAAGCCTTCGGGACTTCGACGTGCTGGCGGTCCTCGGATGCGGCTCCTTCGGGACCTGCTATAAGGTGCAGGACAGGAGCACCAGCGAGGTTTTTGCCTTAAAAGGCATAGATTACGACCAGCTAGACGAGGACAAGCGCGAGGCGCTGTTCTCGGAGGTCACCATGCTCCGGGAACTGCAGCACCCCAACATTGTGCAATACCATGACCATTTCGACAATCGGGTGGCCAAGGTATTGCACATTCTAATGGAGTGCTGTGCCGGGGGCGATCTTGCCCAGCTTGTCGAGCGGGCGCGAGCAGAGCGACGCCGGTGCGAGGAGCCGTACATTTGGCGGGTGCTCGTCCAAGTGCGCAGTGCCCTGGACTGCTGCCACAACGGTACGGACCGAGCGATCGTACACAGGGATGTTAAGCCAGCTAACATCTTCCTGGACGCTGCCGGCAAAGCCAAGCTGGGTGATTTCGGCCTGGCCCAGATGCTGAGGCGGGACCAGAGCTTCGACGCTGCGTTCGTGGGCACTCCGGTGTACATGAGTCCGGAGCTAGTCCGCGGCAGGAGGTCCGACTGGAAGAGCGACGTGTGGGCCCTGGGCTGCGTGGTGTACGAGATGTGCGCCCTGCGTCCACCATTCCATGGGCTCACCGTCGCTCAGCTGTCCGAAAGGATAGTCCAGGGCGTGTTCCATCGGATTCCTGCCGTGTACGGTTCCGATCTACAGGAGACCATCTCAGCTTTGCTGACCGTAGATCGGGAACAGCGTCCCGGCGTCGAGGTGTTCTTGCTGCATCCGTTGGTGGTCCGGAATGTCAGCGAGCTGGGCGGCGGTTTCCCGAACCTCGTCGAGGCTGGTGAGTACTTTATATATTATATTATATTATTATTATTATTATATTAATCAAATTGGGGCTTTTTTCAGAAGGAGAAGATCCTTGTTCCTCTCCATATGTGTTGCCAATCCTACCATTTGGCACAATGGAGGGGCTCCGAGAGTTTGACACGCTCTTACTGTCAAACGAAGAGGCGAAGCAACAGATGGTGAGGACTAATTTTTATCAAATATTCTACAGATTTTAAATATTTATTTCTATTTCAGACATCTAAAATACGGGAAATAGATGGCGTTGATGTTGCTCGCTTCACCAGGAACGTGCTGTATGCCGTTCTTGATGACAGTTTGAGCGTGCAGCTCTCGTGGAGAGGAACAAGGACGAAGCCTAGCTTCCAGAAGTTCAATTTGTTCCTCTTGATAAAAGATAAAAATAATATATAGTAAAAAAAAATACATTTAATTAATTTTATTTAAATTATCTTACAGGTGTTGCGTTACAAAAGTTCGCAAATAGCGAACTTTTGATTAACAAAACGTGCCAGCAGCATCTTGTTCATGCGCAAGATCGCATAAACAAGCGACTTAGGAGGAACAGGAACTGATGTATGTATTTAGTATGTAAGCGAATTAAAAACTAACATTTAAATTTCAACCTTTTACAGTTCAGCCATTCTCCAGGAAGGTCAGCGTCTGCGGAACGGCGAGGGCCTGCGATCAGCGATCTGCAGCGATCTCTTCGAGCGGCGCCAGGAGCTTGCCGACGATGAGTGGCTGGAGGTGCGCCGGTCCCTAGTGGGTGGCCACAAGCTCATCAACGCTCACAAGGTGGACGCCGTGATTCTGGGCGTGTGCAGCGGACCTCGCCAATTGGCCCTGGCCAAGGACTATGTGCAGTAGGCCGTCTGCTGCGGGTCTACAATGCGGCAGAGCAGGCGGAGATTCTGCAGACTTGCGCCACTCTGCAGGCGAATCACGAGACTCTGGACGCCATTAGCTGTGAGCACCTGATCCACGGACTGGAGGCCACCAACGACGACTGGCAGCGTGCCCTGCCGCTGCTGGAGATGATGAAGGCAACCAGTACGCCCAGCGTGGCCGCCTATAGTGGCTGGCCGGGAAGGCCTTCAGCGCGGATGAGAAGCCGGAGCATTTGGAGCTGGCCTGGCGCCTACTCGATCACCTTGCCAAGCAACCTTGCCAAGCAACCAGGCCAACTTCCAGCCCAGCTCCGTCGAGTGTTGCAGTTCCTGGAGCGCCACGAGGAATTAATACAATTAAAATATATATATAATAAATAATATTTTTAGTTTTAAACACATATTTTTATAGAATTAAATTTAAAGCCTTTTTATATTATTATAAAATTTTGTGTTTAGAAATTAGTACAATTCAAAATAAATTAAATTATAAATTAATTAATAAGAACTTTTTCAGTTTGACGCAGATTAATATCGAATTGGAGATATAGCCATTTTATAATAGTCTTAAAGTTTGTGTACAATTTTATGAAAGTCCGACGACTATATCATATAGCCCCCCCATGGGAACAATTGAGAAACTAATACAATTAAATATTATAATATTTTTAGTTTTCAACAGATTTTCATCAAATTGAAGTTGTAGCCATTTCATATTATTCTACAATTTTGTGTTGAAATTAATACAATTAAAAATAATTTAAATTATAAATTAATAATATATAAGAACTATTTCAGTTTGCAACAAATTTATATCAAATTTGAGATATAGCCATTTTATATTAGTATTAAATTTTGTGTATAATTTTATGAAAATCGGACGACTATATCATATAGCTGCCATATGAACAATCGAGAAATTAATACAATTAAATATTATAATATTTTTAATTTTCAACAGATTTTCATAGAATTGAATTTAAAGCCATTTTATATTATTCTACAATTTTGTGTAGAAATTAATACAATTAAAACTAAATTAAATTATAAATTAATAAACAAGAACTTTTTCAGATCGCAACAGATTTTTATCAAATTTGAGATATAGCCATTTTATATTAGTATTAAATTTTGTGTATAATTTTATGAAAATCGGTCGACTATATCATATAGCCCCCATAGGAACGATCTAGAAAATAATACAATTAAAAATTATAACATTTTTAGATTTCAACAGAATTTGATCAAATTGAATTTAAAGCCATTTCATATTATTCTACAATTTTGTATAGAAATTAATACAATTAAAAATGAATTAAATTATAAATATAAATATATATATGTACATATATACATATATATATATAATTAATAAATAAGAACTTTTTCAGTTTGCAACAGAATTTGATCAAATTTGAGATGTAGCCATTTTATATTATTCTAAAATTTTGTGTCAATTTTTATGAAAATCGTATGACTATATCATCTAGCTTCCATAAAAACGATCGAGAAATTAATACTACTAAAAATGAATTATATTATAAATTAATAAATAAAATCTTTTTCAGTTTCCAACATATTTTTATCAAATTTGAGATATAGCCATTTAATATAGTCTTAAATTTTGTGTCAAATTTTATGAAAATCGGTCGACTATATCATATAGGTGCCATACAAACGATCGTTAAATGTAGAGGAAAAATGCAAATCTGTGAAGGCAAAACTGAAAATTTAATATGTATAGGTGAATGAAATGAAAGCAGGTATTACTTCATTGTTTTCTAGCATACATATGTATATGTATATATAGCATATATATATATAATTTATATTGTATTGATTCCTAGTCATCGAAGTTCTATCTGAAAGGGTATACAAACGTCGGCGTGCCGAAGTTTGCTTTCCTTTCCCTTATTCTAAAGACTTCAAGAAAGATAAAATAAAAGCAAAATAAACATCAAGATGTGCGCGTGTGCAACCAATTCCATGGATATCAACGCAACAACCCTCGACAACTACGACGTCCTGGCGGTGATGGGCAGCGGCTCCTTCGCGACCTGCTTTAAGGTGCGGGACAGGAGCACCGGCGAGGTGTTCGCCTTGAAGGGCATCCGCTACGACGGGCTGGACGAGCACAAGCGCGAGGCGTTGTTCTCGGAGATAACCATTCTCCGGGAACTGCAGCACCCTAACATTGTGCAATACTTCCACCATTTCGACAGTCGGGTGGTGAAGGTATTGCACATTGTTATGGAGTGCTGTGCCGGCGGTGATCTCGCCCAGCTCGTTGAGCGGGCGCGAGCAGAGCGACGCCGGTGCGAGGAGCCGTACATTTGGCGGGTGCTCGTCCAAGTGTGCCGTGCCCTGGACTGCTGCCACAACGGGGCGGCACGAGCGATCGTACACAGGGATGTTAAGCCAGCTAACATCTTCCTGGACGCTGCCGGCAACGCCAAGCTGGGTGATTTCGGCCTGGCCCAGATGCTGAGGCGGGACCAGAGCTTCGACGCTGCGTTCGTGGGCACTCCGGTGTACATGAGTCCGGAGCTAGTCCGCGGCAGGAGGTCCGACTGGAAGAGCGACGTGTGGGCCCTGGGATGCGTGGTGTATGAGATGTGCGCCCTGCGTCCACCATTCCATGAGCTGTGCGAAAGGATAGTCCAGGGCGTGTTCCTTCGGATTCCTGCCGTCTATTGTTCCGATCTACAGGAGACCATCTCAGCTATGCTGGCCGTAGATCGTGAACAGCGTCCCGGCGTCGAGGTGTTCTTGCTGCATCCGTTGGTGGTCCGGAATGTCAGCGAGCTGGGCGGCGGTTTCCCGAACCTGGTCGAGGCTGGTGAGTACTTTTACTGCCTGCTCTATATTATATTATATTATATCATATCATATATTATATTATTATTATTATATGATATATTAATCAAATTGGGGCTTTTTTCAGAAGGAGAAGATCCTTGTTCCTCTCCATATTCGTTGCCAATCCTACCATTTGGCACAATGGAGGGGCTCCGAGAGTTTGACACGCTCTTACTGTCAAACGAAGAGGCGAAGCAACAAATGACATCTAAAATGCTGCAAATAGGTGGCATTGATGTTGCTCGCTTCACCAGGAACGTGCTGAAAGCTGTTCTTGACGATAGTTTGAGCGTGCAGCTCTCGTGGAGAGGGACAGGGACGAAGCCTAGCTTCCAGGAGTTTAATTTGTTCCTCCTAATAAAAGGTAAAAATAATATATAGAAAAAATAATACATTTAATTAATTTTATTTAAATTATCTTACAGGTGTTGCGTTAGAAAAGTTCGCAAATAGCGAACTTGTAATAAACAAAACGTTCCAGCAGCATCTGGTTCATGCGCAAGATCGCATAACCAAGCGACTTAGGAGGAACAGGAACTGATGTATGTATTTGTAAGCGAATTAAAAAGCTAACATTTAAATGTCAACCTTTTACAGTTCAGCCAGAAAGGTCAGCGCAAGAGACGACCCCAGCTGGGCCAGCTGCCGCCCGATCGGCTGGAGCAGTTACGCAGCGATCTATTCGAGCGGCGCCAGGAGCTTGCCGGCGATGAGTGGCTGGAGGAGACCGGCGCGGTCATTATCATTATTTTGGTTTCCTAAATATTTATTTTATAAATAAAGAAACTTTCAGGAAGAAAAACTAGTTCCGATCGAATGTAGCTTTTTATATATATTTCAAGAGGAAAAAAAAAATTTTTTTTTTTTTTTATTTTATGTCATAATTTTCTACCCTTGCGGGGTACAATACTTTTAGTCAGAAGCTTACAAAGCTTTGACGGAGTCATTTCCAACCCAATATATCATATATATTCTTGATCATCATCAAAAGGCAATCTTTCTAGATATCTCCAGCAGAAAAAATTTTTTTTTTTAATTTCCCACTTAAAAAAAATTTTTTTTTTTAATTTCCCACTTACAAAAAATTTTTTTTCTAATTTCCCATATAAAAAAAAAAAAAATTTAAGACTACGGGTCCGGAGCTGCTCCGCGGCAGGAGGTCCGACCGGAAGAGCGACGCGTGGGCCCTGGGCTGCGTGGTTGATTATTATGATTGATGCGTTAGGTTGATTCTAAAACGAACGGGAAGAAGAAGCTGACTAAAATAAATAAATAATTTGAAGCAACATGAGTGGCCAAGTGCAAAAAAGCCTTCGGGATTATGATGTGCTGGCGGTCCTCGGATGCGGCTCCTTCGGGACCTGCTATAAGGTGCAGGACAGGAGCACCAGCGAGGTTTTTGCCTTAAAAGGCATAGATTACGACCAGCTAGACGAGGACAAGCGCGAGGCGCTGTTCTCGGAGGTCACCATGCTCCGGGAACTGCAGCACCCCAACATTGTGCAATACCATGACCATTTCGACAATCGGGTGGCCAAGGTATTGCACATTCTAATGGAGTGCTGTGCCGGGGGCGATCTTGCCCAGCTTGTCGAGCGGGCGCGAGCAGAGCGACGCCGGTGCGAGGAGCCGTACATTTGGCGGGTGCTCGTCCAAGTGCGCAGTGCCCTGGACTGCTGCCACAACGGTACGGACCGAGCGATCGTACACAGGGATGTTAAGCCAGCTAACATCTTCCTGGACGCTGCCGGCAAAGCCAAGCTGGGTGATTTCGGCCTGGCCCAGATGCTGAGGCGGGACCAGAGCTTCGACGCTGCGTTCGTGGGCACTCCGGTGTACATGAGTCCGGAGCTAGTCCGCGGCAGGAGGTCCGACTGGAAGAGCGACGTGTGGGCCCTGGGCTGCGTGGTGTACGAGATGTGCGCCCTGCGTCCACCATTCCATGGGCTCACCGTCGCTCAGCTGTCCGAAAGGATAGTCCAGGGCGTGTTCCATCGGATTCCTGCCGTGTACGGTTCCGATCTACAGGAGACCATCTCAGCTATGCTGACCGTAGATCGGGAACAGCGTCCCGGCGTCGAGGTGTTCTTGCTGCATCCGTTGGTGGTCCGGAATGTCAGCGAGCTGGGCGGCGGTTTCCCGAACCTCGTCGAGGCTGGTGAGTACTTTATATATTATATTATATTATTATTATTATTATATTAATCAAATTGGGGCTTTTTTCAGAAGGAGAAGATCCTTGTTCCTCTCCATATGTGTTGCCAATCCTACCATTTGGCACAATGGAGGGGCTCCGAGAGTTTGACACGCTCTTACTGTCAAACGAAGAGGCGAAGCAACAGATGGTGAGGACTAATTTTTATCAAATATTCTACAGTTTTTAAATATTTATTTCTATTTCAGAAATCTAAAATACGGCAAATAGATGGCATTGGTGTTGCTCGCTTCACCAGGAACGTGCTGAAAGCCGTTCTGGTTGACAGTTTGAGCGTGCAGCTCTCGTGGAGAGGAACAAGGACGAAGCCTAGCTTCCAGAAGTTCAATTTGTTCCTCTTGATAAAAGGTAAAAATAATATATAGTAAAAAAAAATACATTTAATTAATTTTATTTAAATTATCTTACAGGTGTTGCGTTAGAAAAGTTCGCAAATAGCGAACTGCTATGGCAGCTATATGATATAGTCGTCCGATTTTCATAAAATTGTTCACAAAACTGTACAATAATATAAAGTGGCTATATATTAAATTTGATAAAAATCTTGAAAACAAAAAAAAACAATTTTTTTTTTTAATTTCCCACTTAAAAAAAATTTTTTTTTTTTAATTTCCCATATAAAAAAAAAAAAAATTTAAGACTACGTGTCCGGAGCTGCTCCGCGGCAGGAGGTCCGACCGGAAGAGCGACGCGTGGGCCCTGGGCTGCGTGGTTGATTATTATGATTGATGCGTTAGGTTGATTCTAAAACGAACGGGAAGAAGAAGCTGACTAAAATAAATAAATAATTTGAAGCAACATGAGTGGCCAAGTGCAAAAAAGCCTTCGGGATTATGATGTGCTGGCGGTCCTTGGAAGCGGCTCCTTCGCGACGTGCTACAAGGTGCAGGACAGGAGCACCGGCGAGGTGTTTGCCTTAAAAGGCATGGATTACGACCAGCTAGACGAGGACAAGCGCGAGGCGCTGTTCTCGGAGGTCACCATGCTCCGGGAACTGCAGCACCCCAACATTGTGCAATACCATGACCATTTCGACAATCGGGTGGCCAAGGTATTGCAAATTCTAATGGAGTGCTGTGCCGGGGGCGATCTTGCCCAGCTTGTCGAGCGGGCGCGAACAGAGCGACGCCGGTGCGAGGAGCCGTACTAGCGGTTGGTTTTAAACTAAAGGCTAACTTAAAATTATGAGCATTGGCTGCTGTGGCCGCTTGATGTACAGTTTTAATATTATATGTGGAATATATATTACTTTTTTACCTTACTTTATATATTAATTTTTTGTACGTTTTTTGGTTTTTTTTTTTTCCTGCCAATTGCCTATGATATTAATTAAATTCTGGAATACCGGGTTTCTATGTAAAATAACAATTAAATCTTTATTTTTATTTTGGTTTCTCAAATATTTATTTTATAAATAAAGGAACTCTTTTAGTAAAAAGAAAAACTAGTTCCGATCAATTGTAGCTTTTTATATATATTTCAAGGGGTAAACATTTTTTTTTTTTTAGTTTATGTCATAATTTTCTACCCTTGCGGGGTACAATACTTTTAGTCAGAAGCTTTGGCGGAGTCATTCCCGACCAAATATATCATATATATTCTTGATCATCGTCAAAAGGCAATCTTTCTAGATATCTCCGGCAGAAAAAAAAATTATTTTTTTGTGGCTGGCCGGGAAGGCCTTCAGCGCGGATGAGAAGCCGGAGCATTTGGAGCTGGCCTGGCGCCTACTCGATCACCTTGCCAAGCAACCTTGCCAAGCAACCAGGCCAACTTCCAGCCCAGCTCCGTCGAGTGTTGCAGTTCCTGGAGCGCCACGAGGAATTAATACAATTAAAATATATATATAATAAATAATATTTTTAGTTTTAAACACATATTTTTATAGAATTAAATTTAAAGCCTTTTTATATTATTATAAAATTTTGTGTTTAGAAATTAGTACAATTCAAAATAAATTAAATTATAAATTAATTAATAAGAACTTTTTCAGTTTGACGCAGATTAATATCAAATTGGAGATATAGCCATTTTATAATAGTCTTAAAGTTTGTGTACAATTTTATGAAAGTCCGACGACTATATCATATAGCCCCCCCATGGGAACAATTGAGAAACTAATACAATTAAATATTATAATATTTTTAGTTTTCAACAGATTTTCATCAAATTGAAGTTGTAGCCATTTCATATTATTCTACAATTTTGTGTTGAAATTAATACAATTAAAAATAATTTAAATTATAAATTAATAATATATAAGAACTATTTCAGTTTGCAACAAATTTATATCAAATTTGAGATATAGCCATTTTATATTAGTATTAAATTTTGTGTATAATTTTATGAAAACCGGACGACTATATCATATAGCTGCCATATGAACAATCGAGAAATTAATACAATTAAATATTATAATATTTTTAATTTTCAACAGATTTTCATAGAATTGAATTTAAAGCCATTTTATATTATTCTACAATTTTGTGTAGAAATGAATACAATTAAATTATAAATTAATAAACAAGAACTTTTTCAGATCGCAACAGATTTTTATCAAATTTGAGATATAGCCATTTTATATTAGTATTAAATTTTGTGTATAATTTTATGAAAATCGGTCGACTATATCATATAGCCCCCATAGGAACGATCTAGAAAATAATACAATTAAAAATTATAACATTTTTAGATTTCAACAGAATTTGATCAAATTGAATTTAAAGCCATTTCATATTATTCTACAATTTTGTATAGAAATTAATACAATTAAAAATGAATTAAATTATAAATATAAATATATATATGTACATACATACATATATATATATAATTAATAAATAAGAACTTTTTCAGTTTGCAACAGAATTTGATCAAATTTGAGATGTAGCCATTTTATATTATTCTAAAATTTTGTGTCAATTTTTATGAAAATCGTATGACTATATCATCTAGCTTCCATAAAAACGATCGAGAAATTAATACTACTAAAAATGAATTATATTATAAATTAATAAATAAAATCTTTTTCAGTTTCCAACATATTTTTATCAAATTTGAGATATAGCCATTTAATATAGTCTTAAATTTTGTGTCAAATTTTATGAAAATCGGTCGACTATATCATATAGGTGCCATACAAACGATCGTTAAATGTAGAGGAAAAATGCAAATCTGTGAAGGCAAAACTGAAAATTTAATATGTATAGGTGAATGAAATGAAAGCAGGTATTACTTCATTGTTTTCTAGCATACATATGTATATGTATATATAGCATATATATATATAATTTATATTGTATTGATTCCTAGTCATCGAAGTTCTATCTGAAAGGGTATACAAACGTCGGCGTGCCGAAGTTTGCTTTCCTTTCCCTTATTCTAAAGACTTCAAGAAAGATAAAATAAAAGCAAAATAAACATCAAGATGTGCGCGTGTGCAACCAATTCCATGGATATCAACGCAACAACCCTCGACAACTACGACGTCCTGGCGGTGATGGGCAGCGGCTCCTTCGCGACCTGCTTTAAGGTGCGGGACAGGAGCACCGGCGAGGTGTTCGCCTTGAAGGGCATCCGCTACGACGGGCTGGACGAGCACAAGCGCGAGGCGTTGTTCTCGGAGATAACCATTCTCCGGGAACTGCAGCACCCTAACATTGTGCAATACTTCCACCATTTCGACAGTCGGGTGGTGAAGGTATTGCACATTGTTATGGAGTGCTGTGCCGGCGGTGATCTCGCCCAGCTCGTTGAGCGGGCGCGAGCAGAGCGACGCCGGTGCGAGGAGCCGTACATTTGGCGGGTGCTCGTCCAAGTGTGCCGTGCCCTGGACTGCTGCCACAACGGGGCGGCACGAGCGATCGTACACAGGGATGTTAAGCCAGCTAACATCTTCCTGGACGCTGCCGGCAACGCCAAGCTGGGTGATTTCGGCCTGGCCCAGATGCTGAGGCGGGACCAGAGCTTCGACGCTGCGTTCGTGGGCACTCCGGTGTACATGAGTCCGGAGCTAGTCCGCGGCAGGAGGTCCGACTGGAAGAGCGACGTGTGGGCCCTGGGATGCGTGGTGTATGAGATGTGCGCCCTGCGTCCACCATTCCATGAGCTGTGCGAAAGGATAGTCCAGGGCGTGTTCCTTCGGATTCCTGCCGTCTATTGTTCCGATCTACAGGAGACCATCTCAGCTATGCTGGCCGTAGATCGTGAACAGCGTCCCGGCGTCGAGGTGTTCTTGCTGCATCCGTTGGTGGTCCGGAATGTCAGCGAGCTGGGCGGCGGTTTCCCGAACCTGGTCGAGGCTGGTGAGTACTTTTACTGCCTGCTCTATATTATATTATATTATATCATATCATATATTATATTATTATTATTATATGATATATTAATCAAATTGGGGCTTTTTTCAGAAGGAGAAGATCCTTGTTCCTCTCCATATTCGTTGCCAATCCTACCATTTGGCACAATGGAGGGGCTCCGAGAGTTTGACACGCTCTTACTGTCAAACGAAGAGGCGAAGCAACAAATGACATCTAAAATGCTGCAAATAGGTGGCATTGATGTTGCTCGCTTCACCAGGAACGTGCTGAAAGCTGTTCTTGACGATAGTTTGAGCGTGCAGCTCTCGTGGAGAGGGACAGGGACGAAGCCTAGCTTCCAGGAGTTTAATTTGTTCCTCCTAATAAAAGGTAAAAATAATATATAGAAAAAATAATACATTTAATTAATTTTATTTAAATTATCTTACAGGTGTTGCGTTAGAAAAGTTCGCAAATAGCGAACTTGTAATAAACAAAACGTTCCAGCAGCATCTGGTTCATGCGCAAGATCGCATAACCAAGCGACTTAGGAGGAACAGGAACTGATGTATGTATTTGTAAGCGAATTAAAAAGCTAACATTTAAATGTCAACCTTTTACAGTTCAGCCAGAAAGGTCAGCGCAAGAGACGACCCCAGCTGGGCCAGCTGCCGCCCGATCGGCTGGAGCAGTTACGCAGCGATCTATTCGAGCGGCGCCAGGAGCTTGCCGGCGATGAGTGGCTGGAGGAGACCGGCGCGGTCATTATCATTATTTTGGTTTCCTAAATATTTATTTTATAAATAAAGAAACTTTCAGGAAGAAAAACTAGTTCCGATCGAATGTAGCTTTTTATATATATTTCAAGAGGAAAAAAAAAATTTTTTTTTTTTTTTATTTTATGTCATAATTTTCTACCCTTGCGGGGTACAATACTTTTAGTCAGAAGCTTACAAAGCTTTGACGGAGTCATTTCCAACCCAATATATCATATATATTCTTGATCATCATCAAAAGGCAATCTTTCTAGATATCTCCAGCAGAAAAAATTTTTTTTTTTAATTTCCCACTTACAAAAAATTTTTTTTTTTTAATTTCCCACTTACAAAAAATTTTTTTTTTAATTTCCCATATAAAAAAAAAAAAATTTAAGACTACGGGTCCGGAGCTGCTCCGCGGCAGGAGGTCCGACCGGAAGAGCGACGCGTGGGCCCTGGGCTGCGTGGTTGATTATTATGATTGATGCGTTAGGTTGATTCTAAAACGAACGGGAAGAAGAAGCTGACTAAAATAAATAAATAATTTGAAGCAACATGAGTGGCCAAGTGCAAAAAAGCCTTCGGGATTATGATGTGCTGGCGGTCCTTGGAAGCGGCTCCTTCGCGACGTGCTACAAGGTGCAGGACAGGAGCACCGGCGAGGTGTTTGCCTTAAAAGGCATGGATTACGACCAGCTAGACGAGGACAAGCGCGAGGCGCTGTTCTCGGAGGTCACCATGCTCCGGGAACTGCATCACCCCAACATTGTGCAATACCATGACCATTTCGACAATCGGGTGGCCAAGGTATTGCAAATTCTAATGGAGTGCTGTGCCGGGGGCGATCTTGCCCAGCTTGTCGAGCGGGCGCGAACAGAGCGACGCCGGTGCGAGGAGCCGTACTAGCGGTTGGTTTTAAACTAAAGGCTAACTTAAAATTATGAGCATTGGCTGCTGTGGCCGCTTGATGTACAGTTTTAATATTATATGTGGAATATATATTACTTTTTTACCTTACTTTATATATTAATTTTTTGTACGTTTTTTGGTTTTTTTTTTTTTCCTGCCAATTGCCTATGATATTAATTAAATTCTGGAATACCGGGTTTCTATGTAAAATAACAATTAAATCTTTATTATCTTTATTTTTATTTTGGTTTCTCAAATATTTATTTTATAAATAAAGGAACTCTTTTAGTAAAAAGAAAAACTAGTTCCGATCAATTGTAGCTTTTTATATATATTTCAAGGGGTAAACATTTTTTTTTTTTTAGTTTATGTCATAATTTTCTACCCTTGCGGGGTACAATACTTTTAGTCAGAAGCTTTGGCGGAGTCATTCCCGACCAAATATATCATATATATTCTTGATCATCGTCAAAAGGCAATCTTTCTAGATATCTCCGGCAGAAAAAAAAATTATTTTTTTTTTAATTTCCCATTTAAAAAAAAATTTTTTTAATTTCCCATTTAAAAAAAAAAAAATTTTTAATTGGCAAAAAATTAAATTTTTATAAATTTTAAATTGATATGCACATTTATTGACCTAATAAAAACGAACATTGGAACGCTTTCCAAATTGAAATTAAGGCATTTTTGGCTTAGTTATGAACGATGTAAAAATTAAATATCTTCATACAAATGCTGTTATTTAACAGGTGACGATTTTCGATAGTCCGACGCTATCGATAACCGGTTTGTTGATCTGGTCAGATTTCTTAATTAAATTCTTGTTTTATCAGCGCACAAGTGTACCCCCGCGTTTCCCAGCTAACTAATTTAAATCCAAAGATGTCCGCCCGTCTGCTTCAGGCCACGCGCCAACTGTGCGCCCAGGGGTCGCTGCTATCGTACAGCTCCAAGATAGCCGAAATTAATAAAAATATATAATAACAAATTTAATAATAATAAAATATGTATTTAATGAATGGAAACCATGGAAACTACTCGCGTTGTGATGTAAAATTAGTCCCGTAATTTTACATATATATATATATATATTTTTTTTACTACTCTTATATATTTTAATTTTTTGTGTACTTTTTTGCGAGTGTTCTTAGTTTTAAGATTTAAACTTTTTACTGCCAAACTTTGTGCAATTTTCCTGATATTAATTAAATTCAGGAATATTGGGTTTCTATGTAAAATAAAAATTAAATAACATAATGAAACGATTCAATTGTTATCTTTATTTTGGTTTCTCAAATATTGATTTTATAAATAAAGAAACACATGCAAAATAGGTTTAACTTTTTCCGTAAAAAGAAAAATTAGTTCCAATCAAATATAGCTTTTTATATGTAATTCAAGGGTTAAAAAGTATTTTTTTTTTTTAATATTTTATGATCGTTAAAACTTAAAAAAATGTACAAAAAATTAAATTTTTCTAAATTTTGCAGATTTATTGACCTAATAAAAACTAACATTGGAACGCTTTCCAAATTGAAATTAAGGCATTTTTTGCTTAGTTATGAACGATGTAAAAATTAAATTTCTTCATTCAAATGCTGTTATTTAACAGGTGTCAGAACTGTTGCTTCGCGCCAGCTGATGATTGTCGATAGTCCGACGCTATCGATAACCGGTTTGTTGCATAAGCACGATCTGGTCATATTTCTTAATTAAATTCTTGTTTTATCAGCGCACAAGTGTGGTTACCCCCGCGTAATTCAGCCAACCAAATTAAAGCCAAAAATGTCCGCCCGTCTGCTCCAGGCCACGCGCCAACTGTGCGCCCAGGGATCGCTGCGATCGTACAGCTCCAAGATAGCCGAAGTGGTGGTGGTGTCCGCCGCCCGCACACCCATCGGCAGCTTCCAGAGCCAGCTGGCGCCGCTGTCGGCGACGCAGCTGGGCGCCAAGGCCATCGAGGCGGCGATTGAGCGGGCGGGAATTGGAAAATCCGATGTCCAGGAGGTGATAATGGGCAATGTGGTGTCCGCCGGCCTGGGACAGGCTCCGGCCCGCCAGGCGGCCATCTTCGCCGGCCTGCCGACTAGCGTGTGCTGTACCACTGTGAACAAGGTGTGCTCGTCGGGCATGAAGGCTGTGATGCTGGGCGCCCAGTCGCTGATGCTTGGCTATGCCGACACCGTTGTCGCCGGCGGCATGGAGTCCATGTCCAATGTGCCATACTACATGAAGCGCGGAGCCACACCCTATGGCGGTGTCAATCTTACCGATGGCATCGTCTTTGATGGCCTATTCGATGTCTACAACAAGTTCCACATGGGTAACTGTGCCGAGAACACAGCCAAGAAGCTCCAAATCACCCGGCAGCAGCAGGATGACTTCGCCGTGGAGTCCTACAAGCGTTCTGCGGCGGCGTGGGGCAACAAGGTCTTCCAGGATGAGATTGTGCCCGTAAAGATCCAGTTAAAGCGCAAGCCAGAGGTCACCATTGCCGAGGACGAGGAATACAAGAGGGTGAACTTTGATAAGTTTGGCCAGCTGGCCACCGTTTTCCAGCGCGAAAACGGCACAGTGACCGCCGGCAATGCCTCCACATTGAACGACGGAGGAGCAGCCGTCGTCCTGATGACCGCCGAGGCAGCCCAGAAGGCGGGACTCAAGCCCCTGGCTAGGATTGTGGCCTTCCAGGTAGAGTCTTTTAAAAAATCAAGTGATATTCAAAACGTTAATATAGTTTTTTTTTATATATATTTAGGATGCCGAAACAGATCCAATTGACTTCCCTATTGCTCCTGCTTTGGCTGTGCCCAAGCTCCTGAAGCGTGCCGGTGTCCGCAAGGAGGATGTGTCCATGTGGGAAATTAATGAAGCCTTCTCCGTGGTGGTGCTGGCCAATATCAAGACCCTGGATGTGGATCCCGCCAAGGTGAATGTGCACGGCGGTGCTGTGTCCATTGGCCATCCCATTGGCATGTCTGGAGCGCGTTTGGTGGCCCATCTGTCGCATAGCCTGAAAAAGGGCGAGCTGGGATGTGCCTCCATTTGCAATGGCGGCGGTGGTGCCTCCTCTATTCTGCTGGAGAAGCTCTAGATCCGGAGTTAAACTTTATCTCTCTCTCAACCAGAAATGCATTTATTGTCGACCCATGGTCATGGAAAGCTTTTTTTTGTATTTGTTTTTTAAATTTGTAAATGTTTGCCTGTATCTTTTCAGCATTTATTGAAATTATATTACATAATAATAAACGCATAATAAAATTGTAAAATTCAGTAAAGAATTATAGGAATGTATTGAGATTATTGCGATAGCCTTTTGATTTTTGGAATAGATTAGATTTGTACTTTGCAAATTGTAAAGATTTTCTGGAACTACAAACACAACATCTACATAATACAGAAAAAAACATACGCAAAAATTTAATTTTTATAATTCTTCAGATGAAAACCACTGAAGATTTCTTTAAACAATTATATTTAATGAATTTCTAACTAGTTTCTATTCTTCGGCTCTTGGGTTTACGCCTCCTCGTCTAGCACTCCAGACTTCCCATATGAAGATGACCAGGGAACAAAGGTAGAGTCCACCAACTAGGAGATATACCGCAACAAGATCCGGCAGCTGGATGCGCTTCTCCCTGTACAAGAATCGACTCCGAAAGTACCGCTCGCTGGCCACCTGACCAGCCCAGTGGTGGACGAGACCCACCGACCTAATAGACATTACCAGGTGATCGAGATGAGCCGCCAGATGAGAGTGCTTCTGCAGATAGATCGCCAGCTGTTGTTCCAGAACGTGCTGCTGAACCATATGATAGGATCCCGCTCGGTGGCCCCGCTGGGTCAGATGCAGCAGGGCGTCCTGTGAGAGCAGGCCGAAAATAAGGGGATGTGAGCCTGTGGAGCACCGATCCAGCTGGCGCAGTACCTCCTCCTCACGTTCGGAGGCAACCACAACGGAACCACTCAGTCCCACGAGCTCCTGTAAGCTGGCCACCTGCCGCAGATCCTCGAATGTGGAGCGACTCATTACCGCCGCATAGCCACCGTCGGTCAGCTCCTGCAGAGTATCCGGCAGTCGTTGATGGAGATGATAGCGTAGGATGAGAAAGAGCAGGGCAGAGTACATGGCTCGCACAATCAGGCCAAAGCACAGCCAGCTGGCGAAGAGGAACTGCAGCGACAGCGATGGACGCTCTGGCGGATCGATGGGCAGGCCCAAGGCAGCGGCATAGATCGTCAGGAGGAGGGCCACCCGATCACCTGCCCCTCGTCCCTGGAGCAGCATTATACCTGAGATGCTCACAAAGCTGGCCAACAGGCAGAGCCAGGTGAGGGCCTGGAAGGGGAACACCCAGATCTCCCAGCTGGTCAGATTGTGAGCATTGAGCAGCAGGCAGCCCACCAAGCGATTTGAGTAGTGCGGGAACACAGGGGTCAGATTGCCAGAGTACTGAATGTTCTTTCGGACATATCCAATGGCCAGGTGAGCTGCTGTGCTTCGTCCTTTTGCCTGAAACACCTGAAGCATCTCCTGCTCCGTCCAGGTCCTATGATTTCTCTTCTGCTCCTGCAAGCCCTCAAATCGAATGCTGAAGTTCATCCGATGGGACAGTTCCTGCAGCAGCTGACCCTCTAAGCCCAGAAGTGCCTGCCGCGTCCCCTCCTGCTGCAGCTCGAAGAAGGGGGCCACAGGCCGGGCCAGGACCACCAAGGGACACCCATTAAGGTTAAACAGTTTGGTGGGAAAGTAGTCACGATGCTGCCAGGATTCGCCCAGGAAGCGATTGATGTTTGCGGGCCGAGGAGGCGCATCGTTGCAGCTGTCGGGCTCGTAAGGAAAGTAGGTGTGGAGCAGCACCTGACCACCAGAGCTCTGAGTCATCACATTGCAGTTGACCAGCTGATGGCGCCAGCAATAAGCAAAGACGCCTTGCATATCCTGCGGTATAAGAGCATCCCGCTGCTGCAGGAATATAAAGTAGTACTCGCTGCCATCCGACTGGGCAGTGTAGGTGTGGATCTCGATGTCCCTGGAACGACAGAGGAAATTTTTTTTAATGAAATCCAAGATCGTTTGGAGATCTTGACCAACTTACAGCAGCGCATCCAACGAGTCCACCAGCAGCAGATTGTGGGTCCTTGGTCCTGCGATCCTTCGATGCGGTCCCCCGAACTCAACCAGGACAAGCTGTATGATCATTGTGTCTACGCTCTCGTACAGCAGCTGCATAATGGTGCGATAAAAGTTCATGGGACTGGGTCGCCGGCAGGAGAGGATCACAATGAAGGCGGGTGCTATCCTTTGGTAAAAATCCTCGATGAAAACACGCAGCGCCTGCGCCACGTGTTGATTGATGGCCGCCGCCTGTGTCTGAGCGCCGATGTACTTCATCGACTCGAACTGCAGCAGGCTGGTCACGTTCATCTCCGTCCCGTCTGTCCGGCAATCGGGCAGAGTACTGCCAGCTGGACAAGGCTCCTAATCCTAATTCCTGCAGCGAAACATGTTTGCATCTCATTAGCCGCCTAGCATCGATTAGGACAAGGACAGGGACAAGTCAAATAGAAACCATTGTGGGTCACGTCACGCACTCAGGTAGAGAGTCAGGCATAGTGCTGGGTTGGTAATTGACGGGATTACCTAGACAGTTGTACCCTGGGGTAGTTTCTTAATTGAAAAAGGACCCTCAGCAAGTTTTTATATTATTTATATTTCAAGGTGTTTTATTGATTATTATTATATTTAATTTCTATTGAGGTTTATGATATTACTGGATATACTTGTATTATTTTCTGGGTACTTTTGAGTCTTTCTAAGAATGTTCTTTGATCTATACTTATATCCATTTTCCTCATCACTGTTTGTCAATCAACTCACATCTGTTGGCTATGACTGACCATAAATAGATCCAATAGTCAATTCCACCTATATATTACCTATGTAAATTGGTGGTGGTTAAGGCTCGACCTTGATTGATGTCAATAATCGTATATTGTTATGGCTTCATTGGGCCTGTTATTCTATTTATAAGGTGGTGGAAAATACTTGTTTGATTGATGTGGTCACGGTTTTTCCAATCTATTCTCTAAGCATTTTTCTTTATACTGAACAAAAATGTTATGAGAGTAATGTTATTTTATTATATAAAATATTTCTCACTAAATTGCATTTCATTTTCAAATCGCTAGGAACAACAACCTCTTGGAATGCGGCTCTCAAGATGTTTTAAATATTTAACTCCATACTTTAAGTTTATTAGAAATTAAAATCAATGAAAATAAATTTTTTAGATAATAAAAAAATTTCTAAAAATTATATTGAAAATTAAGTTTAATTGGGCTTTCTAAAGGGAACTCACCTCACCGTCCTCCGCCAATTCCTAATCAATCTCAGTCCTTGTTTGCTTTTAATTAGTCCAATCTCATTCAAGATTTTGTGACCAAGAAGGACCAACCCTTTTAGCCCAGTCCATGGCCAGAAGCCTCCATGGGCACCATGAATACCAGCAGCTCCAGCCGTATTATGGGTGCCACCGCGGGTATATACAGCAGCTACGTGGAACACTCGAGAATTGATATGCAGGCGGAGGATGCAAATGTGTATGTGGCCCACGCTCTCCGCCTGGTCATCCAGAATGTGCTTGCCCAGCTTAGTGCCACGCTGGTGGTGACCATTTCCGCGCGTCATCGAGGCACTGCCCAGTGGTTCGAGTATATGATGAATAATTTGGTTGATTCGTGGCGGATGACAGCCGTCCAGTTGCTGCGATTCCGGCCAGATATGGTTCACATCTCAGTGCCGGGACGGAAGAGGGTCAATCTGCTCCTGGTGGACTCCTACGGGGGATTGCTGTGAGTACACAGGATGCGACAGGAAAGAGATTTAAACTAATCCTTGACTACCCACAGGGACACCAACATAACCACGGATAATGCCGACTTTGATGATCCGGACTATTACTTTATCTTCCTGCAGACGCGGGACCCCTTGATTCCTAAGGAGCTGAGCCTGATCCTTAACCATTGCCTGGCCAACTTTTGGCTGCACTGTAACGTTATGATCCAGACCGCCGACGTGGATGTCCTGGTGTATACTTACTATCCCTATATGGCGGGCAGGTGCCAGGAGGCGCAACCAGTGCTGGTTAATCGCTTCGATGGCCGCCGTTGGCTAACAAACTCATCCATGTTTCCGGATAAACTGCTCCAGATGCATGGCTGTCCTTTAACTGTGCTCACCTGGCATTTGCCGCCTTTTGTGGAACTGGTTTTGGATGCAACCTCTGAAGTAGTCCGGGCTGCAGGCTTTGAGATTCAATTGGTGCGTCACCTGGCCAGCCGAATGAACTTCAGCCTGGAACTGGCCAATCTGGCACTGCTGCGACCGGAGGCCTATCGTCTGGCCGATGGTGTCAAAGATGGACCCATAGAGTGGGTGAGTCTAGTGCTAGGGGATAGATTTACGGCTTCTTATTTCTTTATAAATTAATCCAGCTGCTGTCACGCCGTGCCAACCTAAGCATGGGTTACTTCCGGAAGACGGCTCGCCGGAACCAGCTGCTGACCACACCCATGTCGTACTACTCCGCCAGCCTGGTGGCCGTGCTCCAGCTGGAGCGCTATCGCCTGGGCTCTCTGGCCCTGCTGGTCTTTCCCTTTGAGCCGTCCGTGTGGCTGCTGCTACTCCTGGCCCTGGTCATACACCTGGGTCTCTACCTGCCCTGCTGGAGACGGCGGAGGAGACGAATAAATGTGGCGGGTGGAGAAAGAGAAACTGGAGGCGGAGGACTACAGGTATTGGGATTACTGCTTGGAGCCGCTCTAGCCCAAATGCCACGATCCTGGCGGCAGCGCCTCATTGCCGCCCATTGGCTGTGGGCCAGCATACCGCTGAGGATTTGCTACCAGTCACTCCTGTTCCATCTCATCCGCCTGCAGCTGTACAGCACGCCATCCTTTTCGCTGGATCAACTGCTGGCGGAGGGCTTCCAGGGCATTTGTACGGCGAACACGCGGCGTTTGCTCCTCGAAATGCCGCAGCTGGACGGCAACCCGGACAGCATTCAAGCCTTGGACACACCCTCCGATTTGGCCGTGCTGGAGGCACTGCAGCGGAATACCAACGGCAAGATCTTTGCCGTGGCCAACCAGGACGTGGCCCTGTCCTTTATACACTCCAGCAGCCATCCCAATGCTTATCATGTGGTCCGGCAGCCAGTGAATGTGGAATATGCTGGCATCTATATGCCCAAGCATTCGTATCTCTATGAGAAGGTGGATGAGACAGTGCGAAGACTGGATGCTGGTGGCTTTATCCATGCCTGGCGGCGCGCCTCCTTTGTGGCCCACCGGCGGGAGGCAGTGCAGCAGACCAACCGGCGGTACGTTAATCATGCAAAGCTATCCGGGATTTACATGGTCATGGCGGGGATGTACACCTTAGCTGGTCTGGTGTTTGCTGGAGAACTACTGCTCCGGCGGAGGAACTGGACTTGGATGTGGATTGGTGTAGCATAAGGTTTGTAACTTGTAGCTATTTTTTGGTTAATAATTAAGGAATATTTAAGAGTTTTAATTTTAAATAATCTTAATAGTTTTAAGTATATTGTCACCAAATTTGTTTGTTTATGGGGAAGACAACGAATTAGCCACCATTTAGGAATAATAACTAACTCCAGAATATGTCGATTATATTCCGTTATTATTTTCTTGTCTTATCTCACAATGGAGCTGCAACTGCCAATCAGAACGCTTGGCTTCAATTCATATGGGCTTAAAATGAAGCTTAGATTAACTGATAAGGCGACAGAAGAAGAAGAGAGAGATAAGAGCAGCGATACACCTATGCGCACATAATTAGGCACGAGCAATCTGCTCCGAATAGGGGCATTTCCAATTTTTACTTAATCAATAATAGTTAATAGAGGTATATTGATTCGAGTTATGTGACCCATTTGGTGTACTTCCTCAACCAGAAAACTTTCACCTAATGGCCTATGGACAAGTTACACAAAACTATCCAAGGAATGGGGCTTTAGTTATATAAACTATCCATCCGGATCCGAAAAATCAGAGACTGGGATTGTCATTCGCCGGCGGGCAGCACAGGACTTGATAGCTCTAGCTTTCATGGTTTCTGGGTCTGAAGGGTTTACATATACCAACAGAGGGACAAAACGGACAAATCGGACAAAACGGACAAAGCGGACAAAACTGATAAAACGGACAAAATGGACAAAACGGACAAAACTGACAAAATCGACAAAACTGACAAAACGGACAATTGTCTAAATCGATTCGCCTGGCGGAAGGACTCTCACGAAGTCACTACGATACACTAAAAAGGCTGTTTATGGGGAAGACAACGAATAAGCCACCATTTTGGAATAATAACTAACTCCCGAATATGTCGATTATATTCCGTTATTATTTTCTTGTCTTATCTCAAAATGGAGCTGCAACTGCCAATCGGAACGCTTGACTTCAATTCATATGCGCTTAAAATGAAGCTTAGATTAACTGATAAGGCGACAGAAGAAGAAGAGAGAGATAAGAGCAGCGATACACCTATGCGCGCATAATTAGGCACGAGCAATCTGCTCCGAATAGAGGCATTTCCAATTTTTACTTAATCAATAATAGTTACTAGAGGTATATTGATTCGAGTTATGTGACCCATTTGGTATACTTCCTAAATTAGGAAACTTTCAGCTAATGGCCTATGGACAAGTTACATAAAACTATCCAAGGAATGGGGCTTAAGTTATATGAACTATCCATCCGGATCTGAAAAGTCAGAGACTGGGATTGTCATTCGCCGGCGGGCAGCACAGGACTTGATAGCTCTAGCTTTCATGGTTTCTGGGTTTGAAGGGTTTACATATACCAACAGAGGGACAAAACGGACAAATCGGACAAATCGGACAAAACGGACAAAACGGACAAAATGGACAAAACGGACATATGTCTAAATCGATTCGCCTGGCGGAAGGACTCTCACGAAGACACTACGATACACTAAAAAGGCTGTTTATGGGGAAGACAACGAATTTGTCACCATTTTGGAATAATAACTAACGCCCGAATATGTCGATTATATTCCGTTATTATTTTCCTGCCTTATCTCTCATTGGAGCTATAACTTCCAATCGGAACGCTTGGCTTCAATTCATATGCGCTTAAAATGAAGCTTAGATTAACTGATAAGGCGACAGAAGAAGAAGAGAGAGATAAGAGCAGCGATACACCTATGAGCGCATAATTAGGCACGAACAATCTGCTCCGAATAGGGGCATTTTCAATTTTTACTTAATCAATAATAGTTACTAGAGATATATTGATTCGAGTTATGTGACTTCCTCAACCATGTCATTAATCACATTGAAAACTTTCACCCAATGGCCTATGGATAAGTTACACAAAACTATCCAAGGAATGGGGCTTTAGTTATATAAACTACCCATCCGGATCCGAAAAGTCAGAGACTGGGATTGTCATTCGCCGGCGGGCAGCACAGGACTTGATAGCTCTAGCTTTCATGGTTTCTGGGTTTGAAGGGTTTACATATACCAACAGAGGGACAAATCGGACAAAACGGACAAAATGGACAAAACGGACAAAATGGACAAAACGGACATATGTCTAAATCGATTTGCCTGGCAGAAGGACTCTCACGAAGACCCTACGATACACTAAAAAGGCTGTTTATGGGGAAGACAACGAATTTGCCACCATTTAGGAATAATAACTAACTCCCGAATATGTCGATTATATTCCGTTATTATTTTCTTATCTTATCTCTCATTTGAGCTGCAACTGCCAATCCGAACGCTTGGCTTCAATTCATATGGGCTTAAAATGAAGCTTAGATTAACTGATAAGGCGACAGAAGAAGAAGAGAGAGATAAGAGCAGCGATACACCTATGAGCGCATAATTAGGCACGAGCTGTCTGCTCCGAATAGGGGCATTTCCAATTTTTACCTAATTAATAATAGTTACTAGAGGTATATTGATTCGAGTTATGTGACCCATTTGGTGTACTTCCTCAACCAGGAAACTTTCAGCTAATGGCCTATGGACAAGTTACACAAAACTATCAAAGGAATGGGGCTTTAGTTATATAAACTACCCATCCGGATCCGAAAAGTCAGAGACTGGGATTGTTATTCGCCGGCGGGCAGCACAGGATGAACACTAGCGCATTGCTCGACTCGTATTATGAACTATCCGGTGAGCAGATGAATCACATTAACGAGGTGGTGGCCCGGGCCCTGCTCCATGTGGTCCATCATCATATACTCAGTGTGACGCCTTCGTTGGTGCTCACCCTGTGCTGCCGGAGTGAGCATACTTGCAACTTTTACAACGAAATGATGAGCACATTGTTCCGGGAGTGGGGACTGGCTCCGCTTCAGATCGTCAATGTGCAGCGGGGTGTGCCATGGCAACCGGTTGCTGGGCGGCGGCACTTCAACGTAATCTTCACGGACTCCTTTGCCGCCTTCTCGGAGATCCGGATGGAGTACTATGCCCGGGAGTATAACTACAATGAGCACTACTTCATCTTCCTGCAGGCTCGAGATCGTCTGCTCCAGGGCGAGATGCGGCTAATCTTTGACTATTGCTGGCGCTATCAACTCATCCACTGCAGTGTCCAGGTGCAGAAATCCAATGGGGATATCCTCTTCTACAGCTACTATCCTTTTGGGGAGCGGGGATGTGCAGATATGGAGCCGCAGTTGATTAATCGCTATAATGGTAGCACACTGGAGGAACCGGAGATCTTTCCAAGGAAACTGCGTAACTTCTATGGGTGTCCTGTGAGATGCGCCCTCTGGCATTCACCGCCCTTCCTGCGGCTGGCGGAGGAGGATGTGGATGCCATCTCAGTGACCGGTGGCTATGAGGGACGCCTGCTCTTGGCCCTGGCCGAGAAGATGAACTTTAGCATCGCTGTGCGTCCGATACAGAGGAACGTCCGCGATGGCACCTTGGAGATGGTGAGTATTTCAGGTATCTATAAGAATTTAGTCCTTAACTTTCTTTATCCTTGCAGCTGCAGCGCGGCGAGGCGGATCTAACCCTGGGTGGTATCCGGCAGACAGTGGACCGAGGTATGGTGGCCACATCGACGCACAATTACCATCAAACCCGGGAGGTTTTCGGCGTGCTAGCTTCTAGCTACGAGCTGAGCTCCTTGGACATTCTGCTTTACCCATACCGCCTGCAGATCTGGCTGGGCATACTCGGTGTGGTGGCTCTGTCGGCTCTCCTACAGCTGGCTGTGGATCGGCTGCTCCGGGAGCATGGTGCTGATGCGAATCTGGGAGCACGTTCCTGGCTCAATCTGGAGCTTATATTCGTGGGTATGCCACTAATGGATACACCAAGGAGTCACACTGCCCGGCTCTACTGCCTGATGCTAATGATGTACACACTGATCATCCGGACCATCTATCAGGGCTTGCTCTACCATTTGATCCGGACACATCAGCTTAACCGGTGGCCGCAGACCATTGAATCCCTGGTGGAACGTAACTACACGGTAGTGCTGACACCCATTGTCCTCGAGGTGTTAAAGGAGATACCCAGCGTTCAGCATATGAAGTTTCGTTTGCTGGAGGATCCCGACACCGAGCTGGAGCCGCTCAACTTCCTGGAGGCGAATCATCAGCTGCGTCGGCATGTGACCGCCTCTGCCCTGGATATTTTTGTCCAGTTTAATCGTCTGAGCGCTGTGCAAGTTCACCAGGAAGGCGGCAACTCTGCGGAAACGGTAGCCCATTTTGAGATTGTGCCAGAGGATATCATCAATATGCAGTTGACCATGTATCTGACCAAGCACTCCTTCCTTGTTGACCACCTGAATGAGGAGATCATGTGGATGCGATCTGTGGGTTTACTGGCCGTGTGGTCCAGGTGGGAGCTGGTCGAGACCTATCTGCGGAGTGAGCAGAGCTACCAGATCCTGGGCCTCGTCGAGCTCTATGCCATCTTCCTGATAGTCCTTGTTGGCCTGCTCCTCAGCCTTGTTGTCTTTCTGTGTGAGCTGCTCTCCCTGAGATGCCGGCTTCTAAAGAGGTTCTTTTCCTAGCAGTTCAAGGATCAGAAGGGGTTGCAAGTTACTTATAAGCTTATCTTTACTTAGAATATATCGTGCTCTTAGATATAAGTATTTTGTATTTTATATTTTTTTTGGCAAGCTAGTATATGCAACATAATGTTTCATTTTTTTTTTCAAAAGATATTTCTTTACTTGAGGGATTAGTAGTAGCATACATAACTTAATTATACTTAATTATATATATAAAATAAATATCGTATACTATATATATATATAATATTCCACTATTTTTTTATTGGTTTGGGTTTTGTGTTTGTTTTGAAGGGGATTTGGTTGATTTTGGGTTGGGAAGGGATTTCAGGGGATTATATATTTTGGATTATATTATACCAACAAAAACTTTAATTCTCCTTAAGCTCAAACTTGGCATTTACCTAATTAAAGTTACAAGTTAACTAATTAATTAAATATCTCAAATTTAATTATAAATCAAAGAAATATTTTCTAGATTTTTATTTTTATTTTTTCAACGAAGTTAACTCATTTTTATTGCCGTGTTTGTAGATGACTTTGAGCGGCGGTGTGGTTTCACTGGACAACCAGGACATTATCCGGCTATTTGTAAACCTCTTACGGCCGACATGGCGTTTGCATGAACCTGACACTGGCTCTTGCCTCCCTCCCCCTTAGTCCCCTAGTCACCCCTTAACCCATAGCACTATGGGCCAGGCGGCCCGGATTTTGGCCAAAATGGTCAAAAATGCTGTAAAGAAAATTAAAAAAAAAAGAAAACAATCAAAATAAAAATTTCCTGCCCCTTTGCGGGCAGCGTTAGTCACATCGAATCGCTTTTAATGTAACTAGTAGAACCGAAAATTAAAAAAATAATGTTTTTTATATATTTCACATATTACTTTACAAATAAATTTAAAAAGAACACAGTTTTTTCCCCATTTTTTACAAGTTGTGATTTCAAACTTAGGGTATCTCTACGTACCACCTCCGATCAAATTGAAAAAAATTTTAAAAATAACTTTGAATATTTCGCTTTTACGAATAAGTTGTCCCGAATGAGCACGCTGAAGTTTTTTATACCAAAATCAAATTTTCAAACTTATGTTATTAAAAAAAGTCTTTATAAAACTGCCTAAAAGCAGGCAAGAAAAAATACAAGCAAAAGTACAATTTACAAATTTGTGGCATACTTTTAGGTCCACGTCACAAGCACTGTAACAATAAATTTTTTGCTAAAAACTTAAACAAATTATTTGTTTAAAAACCACATTACTTTATTTTTGTTGTAATAGAGACCATATTGGACGTAAAAATAAAAAATTTCGGTAGATTGCTTCAAAGCCGTTCATGTAATTGAGACTAGAAATCTGAACTTAAAGGGCTTAAAACTAAAAAACTACTACATTTAATGCAACAAATATATTTTTTTCTAATAAATATTATCTAAATATTCATTTCTATAAAATGAGATTCAAATAGAATTATTATTTTTTTTTTAAATAAAAAACAAAAAAAAAAGAAAATATTTTTCAACTTTGGTAGGGATTATCTTCATTACAAAAAATATTTTGTGTGACTAATTTTTGAACACATAAAATGCAATGTTTTGAGAATGTGCATGCAAAATTTCATGTCTCTAAAAAATATATTTTAGAAGCTATAGAATTTTGGCCAAATAATGAATTTCCTGGCCCACAGTGCATAGGTGTATGGTGTGTGTGTGTGTGTGTCTGTGTGTGTGTGCCGTTGATGGTGTTAATTTATGGTTATGCGCCTCATGCATAATACTGACACCGAAACCTGTCACGCACATGCCTCCGGAACGGACTCCGGAGAGGGAGAGGGCACAGCACCGGTTCCAGTGGGTGGTGGGTGGTGTGTGGTGGCCAGGTGGGTGGTGGCCAGGTGGATTGGGTGTCTGGACAGTGCTCGCCCCGTACGCGGCAATTAGTTTAAGTGATGAACACGGATTTGTTAATGCATTACCTTTACCCACGAGTAATTTGTATGGGTTTTTTTCCAAATAATACATGACAGGGTTCCGTTGGGTAAACAGTGTAAATAAATTGGGCTTACAAATATTTTAGGGACAACTGCTTTCGTTTAGAGTATTTAAATAATATTAATAAATAAATGAAGACTTCAAATAAATGGTTTATAAATATAAAATGTCTCAGAGTTAAGGAGAAGAATGATTCCCTTGATGGTTATTATACACCTAAGTAAGAAGCTTAAAAAACTGTGAATTAGTAACTTTTGACCCCTTAAATCATATATATTCTTGATCAGTATCAACAGGAGAAACTTTTTAGTAAACAAATTTAATTTTTCTACATTTTAAATTAGGTATTCAAATTTATTAATCCTTTAAAAACTCGCATAGGAAAGGTTGATTGAAATTAATGCATTTTTGTCAATTAAAAATAGAAATAAAGAATGATATTATATTAGAATATTTGTCATAGCTTAAGACACTTTAATATTTAATTTTAGAGCAACATTAAAGAAAAAAACTCACTGTACAGATACAAGATTTTGCAGCATTGATAAGAAACCCCTTAAAACCAAGCAAATTCCCTTATGCCAAATCAATTCCCTTGCCTTGCTTCGATTGCAAAAATTTCATTTGCTATAAAATCGGGAAAATGTCCTGCAAAATATAACACTTTTATAATGAAACTCCACCGAACAGTGACTTGGCTGCTCCTGTCGCTGCTCCTGAGTACTCCTGGAGAGGCCAGCCTGTGGCCAGATCAGCATCCCATGGAGGAGCTGCTAACCAGGCGCATCTCTGGAATATTGCAGGAGATCTTCACGAATGCCTTTGCTGCCCACAATTTGAGTGTCTTCATTAGCACCGCCTACAAGCAGATGGCCAGGGATCGGGTGAAGCTGGTCCAGAGGGTCCTGGATCACAGTCTGGGTCACCATCAGTCGGCAGTGCCCATTGTGTTGGCTTCCCGTCTCTCGCACAAGATGAGCTGCCAGGTGCTCATCCAATTGCTGTTTGTTCAGTGCCCCGAGGAAGCTATGTACATCACTCACTTGGAAATTACAGCAGCTATATATATATATATATCTATTTTCTTTTCTTTCCTAGAGCCATTGCATCGGACTTGAAGAAGAACAATCTGTATGTGATTGTGTGGCTAACAACCTTGCCGGAGTCTAAGCAAGGTCCTCCAATGTCCAAGATATTCGAGTACTTTCTGCTGGAACGCTATAACATTAATGTGGTCATTCTAGTTCCAAGTCTCCAGGCTGTTCGAGCCTACAATGTACGGCCATACACACCCACAAATTGCATGAGCTTGGAACCGGTGGAGATTGGGCTAAAGAATGTCCGCATTTGGAGTCTCTTTCCGAAGCGATTGAATGACCTATACGGTTGTCCCTTAAGCGTGATTGTATGGGATATACCACCCTACATGACGGTGCACTGGGAGCGCAGTAAGCTGGCGGAGCAACTGGAGGGACTGGATGGATTGCTTCTACAGATCGTGGCCGCCAAGATGAACTTCACCCTGCGACTGGTGCGAAATGAGCCAGAGGGTTTGATCGGTGGTTCCAGCCACTTGAATGGTAGCTTCACTGGCGCCTATAAGATGCTCCGCGAGCGGAGGGCAAACTTCACGATTGGTTGTGCCGCCTGTACACCGGAGAGATCCACCTATCTGTCCGCCACTGGTCCCTATAGCCAGATGGCCTACGTGATTGTGATGAGGCCGCGGAGTGGCTATAGCATCTACGAGGTAATGCTTTTCCCCTTCAATCGCTATGCCTGGCTCCTACTGGCCTCCCTGGCCAGCATTCACTGGCTCCTGGGCAGCCGCTGGCGCCTGCCTTCACCCGCTCTGGCCGGCTGGATGCTCTGGATTTTTGTGATCCGTGCCAGCTATGAGGCATCCGTGTTTAACTTTATACACAATTCGCCGGTGAAGCCACTCCCGCAGACCTTTGAGGAGATGCTGCAGGCGGGATTCCATTTCATAACCGATCATGCCACCTATCGGATGACCCTGAAGGTGCCAGCGTTCCAGGGCAGGACTCTGATTTCGCCAGGACAGCCGGTGGATGTTTTCGATGCCTTGTTGAAGGAGCCCGGCTTGGCCGGCGCCTTTACCAGTCGCGCATTCTTGGCTCAGCATTTAACCCGGCATCGGAATGAACGCCACCGATTGGTGATTCTTGCCGAGAAGATGCTGGACAACATGCTGTGTGTATATTTTCCGCGTGGCTCATACTTTGCCTGGGAGTTCAATGAGATCCTGTTCAACATGCGCAGCTTTGGTTTATTTCAACATCACTCACAGCGGCTGGATTGGGGTAGCATGCCGTATACCTCGGATTCCTTGGGCAGGTCCTACTCCTCCGCCACTGAGAGTGCAGCCCAGGGCCGTGCCGAATCCATGGGCTTTGTCCTGGCCGCCTTCAACTGTCTGCTGGCTGCCCACGGTGTTTCCTTGGCGCTGTTTGGCCTGGAGCTGCTCAGTCGAAGGAGGGCAAGCTGGCGTGGATTAGCCTGGCTAATGGAGAGATTGTAAGGAGGAGTCCGATATATACTTAATTATATATTTACCGACTTATGCAATAAACCCATTTAATAAGCTTAATGCCCTGCGTAGTCGACGATGCCCAGTGGCAGCGGAGAGGAGCTCCAGGCCAAAAACGAGGATGGCCAGCAGCTGGAGGGCACCGCAGCAGGCAAAGATTCCGGAAAGCCGCCAGAGGGTTAGCGGCTGTGGCTCCATGCTGCGTCGCCGCTTGGCCATTCGCTCGATGCGGTCCAGGTACATGTTCCGAAAGCGGAACACAATGCCCGAGGACATCATGGCCATCAGCAGGCGATCGATGCGTCGCTTGAGATACGAGTGGGGTCGCATGTACAGCGTCAGTGGGGCGGTCATCAATGGCAGCGGCAGGACGGCCAGGTGGTTCCGATTCGGTCCGGAACGATAGTCAAACTGGTAGACAGTTGGCTGGAGCAGCGGCACTGCTATGCCCGGGTCATCTTCATCCCGCAGCCGGAGTAGCGATGCCTCATGGTTGGTCACCACACGTACCCGAGTGGCGGGCATCGAGTCATGGAAGACGCTCTGCAGGGCGGGCAGCATGTGAAACACATAGCCCTGGGCCACCACCTCGGACAGCTCTTGGAGTGGTGCCCGCATTTCCACGTCCTGCAGGAGTAGGTAGAGCTGCCCAGTGTAGGCGGCTCGCAGGATCAGGGTCTTGAAGAGCCACACCAGCAGCAAATATCGGGCAAAATTCCGTCGTGGATGATACAGGGCCATGCTGCCCATTAGGACATTCCACAAGCCCAGGCAGGCCCAACGATTGTCCCTGCCCAGGACCAGGTGACGTAGAGCTCTCGGTGGCTGTCTCAGTCTTAGCAGCCCGATTAGCAGCAGGCCCAGGATGAGGCTCACCAGGACGCAGGACCAGATGATGTAGCGAAAAGGACGTGTGAGACGCTGCAGTGGAGTCATTGGACCGCCGCTGGGAATGCACAGGACAATGGGGAAACTCATGTAGGACACGCTGGGCAGCATCAGATCCGAACGAGCTTTGCTGTACATGAAGCACACAAAGGTAAGGTTCGCCTCGCCATCGACAATCTGCAAGAGAGAGATATAGTTGAAAAAATATTACGCATTATGCCCTGTGGTCCACTTACCATTTTGAGTATGCCCGTGTAATTGCCATCTTGCCGAATCTGGCCACGATCTTTGTTCTTTGGTTCCACAAGCTTAATGCTGAAGTTCATCCGCTCGGCAAGTGTATTCACAATTCTGCCCTCGATGCCATGCAGAATCCTGGCTCCCTTTTGCTGCGGATCATCTTCAAGGATCACATACGGACGATGCTCAAAAGTGGCAGCCACCAGCTGACAGCCATGCATGTTGGCCAACTTGCTCGGGAAGAGCGGTTTGGTCAGACCAACCACGCCAGGCTCCAGCTCCTGGAAGGCCGTGTAGAAAACAGGCAACGACGACTGGCAGCGATGCGGTCCATAAGGATAATAGGTGTATACATGGACACTCCCATTGCTCTGCAGGAGCACGCTCACATTCAGCACATACATATTGAGCAATCGCCGGAACATAATCTTAATGGACTCCATGGGCTGCGCCTCCAGACCGGTGTAAACCAGCAGAAAGTTACCAGTTCGCTTGTAGGGACTCCCCAACTGATTCAGGTACAATTCCAGGCGAAAGTATGAGCGGAGGCTATCCAAAAACCAAATGGCAATGGGTCTGCCTGCGACTCCACTCGGCGGTGGCAGGTCGCTCTCCTCGGTGGCATTGGTGCCGCTCAAGGAGGTCTCAGTGCGGTCATCCTCCAACTGAAACTGGATTCGTCCTGAACCTGCCGCCTTGGCCAGAGCCTCGTCGATCAGATCGTTGTGATGGCCACGACTGGCCCGGCTGGTGGGGAACTTAACCACTGCCAGGGCAGTGCTGGTGGAGCGTCCATAATAATGGTCAATGGCCCAGACCAAGGCATAGACCAGGGTCACGTTCTGCATGATCAGGCTTCTTCGCTGGCCAGAGTCCAACTGGATGATGTCCTGGTTCCGCCATCATGGTCTGCCTAAAGGCTTTTAAGGCACAGTGGAATGTCTGCAGGGATTTCAAATATTTATTAATACAATGAATACATTTAAAAACTCATTTCATAAACTTTAAGTGCATGAAGTATAGGTATAATTACCTTGTTTATCTTTTAAGAAATTAAATGAATAATTTTTATTAATTAATTTATAGTTTTGTGTTATTTTTTTGTATCACTGTGCTGTGGCTCGTTAGCCTTATCTGAAAGGACAGCACTTAGTTGGCCCATCAAATTGCGTGCTGAAGGTTCCATTTATTGTTATCTGTAATGCAAATGTATTATTAATAAATCTTAAATATATACAATATTATTTAATGGCAATTTTATGACTGTTTTGCTTAAATTATGAATGTTTTAAGTATTTTATAACGAAAAGAAATGTATTTCAGACTTGACTAAAACTTCCAAATATACTTGCAATAAATATTAACAAACTCAGCTATTTTAAATTTACCTAAATTCATTTAATATTTAGACAGGCAACAAAACATTCCTTAAATAAAAAACAAACAACAAGAAAGTAGGTCACATAATAAAAAACAAAAAATGTGATTACGAGACAATTAATTGAGGTATTTTTATTTTGTTTTGTTAACACCTTTCAGACTTGGCGTTTTTTGTTTGGTCAGATATTTATATGGATTAAAGGTAAAGGGCTTAACAAAATATAATAAAAACAATAAGTAAATAATTCTAATTCTAATTCTGCACTGTATAACAATTGCATTATTTTGTAAGCTATTTTATTTATTACAAAAAAAAAATTGTGGTATAATAGAAATATGTATAAGACCAACTCTTAAGCAATTATTTGATAATTAAACTTTAATTTAAATATAAATTTATCTTACAAATAATAAACATAAATCATTAATTAACTATGAGCTGTAAATAATTATGAGCACTAAGTAGGTCTGAGCAGTAAGGTATATGACTAGTTACTAACTTTGAACACTAGTAAACAATGTGTGCACCTGCTGCGGTCTTATCTCTTCTCTTTCTTATCTATTTCCCTATATCTTTTTCTTCTGTCTGTTCTTATCTCTTAATCTAAGCTACAAACATTGTAAGCGCATATATATTGAAGATAAGCATTCGATTGACAGTTGCAGCTCCGACGAGAGAACATTAAAACAAGAAAATAAACAAGAAAGAAAGGTAACTTCGGCACGCCGAAGTTTATATACCCTTGCAGATACAACTTCGATGACTAGGAATCAATACAAAATAAAATATATATATTTATGTTATAAAAACCATTTCCAAAAAATTTTACACAAAATTGTTAAGTAATATTAAATGGCTATATATTAAATTTGATTAAATTCTGTTGAAAACTGAACATTGTATAATTTTTTATAATTTTGTTCAAGAATATATATACTTTATATGGTCGGAGGTGCCTCCTTCACTTCGTTGCAAACTTCTGACTGAAATCATATTACCCTGCAAGGGTATAAAAATAAATACGGCATATAATCGAGCTATTTGTGCGTTAGTTATTATTGCTCACGGGTGTATGTTATATGTAATGTAAACGACTTGTAATTTTTGTAACACAACACCTACATATATAATTTTACTAGTATATTAGACGAAGAAGGGCGAATCGGTGGACATCATGGCATCACTTCCTGTTATTTAATGCAACAAATATATTTTTTTCTAATAAATATTATGTAAATAATCATTTCTATAAAATGAGATTCAAATCGAACTGTTAGTTTTTTTTTTAATAAAAAACAAAAAAAAAAAGGAAATATATTTTAACTTTTAGATTATTATTATTTATTTATTTTATTAGAGATTATCTTCATTAAAAAAAATATTTTCTATTACTAATTTTTGAACACATAAAATTCAATGTTTTGAGAATGTGCATGCAAAATTTCATGTCTCTGAAAAATTTATTTTAAAAGTTACAGAATTATGGACAAAAAATGAACTTCCTGGCCCATAGTGCATTGGCCGGATGACACGCCAGCGGTCGAAGGGTAATCATTAGATAACTATGATCAGTATATATCTATGATCAGTAATTAAATATGATCTGTAAGTACCTATGACCAGTGAGTATGTATGATCAGTAATTAACTTTGAACACTAGTAAACAATGACTTGCAACTTTGGAAACACAACACATTTCCGAGACATGGCCAGCAGCAGTCACTTCGTTCCGGGGGTGTTAGAACTAGTTGGGAATCATATGCTCCTATGTGCGAGATTTTTTTTGAACAAATTTAAGAGCATGCTATTGGAGCCATAAAGTTATTTTTCTATATAATTATACTAGTATATAAATCCAATAAGGGCGAATCGGTGGACTATATATATACATACATATAGCTGCCATAGGAACGATCGGAAAATTGTAAGAAAAAATTGATAACTTTTACTGTTTTTAACAGATTTTCATCAAATTTGTTTTTCAATTTTATTTATTCAATGAACACACGTCAAAAGATAACAAAGCTTTTCCATTGAACAACAGCAAAATGGTAACATGATCTCTGTGTGGTCTTTATCTTATAACGACTCATTTCCATTGAACAAAAAATAAATGATAATGATGATATTTGTCTGGTTTTTTAATGCATTATTTAAGTTTTATTTTAAATGAAGCTATGACTATCTGGCTTACGCATTATGTCGCTTTGAATCGTGACCGAAATTCGGATGTGAGTAATTTCACAATCTTGGCGACGCGTCGCCAGTATTTATCTGAATGCGAATGATAATCTGAAACTGTCAAAGGTCGCTGTGCCGTCTCAAAGACTTAATAATATATATTATATATATTTTTTTTTTATTTTCTTTACTTTCTTAAATTTCGCACTTTTTTGCTAACCTCGGCGAAAACCACCCGCTGACCGAAACTCTGTTTCCCTTGTCGCTACAAGTTTATACCTTTTTTTTTGACTTGACTCGAAAACGCGCTGACCTCAGCCACCTTGCTCAATTTGGTGGTCAGGGAGGAGGTGGAGGTGGTGTTGGTGGTGCCGAAGGTGGTGCTGGTGACACACAAGCCATAAGACGATCGAGAATGCCATGGCTCACCACCGTCACCACCGCCTGAAGGGCAGCACCTGCAGCATGGCCCCCACTAAAGAGCCAGGTGCGGATTTCACGATCTCTCAATAAATATACCCACAATAAGGGGTTATGGTTTTAAGTATATAATTTTGTTATAATATAATAATTAATAAATAAATTATATCAATGCGAAATACATACTTGCAATAGCCTAGCCAATCTAGCCATGTCTTTCTAACCCACTTGTTTGGCCTTTCATTTAAACTCTAATAAAGATAATAATAATAAACAAGAAAGTTAGATAACTCCTGGAAGCTAAAGTGTTTTTACTATAGGATCCTATGGGTTTGAATGTTTAATAGATCAGATTAAAGCCAAAAGGGCATTAATTTAAATTTCGACCATTTAAAAATATGTGTATTCTAGGTATCAATATATTTATATGGTAATTTTTTGGGTAAATCGAAGTTTTTCAAATATCATAACTAAGCCAAAAATGCACTAATTTAATTTAAATAACATCTGGGTAAGTTTTAATTAGATTTATAAATGTGCATATAATAATTTACAAATTGAATAGATTTAATTTTTTGTCAATTTTTGACAACTTTAACTATGTAACCACTTATAAAATTTTAAAAATTTTTTAAAAAATTTATGTTTTTGCCGGACATGGCTAGATCGATTCGCCTCTTTATGCTGATCAAGAATATATATGATTTATAGGGTCGGAAATGACTCCTTCACATAATTATAAGCTTCTGACTGAAATTATAATACCCTTACAAGGTGTATAATAATATGGAAAAAGTTGGAACCAAAGTCACTTTCAGTTTTGAATCTATTCGTAAATAATTTACAATTAAATTAGCGTGTTAACTTTGAGTAGAAGTTGGTAGATATCATCAATAAAAATTGCTGATTCACTTTAGTTTCTAATTAAGTAATGAGTAAGTAATTAAGTAATGAGTAATGGCAATAAGGGAACTAATGATTAAATAAATGCATAGCTAGCACAGCTGTATCTAGTTCAAGGCCTGATCATATCTTAAGTATCTACATATATAAATAATATAATAGTCATGATTAAGACTTACCTCAGTGAAGGCCACGTCATTGTTTACGTCCTTCCATCAATTTGGGTAGTCATGGTATAGAAGATCACTTCCTGTTTATCCAGATGCATTCCCTTGGCCACGTCATCTTGTTGCGGTTGAAGAGTTATCACAATCACTATCACTGTCGATGTTAACACTAGGTACCCCTAGGACTGACTGAAGTCGCGGCGATCGAAGTGCCTCTATTTATACTTCCCGAGGCAAGATAACAGAGAAAGAGAGCGAGAGGGAAAGAGCTACCTCTGTAGCTGCAACAGAGGGAGATAGAGCGTAAGCGCCACCTCTACAGCGCTGCAACAGAGGGAGGCAGCCATACGAAATGTTATTGTGAGTAAGAAAGAGAGCGAGAGGCAGAGGTTTACAGAGGCATACGGAAATTGAGGGCGAGAGTAATTATAATATTATAATATATATATTATTAATTAATGTTAATTTTAATATTAATATTCTTCAAATCGAAATTTTTATATATATTATTATTAATAATATTAATATTAATATTAATAGATATTAATATTATAATAAATTATTTATAATATTAATTAAATCTTATCTATAAATTAAGTATGCAGATTTATTAACCCAATTTAAACTTGAAAAATAGAAAAGCTTTCCGAATTGAAATTAATGAATGTTTGCCTTAGTTATGAGTTGTTTAAAACTTTAATTTGTCAAAAAAATTGGCATTGAAATATATCAATAAATATAAATTTTTAAAATGGGAATATTTTAAATTTAGTTGTGATCAATTTTTGTTACGATCATTTAATTTTATTGCAAACTGCTAGAGAATAGAAACTTCAGCTACCCAAATTTAATTTCAGTTCTTGTTTTGACATTAAATATTTTATAATTATTATTAATACTCTTGCTGAATATTATAATTTTAATCAAAAGTTTGAAATGCATTTATTAATGTTAATTTCCTAACATTAACATCAACAGCCCTCTCCCTCCCTCTCTTTCGCTCTCGAGCACTATGTTATTCTGTATGTCCAACTCCATATTAATAATATTATTAATATTAATTAATACAAATTTTTAATCAATACAAAATGCTGAATCACTTTAGTTTATAATTAAGTAATGAGTAAGTAATTAAGTAATGAGTAATGGCAATAAGGGAACTAATGATTAAATAAATGCATAGCTAGTACAGCTTAATCTAGACCAAGGCCTGATTATATCTTAAGTATCTATATATGTATATAAATAATATAATAGTCATGATTAAGACTTACCTCAGTGAAGGCCACGTCATTGTTTAGTTCCTTCCTTCAATTTGGGTAGTCATGGCATCGAAGATCACTTCCTGTTTATCCAGATGCATTCCCTTGGCCACGTCATCTTGTTGCGGTTGAAGAGTTATCACAATCACTATCACTTTCGATGTTTACACCAGGTACCCCTAGGACTGACTGAGCTCGCGGCGATCGAAGTGCCTCTATTTATACTTCCTGAGGAGAGATAACAGAGAAAGAGAGCGAGAGGGAAAGAGCTACCTCTGTAGCAGCAACAGAGGGAGATAGAGCGTAAGCGCCACCTCTACAGCGCTGTAACAGAGGGAGGCAGCCTTACGAAATGTTATTGTGAGTACGAAAGAGAGCGAGAGGCAGAGGTTTACAGAGGCATAGAGAAAGAGAGGGCGAGAGTAATATTATAATATTATATTTTATATATTATTAATTAATGTTAATTTTAATATTAATATTCGTGAAATCGAAATTTTTATATATTTTATTATTAATAACATTAATTTTAATATTAATAGTTATTAATATTATTATGAATTATTAATATTATTAATTAAAAATATTATTAATTAATATTAATTAATTAATATTAATAATATTATTAATATGGAGTTGAACATACAGAATAACATAGTGCTCGAGAGCGAGAGAGAGAGGGAGGGAGAGAGCTGTTGATGTTATTGATAGGAAATTAACTTCTGATTAAAATTATAATATTCAGCTAGAGTATTAATAATAATAATAAATATTTAAATTTAATTAATTAAATTTGGGTAGCCGAAGTTTCTATTCTCTTGCAGTTTGCAATAAAATTAAATGATCGTAACATAAACTGATATCACATAGCTTCTGTAAATAATAACCAGCGATCTGACGGCCTTAGTTGCTATAGCTCTAGAACATAAGCTAGCTCCTAGTTTTAAACTATCTGTTAGCTTTAGATAAATAAATTTATAAATATCATAAAGCTGTCATACAAATTTAAATTCCAACCTCTTCCACGTGACTCCGGCCCTGCTGTTCCGGCTTATTGTTTACCGTGCATCATTTGCGCTGATTCCATGGAAACGCTGGCCAACGGAATAGTTGAGCAAGGTTTTTGCAGCTCTTGCAGCTGCAGCGGCTGCTGTGGTCTCGTTCTCGATTGGGGGCACACACACGGAAACGTTAACCATATTTACCGCCACCTCTCCCCTTTTTCCCATTTTCCATTTTCCATTTCCCCTGACGCGGCTGCTGCTGCCGCTGCCGCTGGCGGTGCGTGCAAAATGCTGCAGTGCATCGGTCACGAATCCGACGACGTCAACACTTCTGAGGCGGCAAAAAATCTATTTGGGCCACTGTCCGGCGGCAATCGGCAGTCAGTTGGCCAACGAGCTCCGGCCCACACCGATCGCAAACGATCGATCTTCCCGAGACATTCGCCAAAAGATAAACACAGGATGAGACCGCATAGCCAGCTGCTGATCCTGGCGCTACTCGGTGTCCAGGTGGCTGCCCAAACCTCCTGCGATCCGGCCGCCTTGGGTCAGGCCACAGCCACAAAGACGGGTGAGGATGCCACAGCCACAGCAGATGTGGCAACTGCAGCAACTGGAGAGGATGGGGCAGCAGGCATTGGGACTGGCGATGGCTTTCAGGATGGCAAGGTGAGTGTGTGGGTTAGACGGGGGTTTCTCTTACGGGTTTCCATAACACTATGTCGTTCCAGCAGATTCTATCCCAGGCGCCGCCCATTAGGGCCTTTAGCCGTGGCAACCCAACGGTGGATGCCTTGTACATGATGTTCCCAGCCTTGGGCAGCCTCATCCACTGGGGCAGCCTCTTTCCGGCGTACTCTTTCCTGGGTGCTCCAGCTCCCGGCTCGGAGGCTGCTGCCTCTAAGGTGGTACTGGTCCTGGCCGATGATGCTGCAGCCAAGACGCGAGTCACCCGTCAGAATGATCCTACAAGTCAACCGAATCCCTTCTCGTTCCTGACCAACTTCCAGAACTTTCCCAGCATGCCCAGCATGCCCAACGTGCCCAGCTTTGATGCCGCTGTGGTTGGCCAATCGCTAATGAATCCGCAGACTGCTTTTACGGCGCTCCAGGGTCTCCCTGGTCTCTCGGGCATGCTGGGTGCTGCTGCTCCTGCTCCCGTTCCCGCGCCAGCTGCCGCTCCAGCCGCCGATGCCGCCGCCGAGACTGCTCCCACACCGGCTCCAGCTGCAGCGCCAGCCGCAACTCCAGCTGCTGGCTCTGTGTTGGGTCAGGCCTGGAACATTCCAAACTTCGATGCCAACAACATGCTGGGCCAGACCATGACTCTGTTGTCCCAAATGCCGCCAGTTCAGGCTCCGGCGAACTTAGCGCCTCCCAATTTCGATTTCCTGGGTCAAATGTTCCAACAACCGGCCGCCTCTGACATCTCCGAGGTGCGGGTGAGGCCAGAGGTTGCCTATGCCCCAGAGGCGCAGGTGGCTCAGCTCAAGATCAAGACGGCGCTGGAGAAGGAGCAGCAGCAGGAGCAGGGGGATCAGGAACGAGTGCCACTCCTCTGGTTCCGTATGCCCAGCAATCCCACAGCCACGGAGGATCAGAAGACACTGGAGGATCTGCGAGTGGAGGCCAAGCTGAGAGCCTTTGAGCGCCAGGTGATTGCCGAACTGAAAATGCTCCAGAAGATTGAACTGATGGCCAAGGAGATGCGCTCCAGTGCAACGGCAACGCAAGGCAAGGATTCGCCCTACAAGATTAGTTATCCCCTGAGCCGGACGCCCGTCCACAAGATCACGCGCTCGGACATCGAGCGAGCTCTTCGCGATGACTATGTCCGTCGGCTGCTCCAGAAGGAGGCGCAACGCAAGTCCAGGATTACGGAATCACATCGCAATACCGGCGGCTACAAGCGTCAAGTAGAGAAGCCTAGCCAGAGTATGTCCAAGGAGGACATTATCCAGATCATGGCCTATGCCTACCGCATGGCCAACGAACAGATGGAGGACAAGAGCAAGCAGGACAAGATCTATGCCGCCTACAGGGCAGGAACCGAGGATGCAGCAAAGCCAATAGAGCAGATGCAACAGCAGCGCCAAATGATTCAAGATATGCAGCAAAGGCAACAGCACCAAGAGAGGCAGATGGTACCCGGAGGCGCCATCCAGCAGAATCCACAGATGATCCAGCAGAATCCCATGATGATCCAGCAGCAGCAGGAGAGGCAGATGATTCAGCAGCAGCAGAGGCAGATGATGGCCGATCCTCAAGCTATCCAGCAGCACCAAATGATGCAAGGTCCACAGATGATCCAGCAGAGTCCCATGATGATCCAGCAGCATCAGGAGAGGCAGATGATGGCCGATCCCCTGGCTATACAGCAGATGCAGACAAGACAATGGGCCGAGGAGCAGGCCAAGATCCAGCAGCGGCAGATGCCAGGAGCCACAGATCCACAGATGATCCAGCAGAATCCCACAATGCTGCAGCAGCGGCAAATGACAGTGGAGGAGCCCCAAGCTATCCAGCAGATGCAGCGCCAAATGATCCAGCAGAATCCCATGATGCAGACAGATCCCCAAGCCATGCAGCAGATGCAGCAAAGACAGTGGGCCGAGGAGCAGGCCAAGATGATGCAGCAGCAGCAGCAGCAGCAGCCAAGGCAAATGATGGCTGATCCCACACAGACGATCCAACAGAATCCCATGATGATGCAGCAGCGCCAAATGATGGCGGAGCGGCAGCTTCAGTGGACGGAAGATCCATCCAGGATCCAGCAGATTCAGCAGATGCAGCAGCAAAAGACCGAGGAACAGCAGGGACAAATGATGCCAGCTGAACGCCAGTGGGCCGATGAGAAGACCAAGGCCATGCAGCAATTATCTCAGCCAGGGGAGCAGGAGAACGAGAAATCCGATGAACTTATCCTGGGCGAGGCTGTTCCCCAGATGCCGGAAAACGAGGGCACTGCCCGCCACAAAGGTAATCTCTATGGCGTCTTTCGCAATCGTGATTCCATCTCCGTCTCCCCCACAGTGGATGCCCTGGGATTGGGTGGCAACCAGCGCAAGAAGTCCAAGTCCAAGTCTGGCACACCCACAGTGGTCAATCTGTACTACTCCGCACCCGTGCAGCAGCAGCGTCCCAGCTATGGACCCAGCTATGGACCCAGCTATGGACCTAGTTATGCACCACCCAGCTATGCCCCACGCCCCAGCTATGCCCCACGCCCCAGCTATGCCCCACCAAGCTATGGGACTAGCTATGGAGGCGGTGGCTATGGATCGAATGCCTATGGAGCTCCCAGTGGCTCCGCCTACCAGCAGAGACCAGTTGCCTCTGGCTATCGGGCAGCTGTGGGCAATGATGAAGTTGATGAGATGTTGCGCCGCCACCAGACACTGGCCAGGGTGAGTTTTGTTGTAGAGCCACTAGACACCTCTGGACACCACACCACATCAGCACCACACACACACATATGACACAGTAGAGCCGTAGTTGCCATCTGATCCATTTCATACGATTCATTCGCCCTTCTTCTCATGGCATTAAACAGGCGACGCATTTCAGACAATAAACCTGCAACCAGACCAGGTCGACAGGAGTGGATCCACCGATGCTCCCTCCATGACGACAACCACACCGGCGCCAGCGTTAGCACCAACGCATCGAGTCCACAAAAGGTTAGCCATCTTTCAGAGCAGGTTCGGGAGGGATGGGAATGGGGATGGGCAAGGGCAAGGGCAAGGGCATGAGACCAATTCGGCATCCAAAGGTTGCTCCTGCGGAAGATCTCAGTGTCGCTGCGGCAGTAGCTGTCTGTGTGGCAGCTCTAGGCGATTGGGATTGAGCCTGGACAGCTCCAGATGTCCCTGCAAGGCCATGAGCAGCAGTAATCGACGCCATCGACGCAGTACCGCCGAATATGGTACTCTGGAGACCATTGATGAGGGCTCCCTCAATGAATTGCGACGGGAATATAAGATGGGATTAAAGGAGATCACATTGAATCCGGATGAGGATCCTGCAGAGGCTTTGATGCGCTACAATGCAGCCTCTATAAGGGAGGCCCTGGAGCGTGCTAGCCAGGAGCCGCTAGAGATTGGCGGGGATCAATATGCCGAGGATATGCCACAGGAGCCGGAAGATGCCGAGCAACTGCAGCATGATTTGCACCAGCAGCAGCATCATCATTATCATCACCATCATCAGTACCATCATCAGGACTTTGTGCGACTGACCACAGCTGCTCCGCCGCCTTCAAACACAACCGAGGCCAGTGTCACTACAGAGGCAGCTCCCATTAGCACTGCTGCCACAATCACCACCACTGAGAGTCCTACCAGAGAGACTGACGAAGAGGCGGAGATGCAGCAGGATTCGGCAGCTGCTGAGACCTTGCGTGTGGCTGAGGCCATGTCCCAGCAAAGGGAAGAGATCCACGAACTGCACAAGGCTGTGCATGCGTTAAAGATGCAGCTCCTGGATGCCAACAGAAGGTGCAAGATGATACAAGAGCAGCTCAAGGTGAATTTGGTCATGGAACCGGAGGAGTTGCACGTGGAGCCCAAGGAGGAGAAAGACAAGAAGCCAATCAAAGAAGAGGAGATCAAGGCCAAGGTTGAGGAGCAGCCCAAAGAACTGGCTAAGGAAAAGGAAACGGAGAAACCCAAGCAGCCGGAGGAGCAGGCGACCACAGAAAAGCAGGCCAAGGAGGAACAGCAGCCAGAGCAGGAAGAGGGTGAAGATCAGGAGGAGGACTCAGAGTGCACGGGCATCTCCACAACGACCACAGAGTCACCTACTACCCCCAGTTCTCCGCCACCGCCACCACTTTCTCCTCCTTCTTCCCGCCAACAGGAGGCCAATGCCATAGCCAAGGTGGACGAGCAACTGGGCACTGCCTCTGCCATTGCCTCGGCCTCCATTGACGGCAATAAGCTGGGCTATGAGGAGGAGGAAGGCAACTGGCAGCGTATCCTGGCCAACCGGGGCTATGACACTGATTATCTGACCAAGAGCCATGAGCGTCAATATGCCGAAGGTGGTAACCTAGAACTGCCAAAAGATGTACCGTACGAGGCACCACTCAGCCAGGAGTACTCCTCGTATCCAGATTTCCAGGCTGATGAACCCGTCTCCACTGACACCGATTCGGAGGGCAAGACCAAGAGAGCGGCCGTTCCTTTAAGTATGAAGCAACGGGCTTACATGCTGAACATGGCACTCAATGGAAATGGCCGCCGTGATGCCAATACTCCACCAACTCCCTATGCCCTGCGTGGTAAGTTTATGCGCCGGCGGAGCACGGCAGGGAGCAGGAAGAGGAACACCCGGATCAGTCAGATTAGCCAAGAGGAGATGGAAAGCCCCAGCGATGATGGTTGGGTGAGGTCCACGCGGCAGGCAAGGTTGCCACAGAGAGCCAAGAAAAATGTGAAGCCTTTGGTCAAAAAGGTGACTCACTTGCCCAAGAAGTCGACTCCATTGCCCCGAAAGGTGACTCCGTTGGCCAAAAAGGTCACACCGAAAACGAAGGACACTGGCAGCTCCAGAGTAACCACACAAGCCAGTGTGAGTAGCACAAAACTGGATCGCCTGGTGGATGTGCTCAATGATCTCCTGCGCCTGCAGCTGCAGAAGGAGCGCAGATCCAGCGCCTTGAAGAGCAACAATAGTCTTTCCAAGACCACGGCCAGGAGCAGCAAGCTCGTCAAGCGCAAGAGGCTGCGAAGGAGACAGCAGCCAGCGATCACCACCATCAGAAGCCCCACTAGGATGTAATCCTTTTCAGCCCATATGTCCATAAGCCCCTCCTATACCATAACATAATCCTAACCATAATCATAATCCTAGCTTAGAGCCTAGACAAAGTAGTTCAGTAATCATTATCAAACCCAATCATCTTCATCTTCCATTTGCATGCATCAGTCCATCATCAGCACCATCCGATATCGAAACCATAGCACCACCATCTGACCCCCAAGTGGGCTCCCTTTTCACCTACGGCGAGGGATTGCTGCATCCGTTTATGGGTCTGCTGCCGGTGGAGAGACCCGATGATCCCTGGAACAACAAGCCCTATGATCCACATTATCCTTTGTACACTGGTGGTGGCAGCTATGCCGCATATTTGCGGGACGGTCGCTATCGCCGGGATACACATATTATGGGCAGCAAGCCGGGCCAGGGACCCGGAATCCTAACACCAGGCATGCTGGAGCGGCTGCTCCGCATCAAGATCGATTTCCAGCGACGATTTCCTCATCTCTACAAGGGCATGTTGAATCACCAACAGAATCAGACCCGTGTGGAGGTTGAGCCACCGGTTCTGGGCAAGATTTCAAGCGACAATAAAAAGCCAAAGGAGAAGTCCAAAAAGAAGCACTTGGAGGAGGAGGAAGCACCTGTCTACGAGCTGGGTGCTGCCGAGCGAAGCCTCTTCGAGGACGAGATGGAGAAGGATTCCCTCGCAAAGGAGTCTGAAGAGCAGGCGGAAGCGAAAACGGAGGCGGTGACCAAGGAAAGCAGCGAACCCAAGGATAACATCAGCAGCGAAACTGGGCGAGAGGATAACAACATCGACTACTTTGAGTTCGATGACGATGATGATGTTGATGACGAGACTTTTATTTGAAATGTCAATAAAAATTAATAGATAAAATGTTGATTTGAAAATTTAATTTGTGGGATGAGGAACATACATTTTAGCATATTAGAAAGAAAGTGAAATATGGAAAGATTGGGGGATAGAAACTTTTAATTTGAACTCCTAATTAAAAAAGTTATACCTACCCTTGTTAGAATAGAATTTCGCAAAAGTTTAGCTGATTTCCTAGAGGATCCTTTAACATTATATATTATTATCGTAATAACTTCCCAGGTAACTGTGGCTAAAATATTCCTTTTACTTACATAAACAAATACATAAAATATATATATATATACAAAAGAAAGAAATACAAAAATCAATGATATATATTAAATAAATAAAATACCAAAGCCTGTCTAGGATTCTCTATTAACAAGTGCCACGAGTAGTTAATAATGGGTTAACTCCGTAACCAACTCTAGTAGTCCCAGGGGAATCCCCGTTAATGTGATACGATTAACGCGATTGGTTTGGTTAGAGCCACTCCAAAGATTTCCCTTGGGAAAACTAAAGAGTGGGTGGTGTCAAGCACAGGAGGCTCTATTCCGTTTATTCCTTGGACGAGTCCTTAACCATGCAGTGCTGGTTGCGTGTCGTGTTTTGTGTTCTTGTTGCTAGTGCAAGGCCACAAGTGATATTTGTTTCGGGATCGGTTTCGGTTACAGGATTAGCTAAAGCCTTAACAGAAGTGTTGGTAAACTCGGAAATGGGTCATCGGAAAACCCTGTATATATACACGCACATTAGGAGCCCATCGGCATCGGTGGGTTACCACTTGGAGGATCTACTCAGCCGGCTGTTGGTCAACCTGCCGTCTACGGTTCAAGGCAGGCGACTCTTTCGCCAGACTCCTATGGCGTATAAACCCTACGTGCACGCTGTCCTGGTCTTGGTGGATGATCTGCAGTCACTTGGTGAGATCTACAGTCGCATCCGAGCCACACAGGATCTCTCGCATACGCTGGTCTACATGTCCTTGCCACAGGAGGTGGAGAGCGAGGAAGTGCAGCTTGCCCTACAGCTACTTTGGCGTCTCAGTGTCCTCAATGTGGGCCTGGTGCTGCGTACACCTGGCAGCTCCAACTCCAGCCAGCTCATCATGGTCAGCTACTTTCCCTTTAGTGCCGATCATGACTGCCAGGTGATCAGGGCCACAGTGGTGAATCGTTTCAACTGGGAGACAGAGGCTTGGGACAGTCTGGATTACTTTCCCGAGAAGCTGGGCAACTTCCATGGCTGCCGCCTGACCTGCGCCACCTGGGAGGATATGCCTTATCTGGTCTGGCGACCCGATTCTGGTGCCGGCAAAGGATCTGCCTTTGTGGGCATCGAGGGGGCCCTGCTGGAATTTCTCTCCGACAACCTTAACTTCAGCGTTGGCCTCTATTGGATGAGCAAGAATGAGGTTCTGGCCACCTTCGATGACTCAGGCAGCATTTTCGATGAGGTATGTTAAACGAGTCCTTCAGGTTCTGTTCAAGTTTAGCACCATCTCTTGATAGATCTTTGGTAAGCATGCTGACTTCTCGCTGGGTGGATTTTACTTTAAGCCAAGTGCCGGCAGCGAGATTCCTTACTCGCAGTCCACATACTACTTTATGAGCCACATTATGTTGGTGACGAACCTGCAGAGTGCTTACTCCGCCTACGAGAAGCTGGCCTTTCCCTTTGCTCCTCTCCTGTGGCGTGCCATTGCCGTGGTGCTGATCCTGGCTTGCCTGCTCCTGGCTGTGGTGGTGAGGCTCTGGCCCAAGCGGGAGCTGCCACCGCATCCTTACTACCAGCTGCTGGTCCTGACCATGGGCGGCAATCTGCTGGATCGCTTCCTGCCCCGGAGGCTGGCAGGACGATTAGTTATATTCACCTGGCTGCTGTCCACCTTGGTCCTGCGCAGCGGCTATCAGTCTGGTATGTATCAGCTGCTGCGCCAGGATACGCAACGCAATCCGCCACAGACTATAGCCGAGGTGTTGGCCCAGCGTTTTACCATCCAACTGGCAGAGGGAAATGAGGCGAGGATATTGGCCAGCCTGCCGGAGCTGCAGCCAAGTCAGTTGCTCCAACTGGAGGGCAGTGAGTTGCAGTCCTTTCCCGCTCTGGCCAGGCAGAGTGGCACTGCCGCCCGATTGGCTATCCTGACACCATATGAGTACTTTGGTTACTTCCGGAAAGTGCATCCGATGAGCCGGCGCTTGCACTTGGTTCGGGAACGTATCTACACCCAACAGTTGGCCTTCTATGTGCGTCGACACTCGCATCTGGTTGGTGTCCTTAATAAGCAGATCCAGTTTGCCCATGCTCACGGGTTCCTGGAGCACTGGATGCGACAGTATGTGAGTGCCGTGGATGAGACGGACGAGAGTGTGGCCAGGATAGCCAGCACCGAGTATAGCACTTTGGATGGCATTGATGGGGATCCGAGGCTATCGGAGGCTGAGGAGCAGCAGGTGGTCGCCGTTCGGCAGAATGTCCTATCCATGAGGGAGCTGGCTGCTCTCTTCTGGCTTATCCTTTGGGCCAATATCATAGCGGTGCTGGTTTTTGTCTTGGAATTGTTACTACCTAAGGATTTTTATGGAAAACTTCAAAGGTTTTTAAGGGAAAAGCTGGGAAAATAATGTGTGAATTATATGAAATAAATAAATGTATAACAAGAACTTATAATTATTTGTATTCTTAAATCCCTTGAGTACTTTAAACCCTTTTAAATAAAACCTATAAAATTACCAATTTAAAGCGACGATTCCCTGTCACGTTTCTTCAATGGGGCGTCGCATAAATAATGCTGGATTTATTTGCGGGCCAGGCGTTTTAATTAAATTACTTCATAATCCACAAATGCCACTCCCACTGCCATTCAGGCTGTGCTCCTGCTGCACCAGCTTCAGCTTCAGCTTCAGCTCGAAGGACATCCCTTCCAGCTGCGCTTGGCTGCGAGGATAGTTGGCCAAAGTGTTCGCTGCTCGTATCGTAAAAACGCAAAACGTTTTATCTAAAAGCGATAAATTTTGAAAACCAAAACTTGCGCTGGTGAAATCAACCCCCGCCGATCTGGCAAAGGACCATCCCCGAATAGTTACGCCCTTCGTCCTTCGTCTTCGTCCTTCGCCGCACACCACATAGACATCAATTCTGTGTGTGCTTCTTGCCGGCAATCCTTGCAACATTTGCGGTTGCCGTTGTCGCCATCGACTGGTTACATGTAAGTGCTGCCATTGCCTCTCCGCTCTCCTTGTCCTCGAAATGCTGCTCCTGCTCCTGCTCCTGCTCCTGCTCCAGGACCTTACCAGGGCCAATCTCTTGCTGCTTTGCTTATCGCCTCGCACATTTGAGCTTTTTGAAATTTCTCGCCACAAAAACTGTCTGTAATGGGCACTACGTTGCCCGGCTTCGGCTTGGGATACTGCAAATAAAAATGTTAGACAATAAATATAGAAATATATAGAGTTTAGAGATATATATTTTATTAATTTAATATTTAAATATGATTTGATTTAATTGAAGGTTTTAAAAGTTAATTGTTTATGTAAATATTTACTTGATTTTTCTCTCCGTGTGCTTTTGCAGCTTCCTTGCTTTCTTCGCCTTGGACTCATCCTTGGAAGCCAACTAGTCAACGACATCGTCCTCGTCCTTCGTCCTTGTCGCTTGGTGGAAATTCAAGTAAATGTATTGAACTTAAGCTCATTGCCTGCGATGTCGTTTTCGTCGCACAGTCTGAAGCGATACATCCCCATTTCCCAACCCATTTCCCAACACATTTTCCAGCCCACATTTTCCCCACTGTCGCCTTTAATACGCGGTGCTGTTTAGGGGAAAAGTACAAAAAAAAAGAAAAGAAAAAAATACAAAATAAGAAAGAGAACTTTATGCAATTCCTTTTATAAAATGTTTCCTATTTTTTTTCAGAGAGTGTGAATGAAAAAAACCCTGGTAAGATATATTTAAAAAATAGTTTTCTATATAAAAATCTGTTTTCTGTGATTCTGATATTTTATGAACTTAACTTTTGATGTGGCTTTAAGTTTTAAAAGTCTTTAAAAGACTTATATAAATATAGTAATCACTTTGTAAAATTATAAACATTGTTTCTAGTTATTTTGTGGAATACTTTAAGTTTTTCTAAATACTTTTTTTTTAAGTTAAAATTATAAATGATTCTTGGATCAGAGTCTTGCCGAGCCATGTGAATTTGTCGTGGCCCAGTTGAAGTTTCAGATCCGTTACCCAGTGGCTTTTTCCAGCTCAGTCTGGACTGCTCTGGACTACTCTCGGCAATTGCCAGTTCCAGTGCCACATATACTGCCACATCCTCATCCTCATCCTCATCCACATCCCCATCCTTTATCCTCATCCCCAGTGCCAGGCAATGCCTTGCCTCGTTTGGCAATGAATTTTTATGGCGCGACTTTTACGTCAGCATCATCCAAGCGGCGTTAAAAAAAAATAGAGAAGGAAACATGGGGATCGGGGATCGGGGATCGGGGATCGGGGATCCGGATCCGGATCCAAATCCGAATCCTATAAAGCGAAACTCTTCAAGGCTTCGCTTGCTAAACAAACATATTCATGACAAGATTACGCTGCGGTGGCACTTAAAAATTTGCATTTGCAGTTGGTGAGGGGGTGGCAGCAAGGACATGGGACGTTGTCCTAATGGCTGCCGCCTCGACTGCACCAACTGCCAATTTCCGGCCGCGAAATAACATCTAATTAGCTAATCAACACAATTACGGTGCAACCAGCGGCCATACACATATACTTGCAGGATAAAAGGATACTCCACACGCACACACACAGAGAGAGAGAGAGAGAGAGAGATGCGGCGGAAGTTGCCCAGACACAGGCGTCATCGTCATCGACAACATTCGATGAGGATGCCGCTTAGGCCAGAGTTGCCACCGCATCCGGCCATGCCGCATCCTACCCGCATCCTTCGTCCTTCATGGTAATGGGAACCACTGCACAATGTGGCGAATCTGTCCTGGCCTCATTACGGGCTACTCCTGGCCGCGAATGCCACATGGCCAGCACTGATTTAACTAGAAAAGATATAAGAAGTTATATCGATCGAATTTCTTTCTTAAAACTTACATTAAATTCTTGAATTTTAAAAAAAATCTTCATCTTTAGATCCCCGCGACAAGGAGTTCGTTCATTGATCCCAACCAGCTGCACATGTGGTCTCCACTCAATTATAAACAGCGTTCATTCGTTAGCTCATTAATGCTCCTTGCTCAGCGGGAAAGTCCACACCCAAAGGCAGAGATCCTGCTGCTGCTCCTCGCGGCCATGCCCGTCCATGGTTAATATCCTGTGTCAACTGTTGTCCATTCAATTTGCATTTTTGCAATTATTTCAATTAAATCGACAAAAGGAAAACGTCTGCTCTCCGCAAGGCAAGGCGGTCCCAGCAAATGAGTCGATGATTGTGGCTCTGCGAAAAGGTAAATGGAAGGATACGGTGGAGGGTAAAAGCTGGATTGGGATTGGGATTGGGACTGGAGGGGGAGTCCCTGCCGCCTGGTGGGGAATATAATTTCCTCGCGCCGGATGTGACAATGAATACGCATTAATAAGTGCATACAAACGGACAGAGACGCACACTCATATTACGAGGCAACAGTAGAGACTGGCTACAAGTGAAACCTACAAAAAGAAGGTGAATTAATTAGTTTTCCTTAATAAAGTAAATGCAATTGATATATTATATGCTGCTGACCATACTTATTTTGTATTTTGTTTCCATTATTCTGGCATTCCTGTACCCTTTCCTCAGTGGGATATATGTTTACGATTTTTGAACTCCCGCGGAGAAAGGACCAAACCGATTTATACCTTTTGTTGCCACCGATGTTGCTTCTGCGTGCCTTCCGGTGGGTAAATTGATATGGCCTCCGCCTCCTGCTGTTCCATGGACGATGATGATGATGATGATGATGATGATGGGATTCCCGGAACGATGAATACCGTCTGCCAAACGCGGAGTGCTCATGAATGGCTGGCTAATTTTGTAGAGCGACGGCTCGCTTTTAACAATATTAATATGCAAAAATAAAAAAAAAACGAAGGAGAATAAAATAAATAAATGAAGGATAAGCCGGAGACAAAGCCATACTTCTCGCAAGAAATGGAACAATGTATGGAATGAAGCGGGCAAATTTTCATTCGCACAGCGGGAAATTGGATTTGGTGTATGCGCCACATCAAGTATACGCCACATGCGCCGCGGTCGTATACGTAATATGATTACAACATCCTGTCACCGCACTCGGTGCGTGCCACAGAAATAAAAAAATGAAAAAAGAGAAAAAAATATATATGAAATTATATGATTTGAATAGTAATTGAATTAGGCAATCATAGAGACCGACAGTAGTGTACACTGTACACAGTACATGACGTGCATTTTTCTCTCACCAGTATCCTTCTTTGACTATAAACCAGCCACTTTATTAGGCCATGTTTTATCCTCATCGATTTTTGCCCCGCAGCAGCAGCAGCAGCAGCAGGTCCTGTCAAATATTTGCAATTAAAAGCAATAAATTTGTTAAAACTACGAGAGCAGACTTACCCATGGCCCCACCTCATATCTCAAGCAATTTGTTAGAAGCTCTTTCGAGTGAAGCTAGACGCCATCAAGTGCCTGATGGAGATAAAGACCAAGTGGGAACAGTGGATGATTTAAGGGGATTTCTAGACATAAAATGGTATAGAAATTTAGGTGAATAAAAGTCTTAACATAGGTATAAAAATATGGATTAAATTATAACAAAAAAGGTTTGAAAAAGACTAGTATGAGAACGAGTTAACAACTTATTTCTATATTCTTCTAGGCTTCAAATATTTGCTTACATTTTGAATATTTACTTTGAAAATTTATATTATTAGTTAATATAAGATATATTTTTGGTTAATATTTTAAATATATATATTATTTTTAATGTACAATTTTTTAAATATATCTACCACTGTCCTTTCTTATAACTTGGTCTAATGCCTTCGACATTTGTCGCCCTCAAATGGTTAACAAGTTTCTGCAAACATCGACAGACATCATTACTTACTGCCCGCTCTTTTTCTCCACTCTCATGGCTCCTCTCTCCACTCTCCTTTCTCCACTCTCCACACTTCCTGCTGCTCTTGTCTCCAGTTTCCCCACTCAGTTGTAATCATGTGAATCCGCTTAAACTGTCGAAGTGTATTGCGCGTCATTATTTTCTTTCGTGCCATTAGACTTGAATAGTTTTTCCATACTAAAAAGTTAAAACGAGTTCCTGGTATAAAAAAAAAAAAAATATAAAGAAATGTTTTAAAAAAGAACAGCAGAAAGAACGCAAATCGCATCGCCGACTTTGCTGCTCATCATTTGCAGCTGCATTTCTGCCAATATCTGTATGTGCACTGAGCGAAATGAAAGCAGGTTAAATACCTCAATTGAGAAATAAAAATATTTATGTAGTAACCATAATTTAGCATAAGCTTTTTATAAATAAATATTTCATTTTTGATGATTTTTTTATACGAACTAAATTTAGATTTTCAATCAATTATAATTAAGCCAAACATTCATTAATTTTATTTTGAAAAACTTCTTTATATTAGGTTATAAGGTTAATAAATCTGCATACTAAATTTATAGATAAGATTTAATTAATAATATTAATAATTTATTATAATATTAATATCTATTAATATTAATATTATTAATAATAATATATATAAAAATTTTGATATCAAGAATATTAATATTAAAATGAATATTAATAATATATATTTTATAATATTATAACATTACTATCGCCCTCTCTTTCTGTAGTCCTCTGTAAACCTCTGCCTCTCGCTCTCTTTCGTACTCACAATAACATTTCGTATGGCTGCCTCCCTCTGTTGCAGCGCTGTAGAGGTGCCGCTTACGCTCTATCTCCCTCTGTTGCAGCTACAGAGGTAGCTCTTTCCCTCTCGCTCTCTTTCTCTGTTATCTCTCCTCAGGAAGTATAAATAGAGGCACTTCGATCGCCGCGAGCTCAGTCAGTCCTAGGGGTACCTAGTGTTAGCATCGACAGTGATAGTGATTGTGATAACTCTTCAACCGCAACAAGATGACGTGGCCAAGGGAATGCATCTGGATAAACAGGAAGTGATCTTCGATGCCATGACTACCCAAATTGGAGGAAGGAAGTAAACAATGACGTGGCCTTTACTGAGGTAAGTCTTAACCATGACTATTATATTATTTATATATGTAGATGCTTAAGATATGATCAGGCCTTGAACTAGATACAGTTGTGCTAGCTATGCATTTATTTAATCATTAGTTCCCTTATTGCCATTACTCATTACTTAGTTACTTACTCATTACTTAATTATAAACTAAAGTGATTCAGCAATTTGTATTGATTAAAAATTTGTATTAATTAATATTAATAATATTGTTAATATGGAGTTGGACATACAGAATAACATAGTGCTCGAGAGCGAAAGAGAGGGAGGGAGAGGGCTGTTGATGTTAATGTTAGAAAATTAACATTAATAAATGCATTTCAAACTTCTGATTAAAATTATAATATTTTGCTAGAGTGTAAATAATTACAATAAAATATTTAATGGCAAAACAAGAAATGAAATTAAATTTAGGTAGCCGAAGTTTCTATTCTCCTGCAGTTTGCAATAAAATTATATGATCGTAACAAAAATTGATAACAACTAAATTATATATTTTCCAATTTTAAAAATTTATATTTATTGATATTTTTCAATGCAAAATCAAAGTTTTAAACATCTCGTAACTTAGCCAAACATTATTTACTTTCAATTCGGAAAGTTTTTCTATTTTAGTTTAAATTGGGTTAATAAATCGCATACTCAATTTAAAATTTAAGAACATTAACATCTTTTGAATTTTTGAATATTTTAGCGATGTAACCTCTTTCCATTTTTTTTGCAAAAATTGAAAATGTTTAATTTTCTGCCGCAGATGGCTTGAAAAATTGTCCTGTTGTTGCTGATCAAGATCATATATTATTTATAGGGTCAGAAATGACTTCTTCACTGTTTTATAGACTTCTGACTTATTTTAAGTAGGTATGAAAGTATCGACTATCTTTACCAATTTCCGTTTCCTGTTTCCCTCAGTGTAGCAGTGTCACTTTTCTCGATTTTCCGCACTTGTGTGAGCTTTTCCTTGGCTGCAATGCAATGCAATGCAATGCGATGCGATGCGATGTCCCCTTGATGATGATGATGACGACTCGCCTGCATTTCCACTCAAGTGCTCGCCTTTTTCGCACCATCATACGCTTTTCCACCCACTCACACTTTTCCGCCATCTTGATCAACGCTCACTCTTTTATTTGTTCATCCAATTTCAATTTATTTGCGTTTTTATTTCATTTTTGCCTACAATTGTGGCCAATTTGGCTTAATTGTTTTTATTAAGAGTTTGGTTCGCCGATTCTGCCCTATGACCCCGCATCGCCCCTCCCCCTCCTCCTTCTTCTCCTCCTCCCCCTTCGAACAATGCGTATAAATAAATCACTTGCATTTTATTGAGCCTCTTGCCTCGTCTCGCCTCGCTTTAGCCGCGTTGGAAAATGGAAAATTGCATTTAAAATGCACACGCAAATTGAAAATTGCCATAATACAATATGCACGTGTGTGTGTGTGTGTGTGAACAACTTTTGCTTTGGTAAAACGTGCCTCATTATAGAGATCAATGACATGTCCCGAACAGATATTAAACGCCATCTGAATGTAAATTGTTGCTCTTTTTCATTTTCATTGACATTTTCCTATGCCTATGAGCGCGTGTGTGTTTGTGTGCCGATGGAAATTAGTATTAAAGTGTGTGGCCATAGATTAACCTGTGACGTATTAATTTCCCATTAAAATTTAATAGTGTCTTAATTGTACGCTTCGATGTTTTTAATTTCACCATTTTCGGGCTTAGTTAAAGTTCATGGTTTAACTAAACAGGGTGGTTTTTATCAGTTGGCGCTTTCTACGCTTGGCCTAGTTCATGGTACCAAAAATATACAAGGTGGTTTTCTTTAGCTTTTTGAAGCTTAAGAAGCTAAGCAAAGCCATGGTAAAAATGTATAAGGTGGTGTCAGCCTAAGCATGCTCAGCTCACTTTCTTCGTTTAGGAAGACTATGCATAAAGCCATGGTAAAAATGTATAAGGTGGTGTTATCAGCTTTTGCCGAGGAACATCAGCAGCAGGTTCAGCTTTTACTCTTCCTCCCCTCTCAGAGATCCAAGTGCTAGAACGAGATGCCACATGCAATGGCGTACTGAGAAGAGAGCCATGATGGAGGCCTAGAACTGAGAGTGTGGGTGTGGAACTTGATAAGAAGAGAGGCTCAAGAGAGAGAGAGAGGGGGGGAGTGGGGCTTACAGGTTACAGCATATAATACAATGGAATATAAGTGGATCTCAAGTTACCAAAAAGAGAAATGAAGTGCACTGAAAGCTCCTTCACATTTTAACATTATTTGAAATTTTAATGAACAAACAACAACAAAAAGATATACACATCTCTATCTCTCTTCAGTACAATAATTTTTTTGGTACAAGAAAACATCTAATTTCTACCACATCTTCTTCCTTGCATCGATGGAAACGCTGCCAGGGCCCAAGGATACAATCATCAATAGTCCGCCAATAACCGTAAGTGTTTGAAAGAAGCTATATTTCAAAAAGTCCCGAAGTGGCCGATAATCCGGTATATTCCACCAGGCATTGTGATACAGATTCAGCACGAAGAGCAATGCCACCAGAATGAGGGCCGACAACTTGGTCTTGTAGCCCAGGACAACGAATATCATTAGCATGATAGCGAAAATATCCTGAATCATTGGCCATGTCCTCAACTGGAACCGGATCAGGCCGAGGAACATTAAGGCCAACAGGATGCGACCAATTAGCTGCATATAGACCTTGGGTCTATTCTCGCCCAAGGATGGCAAACCGGCAAATAGGCTGCGGCTTTGCTCCTCAATTTGACCCTCGGCCAGGACAAGGATCAGGGCACCAATGAGTCCCAGCTTAAGCGACAGGATTTTCAAGTTCCACAAAATGGAATAAGTCACTATCTGAAGCAGGACAATCGAGAGGAGCAATCCCACGGCAATGTTGGGCTTCCTGCGAGAGATCACCATCCAGCAGCCAACCAGCTGTCCCAGCATATTGATCAGGACGAACATGGTTCCCAGAAACTTCCCACATAACCAAGTCTCGTCCACATACTCACGTTGCTCGTCCCACTGCGAGAGCATCCTGATGCCATCCTCCAGGAAACTGGCAATAAGGCAAATTTTCCCCACCTTTGGTATCACTTTTCTGCCACTTCTGATCACCTGATCGGCCACATCCTCTGCAGCAGCCAGATACTGCTGCGGTTTTGTCATATTTTGTAGATTTCACTGTTTCTGGCTCCGAGGATTCAACGGAGTTCCTTGGGCAGATATAAAGTTACAAAATAAAAGAGAACTTAAAAGTAGAGTTGACAATAAACAACTAACAATTTTCTATGTGAAGTACGTGTATGTGACATATTCTAGTTGAAAGTAAAATATTGTATATAATGTTCAAAACAAGAAAGGAAATTGAGTTTGGAAAGCTGAAGTTTATATACTCTTGGAGTTGGTAATTAAATTATAGGAACGTATATCGAAATCGGAAATAAGTAAATTTAACATATTAACATTTTAAGAATTGATATGACATTTTAGTCGACAAATCAGATTTTTCAAAACTCATAACTTGATCAAAAAAGCATTAACCTAGTTTTTACTAGGTTAATAAATCTGCATACACAATTTAAAATTTAAAAAATATTGCTAATATGTTGAAAATTGTAACGATGTAACCCCCTTCCTTTTTTTCAAATTTTAAATTTTTTTCTTTCTACCCAAAATAGCAGGAAAGATTCGCCTGTTGATACTGATCACGAATATATATGATTTATAGGATCGGAAATGATTCCTTCACTGCGTTTATAGCTTCTGACTAATATAATGATATATTGATAAGTTAAAATATGACATTTTTAATAAATGAATGTATTGTTTCAAGTTTTATTTAGCTTAAAGTATGCTCCAACTTATTTTAACAATTTTAGTTGCAAATTCAATATGAAAACCATAAGTTAAAAAGCTTTAAAAGTATCTATATGTTAAAGAATTTCTTATGAGGCAAAGTATTCCTACCAAAAGGTAGAAAAATATTGATATGATATTAATATGTTAATACAAAGAAACCCTATGATATAGGACTATATTTAGATTGAAGAATTATATGATCATACCAGAAAGTTTCTGTTTATATAAAAATATTTAAGTTATGTTCTACAACTTGAAATGAAAATTAGCATTGATTTTCATTGATGATGTTTATTACTTAAAATCACATATGAAGCACACACTTCCTGAATTTATGGAAATGTATATAGCATTGCTTTCTCACATGTCTATTGCCTATCTAACTAACTGATTAGCGATTTTGGTGATTGAACAAGGGACAGGACAGATTTCGAGGGGCACATCAAGTCAGGTGTGGAGGGAATTCGGCTGGGACTAGTCACTGCGGCTCTCTGGGCCTGGGCCTGGGCCTGGCATCTTCCCGGCTTCCGTTTCCGGTGCTGCTGCCCTTGGAAAGGTATCCTGTAGCTTGGTCAGCTCCTGATCAATGCGCTCCTTGGCGCGATAGACTTTCGACTGGAGATAGAAGGTACCGCCGGAGGGCTTCTCATTGGCTTGAAACAGATGCTTATAGTTCGCTTTGATCTGCTCTTGGTCACCCAAATCCTTGATGTTTAGGATCAATCTAGCCTCGGTCAGGGTCATACCCTTTACCTTCTCATCGGCGGCATCATCGTCCGCGCACTTGTTGTGCGCCTGATGGAGGCGGGCCGCCTCATGGAAGGCCTCGATCTCCTGGCGCACCGTCTTCACGAATGCCCTTCCCATCGCCTGGGCACTAAGACCGATGATCTTCACAAGATACCGGGCCATGCTTTTGGTATCCAGAGTTGCCTGCTTCTGTCCCGACTATAATGAATTTTGCTCACGATATTATAGAAGTCTCCGAAATCTCACAGCCAGAACATAATAGAAAATAGAGAGCTAGGAAATACACACGAACTACGGATCCTGTCAAAAATAATGTAAGTGATGAATGACTGACTGACTAACTGACTGACTGACTAACTAACTAACTGATTGACTTTGAAAAAGGTACATTGATTGTGCTTGTGACACTGGCTTTGCTTTGATGATGTTTTAAATATATTTAAAACTGTAAAGCGTCATTATTTTTTCTTGAATTTATCTATTATATTTGTAGTTTTAAAGTACTTTCTTTTCCATTTTTAAATCACTTTACGCTTCACACTGAATGAATTCCTGACCCACCCAAGTGGTTAAGTATTCCCAGCTAGGATTGTGTCACGAGGTCAGTGTTTAACAGCAGAGGTCAATCTAAAAGCTCTAAGCTAAATATTATAAATATATTTCAATACAGAAATGTATCTGTAAACTGACATAAAAGAAAACTAACTGAATACACATATTTATTATATATGTAGCTCAATTTAAATTGAATTTAATTGAAATGCACCCTATGCTATGCTCATGACCCTGTCTGTTCCTTAGACAGCAATGTCTGAATGAAATCAAAATGTTTCCTTGCTCAGATTTCCAGCTTCCGTTTCCGTTCTGGAGGCGTTTCTCTCGTGTGCGTGTGCTTGCATGTGTGAAGCTCATAAACAAATTATACGCAAATTGACAGACATCCGGCAGCAGTTTAGTTCCTCCTCGTTGTCATAGCCTTTAGATCTTCATGTCCTGTGTATATTAACATAATTACATTAATGACCTGCAGCTACCAAAAAAAAAGAGAGCCTCCTGCAGGATACGCAAATGCCGCAAATGGACAACAATTGCAGTTTTCTGGCCTCTGGCTTTTTGGGCCGTTAAAATTCACAAACTGTAATTGATCACATTTGCGTTTGTCGTTTGATTTCATTGTCTTGTGCGTGAGACCAAGTCACCGTTCCCGATTTTACTGACCATTTTCCACCCATTTTCCACCCATTTTCCACCCATTTTCCACGCATTTCCCCCAATTCAGCAGCCGCAGTTGATGGCCGGGTCTCATTCATTATGCAAACACCTCCACATGGCTATCTAAACGTGGCCGATGTCCGATGTGCCATGGATACACTGGGAGGAAATAGTTCAAGTATTTACTATCCAAAAATATATAAGAATTTGAGTTTGATTTTAAGCATTTAAACAGCCATTAAAGAGCTCCAAAGTATTTGTGAAAAAGTATGAATTATATATTAGAAAAAAAGGACATCAAGGACACGATATACATTTCTTCTCTCTCTCTGGATGAGACTGGAGCAACTGCCTTTTGCGATTAGTTGCCATTTAAACTGCTTGTCCGGTTCCCATTCCCATTTCCCAGTTTCATTTTGATTTCGAATCGTTTGGGTTTTGGCCTTTTTTTTTGGTGCGGAGAAAGGAAGAACAGAGTCCTGGCAGCGGACACCATCCGCTCGTCAGTTGTGTCCGATTGCTGGCCGCCATAGCATTTTGATTTCCGCACTGCATCCGGCAGTTTTAATCCCCCCGACAGCAACGATGTCCTCTAACTCCCGCCTATCGTAGTCCTGTTCCTGATACTCCTCCTGCTCCTGCTCCTGCTCCTCCTCCTGCTGATACTCCGTTCTCAGTTCTCTTTTTCAAACAAAAAATAGAAAACAACAAAATTGTTTGAGTGCAAATGCAACAAGAAGTTGGAAGTTTGAATGGAAAGCTAAGGCAACTCCAGTATACACTATCTTTTATGATTTTTCCAGGATAATTATTAGAGAAATAATTCAAGACAACAATGCATTTAAAAAAAACAAAACATCTTCTTTATTCTCCTATTTTCAAGAGGTTTTCTGTATTCCTAATTCTTTAAGGTTTTCTTTATTAATTTTAGGTAAAAACAAGATTGCAAATTAAAATATAAAATCACAAAATTCAACATATACAAAACTAACTTAACTTAATCGTTGAGAAAACAAGTCATATAATACCAAATCAATAAATATTTTGTATAAGCAATATTAATCAATATTAAAACGTGTTTCCCTCTTGAAACATCATTATTTAAACCCCAAAAAATGTATATATTATATTATATATTCCTTAAACTTGCCAGTTTATTGTATATTTCCCTCTTTCGCGAGAGAACTTTAGCCGGGAAAGCGTGCTGAGGGAGTTGAGGAAAATGCGAACAGTTCACTATTTACCACACACGCAACGTGGTATCCACTGGCGGAGGTGGAAGGGGGTTGCTACAGATCTCGCAGGGGGGTGCAGGGGGCTGCAGGGGGGTTCAGGGGGGGTGATGCATGGCCATGGCCATGGCGCTGAAAATGCCTACTGTCCGCTCTGGCCAACTGTCCAGTGTCGCATTCATTGCCATTCATTCGCCACTGCCGTTCGTGGTTGAAGCCCATGAAAGTTGCCTGGAAACCTCTCTGGGAACCTCCCCCACTGAAAACCCCCTCTAAAACCACTGTAAACCCCTCTGAAAACCCTCCTCTCCTGAACTTCCCCCTGAAAACTCCTCTGAACTTTCCCCTGAAACCCTCCTAGAAACCCCTATTGAATCCACCCTGAAAACCCCTCTGAAACCTCTCTCTGAAAACCCGTACTCAAAAACCCCCCCTCGAAAACCCCCCCCTCGAAAACCCCCCTCCGAAAACCCCCCCTCGAAAACCCCCGTTCAAAAACCCCCTCTGAAAACCCCCCTTTGAAAACCCCTCTGGGAATGGTGATGCTGCTGCTTGTGGCTAACATGCAAGCTTAGGATTTGGAAAACAATTTCACTGTTAGTGGAATGTCAACGTCAGGTCTCGCTCTGCCAATGGTCTCCACCCCCACCCCCCTAAGTCTCACTCTATGACCTATGACCCCCACCGCTATAAAGCCCTTTCCCACCACACACACACACACACACACACTCATACACACAGCCCTTTCCCCCTTTTGATGGTCAGAAATTTTAGGCGCGATGCGTCGCACACATCACTAATTAGTGATGTGCAATAATCGTGACAGTGTGTGTGGATACACTGAGAAATACAAAATGTTGATTAATTTTTTAATATATATGAATAACTAATTAAATTTAGTAAAGGTATTTGCTGTAAAGGAGCAAAGAGCATATTAATAAAATGTTAATAATAAATAAAAATAAGTAAGTAGACTTTATAAAGTAAATAATAAATAATAGGAAAGATCTACTTACAAACCCAGTTTCTAAGTCATTATAATTAGAAAAATCCCTTCTGGAATACTCTTAATTATTTCTCCCTGTGTAATCTAGCCATGGGCAATAGAGATTTTGTCGCTGGATCGGTTCAAAAATTGCGACATTGTTAATCAACTGTGCGTGTCGCATAAGTTGGATTTGCTTTCGGTCGCTTGGTCGGAATGGATTGCATGAACCGATGGGGTTAAAGGTGTACGGCCCTGGGGTGGCATGGGTTAAGAGCTATTTGATTGGTTTCCAGGCTCCAAAAAGCCAAAGCTTAACTGGACTCAATGGAACCCGGAATATATCAACTAAGTGTAAGTGGAAAATTGCCAAATAATGAGCAGGACAAGTTCAAGGTCATTTAGTGGGGGAGTATATCGAAATAAATTGTATATTTAATTATATATATTATAAACATATTTATTACCAATAGAAATTTAAAAGCATACTTTCGTTTAACCCGCAAAAAAATCCGCTTTTAGCTTATTTATTTTGCCGGATTTTTCAAAATAGAGCTTACGTTGTTGCTCTGCCTAGTGATCGCCCTTGTTTTTGCTCGACTTTGATACTAGGTCTTAACGTCTTTTAACAAAAAAATAAAAAACAAAAACATGCAGTTGAACGGGCAAAAGGACTTCTCTGGGAAACTGAGGATGATGGCGGATTGGTTGCATTTAATTGACCAGAAAAACAGCAAAAGGGCTGCGGGGTCAGCCTAATTGAAATTTCATGTTACAAAAGTAAGTGAGTACGAGACAGCCATCGGTGAGGGAGGTGAGGCGGAGAGCCAGCAGTTGCCATTTTCCAGATTTTCCGGGATTTGTAATCAGGAACAGAGGGAAAGAAAATCAACGCCAGCAGCACCAGAGCCAATAAGAAAAATTTAATGAGTTCAATACAATTTCTGGAATATGAAACTGAAGCAAAAACTTCAACTTTCAAAGCCATTGCTTTTCTTAGTAAAATAAATTATATATACATTCGAAAAACAATTAATTTTGGTTAAATAAAATATATATAGGAGTACTAAAAAATCACTTAAAGCAGAGCCTGCATCCCCTTCTGTTAGCAAATAAATCTTAATAATTAATTGCTGCCTAAATTTAGCTACTAAACATGCAATTAGGTAAATAAAAGAGGGTTTGACACCTAATTCTTGCGTGTTTTAAAACGATTTGATAAACCAAAAACTGAAAATCAGAGTAGTCCTTGAAAATACCCATATTTCCATCCAAGTACGCCATGAGTTTAATTGTAAAACTACATTTGTTACAAGCCTGCGACACAGGCCCCAGCTAGTCATTGTTCGTCCGACTGAAGGCAAATTCGGTTCGATCATCCCGTTCGTACAACTAAATTCGAGTTTTGTGAGAAAAAAAGTAGATTAAGAAATTTTTGACAAAATGGAATATAATCGTCCCGATATAAACGCAAGAGCACGTCAGCGGGTCGTGGCCCAAGGCTCATCGCTTGGTGGCGGTGATGCCGATAATAGTGCTATAATGCGACGAACACCGAATGGAGAGCAGCAGCCGCAGCAGCCGCAGCAGCAACCGCAACAGCAGCAGCAACCGCAGCAGCAGCAGCATCAGTTGCAGCAACAGTCACAGCAGCAACTGCAACAGCTGCAACAGCAGCAACTGCAGCAATTGCAACAGCAGCAGCAGCAGCAACAGCAGCAACAGATGCAGCAGCAACATCATGTGGAACAGCGAGTGGAGCGTCCATTGGGCTCTCGGTCTCGTCTTCGACGCTCCGCAGCTGATCGTGACCAGGTGGCTATAGTCCTTCCCTGTGCCCCCACAGGTGCTCCTGTGGCCCTGATGGCTGAATCGTCCCCAGCCCCCGATTTAAGTCATATGTCCGAGTATGAGCCAAGTCGTTTGGTGCGTTTTTGCCTTCGTCTGGGCCTTAACTCTCTACTGCATCCATATGAAGTGGCCAAGATACTCATACAATTGGGCCACGAGCCACTTTCGGCGATTCCGTACCAGCTTCCGTTCGTGGGATGGCGTCCACGCCTCTATTTGCCCGGCGTGCAGCGCTATGTGACTCACATCTATCAGTTGGATGGAATCCGGGGTCTATATCGCGGACTCGGTCCTCGTGTTATTGCCGGTGTATTGGACTATACACTTGGCGATATGCTGATGAATGCCATCCGGCTAACTCCATATACCAATGTCGAGTCACATGTTGGTGCCAAGGAGTTCTTGTGGAATCTGATGTGCGACACAATACGTCTGGCCACATCGGTGGCCATTACCCATCCCTTCTATGTGGTAATGGTGCGCCAGGTGGCCCAGTTCGTTGGCCGGGAGACGGTCTATGAGGGTATATGGACCAGTCTGAAGGTTATCCTTGAAACCGATGGATGGGAAGGACTCTATGCCGGCGCCGTGCCCCTCTTTCTGGGCGAATTGGCCATTCTGGCCGGCTCCAGTGCCCTGTGTCATTTGTGTCAGCGCCTCGTCCCGATGAATTTGCACTCGTATCAATATAATGGTGCCATCATCCAAATGGTGGTCAGCAAACTGGCATATCCATTGCATGTCACTGCCGCCTGCATGGCGGCCACCGGGGCGCCACTCACCGCCTGCGAGCCGCCAAGGATGCCCCTCTATAACCACTGGATCGATTGCCTTGCTGATCTTCAAGCCCGTGGTGGACACCATCGTGGCGGTCTCCTCTTTTGGCGTACAATCCCCAAGATGCAGTTGATGAGCCGAATGGATGCTAGTATTCCAGTCAATGCTTAAAATAATTACATAGCCGGAAGTGATGCAACGGAACGATGATGAAGATTTCACAGGATTGCCTTATAATAGTCGAGTCGGAAACCAAACAAATCAGAATGGTATAGTAAAATTGTTTGATAGATCTCAATAATGTTTAATAAATGATGCTTACTTCCCAATTTCGATAAGAAAATAAGGCCTTTTCTTAGCTTAGTTCTTAGCTTTATTTTAATAGAAAAACGCAAGCTAAAAGTTTACCAACTTAAAACCCTTTTAGCAAGAGATTTTGATGAAGGAGAGCCTCCCTTTCAACTCGATTAATTTGTCACACACTTCGAAATGCAATGCCTGGAGTTAATAAACCGTAAGGATTCCTGAGTCCTTTTTAAGTCGTAGATCTCTACGAACATCCTCTCGTTGTTTTCACATTCATGAGCTTGTAAAGCAGCACGACTCTTTACTCTTGCTTCTGTTTCAGCAAATGTCAGCAGAGATTAAGCGACTAAAGTCCTGCTGCCAGAATGGAACTGGCCAAGAAAGGACACATGTACCGCACTTTATGTACTGTCACTCCCTCCCCCCCTCACACACACCACACACAACACACAATGGAGCGTAACTGGCAGATGCACGTAATGAAAATATCAAAAATCTACGACGAAATGTGCCAACAGGATTGCAGGACTGCAGCAATGTCCTGGCCAAAAGCCATCCTCGAGATGATGGGGCTGATGGCTGAGAAACAATTCAGTTTTGGTTCATTTGAATGCGACACATTTGTGGGCCACACTCCAGCAGACAGCTGGTCTCTGGGAACTTTTGATTCCAAGTTCGACAACTTGGATTTTTGATATAGATTTTATTATATTGAAGAAGACTTCAAAATAAGAGAATATTATGATGATTATTATAAATCCAATCCCTTGACATAAGTATAAATTATTGATAAAGTTATTAAAACCCTCTATTTAGAGGCATGGGTATCTACAAGTCGGTTAACTGACTCTAATCGAAATCCCTAAATGCCAGTTACGAGTTGGTTCAAGATAAGTCCAAAGAGTCGAAAGTCGCAGCACCCAAATTACTAGTTATTACATGGGGTGTGCGAGTGTGTATGGGAGTGAGTGTGTTTCTCTTTTTTGGGGTGACATGGCCGTATCGTCTTAATAACCAAAAAATGCCATCAGCCTTCAGCAGCAGCTCAAGGACTACGTGTCGTCCTGTTGCCAAGGCTGCCTTGATTCCTGCAACATTCACGCATGCCTGCCCGCCTGCATATATGGATAATGCATATATATATACATAAATATCTTATATATATATCGGATTTATATATGGTTGTAGTTGTAGGGCAACTGTTGAGCTGCAGAGCACTCGAATCTGTTGTTACTGTCGCCCCCATCGCCTGGCCCAAAATGCAATTAGACTAACGATGCCACACAATTTTCGTCTTCAGCTTCATAAAGATGCGATGACTGGTAGACAAAAGGGGGGAAGGGAGCAGGGGGGAAGGGAGTTGCAACTGGAACTGCAACACTGGAACCCTGGAACTGGAGATGGTGGCACAAAGTTGACAGAGTCAGATGGTCAGTTGAAAGGAACGAGGGCGCTTTGAAAAATATAAAATGGGCCAAAAGTAAGTTGAGATTTTACAGGAATTTTAATTGAATTCCAAACAAGATTTTTACTTTATTTTGAATCTTTTTTTTTATGGATTTTAAAGTGATTATTTTAACAGGAGACTACTATATTATAAAATAAAATGTAAAGGTTGTTGTAACATGCACGTTTCTACATATTATAAACATATACTTTCCGTAAATCTTTGAACAATAAGTAAATTTTAATATATAATATCTAAATATATTTAAAATTATATTCAAACTCAATAGGTAATTAAAATATACATATTCCCAGAGTCACCCCTCGCAGCATTTTGGCAAAGTCTCAGGCTCAACAAATTCATGTTTCAATTTTTCCCTCGTCCCCCTGTGTGTGTGGCATATGCAACTTCCACTATGACGTCAAGAGAGGAAGGAGTATTATAGTGTGGTGTGTGTGGTGTGTGTATGCAGCGGAAATGTTGAACAAAGTCATGCATTTGCATGGATAACTTGGGGCTTTGTCTCGGGTCAAGACTGGAAAAGCTGCAATTGCAAGTTACAAGTTGCAGGTCCTGGGCCCAAAAACAAATTGCCTATGCTGCCGGGGCTTAATTAACATTAATATCGAGTCCATTATTAAGTCAATTATGAATTATTATTGAAATCAGATCAAATTAAAGCCATACAGATTGCTATCATCATCGTCAAGCGTATCCGTTGCAATACACAGAGCCTGCATTTATATTGATTCACTTCTTAGGACAGCAAAATAGGAGAATTTTCTGTAATATATGTACAGTGTGCGTCATAATTAACAGAAGCCACTAAATGCATATAATATGTGTGTGTGTGGTTTCATCCTTTCTGATCCGTTCTGGGTACTTTTGCATAGTATTTTATTGACTAACATATGTAAATAATTCATATTAATGAGTTGGGCTTTTGTTCCAAAACGCTAAAAACGTTAACAAATTGTGGGAAAAAAAAAAGAAATTAAATGGGAAATTAAATTCTAAAAGGAATTATTATTTAAAGTTAGTTAAAAATACATTTTAAAAGATACATTTCCTAATAAAATAATATAAGCTCTACCTATTAAGTTGCTTTTCAGGTTCACTTGCTATTTAAATTAAGTTTTAATGTTAATTTTTTAAAATATCTGGAAAAATCTGGAAATTTAAGCTGGGAACACAGGCTGAACTTTATGGCAATGGGCGGGGAAACCCCTTTTTTCAGGAAACGTGGCTCACAGCGGTGGCAAATATATTACGTATACGCCGCATGGGCTTCCGACTTCCGACAACAAGGTCGGCGGTTTCAATTTTATAACGTTAAACCAATTAACAGGTTTTACACACAGACCGCACACACACACACACACATACACACCCCCCCATTTATGAGGTGTTAATCGACGTCATTCTGATGTAAAGCGCGATGAGAAGCAATATATATTTTATGGGTTGCGTAATTAACAGGCAACAACAATAACAAACCAGACACCAGCGACAGGTTAATGAGGCTCCATTGATTATGCATATGAGTTTTGTGGTGTGTGTGGTGTGTGGCAGGTGTGTGTGTGCCAGATGGGGGTGTGTGTGTATGAGTCAAATTAAAATGTTACATATGCTAATGAAATCAACCAAAAATGATGAGCAATTATGAATAGGTTAATGGGATTTGCCAGTGACTGGCAATGGTTTGCCCTTAACTCAATGCCATTTTGATGTCTCAATTCTTAATATAATTATTAATATATATTGTATAATTATATTTAAATATAATTTGTGTTTATATATATATTTAATTTGTGGTCAACAAGGAAAGGTTGATATGCAGATGTTTAAAGAGGAATTCATTTACCTACCCTTCGACTTTGATTATTTAATGTAATTATTCTATTTTATATATGTTAAATATATTTCAAGTATTTGCTTATTTATAAACTCAAAGTTTGACCTAATTTTTTCCCCTGTTTTAAAGTTGATTTTAAAGTTGTTGTTTTCTTTTGTTTGTCTTATTTTGGGGGCCGGGCGGCAGTCAGGTGTAAATTACAAAACTTGTGAGATTTTTCCTTGGCATTTCCTCATTCTTTCTCTCTCTCTTTCTCTCTATCTCTATCTCTTTCTCTCTCTCTCTCTCTCTCTGTATCTTTCTCTTTCTCTCTTGGTTGCTACTGATGATGATGATGGCACTGTCGTCATAGCTGGCTGCTCCTGGATTTCAACTCGAACGTAATGCCAACAATTACGCAGCTGAATATTTTATGAGCCAAGCAGATTAATATGAATATTTTATTATCATTTTAGATTCCTTGCTGGCAGGTCCTTTTGGCCAGCAAAAGGACAAGACCAGACCCAGACGAAACACCAAGGCAAAGCCAAAGTCAGAAAGGCCAGAAATATGCTTTTGTTTGGCATTTCACAGAGCCTACCAACAGAGTCTGTATTTTTTTAAGTGGGGATTATGAAACAAAACTAAACAGGATATGACTTTAAATTATTTTAAAATTAGTTAAATTTTTCAACTAAAAAAAGTTTGTTTTTGGGTATAAAAAATAAGTTTGATTGATATTATTTAAGTGGTTCTTTAATAACATTCTGGGTCTTCAATTATTAATTATACTAACAGGGTTTTTTAATTATATTTTTGAAATATTTTTTAAAAGCTTTTAAGCTAAGTTTATTTGCCAATTTCATAGATAATAGTTCTTTAAAAATGTCTTAATTTTTTTTATAGAGCATTTAAATTTCGTCCTTTTTGGTCACCTTTTTTTTGGAAGCTGTCTTGGTGGCCAACTCTTGACGCTGCTTGCCACAGTTTTTTGCACCTTGGCAGACGAAAATGCCTTTTCCCCCCCTCAACACACACACACACACAAAAAGAAAAGCAAATAAATGAAAAACGCAGGACCAGAGACTGTTAGGAGCTGGAAAAGCGGGCGCAGGAAAATGTGGTGAGAACGGAATTTATGACCACGAGCCTTCAAAGGGCCAAGTTGCCTAAATGTTTTTTTTTTTTGCTTTATATTTTTTGCAGCCAAATAAAAACGGGCCAAAACAAATTGTGGCCCAGAGAGGGAGAGGGAGGAGGGGAGAGACAGCCCCCAGTTTCTGCCTTTAATTCTCTCAGCCAAAAACCAGAAAGCCACTTGGAAATGTGTCGGTTGCAAAAAAAAAAATATACACAAAAAATAAAAAATAAAATGAGGGAAAAATAAACATTTTCTTTCATTTGTTGCGTTTTAAATTTTCATGCGCAACGAGTGTTGGCAATTACCAAGGCCTAAACTATATATACATACTTTATATATAGTTTTTCGGGGGGCTCCAGCAAATAATAACGTCATCATGTATAAATTGCCTGCCACGCCCACGGAGTTGGTTTCGGGGAATGGCAATGGCATTGGGAATGGGAATGGGAATGGGAATGTGTTCCGAGAGGCATCTCTGATTTATGCAGGCCATAAAATTGCCTGGCGTGAAGAAAAAATAGAAGGCTAAGAAGCAAGGAAGCATGGCCCAAAGTCTGAGCCGGCTTAGCCTTGGGATGAAAGGAGCTCAACGTGTTAAGAAGGAGCTGGTTGCCGCGAAGGAGGATGCTCAGGATGCCCAGGATGCCCAGGATGCCCAGGATGCCCAGGATGCCTGTCAGCTTCCATCGAGATGAGTAGGCCAAAGGGTTACCCTAGTCCCCTGGCAAGGAATTTCAAGTGCAACGTACAAAAGTTATTCCAGAGTTTTTCTATGACTTGAAAATAATACAAAAATTTGTTTAGTGATTATATATTACCTGGTAAATATTTTACAATTTATAAAAAAATATAATTCAAAGGATACCTTGGTTTCACAACCTTTTGGAATCATTCGATTCACTTCTGGTCACGTAGCCTCAATGGAGTCTCCCGAATGGAGGAATGGAGGCGTTGGATTTCTCCTAGTTCACGTTCATATCGGTTGGCAGGAGGCATTATAATGCATTTTTTTTTCTCCTTTCTCCTTTTTTTTTTGCAGATCCCCCATCCTTGCCGACTTTGCCTCTGGCACTCATTATGCGTTCGTCTTGAACTCCTTCGCCTGGCTCCTGGCTTCCAACTCCGGACTCCAGGACTCCAGGACTCCTGGACTGACAGGTCCTGAATAGGCAACAGGCAGAGAAGGTCTCGTGCGATTTTTCCTTGGCCGCACATGCCTGACTGCACTTCAATCAAAATCAAATATTACACCCGGCAAAGAAAGAAAGGTAAGGCACTGAGGGAAATCTGATACAAATTTGATGGGAATATAATTTATTATATAGTATTTAAAATACTAAAGATATTACCTACAAGGAAACCTAAATTATGTGTATTCTAGGTTTATTAAATAGATATTTTTATGGGCTCATTACGTTGGGTAAATTCAAGTCTTTCAAATATCAGAAGACTTCAATTTAGATAACTTTTCGGTGCTAGATTTTTATAGCCTTCAAAAATCTGCATACTGGGTTTTTAAATATTAAAAAAATTGAAATATTTGCCAATTTTTTTTGACAATTTTAACAATGTAACCCCTTATAAAAATTTATTTAAAATATTGAAGATATTACCTACAAGGAAACCTAAATTATATGTAAATAGATATTTTTATGTGCTCATTTTGTTGGGTAAATCCAAGTCTTTTTCTGTGCCAGTTTTTTATAGCTTTCAAAAATTTGAAAACTCGGTTTTTAAATTTAAAAAAATGGATTTTTTTTGGCAATTTTTGACAATTTTAAAGATGTAACCCCTTATAAAATTTTGAAACAAATTTCAAAAAATTTTTTTTCTACCAGCTGATCGTGTTGATCAAGAATATATATGATTTATGGAGTAGTAAATAAACCCCTTCACATAATTAGAAGCTTCTGAGTAAAATAATAATTTTAAAATATTTCCTAAACTAAATACTCTTCTTTTACAGTGTGGCTCATGTGCAATACCATTGGCTTTTGTTGTGCCCCTCGACTGTCAGACAGATATGCCAGATATATATATATATATACATATATATACATATATGTGTATATATATAGCCTGGTCCTGGCTTGATTACGCACGTTTATTACTGAGAAAAGAAGCAGGAATTGGAATCAGAATAGGAATAGGAATCGGATGCAGAGTCGGGATTCAGTGGAATAGCAATCCGAATCCGAATCCGAATCGGAATCGACATCCTGGGAGACGAAGTCATCAATATGCGATGTGTGCCTTGGTCATGTACAACATGATTACTTGCAAATCACCTGAATGCGATGCGAATTATGGATGGGAACTGATGGAAAAACTACATAGGGTAGGTAGGTAAAAATCCCAAAAAAAAAGCAGAACTGCAGTGCAACAAGTGCTGCAATTGTTGCTTATTCCATTTATTATTTATTTGTAATTAAAATTTGAAGCGGTCGCACCGCAACGCGTCGCTTGTTCATGAATATTAATTTCGATTTTAAGGCCGCAAACAATGCAAACTAAACATGAATTACAACTAAATATTTATAACTCATTTTGCGAAGCACACAGAGAAACATTCTCGTAGATAAATAATAGACAAAGTTAAATAAAACGGATTTGCCAGTGCGAAAATACACAAAAATTAACTTGTATTTAAAATTTAATTAAAACTTTGCTGTTATTTACATTTCCCCCCTTACTGTTTTGTTGTGCAAATAGTTTTTGTTTTTCATTTTGTTTGGTGTTTTTTTTTTTTGGGGGGGGGAAGGAGTGAGAAAAGCATCTAAAATGTTGCCAAAACTGTGCGCATTCGATGGAATCATAATGCATTACATATGCATGGCCATCGGCATACGAGTTTAATTGAAATATCGCGAACAATTTTTGGTTTATCGCATCGCAGTTCAAATAAAAATGCTAAATAAAAACGCTTTGGCCACGCCGGAGGCGGCTAAATGAAGGGGTTTTTCTGGCCATGGCTAACTGGTTGTTGCGGCTTCTAGCATTTAGCATAATTAGTCCTTTTGACCGCATTTTACGAAATGCGGTCTAAAGGGGGCTGTAGCCCCACCCCAAAGCCCCCTACCACCCATCGTGACCATATTCAAACAATGACCAAAATCGGGAGTAATAAAAAAAAAGTAATGGTTTAATGTGGAAAAACTGAATTCGTAGAAAAAATAAACACTCAAGCTGAAAATGAATTATAGGGTTCTTGGTGTAGTTTATATAGAAACTTTTAATACTGAAATAAAGTGAATTCTGCCACAATGTAATAAAATATATATTGATATCAGTGCCTTGAATATCATATAAATATTTGAGTAAATATGGATCATTCAATAAAAATATATTATCTAATATCTTAAAAGATCGTCTTAAGAGATAATCAATACTTTATCTTTCAAAACAATAATTGATTCCTTTTAAAGATAAATAATATTATATATTATATATGTAAGATTTCAGGGAATATTCATTAGTAAGTGAACTTACTCATAACATATAAAATTTAAATATTTCCTGAAGTTATAATGCATTCTCTTCAAAAGGTCAGAAAATTATTGAATATATATATGAAACGTTAAAAAGAAATGATAAATTAATTTATAATATACAAACTATTGAAGTGAATACAACCTTGAAAAATGTAGTATTAATTTGAATATTAAATTATCTGATATTCCGTATTATTCGGAAATGTTAAATACTTTTGATCAATCAGAGACAAATAAAAACAGATTGGTATAAGTATTCATACATAATGTAATTCCTAATAAATCAACCTATTTTTAGTTGAAATATTATTTCAAAATTAGATACAAAATTGAATTAATTGCATTTAGTGAGTAATGCCCACTGTATTTTAATGAACATTCGTTATATGAAGACACCCATCAACCGAGGCGAGCCTAATTCGCGTGGGCCAATGGGCACTTGGCGAAGGGCCTGCAATTGCAATTTATGGTAAATTAATTTGTAATTAATTTTTATGCGAAAACAAAACGTAACGTAACGTAACGAAACGAATGAATTCCATTGGCCGGAGGGGGCTATTTGTGTTTTTATTTCCATTTTACGCTAGTTTAGTTTCAATTGCGTCCAATTAAACATGCGGCCGCCGCTCAAAATCCGCCATTTCCGATTGCCTGGCAACGTGCAACATCAAATTTAACATCCTCTCCCACCCAAAAAAACAAAAAAAATTGCCACATCCTCCGCCTAATATCCCAAAACCCATGGAAATCCTGAGCTGCTCGCCAGGATCCTCTCTGCGTGTTGCACGCGTTTTGTGTTTTTCGGAAATTGAAATTGCATATTTAAACAGGCCATTCCCACTGCTACTGCTACTACTACTCCTAATACTAGCTAGTATATATATTTACAAATATATACATATATATATATATATATATGTAAATGGGTGTGTGTGTAGTCATTGTGGCAGGAAACGGAAATACAGCGTGTTATTGTTACTGGCCCATTTCTAAGCACTTGATTGCGTTACGCAGTCGCTTCTATAATTATTATTGTTCCATTTGCCCCAAGGACATTCCAATTGGGATTACACTGAACGAAAAGAGAGACTATCTCTGGGAAAAGATAATATATTCTTTAATATTAATTAACAAAGGAATATATTATAGTAAGGCAAAGAAATTGCTTTTGAGAAAGCTAAAGGTTAGCCATTATTTTCCCATTATTTTATTATTACCTAAACTATAAGTATTTCCAAATTGAAGAAGAGAAAATATCTACTTATTTAATATAATGATCAGGGATGAAAAATAAACTAAAAGAAACAAAAACTAATTAACTTTGATTTCTCTTAGTGCACAGAAGTAAACTTAAACAGCTTTTGGGATTGCCCAGATTCCCCCCTCGTCATTGTCTGAGAGAATGGATGATGTAGAGGCCTCGACAATATCGAATTAATTTCCACAAAATTCATGTCGGGAAATGCTCGGAAAAGTCATCAGGATTGCCGCCACGTTTATAATCCTTACCTCACTCACTCACCCCGATGATTTCAAATTCCATTTCTATTTGGAGCTGCTGATTACGAGGAGGCCGGATATTGGGACAGGATGACAGGTTGAGGGAATTACAACCAGCCCACATTTAAGCAAAAGAAACAAAGGTTTTCCTTCATTTTGGTTTTTCTTTTTTTCATATAATACTTTCGCTTTTCATTTATTAGTTTTTGCATTCTTCGATTTCATGTATTTTCTCAGGGGAGACAATGCCTTCATCTCCCTCAACTGCTGCTATGCTTAGTAATTCTTGCATTTATAGTTACATATATTTATATATAGAATTTTGTATAATTTATATATATATATATATTCATATATATATATAGTTTTTTTCGTATGGCAACACAATAGTAACTTACAGTCGTAGCAAAGTGTTTTGCTGCTGCGATTCCCATTTTAGCTTCTTTTTTTTATACAAATAGTTAATGCTCTCTACTCGCACATAAATATATATATTTATATTATATCTGTGTGTAATTGGGGGAACTAGCGTTAGCTTTAGCTTTAGCTAGTCGGAGCTGTTAAGATAGTAGTTAGTTAGTTAGCTAGTTAGTGGCTGGCCCAAAGAAATAATTGCACAAGGTGTCGCTCGACAGCTGCGAATGTGGGAATTGAACGGATCCGATATATGTTAGCTATATAATATATATTATTATATATAGGTTTGTGTATATCATACAAACTCAGGTGGTGCTAAATGCTAGATGCTATTCAGTAACTTAGGTTCTACATTAGCCATAATACTTGTCTTTACAGCACTTAACAACACTGTTCGTCATTCGTTACACACATAAAAAAAAAAAAATGTATCTTGTAGTTTACTCGTTACTTCGAATTTGATTTTCTCGGCTAATTAATTTAGTTTTGGTTTATTTGATTTAATTCTAATGCCTGCATTCTACATTTAGATTACTTTTTTTAGCCCATTTCCTTTTCCATGACTGGTGACTAGATATATGTATATGTAGATGTTTATATAGATGTCCAGGGATGCCCATTCTACTCGCTGTTTCTATTTCTTTGGCTGTGACTGTAGACTACGACTGGGCATCACTGTTACAAGTGGTTTTTATATGTAGATGCCAAGTATATAGACGCTTATAGTATCTGGGGAGTGTGAGTGCTATATATATATATTCATCGTGTATATATAGGTTCCTATATGATGTACCGACTTTCCTTTTTTTTTTTGTTCAACTTCCTGGCTGCATTGCTGTTCTATTACATATTGCATCTGGTGTGTGTATATATATATAGAGAGATGTATATATGTGTATATATGCATTATATATAGATACCTTTACCTTTTTTTTTTGTGTGTATATTTATATGAATATTTATTTTCTGTTAATTTCTGTTGCCATTTTGTGTTTATGTTTCGTCTCGTTTCGCTTTTTCGATTTGTTAGTTATTGTCCACCCATCCAGTTTACGGAAATTCTCTTATTTCACTTTGTTTTCTATTTTGGTTTTTTTTCCTTCTTTTGTTATACTATATATTATTATTATTTTTTGTTTTTCTTTAGTGTGTTGCTACAAAAGGATTCGTGACGCATCAACAAATGTAAATCAACAAATAATTATAAATATATGTATATGGGAATGCATTGAATTGGAAATAATTAAATGAGCTCACAGATTAAATCTAAGCCTTTAAAACCGAACAGATTTCCATAGCGTTCTCTATTTATTTAACGCACTTAAATTTTATGCATTTTATGCTCAGCTCACAAATCCAAGACACAAAAGGAATTTTATTGAATTCCCATTGAATTAATTGAAATAATTTGTCGGCCTTTTTACGCAAAAATTTGCAGCAATTATTTCATAATTTTTTTTTGGTGAATTTTTCGGAAATTTAACATTTTGCGATTAGAATGGAATTTTGCACAATTGTTATTCATTTATATATGTATATGTATTTTGCTGCATTTTCGCTCTTGCTTTATTATAAATAATAATGAAATAAATAATACAATTTGCTGCTGTTGTAGAAGGAAAACCAGTCCTGAGTTTGTGTGTTGTTGTAAACATGAATATAAAAATTGAATGCGATATTTAAAATGCAAAAGCAAAATGCAAATGCAGCCTCTCGGTTGTTGTTGTTGTGGTTGTTGTTGGTGTTGTTGGTGTGTCTGAACATTTCATTTTTGTAACAATTTTGTCGGGCAACCTTCTTTATTGCAGTTGTTGTCGCCATTATTATAGTTGTAATTGCCGCAGCATTATTTACCACACATAATAATAATAATAATAATAATAATAGTAATAATAATAATAATAATAATAGCAATTGCAGTAATTGCTTTTCGCTGCTCGCCTCATCGATGTCCAGTCGTCAACGTATCAGGAGTCCCGTGTCAGGAGACCATCGATTCGCCCTATAGTACATATCCTTGTACATCGAGGGGCACGCATATTGATTCTGTCCATATTTATTTTATTTATTTAGAAATTGCAGGAAGAGAAGGAGATAGAATTAAGATCCTTTAATATTTATCAAGGGAGCAAAAACAAAAGTAAAACAGGAAATTGCTTCTGTGTTTCTTGTGTGCTGTGTGGTTCCCTATAACATCAAAGTTCTAATCGATAATCTAAACAATAATATTTATAGTTTAAATAATACGATTAATTAAACTCACCTTGTTGCGCTTAAAATCTATGTTCGTTCTTACGGTTCTATGGTGTAAATTTTGCACGGGTCGCGCATTATTACCTAGTGGAGCTTTTGGTGTACTCTCGGAGCCTTGCATCAGTCGTCGGAGTTGGTACAACTGGAAAAAGAAGGATAAAAAAGGATATATTTTCTCATTTTACATATTTTATTAAATACATTTTAGTTGTAAATTGCGAATATATACATTGACATAATAATTAACATTTGTCAGCAGCAGCTTTATGAGCAACTAAAAAGCACACAGAAGCAGTCATTTAATTAATTGCTAAATTCTTTGGTCAATTTGGTCTTTGAAGGGTTTAATTAAATATATAAAAAAATTCAAGGTTTTAAGTATTTTTTAACTAGTTTTAGTAATCATAAAACGAATCCCTACAGGGTATTATAACTTCAGTCAGAAGCTTGTAATTATGTGAAGGAATCATTTCCGATCCTATAAACCATATATATTCTTGATCAGCAGCAATTGACAAAACTTTTTAACCATCTTGGACAGAACCCAAAATTTTTACAAAAATGTATAATTTTTTTAAAAAAAGCAAAGGAATTACATTTTTAAAATAGTCAAAAATTGATCAAAATTTAAATTTTTAACAGAGTATGCAGATTTAATAACCTAACAAAAACTAGCATAAAAAATCTATCCGAATTGAATTTAAAGTATTTTTGACAGAGTTATGATATTTGAAAAACTTTGATTTACCTGAAAAAAAAGTAAAAAATAAAAATAACGAGCAAAAAAGATTAATAAATATATTAACTTGAAATGAAACTTACATTCCCAACTGTTCATTTCTTTTTCCCTGCACTACCTTTTGGATTTTTTCAATTTATTTGTTATATTTATTAACAAGTTTTTATCGTATTTAGCAAAAGGACCTCCCCCTTTTAACCACTAAATAATTCCCAACTACCTCATTGAGTTTATATAAATAAAAAAAAAAGAGGAAATTACTCTTGTCAATCGCTTACTTGTTTGCACTCCGGTCTATGTATTTTTTTGATCAATTTTTATTTCTATTTTTGTTGTTGACTCATTTACTCGACAGTGGAACTGGACTCTGAACTCTGGGGTCTGGAGTCTGCCCTTTGACCCCGCACCGCATGGCCATTACACATGTTTGATATGCATTTATGCAAATTGATTAAACTAACCAAATATTGTTTTTTAATTATGCACAGAGCTGAATATTGACCGCATTTCCACCGCGATCTGACCAATGCCCCAAATTGATGAGCAATTTTATAATTGCATTTATGCGATTTCATTGTACTTCCAATCAGCGGCCAATAAAAAGGCGAGAATGCCGGGGAAAAAAAAAGGAACATAATAAAAACAAAACACAAATGAAAATGAAAATGAAAATAAAAATCGAATTGAATTGAATATAAATAAATACAAGCAGCTCTAATTGCCATTGAAAAAACACAAAATGCATTTAATTATTCGCGGTTCTGTGTAAGTTTTGAGGGATACATATTTTTGACTTGAAACTCACCTCCTGTTTGGTGATATAGATGGGCTTATTAACTATGATCCAGACGGTGCTCTCCCAGCAGCCAGGATGCGTTGTGGAGCCCTCGTAGGTGATGTAGTGATCCGTATTTGGCAGCAGCGACCTCACCGATATATGCCGAATGGGCGTGGAGAAGCCTGAAAAGGATGAAGGACCAAGGGGGAATCCCCAAAAGACGGTGAGTGCATAAAACATGGCACAAATGCAAAGTTCAAGGTGCAAAAAAATAGAGGAGGTGGAGCTCGTAGTTTGTGCTATTTATGCGCATATCGTACAAAGAAAAAAAAAAAATGAAAACACGTCTAATGAATAATTCAAAAACCACCTCCATCTCCTGGGGAAAGCCCAAGGGTGACCCTCGTTGCCAGTGCTGACAAAGGATCTATGTTTGGGGAATTTAAGAGAGGGGTTTTTCAAGGTCTAATTTGGGGGTAAGTTGTAATTTTTATACCATGATGAATATAGGGTTTATAAGAGTTTAAATTAACTAAATTAACCTCTTATAATATATCTGAAATTTATAATAATAATAATAATATATATTAAACTAAAAAGGACAAATTGTCATCACTGCGAACGTCAGCGCTTGGCTTTTTTCATACAAATCATTTTTCCCACCGGAAATGAAGCAAGTCGCGGGGTTTTCTTTGCCCCAAGTCAAAGTCTTTCTTTCCTTATAGAAGGACTATGTCCTGGAGGGAGAACTAGTACTGCTCTCAATCAGCTGATTGGAAGGCAGTTTCTCAAGGATAACAGGGGAAATTAATGATGGCCAAGGGTAGTACTATAAGTATTTTTCATTTATAAAATCTAAAATCAAGAAATATCCTATTTATTTGCTGCTAGCTGCATCTTAGCTAAAATTTTATTTAAATCTTAAGCCGTACATTTGCAGAGAAGTGTTAGTAATATTGTCAGACTATAAGCAATAAATAATATTAATTCTTTTACAAGACAACTTCAAAAGTTACAGTTAGCTTTGAGATATTTTTGTAATTTTTTCAATATTAAATATCTTATGTTCAACGTTTTTATTCCCTGTGTAGCTATTAAGGTTTCTCAACGAACGAGCGAAGGAAGATGGGTGGCCTGGCATATTTCTTGGTTTTCTGTCGGTCGAGCAGCTACTTTGGCTTTTCACAAATTAAGGCTGGGTCCTGGCTCCACCGGGGCTCCCATAAAGTTGTACGACCTGTAAAAAGGCTATTAAACTGGCCAGGAAAATGCCAACGAGACGTGCTGTTGGAATTGACTTGGACTTGGCTTGGGGTTTCGGGGGGAAGGAATTATTAAGTGTCGGTTTAGTGTAACTCGAGGTTTCATTTTCGTCACTTTGTGCCAGAAGCAGTCTCAATTTCCCCTGCTCCCTCTGCTGACTGATCCTTGAGCCGCTCTTTTTTTATGGCTCGCCAGGACATAATTATGGAGCGACTGCAGCTGCGGTTGCCGCTGCAATGACATCATAAAAAAAGGGGCAGCGAAAAATCCCAAAAAGCAAAAAAAAAAGGGTTCGGTTCTGGCATAAACATTGCAACACTTCCGGTAGCATTTTGCGTAGACGGAAATAAAGGCGGTTTAAAAATGAAGAAATAGGAGGAAAACAAAAATGAGGACTCACCTCTGTACAACACCTTGTTGAAGGTGCTCGTGATGATGCGCAGCTCCGGATTGGGCGTTTCACCAATTTGCACCATCAAGGAGAGTCCTACGATGCCCTGGGACTTGTGCTGTGCCTCGGACATGTTGTGATATAGCTCCTTGTTGAATCCATAGATTTGGATCTGCAAGAAGGAAATATGTTACTATATATATATAGAAATTACTTAAACTATATATACATACCTCGCCGGGAAAGCTATAGCCCTGGATGTAGTGCTCTGATCCGCGTACATTCTCGGTTCCATAGTGAATGTAAATCTCTTCAAACTGATAGCGATAGGCCAGCGGTCCTCCTGATATATTCACATGCTGTTTGGTGTCCTTATCCACGCGAAAGACCAGCGATTGTCCCGTATTGTGCAATGTTCCGGAAACCTGGAAGGAGATCAAGTTGCGTTACGGTGGCGTATACGTAATTTTTCACACAATATCACGTATACGCACCTTGTGCTTGTCTATGTGCAGCGGTCGAAGGTAAGGATCGAAGAGCAACTTGTCCGGCACCACATCAATGGGCGACTGCCGGCGCCCTTTGTTGCACATATTCCACTGGGGATTGATGAGGCCCCAGAAACTAGGTCCTGCCGCCACAAAAAACAAACAAGGACACAAATTAAAGGAAAGGAATGTAAAAAGGAGGATGAGTACAATGGTTGCAGGGATTTTAGTACTATTTAAGGTTAGAGATTTAATAAATAAAATACTTTATTTATTACTTAACATAATCTTTAGCTTAAATCTTAAACTCTATATAAAATAGTTACTCTCAAAGTTCTTGTAGTCAAATAAATAGTACTTTTATGATAAATTCCATCTCAAAGCTGACAAATATAATTTAAAAAAGGGACTTTAATATATTTCCAAAGCTCAAAGGTAAGAGAAATATACAAAGATTGTAAACGGCGAATGAAAAATGCACTGTTAGGGTAAAAGGTATATGGAAACTCTTCATCATTGACTGCACTATGCCATATGCATACATTTATTGGCCCCTCTCGGTTTCCCATTTCCCATTTTCCTCCCCCTCCCCCCCGAAACCGGCCAGGGAGTTCTGTCAATCGACCAAATGGAAAACGTGTCTTCGTCTCTTGGCCCAATGCAAACAGAAACAGAAACAGGAGTCGCAGTTGGAGCAGAAACAGGAGCAGGAGCAGGAGCAGGAGTAGAAACTGCAGCGACATCGATGACAATTCCAAATGCCAAATGAAATTTCATAAGCTTCAACCCACTCGACCCCGCCCCCAATCCCCCCCTTTAAATGGCAATTAAATGCCCCGTTGGGGGAATCCCCGATGCCCACACTGTTCGTTTGCGTTTTTCAAGCTCTACGTCAAAAGTGATGTGACGGGCTACAAACTGTCGAAAGTTTTCAAAACAACGCTCAGCTATTTTTCAGGGGGGAAAACCCGGGGAAACGTGGAAATGCCCAGTAGTCACAAAAAAAATGAAACAAAAATTTACAAAAAAAAAGAGAGTGAGAAGGGGATGCTGTGTGTGTGTGGGGGGGGGGGGGGCATTGGGAGAATTAGGTCTTTGTGCCTTATACAAAATTTAATAGTTTCCCATATGTTGCTGGCATGCAAATAAATTGAGCCGAAGGGTGAAAGTAGTGACTAAAGAAATACTCTATTTTAAGGTCAAATTATAATTAACAAAAGCTTATATATTTAACAGAAGATAATATATATTTTAGGTATAAAATACAAGAAGGAAAAAGTTAATATATTTAATAGAAGATAAAATATGTTTTAGGTATAAAATACAAGAAGTGAAAATGTCTTTAAGAACCCAAAATTTAATTTAAAATGTTTTAAAATTGCTTACATTTCTTAAAGTTCCATAATTATAGATTATAATTAGAGAAATTTGAATACTCTATATATATATCAATAAATAAATAAATACTCCTGAGTTTCCTTGAATTTTCCATAAGCAGATGTCACCAAACCGAATGGCGATTCATAGATCCTGTTGCCAGGATGCAAATACCGTTTTCTGCATTTTGGTTTCGATGACCGAGGTCTCTCAATGTGTGAGTGTGTTTTTGTGATGATGACACGCGACACAGAGGCAATAAATGCCAAACTTTAAAAAGAGTGCTCCTGTTCCCGCCCACAAAACCACCCATGAAACCACCCATGAAACCACCCACAAAACCACCCACATTTTCAGTCCCCCTGCAATTGTCGCGCTTGTGGCCACTCTTGTTGTTGTGCTCGCATTGCGGATGACAATCGAAATATTAAAAAAGTATCGATCTGTAAAGAATTCCATCGAATATAGGTTTGATTTTACATAAAACCCGCAATATTTTACGAATATTAAGCTGACATATTTAGTCAAAAATTAAGCATTAAATGTTTAATCAAAAAACAGAATGAAAATGCCATAATAATGTTTTTCATAAACCCAATGGTTTAATTAGCAAATTTATGGTTAAATTATGTATAGAAAATATATGTTTCTTTAAAATTGTTTATAAAATCAAAGAAAAACATGTAGAATATTAAAAATGTACCATTGTATTGTTATAATAATGATCTAATTGAGGTGTGTATTTAGAGCTAATTAGGTATGTATAAATATAGGCATTGTTAGCTTCAAGGGGAAGCTTACTCTCAAGAGGCAGTGTGATCCCGCTGCCCGCCTCCATGTGTATCGTAAGCTCTCTCACCTTCGCCCTGCCTCTTTCTGACCTCTTCCACTCTCTGCCTCTCATGTCATTCTCCCTCTCCTCTCTCTGTGGACTTCAAGTGCATAGGGCTTTGCACTGCACTCTTCTAGGTTAAGCTTAAGCCATTTGGACTCAGTATTAGTAGTGCGCAGTACGAATTAGTGAGCACACGTGTTCCGCGTTATTAAATTCGAGTGAAATTTAAGGTTAGTGACGTCACCCTTTAAAACAGGTATGATAAAACAACTAATACAACATCTAAATATATCCATGCCGATTTTAATCATATATTAAGGTATTCTATATCAGTTTAACGATATTTTCCTGCAAACATTTCGTTTATTTCAATGCACGTTTCTGGCTTGCATTTTTTTGCAGCAGCAGAAGAAGCTTTTTTTCCGTGTTAGTGTGAGCTTGCTTAGGGTTAAGAGGGGGTGTGGGGGGCAATGCAGAAAGTGACAAGCGGTATTGTTGTGCGTAGTGCGCATTAGGGAAATTTAAGGTTAATGACGGCACCTCTAAATTAATTAATACAACATCTAGACATATCCATACCGACTTTAACCTTCTATTAAATTATTTATTCAATAATTATTTATTTTTTTATATATTTATTTAATTATTTTCTTATTTTATTTATTCGATATTTTTCTGCACGCATCTCGCTTATTTCAATGCACATCTCTGGCTTGGATTTATTTGCTGCAGCCGAAGAAGCTTTTTCCAGTGTTTTTTTTTCTGGACAACGACTAAGGTTAGAATTTGAACTTGCTTATGGGAAAGAGGGGGTGTGGGGGGCAATGCAGAAAGTGACAAGCGGTATTGTTGTGCGTAGTGCGCATTAGGGAAATTTAAGGTTAATGACGGCACCTCTAAATTAATTAATACAACATCTAGACATATCGATACCGACTTTAACCATTTTTTGAATTATTTATTCGATATTTATTTATTTATTTAATTTATTATTTTATTCATTCGATAGTTTTCTGCACGCATCTCGCTTATTTCAAAGCACATCTCTGGCTTGGATTTATTTGCTGCAGCCGAAGAAGCTTTTTCCAGTGTTTTTTTTTCTGGACAACGACTAAGGTTAGAATTTGAACTTGCTTATGGGAAAGAGGGGGTGTGGGGGGCAATGCAGAAAGTGACAAGCGGTATTGTTGTGCGTAGTGCGCATTAGGGAAATTTAAGGTTAATGACGGCACCTCTAAATTAATTAATACAACATCTAGACATATCCATACCGATTTTAACCTTTTATTAAAATATTTATTCGATATTTATTTATTTATTTAATTTATTATTTTATTATTTTATTCATTCGATAGTTTTCTGCACGCATCTCGCTTATTTCAATGCACATCTCTGGCTTGGATTTATTTGCTGCAGCCGAAGAAGCTTTTTCCAGTTTTTTTTTTTTCTGGACAACGACTAAGGTTAGAATTTGAACTTGCTTATGGGAAAGAGGGGGTGTGGGGGGCAATGCAGAAAGTGACAAGCGGTATTGTTGTGCGTAGTGCGCATTAGGGAAATTTAAGGTTAATGACGGCACCTCTAAATTAATTAATACAACATCTAGACATATCCATACCGATTTTAACCTTTTATTAAAATATTTATTCGATATTTATTTATTTATTTAATTTATTATTTTATTATTTTATTCATTCGATAGTTTTCTGCACGCATCTCGCTTATTTCAATGCACATCTCTGGCTTGGATTTATTTGCTGCAGCCGAAGAAGCTTTTTCCAGTGTTTTTTTCTGGACAACGACTAAGGTTAGAATTTGAACTTGCTTATGGGAAAGAGGGGGTGTGGGGGGCAATGCAGAAAGTGACAAGCGGTATTGTTGTGCGTAGTGCGCATTAGGGAAATTTAAGGTTAATGACGGCACCTCTAAATTAATTAATACAACATCTAGACATATCCATACCGATTTTAACCTTTTATTAAAATATTTATTCGATATTTATTTATTTATTTAATTTATTATTTTATTATTTTATTCATTCGATAGTTTTCTGCACGCATCTCGCTTATTTCAATGCACATCTCTGGCTTGGATTTATTTGCTGCAGCCGAAGAAGCTTTTTCCAGTGTTTTTTTTTTCTGGACAACGACTAAGGTTAGAATTTGAACTTGCTTATGGGAAAGAGGGGGTGTGGGGGGCAATGCAGAAAGTGACAAGCGGTATTGTTGTGCGTAGTGCGCATTAGGGAAATTTAAGGTTAATGACGGCACCTCTAAATTAATTAATACAACATCTAGACATATCCATACCGATTTTAACCTTTTATTAAAATATTTATTCGATATTTATTTATTTATTTAATTTATTATTTTATTATTTTATTCATTCGATAGTTTTCTGCACGCATCTCGCTTATTTCAATGCACATCTCTGGCTTGGATTTATTTGCTGCAGCCGAAGAAGTTTTTTTCAGTGTTTTTTTTTTGACAACGACTAGGGTTAAATAGTTTTAGCTTGCGTAGGGTTAAGAGGGGATGTGGGGGGCAATTCAGAAAGTGATAAGCGGTATTATTGTGCGTAGTGCGCATTAGGGAAATTTAAGGTTAATGACGGCACCTCTAAATTAATTAATACAACATCTAGACATATATTGACCGATTTTAACCTTTTATTAAATTATTTATTCGATATTTATTTATTTATTTAATTTATTATTTTATTATTTTATTCATTCGATAGTTTTCTGCACGCATCTCGCTTATTTCAATGCACATCTCTGGCTTGGATTTATTTGCTGCAGCCGAAGAAGCTTTTTCCAGTGTTTTTTTCTGGACAACGACTAAGGTTAGAATTTGAACTTGCTTATGGGAAAGAGGGGGTGTGGGGGGCAATGCAGAAAGAGATAAGCGGTATTATTGTGCGTAGTGCGCATTAGGGAAATTTAAGGTTAATGACGGCACCTTTAAATTAATTAATACAACATCTAGACATAACCATACCGATTTTAACCTTTTATTAAATTATTTATTCAATATTTATTTATTTATTTATTTATTTAATTTATTATTTTATGATTTTATTTATTCGATATTTTATTGCGCATATATCGCTTATTTCAATGCACATCTCTGGCTTGCATTTATTTGCTGCAGCCAATGTAGCTTGTTTCTGTTTCTGTTTCTGTATTTTTTTTTAATGTTTTTTCTTCCCCTTGGTCCCTCTCGCATTGCATATAAATATAAATAAAAGTGCAACGCTGGTCAACGACTGGGGTTAAAGGGTTTGAGCTGTTTGCTGGTTAAGAGGGGTAGGGGTGGGGTTGGGGGGCAATGCAGACAGTGACAAGCAACAATTACAATGGCAACAACATCCTACAATCCAAAAACCATCAGATATGTCCTGTGTGTGCAGTGTTCAGTGTTTGTTGCCCCGCCTCCCTGTGTCCCAGTGTCCCTATATCCCCTTTCCTTCCAATTTATTCGTTTATTTGTTTGTCCTGTCTGCGTTTTTGTTGGCAAACGATTTGAAATGTAATTAAATCAGCCGCAGGCAGGAGAAGGGGGAACCTACAACAAACATATATCAAATTCTGACCAATTTATTTATAGAGAATATTAAGGGAAAGGAATATTAATTAAAATATAGGTAGGATCCGAGGGAAATTAATACTTAAACTTATGGGGTTAGTGATTTTTAAAAATTACTTAGAATATGCCTTAATGTTATATAAAAGTACCATCATCAAGTTTGACTTATTTACACTTACCGGATATGCCATCGTATGTCCACCACTCCTCCCAGCTGGACAGGACCTCTGAAAAGGTTCAAAAGAAAACAAGTCATGAAAGAGTAAACACTTGGCAATGGCAGTGTCAAGCCCAAGGAGCTTAAAGTCTAGACAAACTGAGCCCCCGTCCGAATTGCACTCCAAAGGATATGCATTCCCAGAAGATCCCTTTTTTGCATATGCAAACGGAGAGAAAGGAAGTGTCTTAGAATCTCATCTCATATCCCGCTGGCAGCCAAAATCTCTGCTATTTCAATGCGCATAATTCGCTGCCAATGTAAACAGTGCATGAAATCAACTAATGTAAGACTTGCCCCCGATTTTTATTCAGCTTTCCGCAGTTACATTTTCCGCTGGGCCCCAGACTGAGAGTCACCGGCGGCGGCAGAGTCAGACAAAACAAACAAGCAGCTTCTCTTCTACTGCTACTTGGGGGGTAAACGATGGCTTTAGTTGCCAGCCATCGAGACGCCATCGGTCCATGGGATGGATGGGACGGGAGCTTATCCCAGGCAGTGCGTGTCCAAGAGGACAACCAGAACCGGGAGTCAGGGCCCAGGATCCAGGACGACGACGACGACGACGACAACAGCGATGTCGCCAGGCAGTCTGGCGCCAATAAAGTTTACACTCAGTTGCCACATTTCGTTTATGGGCAAGTTCAGCTTCCGCTTTATCAAGCGACAGACAATTTTCGCAATTTTTTTCCCCCAAAAACCCCGCTCTTCTCTTCTGTCCCGCCCCCTTTTGAGTATTCAAAATTTATGCTATATGCGTCGGTCGTCCTTTGGCTTTTTTGGGGGGTTAGGGTGGCAGCTCATTTTCCAAAAGGATGGGGTTTCGGGTAGTCGGCAATAAAGCCCAAAGAAATTGCTGCAAGCCAAAGCGGAAGTTCAAAAAGGGAGTCGGTGGAAACCGGGTTGCCCCGCTTCCTGTTTGCCGCCATCATAGCGATATACCCTTTGGGTCATAGGGAAGTATCACGTTTTTTGGACAAAGGAAGTGAGAGATCCTTAATACGATCTTTTTTTCTTGAAGATATAACAAGCTTATGAGTCTACATATAAAATACAATATAAAAGAATATCTGCCTGTCTGGAAATAATAATAAATCCAAATAGTTTGCAGTATAGTTCTTTCAGTGAGACAGATCCTTCTTAGATCCTTTTTATTCTTCAAGTTATACCAAGACAAACTATCCATCTAGAAATATATATTAAATAATTAAAGCAATTAAAATTAAAAATTAATTAAAGTTTTCAGTATAGTTCTTGGTAGTCAGAGAGATCCTTCTTAGATCCTTTCTTTTTCAAAGCATACATAGCTTATATAAAAGAATATCTGTCCTTTTTTAAATATTTAAAAATTATTAAGGTACATCATGAATTTGTTGATCTAGAAATATATATTAAATAATTAAATTAAATAAATTAAAGCAAATTGTCAGTAAGAAACAACCTTCTTAGATCCTTTTTTTTTAAAGGTATACCGGCCTATAAATCTATATACAAAATACAATATAAAATAATACTTATCCTTATACTAATTATATATAAATAATTAAGACAAATAGTTAGCAGACAAGTTCTTTTCAATAGGAGCGATCCTTCTTAGATCATTTTTCCTTTAAGATACACCCTGCTTATGATTTCCAGAATTTATACTACATAAAATAATATCTTATCATCTAAAAAAATATATATAAATAATTAAGGCAAATAGTTGGCAGGCCTTGTGTATGGTATAGTGTGTCGCCAATTTGCCCCCGCCATTCCAGGACATCTTCGTTGTCCTTTGTCTCTGTTTGCTCCGCTGAATTCCTTTTCGGTTTGTCGTGTTGCCCTTTTTCCTTCTATTTTCTGTTTTCTTTTTTTTTATTTTTTTATTTTTTTGGCATAACAATGAACGTCCGTTTTTGTGAGTCTCGCGGCTCGCGACTCGGCGACGTCACTTCATTTTGTTTGTTTCTTAACATCGTTTTTGCCTCCATTCCCTCCTGCTTTTATTATTGTCTGCTTAGCGCTGTAAAGTATGCTATTAAATTGGCCTCCGCGACAGTCCACTCTCTTGGCGAGCAAATGAGACCAGCGAATGGGTCTTCGTCTTCCCCCCTCGCTTTTCCGATTTGCAGACTCATCTCCCAATGATGCCTCAACAGATTGCACCCGCTACCCCCCCTCAGACAATTCAGTCATTTGGCAAATTCGCTTTTATGCTGCAACAGCAACTTAATTTATTGTTATAACAGTTCTATTTCTATTTTTCATCGACCCCCCCATAGCAATTTTTGGTCATTTGTGCAGTGAAAGAAATTGTGATTATATCAAAAGTATTGGTTTTATATAAATTTTAAATATTAAAATGATGTAATATATTTAAAATCAATAATACTGCAGACAACAAACCTTAAACAATAACGAGCAAAGACCACAAGTTTCCTCAAGCCCTTTCCATTCCTTTCTTAATTTTATTGAGCATTATTTTAAATAGGTATCAATAAATAAAATAGTTTCACTTATTCTACTTAAAGCTAAATGATAATTTCTATAATATCTTTTTTATAAAACTAACTTTCTGACAGTGCATCGAAAATAAAAAAGGAAAGGCAAAAGACAGTCAGTCTGTCGCCACAATTGTGTGTATACGACCAATGGTTTATGGGTTCCTGTTGGCCATTTCAATGTGGAATCTGGCTTTTAGGCTATTGTCTCTATCTCCACCCGATCCCTAACCCAGTCCCCAAAACCCAAAACGCAATTCCAATCCCAAACCCAAAACCCTTGCTATATTTACAACTATATCTTTTGGCCTCTTTGGCATTGGGTAGCATTTAGGCCTTTGTGCCAGGCTTTTAGAGGCTTTAATACGCAGGCAAAGCAGTTTGTGAATCGAAATATATATAAAAAGATAAGGACAAGGAATTTAGATTTGCAATATTGTAAAGATACTATAGATTCCGATAAGATTTTTAAAGCTAGTCCTGCCTGATTAATTATGAGACTAAGTTGGGAAAATTTAAAATCACAATTTGCATCTTAAATTTATTTCATACTTAAATTTATATTCAAGTTTTGTTAATAAACTTTATCTAAATGAAAGCAATTATTTGAAGTACTTAAAAAGATACCAATGGATGTATATATTGATTCATTTTCATTTCCAAATGTTTTCCACCCTTTTCGTCTTAGTAAATTCATCAAAAAAGACAAATTAATTGCCAGGCAAGTCACTCACTAGTCACTTTCTTATCAATAACAAGAGCGTTTAGATGGCTAAATTAACTCGGGTTTCCCCTCCATTTGCATAACCAGTAATTAAGTTGAACGTTAAATCAGAGACTGAACCTGAATCTTAATCTGAATCTGAATCACAAACGGAGGGGGAATGGGAAAGGATTATTATTCGATTGTTTGCCTTTCTTGTGTGCATGAAAATGGCGTAAAGATGGAATGTTTGGCTATCAAAAGTGAGGCAAATGTCCTCGACTTTGGTCAGGATACGCTGGGTTAGTCAGTCACGCACATCAGTGCTGTCGAAATGTCCTTTTTTTCTGGCATAACTTAAGATATTTTAGAGGATGTTTTTGGAATTAAATTAATGAAAATTTATGAATTATCTTAAAAAAATATTTAAAACCTATTTAACTATTAACTAAATTTGCCGTAAAATCCTTTTCACTTTCTAATAATTACAACCTTTATTAACATGGATAAGTTTCTTAGAAATTTTATTTAATATAAAAGAACAAACTTATTAATTAAAACTTATGAATTATCTTATATATTATTTAAAACCCACTTTTTTTTAATCTAATTCGTATTAGAATCCTTTTCACTTCCTAATAATTACAACCTTTATTATTATTGTTAAAAACTTTAGTTAATATAAAAGAACATTTCATTTTTTTACTAATAAGTAATAAGTAATAAGTAAGTAATTTATTCATTTAATTTTCTAAAGAAAATCGCAAATGTTTTTTTTTTACTGTTGGGCTTATTTTCAAGAAAACTATCATCACTGTTGGCGCATATATCCTGTATCCTGACGATGCCGTGCGTGGGTCCCATCAAAAGGCAAACACGCCCGGCAACATTTCAATGTCTAAATGAATTAAACAGGCAACAAACAAAGGGGATACCCAAAAAGGGGACGCCAAAAGGATGTGGATTGGGATGGAGGGTTTTAGCCCTTTTATGTGTAAATTATGGCTCCAATATAATATTGACAATGAATCAATAAAGGAAATGTCCTTAAAATTAATAGGCGACATTTTGATATAGAATTACTCGCTGTGTCATCGCTTTTAATTAAAATCTCTAGACGAGGCCGCGGATATGTATGTGTGCGTGTGTCTCTATAGTATATGTGTATAGTATATATCCTGGCATGTCCTCGGCGAAATTTATTGCTTCCTGCGAAGCGCTGATTAGTATCTGAAGCGCTGCTTCAGTTTATCAAACTGTCGCCTTGGCAGCCCCTCGAAGATTGACGACCATAACTCCCCCACGAATTTTCCACATTTTCCCCTCAGTTTTCCCTTCATTCTTTTTCCCTTAAAAAACCAAAAAAAGCAAAGCTTTCAGCGAGTTAATTTACTCGCAAACATTCGATCAGATTTTTCGCTGGGTTGTTGTTTGCTCATTTTTCACTTAAATTTTTAATTTGTTTTGCAGGCTGAAGCTGAGAGCTCACACGGAATTGCGATGGAAAGCGCATTAAAACTGATTAGCTGCATAATGCATGACCAGGAAAAAGTGCGGAAAATTTGTGTGGAAAACTGCAGGCAGTCGAGAGACAGGTAAGCTTTTTAAAACTTTGTTTAAATATCAAAGAATTGGGGGGTTCTTTGATCATTTGCTTATTTTATATAATTTTTATAATAACATGATTGTTTTTAGGCCTCATAATGAATTTCGTTTTAATAGAATTGTATACAAAGTAACTGGAAAAACTCTCTTAAATAATAATAAATAATATTCTGTAGAGGAAAATTTTCTTTGACCATTTAGTCTACAATTTACATGTTCACAAAAGGCAAGGCAAGGCAACAAATTAACCCAAAAATTGTGGGACTGAAAACAATTTCCAAGCCATTACATGAATTTTCTAAATAGTTGTTTAACTTTTACCATTCCTCTCTCTTGTCCAAGGAAACTTTGTACGCATTCCGCACTTCATTTCCTTCTTGCATTTCATTTTATTTTTTTGGTTCGCGTAAAATACTTTTGTTTGCTTCCTGGCGCCAAAAAATAAAAATTCCCATTTCATCTTCTCGGGTAAATTAAAAAATGGGTCAGAACAAATAATAGGAATGGGAATGCTGATGAACAAAGTGAAGGGAAATAAACGTTCAACTCACGCGATGAGTTAACAGCAAAAGTTGATGTTTGTGCTGCTGGTTGATTTGTTATTTTTTCGCATGCTGCTGCGGAAAATGCGTTAAAAAATCCACTCGAAAGCGTTGATTGAAAAGCAATTTTCCTCGAATAAGGATCTTGGTTGTGGGAAATAATAATACGAAAGCGAAGAGAGAGAGGTTTGTTCAATCACAACAAAATATGAAGAAGCTGTGATGAGATACAGAAGAATCTTAAGGATATTGATATGGAAAGCTGAAAACTATAAATTTTAAAATGGGAAATTTAAATATTTAAGTTACATTTTGAAGCTGATCAAATATTCTATTACTTTCTATTTAATATCATATAATAAACAGCCATTTTTTCTTCCTAAAAAGTATATATTAAGTGGGCCTTAGATTTCCTTTACTTCCTTTAGTTATTTTCTCCAGGTGCACCCCACAAGTTAATTGGCCCAAATGCTCATGTTCAGGTGTAGGGAATTCTGGTAAAGTCGAGCAAATAGAACGCTTGAAAACCATAATTTGGCTAAAACCGTCTAGACATTCGCCGCTCGCAACTAACCAACTATCTTAATTTGTTGGTGCCAACAAACTTTTACCAACTTTGCGCTCCCAACTCCATTTGGAGAGAAGACGAAGAAAAAAAAACGAGTAAAGAAAGGCAGGCCAAGACCGGGGGAAAAGTGGCTTGAAAAGCTGAAAAGAAAAGCGCCGAATAAGGCTCAAGAGGAAGTTGTGGCCGCCGCTTTCCTCCTGGTCCTGCTCCTGCTCCTGATCCTGCTGCTGCTTGGCATATACAATTTCGATAATAAGCAACAGTATCCACAGTGCACTTTCCTGTTCCAAACCCAAGGGCCAGTGAGGGGTTAAAGGGTGAAAGGTGTACAGTACACACGTGTGTGTGTGCAGTTTTTTGTTTTTGAAAGGGGGGAGAGGAGCTAATGCGAGTCACGTCAACGCCGCTACATGCGAAATCGTTTTTGGAAAACTTTTTTCCACTCCCCAGCAAAAAAAAATAAAGAGGGAACTTCATCCTGAAAATATCTGCGGTGGCTCAATTAGTGGCATTGGCCTTAAAAAGGGCCGACAGCCAAAGAGACTCCTGTTGGTAAAAAAGGGGTTTTTCTTTTACATTTTAAAATAGTTTTGCTTCAATTTAAATACATGGTTATTATAAATATTTATGAGTCACTAAAACTGTTAAAGAAATTCTGTGAAATTCAAGCATTTATTAAACATTTCTCCTACTAACCAAGTATGATTGGTAATAAAATTAATGTAAAATAGGCACAGAAAATAATGCTAAGCATTTCCCGATTATATATATATATATATATATATATATATATATATATATATATATATATATATATATATATATATTAGACTATGTATCTAGGATATAGAGAACTATCCTGTCGGGAGACGTCCTATATCCTTGATTTAAAAGTTTCGAATTTATCTAATATTTCTTATAAACCAAGTTCAATTGGTTACAAAATCAAAGAACAATCTCCTCACAGAAAATGAAGTTAAATCCTAACCAATTAAAGTATAGTATTATATACTATCTATTCTATCTATACTATCTGTAATATGTCTAAATATAGTACACATTATGACTAGGACTTAAAGAAATATCCTGTCTGGAGTCGCTTAATGTCCTTGATTCTTATTTCAAGCATTTATAAAACATTTCTTACTAGCCAAATTCAATCCTCACAGAAAATGAAGTCAAACAGAAAATCAAGTCAAACTTTACCCAATTAAAGTATAGTATATAATATTTCTAGGCCATGAAGAATTATCCTGTCTAGAGTCACTCGATATCCTTACGAAGCAGATTGAGACAGCCACTTAAACTCGATCGGTGGTCAAATCGAGGGGTTTACTCCCTCTGGCTGACATATTGGCATTTCTTAATGCCAAACAGACAAAAGCACAATCAGCTAAGCACTTCAAGGAGCGGAAAAGTGGAAAGCCGGAAAAGTGGAGTCAAACTGGGGGGAACGGAGCGAGGGATAAAAAGGCAATGGCTCTCGGCACTTGGCTCTCGCCATGTCAAAGTGATTTTTCACCTCAAGGGCAAATTTAACACAATAATTTGCACAATTTGTCAAAACAACCCTCTGGCTAAATGGTATCATAAACCACGAGTCCTTTTTGTGTGTGTGTGTGTGTGCCAGAGTTGATTGTCCTGCATGCATTTCAGCCATAGTTCGCCTTTGTTACGCCCCCTCACAAAACGCTTTCCGCTTTTCCTAGTTTTCCCCGCCTTACATTTTTATGGGACGACTTCCACGGAAAAGGCCTTTGGATTATTATCTATGTAGCTCCCTTTCCAGTTTCGTATGATTAGTCGGCTTTTAGATTTAAAGTAACCTGATTTGGTAAAAGCATTTCTGTTTTATTGCTACGAATTTGGGAATTGAATTGAAAGGTATTACTTTAGTTATTTTAGGAGTTATATATTTGGCTAAATTTTTATTTAAAAGTAATTTTAAAATGTATTCTAGAATCCTTTTGTGCTAAAGGTCCTTTTCCTGATTCTGGTCATTTCTTTGGCACTCGATTAAAAAATATTAAATATTTTGAAGTGCAATTTTATTAAATTAATATATATATTTAAGCCTTTTTTAACAGATTTTTAATCTAATCTAGGGTAGGTATATGTTAGGTAAAACTTATGTTTAAATAAGGGCTTTAGGTTTTTATAATTTTAGTTTAAAATTTGCAGGGATTTCCATCTCTTTAAATTGTATATAATCTAATCAGGTCGATATAATCTAGCTTTGTTCGCTAAAAACAAAATATGTACACATATTTTAAACATTTTCTAAGGGGGAATAGTTAAAAATAATTCCACAAAAAAGTTTAATTTGTATATATTGTTATTTTACCATTCAACCTACGAAAAAAGAAGAATAGAAAACATTTTAAAAATGAATTTAAAGTACTTATTGGCTTAATTATGATTTATTTCAATTTTCAACTGTTCTAAAAATGATCATAAAAAATATCTTTCAAAACTGCAAGGATTTAGAGTTTTTGGTTCTTTAAAAATAACTTCCATTTTTATTTTTTAAACATTTCCCTAGCTCTCTGCTCTGACATCTTAAGGTTTTCCTAGGATTTTTCCTCTGCCTTCAAAGATCCTACAAAAATCATGTATATTATAAAACTTAAATACTTTTCCGGAGATTATAAATCATAATAAAAAAAAAAATTTAACTCATAGATTATAAAAAAAAGAATACAATATATTGTTTTATATTTATGAAAAGAGCATTTGCAGTTGGCTTTTTCATGATTCCGAGTTTCGGTTTAATATTTTCATATTTATGACTGGCAATGTTTTGTCGCCATTTCACGCACACACACACACACACACACATTGAGAGCTTCACAGGGGCTTCCCCTGTTTGGCATTTTCAGTGTTTTCACGCCCATTTTCCACTGGCCTTTTCTCCTTCGCTCGTTTTTCAGTTTTGCACTTTTGCAGTTTATGCAATTTCAGTTTTTGCATCCAGTTGGTTATTTTTCCCAATGTTTTTGTTGTCTGACCGCAGTGTGGAATTGTTGTTGTAGTTGTTGTTATTATTATTATAGTTGTTGTTGTTGTTGTTTTGTTAGTTGCCCCGATTATTTTTTATTTGCACTTGTTTATACTGCAATTTTTATAATAAACGCCATCGTGTCGCGCATCGTGACAAGTTTGCAGCCTGATTTTCCGCGGCCCTGCGCGATCCGTCTGCGGTTTTTATCACTAATGCGCTCTGTTCGATATATGTAAAAACATTATGAATATAAGATTTAAATTTTGTATAAATACATGTATGATGCAGTGTATATTCATGGAAATTGAATAGGAAAAAATGTGTGAGGAATTAAATCATGAGCCTGATGAACTGTGTCTCTCTCGCTGTGTGTGTGTGTGTGTCGGGAGTTTTGCCATTTTTAATTCAGTTTTTGTTTTTAAATTTTTTTGTTTGGTTACCACTTCAATTGGTAATAATTGTTGCCTTGTGTTTTTCCCAGAAATATATATACATATATATATATATTTGTATGAAAAGTTTCCGAGTGGCAATCGCTTGTTGAAAGTTTCCTTTAGAGTTGTAGATAAATTTTAAAATGCCTTGCATTGATTGAAGCTTTAGCTTTAGACTACAAAATTTACGATTTTTATTATTTGATCGGATTAAAGTCAAAAATCTGAGGCTTAAATTGTTTTCATTTCAATTAAAATTCCATAAGTGGCAGTAAGCACATTTATTTATTATTTCTTTGCCTTGCATTTTAAACATAAAAAATCTCTGGTTTATTTTTAGTTGTGTTGTCTTTAATTCTAAACATTTTGTGAGTCTCTGTGAGGTCAGAGGTTGAGCTACTTGAGCGTTAATTTGTTTCCACTTGCAAACATTACACCGCTGCCTAGGAGCTATTTTTCTTTACATTTTTGTGTAAATATATTTATGTATGTTTTCCCTGCCCCATTCCTTTAGTTTTTGCTGCAGCTTCTGTTTGGAGTGGGGGTGTGTTTTTGTGTGCAACAAAATGCATTAACTCAGCTAAAGTTGTCCGAGAACATCCTGCCACACGTCCTTTTGTCCTGGCTCCAGGGTCCAGCATTCTGAGTCCTGAGTCCTGAGTCCTTTTGTCCCAGCAGACTCTGCTTTTTGTCCCATTCCGCTCGATCCTTCGTCCCTTTTCTCTCTCTGTTTGTGGCAAGTGTCGGTGCGTTTTTGTTGCGGTTCTGGGATTCGACTCCGCATCCTATCTATATGTGTGAATGTGAATGTATTCGGTAGTCACTGCTTGACAGGAATGTGTTCGAGTGTGCTATTGTGTGTGTGGCTGCCAAAATCCTTTTAAACTTGCCTCGCAAAACATTTTACATTCGATGACGTTTTCATTGCAAGATGCAACGTCAACAATAAACACAAACACACTGAGCGAATTTCCTAAAGAATTTGTGCCTCTTGAAGGAGGAAAATAGTTCGGAATTATGGTTTCTTAAGCTTAAAATACAGATCTGTTTTCTTTGTTCGCGAAGTAATAGTCATAACAATTAATTATTTAATTAATAGCCTTTTCTTTTTGAAACATTTAGTCATCTTCTCCTTATTTCTTTTTAATTATTCATAAATAAATAGACTGGAATTAGATGTAAGATTAAGTATACGTCCCTTCTTCATATAAAATTACTTTTTCAGTTGTGATCCTTGTTAGATTTTTCTACTCAAAAGACAGGTTAAAATTAGTTAGTTTGTCACTTTTCTTAATAGCTTATTCTCTTTTAAAATAGTTTTTTTTATGAACGAGTTTCTTTTTTAAAATATATTCATAAACATAAAGGGTTAAGAATGATATTTAAGAGAAAACATAAGGCTATTTGTTTTACATGATATATATTATATCCTTGTTAGATTCCTTTATCCAAAAGACAGGTTAAAAGAACTCTCTTTGATAGTTTTCCTAATAGCTTATTCTTTTTGAAACAACCAGTCGTATTTATAAATAAATATAGTTGACAATTATAATTATAATAAAATATAAAGCTACTTAATGTTCTTGTTCTGGTATGATATTTATTTCTATGTTCACATCCTAGTTAGATTCTTCTAATCCAAAGACACATTAAAAGAACTTTCTTTGCAGATCTCCTTAAAAGTGATTTTTCTGTTAAATAATCAGTCTTTTTATAGACAACTTTTTTTTTATGTATACCATACATAAATAAATAGTAAAGAATTATAATTAAGAGAATGTCTATGTCCTGATATGATATTTATACAAAAAACCTTTGCCTTTTCAAGTACTTGATTGAGATTTTTTGGCTTTAACTTTATTACAATTTTGAAATTTAAATAATAAGCAGCATATGAATTGTTACTCTACTAGATTTTTGACCAGTGCTTTGCCCCCAGAACCGGCAGCAAAATCAAATTTGCTACCAAAAAAAGGAAAACCCTTAGTAGAAAGAGTAGAAAGCAGAAAGAAATCGACTGAAAAAGAAAGTAAAGTCCACTGCATCGGTCTGACCCAAGAATTGAGTGAATTGGAGGTCCTTTCGGCTGGAGTCCTTTGACCAAACCGTCTTCCCTTCGATCCCCCCTTTTGTTGGGCATATTTCACTTACCGGAACTGCAGAGCAGAACGATTGCTGAGCAAGCGATAAATCCTGCCGTGGAGCAGCAGAATGTATGTCCTGGCGACGGCATCGCTGTCTCTCTATTTTCGACGTGGGGGTTAACTATTGGACGTGGATCTGTTGGAGTCACTTTTCTATACTTTTTATTAGTATTTGTATTTTCGATGTTTTACTTTTATATATTTGTGATTTGAATTTCGTATTCTTTTTGCTGGTGGGTCGGATTGCGCACACAAAAATAGTCTGCAGTTAGATCTGGCACTTGAGTCTCGATTCGGTCAGTTGGAGCATCAGTTTCAGTTTCAGTTTCGATTTCAGTTTCAGTTTCATCTTAATTTCCATCTTCATTGCTCAACTTCTGCTGGGCCATTGGCCAGCCACCTCCTCCGCCTTCACTTTGCCACTTTGCATATATGCAAATTTTAATTTCCGCTACTGGCATCCTTCATTTCCGTCCTTCAAGCGTTGGTTCTTTCTTTCTTTCTTTCCTTCTTTCTCTTCCCGCCCCCCGAACACACTCTTTGCACTCGAAAAAAATTTGTGAAAATAAGAAAAGAACTAGATGGCAGGCATTGCGAACCGCTGACCTTTGACCGTGACCACTGCCTTTCGAGTATATTTCGCGCTTTTTGCGAGTATCGCCAGTGAGAGAGAGCGCTGTTGCAAGGGACACGCGTCCGCCTGTGCCTGATGCCGAATTGAAACTGAACCGAACTGTCAGTGGCATCAGCGCCAAAGGATATGCAACGTCCTGTCGGCAGGCGCGCAGTAGCAACAGCAGCAGCAGCAGCAGCAGCAGCGGTAGCAATAGTAGAACAACAACAGCAGTCGCTTGCCGAAAGGATATTCTTGCTCGGCTTGCTCGCTGTGTTCGGGGGCAAGGACGAACGTGTACGAAGCAGCTAGCGAAGACGAACGAAGTCGTAGAGCCGAAGGCACACGATTATGAGTTGGAATTTGGGGAATAATGGGTTCAAAGGAACCGGCATCGCGAGTCCTTGTGGGAACACTGTGAGGGAATACAGGGAAATACTGGAGAGTTAGGATGTTACTATATATTTTATGTTCATTTGAGGGTTTAAAATATAACATAAAATACAAATTGAGAATATTCCATAAATATTAAAGGAAAATAAAACATTATAAAATGTAAATAAAATAAAAAAAAAACTGTCTTAAAAATTACTATAAGAACAAATAATTGTTGTCACCAAAGGTTATTTGTTTTTAAAGCTAAACAAAATATGCTTTTGGATGAATATTTTTGCCCTAGTAATAAAATTATCAAATAATATCGTGATGTTTTAAATATTATATTTCAATAATATAAAATATAAATTACCATCAGCTTTCTGCTTATATATATTTAAAGGTTTTTAAGTAAAAACTATATTTCAATGGTGATATACCATTATATTTAATATTTTGTATTTTAATTTGTATCTTTACCAAGTGTTCCCTTTATTCCTTTTGACCTTTATATGCATATCTAGTCAGAAGGAAAATAAATATAGTATTCTATATATATATACATATATATTGAAAAAATTAAGAATAACATTTTATTATTTATACAATTTATCAACAACATAATTTTCCATAAGAAATATTACATATATTAGCTATTATTAGCAACATTACCAAACTGTTCCCAGATCAAACCATACTGTTCCCAGTGGATTGCCTCTTATACAAAGGATTCTGCTCTTCTACTCCTTTGTGTGGCTTCGTGGGTGCCGTGTTCGTGGGAAAAAGGACACGAGGTGCTGGCGTCGCTGCCGACGCCTGCGCGACTTTGGGGCGACGAGTGGCAAGGATCCGGCGAATTACAGCGCTTGGTAGCCACGTGCAAGGAGCACGCTGTGTTGTCCTGATTGTCCTGGGCTATGGTTGTGTGGTTTTTTTTGCTCTCCCTCCTATTTTTTTTTTATTTTTGTTGCTTTTTTTGTCTATTTTTTTGTGTTATCCTGGCGCTTCCTTTGCTCAACTTTTGTTGTTGCTGTAGTCCTGCTGGCAATCAGCGAAACGTTACGTGCGTTGCCAGCTTTTTTTTTGTGTTCTCCAGAATAGAGGGGGAATAGAGAGGGGTGTCTAAGGGGCACCTTATCAGTGGCGAAGAAGACGGCGAGGAGGACTCGTCCTCGGAGTCCTTCGTCCTGTGCCGTTCGGCGTGAGTCGTCGTTTCTTCTTCAGCTTGATATAAATTCTTATTGGCGCATTACAAATTGTCGTCGTATATGTGAGTGTATGTGGGAGGGCGCACATAATGTAATCGCCTTACATAACAAGGATATGGGGGACAGGACATAAGGACATAAGGCATAAGCAATTTTTCTTCTTGCCTCGCGACGCAACACAGATTTGGGGCCTTTGTTTTGCCAGTAATTAGATTTTCATCTCATTTGCATACAAATGAAAGCGAGTGTCGAGTCGATGAATCGCAAATCAGGCTTCGAAGAGTGCGCATAAATTAGCGCCAAAATAAAATATATATATTATATATATAGATATATCTATAGAGAGGGGGAATGAGAGTGGCCTTTTGTCGGCTTAAATAACATATTAATGTGCGGCCTAAGCGCTTACACAGTTTCCATTTTAAAATCCAAATCGAATCAAGGAGACGGCGACAGCGACTAATCCATAAACTCGCTCTCACCGCGTAATTCAATTCAAATGTCTCGCTGCATTATTAACGGCATTTCAATCAAAGTCACTCGTCAGGCAGTCGGTCCCCCCCTCCCCCCTCCAAAAAAAACCCCTCCCACGACTCCCACAATGCGTTGCGTTCGAAGCCAATCACTTGACATTGCAATTGAATGCGAAGGCAGCAGACCCACAAGAGCAGCTAATGGTAACAATAACGAAAATCGAACAATTGCTACCAGCCAAAAGTCAGCAATGTCCTTTAAATACTCTAATTTTGGTTCAGGAAGGAAGGTAGATATTTTGGGGAGTATTCGATTGATTGGGGTTTCTTTTTCAAATATTTCTTTACTTACTTCTTAATATCTTTATTTCTATATTTATTTGCTTGTTTTTATATCCTTACTTCTTTATTTACCTTCTAACTATTTATATTATATATTTTTATTGTCTTACATTAAAAGGAAAGGAATTAACAAGGAAATTTGCAGGATAGGTGCAAAAATATCTTACAGTTTTTTATATTTCTTAATATGTTATTTATTTAATAAACTTATGCTAGTTTGAAAAAAAATATTTTCTGGGGCTGTAAAAGTAATTTCTGTAAACAACCTTTTAAAGTCCTTTAAAAGCTATTCAAAATTTATCCTAGAAAACTTGGTATTGTTAAAAAATATCAACCTAAACATACTTTTAAAGCTAATTAGGTTTTTTCAGACTTAAGGCATATTTTTTAGGGGCTTAAAAGATCAAGTGCTTTCCAAAACTCTCAAAAAATATCCTTAGGTGTGAAGAAGTTACAATTTTGGTTCCAGTTTCTTGCCTTTTTAAAATATTTAAGTAAAACTAGAATATTTAAAGACTTATACTTTGTATAGAAATGATTTTACCGAAAAACAGGATCATTTTGGGCTCTAAACTCTTCGTTGCTGCAGTTGGTTTAATATATATCTTATATATATAATTTTTTTTATTTAAATTATAGTGTATATATATATATTTGCTTATATATTTTATTTTAAGTATCACAAATCGGCACGCTTTCTGCCTGATGCTCATTGTAATTGTCAGGCATTCGGTATTGATTAAGGCCGTAAGCGCCCAAAAAAGTATGCTACGTATTTTTGAGTGCGCATACAATTCCATAGAAACTGACAGCTACACGAACACAAACACATGCAGCAGACACAGATACTAACATACAGTCACAATTGCATTCGCACATTGCAATTGCAGGCAATGCAATTGAATTCGTGGCAGTTTTAATGTAATTAGTTTTTACACCTTGCCAAACCGACACGGCGAATTGAATGTGTGCGGGTTTGAGTGTGGGTGTTAGTGTGGGTGTGGGTGGCAAGGATAATGGGTGGCTGGGCAACTGGGTGGCTCGCTCGCTCGCTCGCAGACACTGCGCATTTTCTAATTAAAAACGCCAACGGCAATTGCCATTGGCCTGCGTACCCCAGGAGCAGCATCCTCATCGTCATTGCCATTTCCGTGTGGAATCAGCAAATGTCCCTGCTCCCTGCTCCTTGACCCCTCGCCCCCATTTTCCACCTCATTTCCTCGCGCGAACTCCGCCCCACCCCCCCGGCGACAGCAGGAACTACGGCTAATTGGCAACAAGACAAATCGGTGTGGCAATTTGCTGAGAATTATGCGACAAGATCAATTTGGCCAACGAATTGGTTGCGAATGGGGCAGGTTCAAGGTCTGCGATTGTTGTAAATTATCACCCAAGACAAGACAAAATTATATATATATATAAATAAATAAAAAGAAAGCTGGTTAAATTGGGACGAAAAAAAGAGGAAAGATTCTAAGGTAAAAGCCATAACCGGTTTTATGGCATTTTCGGTTCACGCCTTTCGCGCTCACGTTGTGCGTGATTTGAAATTAATATAACTAAAAGGTTTTATGGTTTTTATGGCGGCGCATTCAATCTTCGAGGTGTGTGTGCGTGTATATCTCACGGATACCTCTCGTGTTTCTATTTATGTTTTCTATTTTCTAGTTTTACAGTTCAACACCTTGAAAGTATTCCGTCGATTCTCCCCAAAGAAAGTAATCTATTAAGCTATTATTAAGATGAACTCAAAATATTTCAGAGCATTAAATTATTCAGAGAACCCTTCCCCTTGCTTTAAATATGTTTTTTTAAACTATATTTCAATCTATATTATAAAATAAAATTATTTTTAACAAACTAACAACAAATTTTAACTTGTTTAAATATATAATTCTGTATGCAGATTTAATACTCTATTCATAACTAATACAGGGACCCTTTCCAAATTCAATTTGATTGCTTTTTGACTGAGTTATGCCATTTATAAACTATAATTATCATTCTAAAAATATCAATAAATATTGGCTTAAAGTTTTATTCAATTTTTCAAATTTAATAATTAAAAATTAAATGTATTTTCTATGTTCAATCTAGAGAATTGTTAATCTACTAAAAACTAGCACAGAACAGTTTTTCAAATGGAAATCAATGAATTTTTGGTTTGGTTATGATCAATTTTTTATTCTTAACGGTGTATACGGTGTTTCCGTTTCCTGAAGATGGCTTCCGTTCATTCTTTTCATTTCCGCTTTCTCTGCCTTGGCATTTTCTTTAAAAATTTTGATGTAAATATGTATATGTGCTTAGGTTTTTCTTTCATCGATAAGTTCGCGGAAAAACTAGAGACTAGAAAATGACCGCAGTGCGTTCTATTCCATTTCATATCGTTTGTTACATTCCGTTCCGTTTCTATGGCCAGCGGTGCATTTGTGTTGGGGGTTTTTGAAGCGGAAGTCCGCTTGTGTTTGTATTGTGTGAGTGTGTGTGGCTACAACTCACAAACACAACAACAAGAGCAGAGTACACATACACACGCACACATGCAATGTGATGGATGAAGCCTGGCTTTAACCCTTAGGCCAACACTGCAGCTGGAAAGCGGACAGCTAGGTGCTCGAAATTAAATTGGAAGTTCAACTCCAGGCACTGACAATTTAATTTCAGCAAGGGCAAAACCCCTTAAAGATTAAAGCTTTTCCTTAAATAATTCGGGTTAGCAACTAAAATAATATAAATACAGGTTAAGCAGGGCCATTTCACCAATATTCCAAGCAATGTAATTTATATTTAGTTATTTATTTACATTTGCTTGTGTAAATCCAGCAATGATCATTGCTCAAGTTGCCAAGGAGTCGTTGTCCTGTCCAGCGGCTATGCTACCTTTTGCCTTTTAATTCGGTTTACACAAATATTTCCGTTTCCGTTTTAGTTTAAAGCGCCATATCCGCTTTCCATTTTTCCTGCAACACAATCTTCCGACTGCCTGTTGTGGTGTTGTTGCTGTTGTGTGTGTGGTCTTCAGGTGTAAACATTATCTGCATTTTCACGCTCCAAGCTGAAATTTATTGCCGATGCTGCAAGGACGAGGTGGAGGATGAGGATCTCAGGGAGCTGAGGGTGCCACATCCTCCTATCTTTGCGGTCTGGGCAATCGAAGAGCAACTTTATCGCTGCAATTGCGTCTCATCTTCCAGCACTTGGCTGTTGCTTTCTCTCTCTCGTTCGCTTTTGGTCCCTGGATCCTTGGATCCTTGGGTGTTTGTGTGTGTGTGTGCATTACGCTAAATTACATTTTGAATATTGAATTGACGCTGCTGCTAACCTGACCTTACTTGGTCTACCTTTCGCTCTCTCTACTCGGTTCCCCCCGACCGCCATCTGTCTGGGAAATCGAATTCGTTTGTTGCATTCCTTGAATTGAATTTTTGCGGTTCCATCGTCATCGTTTTCGTCCTCGTCCTCGTCCTTTCGTTCGTTTTTTTTTTTCTTTTTGCATTCACCTGGCTGTCTTGCGGTCGTCCTTCACCCATGCTCCCCCAAGTCCTAGTGCTCCTTCATCTAATTTGCCGGTGACGCAAACAAATTCGCTGCACAACCTGGCAATTTTCCGAGTTTGTCGAGCTTTTCCGGCGTGGCTTGATGGCATCACTTTCATTGCGATTGCGATTGTGATTGTGATTGCTTTGTATGGCGCCCATGGGGACTCTCTTAGCTATGCGATGTTAGAACCAACATTTTGGCTAATGAAATACGAGTTTAAAATTGCACCAAGATCAGACTTTGCTAATAATATATATAAATCAATCATGCATAGAAAGGAAGTCAAGGTTTTTAACTTAGCCATAAGTACAATTTCTGATTAAAATTAATTCGATCTTCCTCAAGCACCCCGATGCTATTAAGCACATTGCAAAATTCAACATTTTGGCTTTGAAATAAGAGTTTAAAATTGCACCAAGCTCAGACTTTGGTAATAATTTATAAATCAATCATAGACAGAAAGGTAGATTAGGTTTTAACATAGTTATAAGTAGAATTTCTGATAAAAATTTATTCGATACCAACCAAGCAACCGACGAGTCATAAAAAGTTAATGAAATAAATAGAAAGTACAGCCAATTGTAGATAAAAAATAAAAAGTGATAAAACATAAGCATGTTCAAAAAAAATATATATATATTAACCAAAGTAAGAAAAGGATGCCGACCAGTTCACACAACTTTCGGAGACTGACTGAGAAATGTTGCATTTCACTGACGCAGGTAAACTTAGACGAGGTGATTTTTAGAGATGGGGAAAGATTGATAATAGTATCGAAATTATTATGAGATATTTATTTGTATCGATGTTTCCAGGAGGCTCTCGATGATTTCGTCTTATTACTAACTTTAGGGAAATCAGGGTTATTGCGGTTTAAAATATATTAAAAAATATATTTATTAATTGTATTAATTGTATATAGAACATCTTTAGCTATTATTTGATGGCTTATATCACATATTCTTTTTTATAGATAGAATATATATATATATATATTACGTATACGATAGTTTTCTGCTGTTTTTAATTCAAATTGATAAAGTACACAATTTTCTTCTAGAAGTGTGGCCACGTTGCTCACTTAAAGTAAACTTCTATTGAAATTTGAAACAAGTAATTAATCTTTTCTAAGCTTTAAATAATCCGTTTTTTTACTGGTAGAATAAGCAACAACTTCTTAAATAAAATATAAAAATGTTAGGAATATTATATATATTTTGATTCATTCAAAAATTATAAATAAATATAAGCCCTTGATATTAATAGGGGCTTAAGTCAAACATTTAACATCGTAATAAAATAACATAATTTCAAGAGATTATCAGAATGAAAAACATATCTCTTACCACTTTCAAAATTAAGGGCTTATATTTATTTATATTTTTGATGATTACTAAATAGTTTTATTATTTCCTATAAATATTTGTAATAAGACCCCTTTCGAGGGCCTTATTAATTGTATTGGCTTTCAGCTTAAGTCTGTCTTATATATATATGTATATTCAATCCTTGATACTTAACTCGAGTATCCTGTGAATATAAATCATGATCCCTGACCATCTTTGATTATTCCCCCATCAAAGACCCGGCACAAATCAAATCTTTGGGCATTAACAGCTAGCAGCAACTGATTTGGACTTCGGAGTCGGGGAGTCCGAGACTGAAGTCTTTAGGCAGATTAAGGACGGCATTACTTGGTCGTCATGTGTGTGTGTGGAGTATCCTTTTGGGACACTGGGTGGGGGGCTGGCTGAGTGCCTGAAGAGCTGCCTGAACAGCCTTTTCTTATACGGTCACGCACATGGCGCTCAACATTTCGCAGACACGCAACACCTGACGCCCCAAGGGGTGAGCCTGTGTGTGAGTGTCCTTTTGGGCGTGGGTTTCGCCTCCTTCTTGGCCTTCTCCTCTTTTATTACTCCGGTGACGAGCCTTTTGTTTATCCTTGTGTATGTGTGTGGGTGCCTGCGCCCCGACTTGACTTGTAATAAAATGTAATTTTAATGTGTTAATTCAGTTGGTTTTGTCGTGTCAGTCAGGGGTCAGTCGAGTGAGTCCAGTGAGTCTCGAGTGACTCCTTGGCTGTTCGAATCGAATAGGAAAAAGCTTTAGAAAAGGAAAAAGTAAAGTATATGGAAAGGAAATAGACGGCGAAACATTCGCCGCTTTCAATTAACAACTTTTTGCACAAAAGCAAAACGACTCTTTGCCATGTTTAACAACGTGCAGCGATGCCTAATTGATTTGCAGGTCCTTAAGTCCAAGTTGTAGTCCTCTGCTCTCTCTCTCTCTCTCTCTCTCGTTCCACAACTCAAGGCCAGACAATGCACTGCACCTGCTCTCTTCTGCCCCCTTGGACTTTGGGCTCATTTGTTGCCAATTAGTTGTGGGCCACCGCAGTCAATTGGAAATTTTCCTGCAGACAGGAACAGGTAGGAAAATGGCTGACCAACCGGGGAGGAGGGCGAGAGTAAAGGAGGAAAGGCACAATGACAACACAAAGTTGGCCAGGATGCCCTTATCCTTCTCTAGCTTCTCTGCTTCCTTCTTCGCCGTCGACATCCTGTTGCTGCGGCCTGGTCCTCCTGTTTTGGTTATCCATTTATCGATGCGGCAAACTTTCGTAATGACTTTGAAAATAAAAACAAGGCAACAAATATAAAGAAAAGGAGAGGGAAATCGGTACAGTGTATATATAGGTAGGGTATAGAATAGGAAATAAAACAACGGCGAAAAGGTCTGCGAAATTATCTGCAAACTATTGACAATAATGAGCTTTCCTAATGAGTAGTGAAATGGTAATGGAAATGGCAACGGAAATGGTATAGGAGATAGGGAGGCGCAAATGACAAAAGTTTTTTGCCTATCTCTGACCGATGGACATTGGCAAAATGTTTGCAAAAATTATATTGTTTGCTGTTAATTAAGTGCCTCGAAAGACTGGTCGTCTGCCAAATGGAATAAGTTTTGTCCAGAGAGGAGAATGGGTTCATCAATAAGTTGGGACGTTTCTTTTTTTGTAATCAGAACAAAATATTAAAACTAGCAATTAATAATGTTACTGAAAAGAACAGAAAACCACAAGACTGGCAATCAAAGCCGAGTGAAGGGCAGGACATACAGCGGACACACCTAAGACATAAGCCGCTATCATTCACTCTTAATCCCTTTAAGGACACTTGACGTGTGCACAACCAACAGCAGGAAACAGGAGCAGGGTCAGGAGCAACAACAACAACAGCCACAAGCTGGCACACCTAGAACCATAGACCTTAGTCCTTCGTCCTTATTCCAGAAGCCACGGACTCTGCGCTAAACTAAAAGTCAGTCAAGTTGACCAGAAGTGCTGGGGGAGTTTATAAAATAAAATGACGAGGACAAAGGATGATAGCAATGATGATGATGTTGCCAGAGACAGATAGAGAGTGTAGGAATATCAAAAACAAAATATATTATAAATACTTAACCATTGTAAAAATCTTCACTTAAAGATAGGTATCGCAAACATTTAATTTCTTAATTTTCGGTTTATTTTTGCTTACTTTTACCTTCGAGTAAGTAATAAACCCGGCTTTCCTTTAAGTGTATCAGCTGATGAAGATAATGGCTGCTGGAAAAATGGAAACATCAAGGAAATAGCTGGAAGAGCCGGCGTGGAAAGTGAAATAAAACAAAATACTCCCACACACACTGAAGGGCTCCTTCTTCTTTTTGCTACTCTACCTGTCGAGTTGTATCCTTTGTGTGTGTGTGTGAGTGTCCTTGTGCGGAAATCTGAGACCTGAAATCATCCACTTAAAAGCTAAGGGTCGATAAGTTACTGATGCCTGACAGTTTATGGAGACTAAAATTGCGGCGACGGGCCTCGCCTACATACTTACACACACACACACAGAAAACACATGTACTCCTTGGCTATATATTTAGTCATATATATCTATGTTTATATATCTGTACAGACAGGTATGGCCACTTGAAGTGGCCAGACAAGAGGCGTTTTATTTATGGTCTGTTGTGGGTTAAGGTTGAGCGGCCTTTCAAGGTGTCGTCTCGTCTCGTCTCGTCTCGTTTCGTTTCATTTTGTTTCGGCTCGTCAAGAGCCACAGCAAAGGGGTTAAAAGAATAGAAAGGGGATAGAAAATAACATTTCCAGCCAGGATAATGATTCATTTAAGCTTAGCATAAGGTATAGCAGAGATAATTTCCATTGTAATAACTGAACAGTTTATAATAGGCAGAACTATTTGAGGTACAAAATATTGAAGTTCCCTTAAAAGGATGTCTCCATTTTAACCTCAACTGTGAACTGTGTGAGTTGTAAGGTATCCAGGACCTTGTTTTCACCTCTTGGCCACTGTAGTCCTTAAAGTTTTGTTTTTATTTTGTGGAAAGCAGGACAGAGTGAGGAGAGAGAGGGAGAAACAGTGTCCTGCACTGGCTACATTTATTGTGGCATAAATTTGCACTTTGTTGTGGTTTGCCGTCTGGCAATGTTGTCATCATTCCCAACATCATCATCATCATTGTCATCATTGTTCCTTCCAGCAACTTCATTGTCACATCTTGCCGGCGATTTGCTATTTAGCCGGCAAATTGTTTCATGTTTCGGCTTGTCTGGCAATTTGTGGCCGAACTGAGAGAGATGGCCAGCAAATGGTGGCTTAGGGAAGTTCCCTTCTTATTTTTTAAACTTCAAATCAGCTTAAAGTATCACTGTACTTTGGGTTCCGCCCTCCTTTAGCCTTCGTTCGTTCTTTGCATTTTCCGCATGGAAAACAATTAAAAAGTTGGCGCCCCGACAACATTTTTGGCGGCTGCCTCAAGATGAACACACTCACTCACTCTCTCTTTGGCTGATGGCTGCGGAAAACTCAACTTGTGGCACGTTCGCCAGGCCAAAGGAGAGAGAGAGTGAGAGAGTCGGGTGTGTGGAAAAGACAATGACACAAATCAAAAAGTTTTCCCCATCTTCTTCTGCATTTCCCACCGTTTTTTGGATTTTCCATCCTCTTTACGGCTTTCGGCTGCTTTCTTCCACTAATTGCATGCTAATTGCTGCACTCACGCACTTTTCCCCCTTCACAGACACACATGGCGTATACGTGATTTATTTGTTTGGCTCCCCAAATGCTGTTAGCCAAGGACTAGGCTTGTCTTGTATATATTTTTTTAGAAAAGGAACTCTATTAACTTGAAGGATCCTTCAGAAAACTCTTTAAAGTTGAGATATTATAAAGTTTCTTACAGGTTTATATTTCCTTTGAGGTATTGAGACATTATTAGGAGTTGGCATAGTCTTCCTCTCTAACTTTTTAGCTGCCTAATCGGGCATGTCAATATTTATAAAATATTTTTAAACTACGTGGCAGACAAAGTTGAAAACCAATTGCCCGACAACTGACAGATGTTGTTGCTGCCACTGCCACTGCCACCATGGGGTAGGGTCAAGAGCTGTGTGTTTGAAAGCCAATCCGTTTACTTTCATTGACAGTTGCGACACATGCGTTGGAGAGCCTTTCCCTCTTGGCTCCATTTTTGTTTTTTTGTCGGAATCGAATGGGATATGGGGGGCGGGAGGTCATTCAATAAAACAAGTATCGCCATTTGTTGTTCCCGAGCCTGAGCCGTGTCACCAGAGGGTGAAAAGCACTCAAATTAATAAACTCCATAAAATGCGAGGCAGACAGTTCGTTCGTTCGGTTATGAACAACACCAAGAACGTGGGCAGCGTGTGTGTGTGTGTGTGTGCTGCGTTAAGTGGCCCCTCCCGGAAGGGATTCCGTTCCTCCGTTTCTGTAAATCAATGTGGAAGCTGGACAGCGGCGTCCAGACAGACTGACACGGCGAGAGGGGGCTTGCTCTTGGCCTTTCTCACTCAGTCAGTCAAACTTTTGTTTTCACAATGGGTGATCCCCCAAGGGAAGTGGGTAACATGAACCTGGCAAACTGGGGATTGCGTTGCTTCAACTCCCCACTGTCAATTGGGCCGCTCTTCATTCAGTCTGTTCCCGACAGGCAGTGGGCTCTGTTTGTCAATGTTTTTTCATTTAAATAGTCCTCGGGGAGCAGCAAAAAAAAAATGTAAAAAACAAGCAACAAAAAGGAAAACAGGAAAAGGGGTGCTGGCAAAAAAAGAGAGAGAGCGTGGAAAAGCGTTTGGGGGCATTTGGGAAAATGGTGTGATTTAAAATCGTCTAATTAACAGCTATAAATCTGTAAAGTCTAGCCCCAAAGGCAACAGATTTTCATGTGGCTTATTCTAATGTATACTTATATGGGATTACTTTATTAAATTATTGAATAAGTTTAATATTGTTTTAATTTAGATGGTAGAAATTAATAATAGAAATCTTTAGCTGCCTCTCAACTCGTTGTCTTTGCTCGTTCTTCTCTCGTCCCTTTCGGCGTTTCTTACTCGTTGCTTAGATCCTCGTTAGCTCGCTTATCTCAAGGACTCTTGCTAGGATATTTTGGATATACTTCAAGTCTATAGTAAAAACTCATTATTCAAGAAAAATAGCTTAAAACTAGGTGTAGGTAATCTCCAGCTATTTCTCATATCGTTGTATTTACTCGTCCTTTTGTCATCCCTTTTGGAGTTTCTTACTTATTGCTTAGATCCTCGTTTTTTCGGTTATCCTAAGGCCTCTTGCCAGGATATTTTTGGGTCTATAAAAAATACATTAATCAGTAAAAATAGCTTAAAACTAGGATGTGGAGGTATTTACTATAGAAATCTCCAGCTAGTTCTGAGCTCATTATCCTTCTGTCGTTCCTTTCGGAGTTTCTTATTTGTTGCTTGGATACTCGCTTGCTCACTTATTCCAAGGACTCTATAAAAAACGCATTAATCAAGAAAAACAAGCTTAAGAACTAATCAAAAATTAATTTGAGTAAATAATGGTTAATTAAAGTGATTCTTTTCAAAACACTCATTTTCTGTCAGTGCAAAATGTCCAGAGATAGTGGAGACTAAGTTGCTGGCAATTCAATTTGTTAACCAGCGGCAAATTGAAGCTACTTTTGTTGCTGTTGTTGGGCAATTTGCCAGCCAAATCTTTAGGTGAACAGGTGAGAGAAGTGCAGGTGGCAAAGTGGGCAACAGAGGCCCCCCCAAAAGGTATGGTGTGCATTTACTTAGAGCCAAGTTGGCACTCCTCCCTTGGGCCCATCAACTGTCTCCAGTTTTGGCAGCTGGCAAAAGTTGCCGCCGACACTTTGCCTTCTTTTTGCTTTTTGTGCTTTTTTGCTGTTACTTTCTTTTTCTAGCTGTGCTGGCTTTACCTCAACTCGGGAAGAAGATTTTGCAGCTGCGACTGCATTTCATTAGCCAACAACAGCATCAGCAGCGGCTGCCACTTTTTGCATAAGTTAGTAAATATGAAAATTTTGCAGCTAAGCAAAACAAAAGCAACAACAAAGACAGCACACACACACAGAAATAAAAAATAAGCAGCAAAGGAAAGAAATCTGGAGTCAAGAATGAGATGACAAAAGTTGCCCGGTGAAAGTTTGTCGCTTTTTTTTTGGGGGTTTTTGGCTTCTTATCCCCAAAAACTGGGAAATAGAGAGAGTGGTATTCCTGTCAGCGGCAGACCACAAAGCGTTAATCTTCTGCCCTTAACCCGCTAAGAGAATATGGGGCTTTAATGGGAATGTTAGAGCAATAGGAAAAAGATGTGGGCTTTAGATGGAAAACTGATTTTATAAGTGAGAAACCAAGCAGATTAAAAACTAGTAATTACTTAAAGATTTAAAGATTTTATTTTATATTTTAGATTGGATAATAATCAAGGAAGTTACGCCAAAATAAAACCAACGAGTTGAGTAAGCGGAACAAGGAACAAGGAATAAAAAGGACGAACGAACGACGAGTAAAGTCGACAAGGAATACAACAAGTAAAATCCAAACTACGAGTGAGTAACGATCCCTAATCTACATTCATTTTATAAATAAAAACCTATAGAAATAGAAGCATACTAGATATCTATTTTAAATATCAAAAGTTAGAACCATTGAAGCGAACCAATTACAAGTAGGACAGGCATCGGCCAAATGTCAATCAATTTGTGTAACAACTTTCAGTTGACGGCCACTCAATCTTACAACTTACAACACACACGTCATAAATGCGTATATATATAGATGTACAAAAAAACATATATATATATATATATGTATATATGTAAATATATTTGCGGTATATTTGGGAAAATTCTGCGAAAAGTTGGAAGAGAAAGTTGCGAGCAGCGAGCAGCGGCACTCGATGAACTTGTGTGCAACTTTGCACCAATTAAACTTGTTAAAACGCTCGTTTTCGGTTATCCAAAAGCTGACAACTTCACTACACAAAACTCTAATTACATTTTACGAGACTCCTCGCAGCCACAGGACATCTCTCCACACACATACACACAGATGCAGCAAATGTACACGCATCGTATGTATGCAAAGCAGCCTAAGTTGTTGCGTAATTAAAAGTTATTTTATTGTGTGTCGACTGTACTGTAACTGCAAATACTACATATATGTGAATGTATGTACAGTGAAGTAACGAAGGACTTAAGAAGAGAATTTTGAATTAGAGAATAATTATGAAAGCCTTTTCACAATAAACAAATGCAATAGTAATTTAAAGAGGCAGGAAATGGCAAGTCTTTATTCTATTAAATATTAATTTCCATCAAGAAAATGCTGCCACTATTTATTACTAAATAAAAAGTAGAAAATACAGATAAATAAATATACTTCTAAGAACATTTCCAAGAATACAAAGAAGAGCAATATAATGAGATTTACAAAATCATCAGAAGCAGGAACCTTTTGCTGCCACTCCCTCCCACTTCGATTTTGGGACGAAAGTTTAGTTTGATTTTTGGCAACCTTTAATCCAAACTCGCATCAACTTTTAATTGGCAAAGTTCTGCGGTTTCTATTCCCAATTTATGGGGCAACGGAAAACTGGTTCTGCAATATGGTTACTTTGTGGCCAGCCATTAATGGCTAATAAACATAAAAATATGCCGCTGCTACTGCTCCTGCTGCTGTTTCTGGCCTAAAAGCGGGTCTTACATAAAAACCAAATTAATATATCCTTGGAGACCGAAAGTACATTAAAACTGAAGCACCTTTCTCCTGTCCAACCTACTGTCTGTATTTTTTGGGGCAGTTTTGTGAAGTTTTTCTTGGGTTTTCCTTGGGTTTTTGCCTTGGGTTTCTTTTCGTTTTGAATATGGTCCCGAGACTAGCCATTCGTTGATCGAAGATGCGAAACTTTTTGGCAATTGTTGTGCAATTTTCGGTAGCAGCAGCAGCAGCTGCTAATTCTGTCAGAATCACACAAAGCAATACATCACACATGCCCCGGGAGTTGCTCTAACCCCCCTCTAAGCCCCCTCCCTCCTAAAACGAACTCCTCTGCTCTCACTCGAGTGAAAATTCATGGGAAGCGTCGGCGGAGATAGATTGCCAGATGGCCCCGTTTTCCCCGCCATTCATTTGTTGTTGCATTTCCCCCCTGCTCCTGTTAATCCACCCTAGTCACACCCACCACCTACACCCTCATTCTACCCGCTCTCTCCCCTTTTGTTGTGCATTTGCCGCAGCTGAGATTGAGTCGAGTTTGGCAGCTGAGGAGAGGAGAGGCGGAGTTGCATGGCAAATTGCACGGCATTTGACAGCCGCATCCATTCAGCGCCATTTCCGTCTCATTTTTCTTGATTTTCGCTTTATTTTCCAGCTGCACCAACACTGTGTTGCAGCGGCAGCAGTGAAACAGTGAAACAGTGCAGCAGTGCAACTGTGCAACTGTGCAACTGCCATGTGCAGTGCTTTTCGTGGCGGTAATGCAAATAGCTGCGGACACCCTGAAAAGTAGGCTACAGTTTTCGCATCTTGACAGGTGCTTTGCAGGATTGCAGCTATGAATTATGCGTTTCCGTTTGCGGTAACGATACAGTCCGACGCCAGTTAGCTCTAAGCTACACTCGGAAAAAATAGCTACTATACAAGTATATAAATTAAAAACTATAGATTATAAAATATATAAAGTATTATTGTAACACGAAGTGTTATGTTTGTGGTTAGCCATAGGAGTATGCATTTACTTCACTTTAAAAAGCTTTTTTGTGTTCTCTTTCCTTAGTGTAATAGCATATTGAGATTTTATGTTTAAAAAATTAAAAATTTGATGATTTTTTGACAATTTTAATGATGTTTCCGCTTAGCAAGCTTTTAAAAAATTCAGATAGATATTTTGATTAAGATTTCGATTGCAAATATAAATATATAACTATATTTTTAGAAAGTAATCATTGTCCACTGCTTCGTATACTTCCAAGAAAACCTAAAATATATGTATTCTAGGTAAATTAAATTGATTGATTGGATAAATCGAAGACTTTCAAGTATCATATCTAAATCAAAAATGCATTTATTTCAAATCGGATTGCTTTACAATGTTAGTTTTATAAGGTTAATAAATTTGCATATTTAGTTTACACATTCAAAAGATGCAATAAATGTAGCAAAAGTTGGCACCAAAGTCGGATTCAGTTCTATCTATCAATATTATGAATTATTTATAATTAAGTTAGGCTGTTAACAAGTATACTTTCGTAGATATCATCAATACAAATAGCTGCATCACTTTAAACTTAAATTAGGTAATGGGATTCATGGCAATGAGGGAATTAATGTGTAAATAAATTAATAGCTAACACAGCTTAATCTAGACTAAGGCCTGATCCAAGGCCTATACCATCTATATATGGATATAATATAATTGTCATGATTAAGACTTACCTCAGTGAAGGCCACGTCATTGTTTACTTCCTTCCTTCAATTTGGGTAGTCATGGCATCGAAGATTACTTCCTGTTTATCCAGATGCATTCCCTTGGCCGCGTCATCTTGTTGCGGTTGAAGAGTTATCACAATCACTATCACTGTCGATGTTTACACTAGGTACCCCTAGGACAGACTGAGGTCGCGGCGAGGCATACAGAAAGAGAGGGCGAGAGTAATATTATAATATTATAACATATATATTATTAATAATTATTAACTTTCGATATCAAGAATATTAATATTTATTAATAATATTAATATTAATTAATTAATTCTTAATTAATAATATTAATTTCTTTCAATATTAATATAATTATTAATATCTATATTAATATTAATATTATTATTTTAATATTAATATTCTTGAAATCGAAATTTGTATATATATTATTAATATTAATTATTAATTATTAATTAATTAATTAATATTAATATTAATATTAATAATATTAATAATTATTAATATTCTTGAAATCGACGTTTGTATATATATATAATATTAATATTAATATGATTGATTTTAAGAATATTAATTATTAAATTAATATTAATTATTAATATTTATTATAATATATATTATATATATCATATATATATATATATATATATATATATATATATAATATATTATAATATTATAATATGCCTCTGTAAGCCTCTGCCTCTCGCTCTCTTTCTTACTCACAATAACATTTCGTATGGCTGCCTCCCTCTGTTACAGCGCTGTAGAGGTGGCGCTTACGCTCTATCTCCTTCTGTTGCAGCTCCAGAGGTAGCTCTTTCCCTCTCGCTCTCTTTCTCTGTTATCTCTGATCGGGAAGTATAAATAGAGGCACTTCGATCGCCGCGCCTTCAGTCAGTCCTAGGGGTACCTAGTGTTAACATCGATAGTGATAGTGATTGTGATAACTCTTCAACCGCAACAAGATGACGCGGCCAAGGGAATGCATCTGGATAAACAGGAAGTGATCTTCGATGCCATGACTACCCAAATTGAAGGAAGGAAGTAAACAATGACGTGGCCTTCACTGAGGTAAGTCTTAATCATGACAATTATATTATATACATATATAGATGGTATAGGCCTTGGATCAGGCCTTAGTCTAGATTAAGCTGTGTTAGCTATTAATTTATTTACCCATTAATTCCCTTATTGCCATGAATCCCATTTCCTAATTTAAGTTTAAAGTGATGCAGCTATTTGTATTGATGATATCTACGAAAGTATACTTGTTAACAGCCTAACTTAATTATAAATAATTCATAATATTGATAAATAGAACTGAATCCGACTTTGGTGCCAACTTTTGCTACTGTATGGTATCCCTTGTAAAGGTAATTTAATTTCAGTCCAAAGCTTCTAACGAAGTGAAGGAGTCATTTCAGACCCTATAAGTCATATATATATATATAAATGGCTCCTTCACTGATTAAAATTATATTTTCCTCTGCAAGATTCATTAAATCGAACGTTTTACTTGACAATGTTTTAGTATTTTTTGGGACAGTCAATGTTTAAAAATCGCATAACTTTGTCAAACATGCCTTAATTTCAATTCAGAAACCGCTCCTGTATTAGTTGTTTGGCGCTTAACAAATCTGCATTCCAAATTTTACTTCCTAAGAAATCCAATTATTTTTTAGATTTTTCACAATTTTAACGATGTAACCCCTTTAATATTTTTGGAAAAATTGGAAACGTTTGTTTTGCTACCTGAGGTGGCCAGAAAGATTCGCCAGTTAATGCTGATCAAGAATATATATGCTTTATAGGGTCGGAAATGGCTCCTTCACTGATTAAAATTATATTTTCCTCTGCAAGATTCATTAAATCGAACGATTTACTTGACAATGTTTTAGTATTTTTTGGGACAGTCAATGTTTAAAAATCGCATAACTTTGTCAAACATGCCTTAATTTCAATTCAGAAACCGCTCCTGCATTAGTTGTTTGGCGCTTAACAAATCTGCATTCCAAATTTTACTTCTTAAGAAATCCAATTATTTTTTAGATTTTTCACAATTTTAACGATGTAAACCCTTTAATTTTTATGAAAAAAATTGGAAACGTTTTTTTTTGCTACCTGAGGTGGCCAGAAAGATTCGCCAGTTAATGCTGATCAAGAATATATATGCTTTATAGGGTCGGAAATGGCTCCTTTACTGATCAAAATTATATTTTCCTCTGCAAGATTCATTAAATCGAACGATTTACTTGACAATGATTTAGTATTTTTAGGGACAGTCAATGTTTAAAAATCGCATAACTTTGTCAAACATGCCTTAATTTCAATTCAGAAACCGCTCCTGCATTAGTTCTTTGGCGCTTAACAAATCTGCATACCAAATTTTACTTCCTAAGAAATCCAATTATTTTTTAGATTTTTCACAATTTTAACGATGTAACCCCTTTAATTTTTTTGGAAAAATTGGAAACGTTTGTTTTGCTACCTGAGGTGGCCAGAAAGATTCGCCAGTTAATGCTGATCAAGAATATATATGCTTTATAGGGTCGGAAATGGCTCCTTCACTGATTAAAATTATATTTTCCTCTGCAAGATTCATTAAATCGAACGATTTACTTGACAATGTTTTAGTATTTTTAGGGACAGTCAATGTTTAAAAATCGCATAACTTTGTCAAACATGCCTTAATTTCAATTCAGAAACCGCTCCTGCATTAGTTCTTTGGCGCTTAACAAATCTGCATACCAAATTTTACTTCTTAAGAAATCCAATTATTTTTTAGATTTTTCACAATTTTAACGATGTAACCCCTTTAATTTTTTTGAAAAAATTGGAAACGTTTGTTTTGCTACCTGAGGTGGCCAGAAAGATTCGCCAGTTAATGCTGATCAAGAATATATATGCTTTATAGGGTCGGAAATGGCTCCTTCACTGATTAAAATTATACTTTCCTCTGCAAGATTCATTAAATCGAACGATTTACTTGACAATGTTTTAGTATTTTTAGGGACAGTCAATGTTTAAAAATCGCATAACTTTGTCAAACATGCCTTAATTTCAATTCAGAAACCGCTCCTGCATTAGTTGTTTGGCGCTTAACAAATCTGCATACCAAATTTTACTTCTTAAGAAATCCAATTATTTTTTAGATTTTTCACAATTTTAACGATGTAACCCCTTTAATTTTTTTGAAAAAATTGGAAACGTTTGTTTTGCTACCTGAGGTGGCCAGAAAGATTCGCCAGTTAATGCTGATCAAGAATATATATGCTTTATAGGGTCGGAAATGGCTCCTTCACTGATTAAAATTATATTTTCCTCTGCAAGATTCATTAAATCGAACGATTTACTTGACAATGTTTTAGTATTTTTAGGGACTTTCCTCTGCAAGATTCATTAAATCGAACGATTTACTTGACAGTGTTTTAGTATTTTTAGGGACAGTCAATGTTTAAAAATCGCATAACTTTGTCAAACATGCCTTAATTTCAATTCAGAAACCGCTCCTGCATTAGTTGTTTGGCGCTTAACAAATCTGCATACCAAATTTTACTTCTTAAGAAATCCAATTATTTTTTAGATTTTTCACAATTTTAACGATGTAACCCCTTTAATTTTTTTGAAAAAATTGGAAACGTTTTTTTTGCTACCTGAGGTGGCCAGAAAGATTCGCCAGTTAATGCTGATCAAGAATATATATGCTTTATAGGGTCGGAAATGGCTCCTTCACTGATTAAAATTATATTTTCCTCTGCAAGATTCATTAAATCGAACGATTTACTTGACAATGTTTTAGTATTTTTAGGGACAGTCAATTTTTAAAAATCGCATAACTTTGTCAAACATGCCTTAATTTTAATTCAGAAACCGCTCCTGTATTAGTTGTTTGGCGCTTAACAAATCTGCATTCCAAATTTTACTTCTTAAGAAATCCAATTATTTTTTACATTTTTTCACAATTTTAACGATGTAACCCCTTTAATATTTTTGGAAAAATTGGAAACGTTTGTTTTGCTACCTGAGGTGGCCAGAAAGATTCGCCAGTTAATGCTGATCAAGAATATATATGCTTTATAGGGTCGGAAATGGCTCCTTCACTGATTAAAATTATATTTTCCTCTGCAAGATTCATTAAATCGAACGATTTACTTGACAATGTTTTAGTATTTTTAGGGACAGTCAATGTTTAAAAATCGCATAACTTTGTCAAACATGCCTTAATTTCAATTCAGAAACCGCTCCTGCATTAGTTCTTTGGCGCTTAACAAATCTGCATACCAAATTTTACTTCTTAAGAAATCCAATTATTTTTTAGATTTTTCACAATTTTAACGATGTAACCCCTTTAATTCTTTTGAAAAAATTGGAAACGTTTGTTTTGCTACCTGAGGTGGCCAGAAAGATTCGCCAGTTAATGCTGATCAAGAATATATATGCTTTATAGGGTCGGAAATGGCTCCTTCACTGATCAAAATTATATTTTCCTCTGCAAGATTCATTAAATCGAACGATTTACTTGACAATGTTTTAGTATTTTTAGGGACAGTCAATGTTTAAAAATCGCATAACTTTGTCAAACATGCCTTAATTTCAATTCAGAAACCGCTCCTGCATTAGTTGTTTGGCGCTTAACAAATCTGCATACCAAATTTTACTTCTTAAGAAATCCAATTATTTTTTAGATTTTTCACAATTTTAACGATGTAACCCCTTTAATTTTTTTGAAAAAAATTGGAAACGTTTGTTTTGCTACCTGAGGTGGCCAGAAAGATTCGCCAGTTAATGCTGATCAAGAATATATATGCTTTATAGGGTCGGAAATGGCTCCTTCACTGATTAAAATTATACTTTCCTCTGCAAGATTCATTAAATCGAACGATTTACTTGACAGTGTTTTAGTATTTTTAGGGACAGTCAATGTTTAAAAATCGCATAACTTTGTCAAACATGCCTTAATTTCAATTCAGAAACCGCTCCTGTATTAGTTGTTTGGCGCTTAACAAATCTGCATACCAAATTTTACTTCCTTAGAAATCCAATTATTTTTTAGATTTTTCACAATTTTAACGATGTAACCCCTTTAATATTTTTGGAAAAATTGGAAACGTTTGTTTTGCTACCTGAGGTGGCCAGAAAGATTCGCCAGTTAATGCTGATCAATAATATATATGCTTTATAGGGTCGGAAATCGCTCCTTCACTGATTAAAATTATATTTTCCTCTGCAAGATTCATTAAATCGAACGATTTACTTGACAATGTTTTAGTATTTTTAGGGACTTTTCCTCTGCAAGATTCATTAAATCGAACGATTTACTTGACAGTGTTTTAGTATTTTTAGGGACAGTCAATGTTTAAAAATTGCATAACTTTGTCAAACATGCCTTAATTTCAATTCAGAAACCGCTCCTGCATTAGTTGTTTGGCGCTTAACAAATCTGCATTCCAAATTTTACTTCTTAAGAAATCCAATTATTTTTTAGATTTTTCACAATTTTAACGATGTAAACCCTTTAATTTTTATGAAAAAATTGGAAACGTTTTTTTTGCTACCTGAGGTGGCCAGAAAGATTCGCCAGTTAATGCTGATCAAGAATATATATGCTTTATAGGGTCGGAAATGGCTCCTTCACTGATTAAAATTATATTTTCCTCTGCAAGATTCATTAAATCGAACGATTTACTTGACAATGTTTTAGTATTTTTAGGGACAGTCAATTTTTAAAAATCGCATAACTTTGTCAAACATGCTTTAATTTTAATTCAGAAACCGCTCCTGTATTAGTTGTTTGGCGCTTAACAAATCTGCATTCCAAATTTTACTTCTTAAGAAATCCAATAATTTTTTACATTTTTTCACAATTTTAACGATGTAACCCCTTTAATATTTTTGGAAAAATTGGAAACGTTTGTTTTGCTACCTGAGGTGGCCAGAAAGATTCGCCAGTTAATGCTGATCAAGAATATATATGCTTTATAGGGTCGGAAATGGCTCCTTCACTGATTAAAATTATATTTTCCTCTGCAAGATTCATTAAATCGAACGATTTACTTGACAATGTTTTAGTATTTTTAGGGACAGTCAATGTTTAAAAATCGCATAACTTTGTCAAACATGCCTTAATTTCAATTCAGAAACCGCTCCTGCATTAGTTGTTTGGCGCTTAACAAATCTGCATTCCAAATTTTACTTCTTAAGAAATCCAATTATTTTTTAGATTTTTCACAATTTTAACGATGTAACCCCTTTAATTCTTATGAAAAAATTGGAAACGTTTTTTTTGCTACCTGAGGTGGCCAGAAAGATTCGCCAGTTAATGCTGATCAATAATATATATGCTTTATAGGGTCGGAATTGGCTCCTTCACTGATCAAAATTATATTTTCCTCTGCAAGATTCATTAAATCGTACGATTTACTTGACAATGTTTTAGTATTTTTAGGGACAGTCAATGTTTAAAAATCGCATAACTTTGTCAAACATGCCTTAATTTCAATTCAGAAACCGCTCCTGCATTAGTTGTTTGGCGCTTAACAAATCTGCATACCAAATTTTACTTCTTAAGAAATCCAATTATTTTTTAGATTTTTCACAATTTTAACGATGTAAACCCTTTAATTTTTTTGAAAAAATTGGAAACGTTTTTTTTGCTACCTGAGGTGGCCAGAAAGATTCGCCAGTTAATGCTGATCAATAATATATATGCTTTATAGGGTCGGAAATGGCTCCTTCACTGATTAAAATTATATTTTCCTCTGCAAGATTCATTAAATCGAACGATTTACTTGACAATGTTTTAGTATTTTTAGGGACAGTCAATTTTTAAAAATCGCATAACTTTGTCAAACATGCCTTAATTTCAATTCAGAAACCGCTCCTGTATTAGTTGTTTGGCGCTTAACAAATCTGCATACAAATTTTACTTCTTAAGAAATCCAATTATTTTTTACATTTTTTCACAATTTTAACGATGTAACCCCTTTAATTTTTTTGAAAAAATTTGAAACGTTTTTTTTGCTACCTGAGGTGGCCAGAAAGATTCGCCAGTTAATGCTGATCAATAATATATATGCTTTATAGGGTCGGAATTGGCTCCTTCACTGATCAAAATTATATTTTCCTCTGCAAGATTCATTAAATCGTACGATTTACTTGACAGTGTTTTAGTATTTTTAGGGACAGTCAATGTTTAAAAATCGCATAACTTTGTCAAACATGCCTTAATTTCAATTCAGAAACCGCTCCTGCATTAGTTGTTTGGCGCTTAACAAATCTGCATTCCAAATTTTACTTCTTAAGAAATCCAATAATTTTTTAGATTTTTCACAATTTTAACGATGTAACCCCTTTAATTTTTTTGAAAAAATTGGAAACGTTTTTTTTGCTACCTGAGGTGGCCAGAAAGATTCGCCAGTTAATGCTGATCAAGAATATATATGCTTTATAGGGTCGGAAATGGCTCCTTCACTGATTAAAATTATATTTTCCTCTGCAAGATTCATTAAATCGAACGATTTACTTGACAATGTTTTAGTATTTTTAGGGACAGTCAATTTTTAAAAATCGCATAACTTTGTCAAACATGCCTTAATTTCAATTCAGAAACCGCTCCTGTATTAGTTGTTTGGCGCTTAACAAATCTGCAACAATTTTACTTCTTAAGAAATCCAATAATTTTTTACATTTTTTCACAATTTTAACGATGTAACCCCTTTAATTTTTTTGAAAAAATTTGAAACGTTTGTTTTGCTACCTGAGGTGGCCAGAAAGATTCGCCGGTTAATGCTGATCAAGAAGATATATGCTTTATAGGGTCGGAAATGGCTCCTTCACTGATTAAAATTATATTTTCCTCTGCAAGATTCATTAAATCGAACGATTTACTTGACAATGTTTTAGTATTTTTAGGGACAGTCAATGTTTAAAAATCGCATAACTTTGTCAAACATGCCTTAATTTCAATTCAGAAACCGCTCCTGCATTAGTTGTTTGGCGCTTAACAAATCTGCATTCCAAATTTTACTTCTTAAGAAATCCAATTATTTTTTAGATTTTTCACAATTTTAACGATGTAACCCCTTTAATATTTTTGGAAAAATTGGAAACGTTTGTTTTGCTACCTGAGGTGGCCAGAAAGATTCGCCAGTTAATGCTGATCAAGAATATATATGCTTTATAGGGTCGGAAATGGCTCCTTCACTGATTAAAATTATATTTTCCTCTGCAAGATTCATTAAATCGAACGATTTACTTGACAATGTTTTAGTATTTTTAGGGACAGTCAATGTTTAAAAATCGCATAACTTTGTCAAACATGCCTTAATTTCAATTCAGAAACCGCTCCTGTATTAGTTGTTTGGCGCTTAACAAATCTGCATACCAAATTTTACTTCCTTAGAAATCCAATTATTTTTTAGATTTTTCACAATTTTAACGATGTAACCCCTTTAATATTTTTGGAAAAATTGGAAACGTTTGTTTTGCTACCTGAGGTGGCCAGAAAGATTCGCCAGTTAATGCTGATCAAGAATATATATGCTTTATAGGGTCGGAAATGGCTCCTTCACTGATTAAAATTATATTTTCCTCTGCAAGATTCATTAAATCGAACGATTTATTTTCCTCTGCAAGATTCATTAAATCGAACGATTTACTTGACAATGTTTTAGTATTTTTAGGGACAGTCAATGTTTAAAAATCGCATAACTTTGTCAAACATGCCTTAATTTCAATTCAGAAACCGCTCCTGCATTAGTTGTTTGGCGCTTAACAAATCTGCATTCCAAATTTTACTTCTTAAGAAATCCAATTATTTTTTAGATTTTTCACAATTTTAACGATGTAAACCCTTTAATTTTTTTGAAAAAATTGGAAACGTTTGTTTTGCTACCTGAGGTGGCCAGAAAGATTCGCCAGTTAATGCTGATCAAGAATATATATGCTTTATAGGGTCGGAAATGGCTCCTTCACTGATTAAAATTATATTTTCCTCTGCAAGATTCATTAAATCGAACGATTTACTTGACAATGTTTTAGTATTTTTAGGGACAGTCAATTTTTAAAAATCGCATAACTTTGTCAAACATGCCTTAATTTTAATTCAGAAACCGCTCCTGTATTAGTTGTTTGGCGCTTAACAAATCTGCATTCCAAATTTTACTTCTTAAGAAATCCAATAATTTTTTACATTTTTTCACAATTTTAACGATGTAACCCCTTTAATTTTTTTGAAAAAATTGGAAACGTTTGTTTTGCTACCTGAGGTGGCCAGAAAGATTCGCCAGTTAATGCTGATCAAGAATATATATGCTTTATAGGGTCGGAAATGGCTCCTTCACTGATTAAAATTATATTTTCCTCTGCAAGATTCATTAAATCGAACGATTTACTTGACAATGTTTTAGTATTTTTAGGGACAGTCAATGTTTAAAAATCGCATAACTTTGTCAAACATGCCTTAATTTCAATTCAGAAACCGCTCCTGTATTAGTTGTTTGGCGCTTAACAAATCTGCATACCAAATTTTACTTCCTAAGAAATCCAATTATTTTTTAGATTTTTCACAATTTTAACGATGTAACCCCTTTAATATTTTTGGAAAAATTGGAAACGTTTGTTTTGCTACCTGAGGTGGCCAGAAAGATTCGCCAGTTAATGCTGATCAAGAATATATATGCTTTATAGGGTCGGAAATGGCTCCTTCACTGATTAAAATTATATTTTCCTCTGCAAGATTCATTAAATCGAACGATTTACTTGACAGTGTTTTAGTATTTTTAGGGACAGTCAATGTTTAAAAATAACTTTGTCAAACATGCCTTAATTTCAATTCAGAAACCGCTCCTGCATTAGTTGTTTGGCGCTTAACAAATCTGCATTCCAAATTTTACTTCTTAAGAAATCCAATTATTTTTTAGATTTTTCACAATTTTAACGATGTAAACCCTTTAATTTTTATGAAAAAATTGGAAACGTTTGTTTTGCTACCTGAGGTGGCCAGAAAGATTCGCCAGTTAATGCTGATCAATAATATATATGCTTTATAGGGTCGGAAATCGCTCCTTCACTGATTAAAATTATATTTTCCTCTGCAAGATTCATTAAATCGAACGATTTACTTGACAGTGTTTTAGTATTTTTAGGGACAGTAAATGTTTAAACATCGCATAACTTTGTCAAACATGCCTTAATTTCAATTCAGAAACCGCTCCTGTATTAGTTGTTTGGCGCTTAACAAATCTGCATACCAAATTTTACTTCCTAAGAAATCCAATTATTTTTTAGATTTTTCACAATTTTAACGATGTAACCCCTTTAATATTTTTGGAAAAATTGGAAACGTTTGTTTTGCTACCTGAGGTGGCCAGAAAGATTCGCCAGTTAATGCTGATCAAGAATATATATGCTTTATAGGGTCGGAAATGGCTCCTTCACTGATTAAAATTATATTTTCCTCTGCAAGATTCATTAAATCGAACGATTTACTTGACAATGTTTTAGTATTTTTAGGGACAGTCAATTTTTAAAAATCACATAACTTTGTCAAACATGCCTTAACTTTAATTCAGAAACCGTTCCTGTATTAGTTGTTTGGCGCTTAACAAATCTGCATACCAAATTTTACTTCTTAAGAAATCCAATTATTTTTTAGATTTTTCACAATTTTAACGATGTAACCCCTTCAATATTTTTGGAAAAATTGGAAACGTTTGTTTTGCTACCTGAGGTGGCCAGAAAGATTCGCCAGTTAATGCTGATCAAGAATATATATGCTTTATAGGGTCGGAATTGGCTCCTTCACTGATTAAAATTATATTTTCCTCTGCAAGATTCATTAAATCGAACGATTTACTTGACAATGTTTTAGTATTTTTAGGGACAGTCAATGTTTAAAAATCGCATAACTTTGTCAAACATGCCTTAATTTCAATTCAGAAACCGCTCCTGCATTAGTTGTTTGGCGCTTAACAAATCTGCATTCCAAATTTTACTTCTTAAGAAATCCAATTATTTTTTAGATTTTTCACAATTTTAACGATGTAACCCCTTTAATATTTTTGGAAAAATTGGAAACGTTTTTTTTGCTACCTGAGGTGGCCAGAAAGATTCGCCAGTTAATGCTGATCAATAATATATATGCTTTATAGGGTCGGAAATGGCTCCTTCACTGATCAAAATTATATTTTCCTCTGCAAGATTCATTAAATCGAACGATTTACTTGACAATGTTTTAGTATTTTTAGGGACAGTCAATGTTTAAAAATCGCATAACTTTGTCAAACATGCCTTAATTTCAATTCAGAAACCGCTCCTGCATTAGTTGTTTGGCGCTTAACAAATCTGCATTCCAAATTTTACTTCTTAAGAAATCCAATAATTTTTTACATTTTTTCACAATTTTAACGATGTAACCCCTTTAATTTTTTTGAAAAAATTGGAAACGTTTGTTTTGCTACCTGAGGTGGCCAGAAAGATTCGCCAGTTAATGCTGATCAAGAATATATATGCTTTATAGGGTCGGAAATGGCTCCTTCACTGATTAAAATTATATTTTCCTCTGCAAGATTCATTAAATCGAACGATTTACTTGACAATGTTTTAGTATTTTTAGGGACAGTCAATGTTTAAAAATCGCATAACTTTGTCAAACATGCCTTAATTTCAATTCAGAAACCGCTCCTGCATTAGTTGTTTGGCGCTTAACAAATCTGCATACCAAATTTTACTTCTTAAGAAATCGAATTATTTTTTAGATTTTTCACAATTTTAACGATGTAACCCCTTTAATATTTTTGGAAAAATTGGAAACGTTTGTTTTGCTACCTGAGGTGGCCAGAAAGATTCGCCAGTTAATGCTGATCAAGAATATATATGCTTTATAGGGTCGGAAATGGCTCCTTCACTGATTAAAATTATATTTTCCTCTGCAAGATTCATTAAATCGAACGATTTACTTGACAGTGTTTTAGTATTTTTAGGGACAGTCAATATTTAAACATCGCATAACTTTGTCAAACATGCCTTAATTTCAATTCAGAAACCGCTCCTGTATTAGTTGTTTGGCGCTTAACAAATCTGCATACCAAATTTTACTTCCTAAGAAATCCAATTATTTTTTAGATTTTTCACAATTTTAACGATGTAACCCCTTTAATATTTTTGGAAAAATTGGAAACGTTTTTTTTTGCTACCTGAGGTGGCCAGAAAGATTCGCCAGTTAATGCTGATCAAGAATATATATGCTTTATAGGGTCGGAAATGGCTCCTTCACTGATTAAAATTATATTTTCCTCTGCAAGATTCATTAAATCGAACGATTTACTTGACAGTGTTTTAGTATTTTTAGGGACAGTCAATGTTTAAACATCGCATAACTTTGTCAAACATGCCTTAATTTCAATTCAGAAACCGCTCCTGTATTAGTTGTTTGGCGCTTAACAAATCTGCATACCAAATTTTACTTCCTAAGAAATCCAATTATTTTTTAGATTTTTCACAATTTTAACGATGTAACCCCTTTAATATTTTTGGAAAAATTGGAAACGTTTGTTTTGCTACCTGAGGTGGCCAGAAAGATTCGCCAGTTAATGCTGATCAAGAATATATATGCTTTATAGGGTCGGAAATGGCTCCTTCACTGATTAAAATTATATTTTCCTCTGCAAGATTCATTAAATCGAACGATTTACTTGACAATGTTTTAGTATTTTTAGGGACAGTCAAGTTTTAAAAATCACATAACTTTGTCAAACATGCCTTAACTTTAATTCAGAAACCGCTCCTGTATTAGTTGTTTGGCGCTTAACAAATCTGCATACCAAATTTTACTTCCTAAGAAATCCAATTATTTTTTAGATTTTTCACAATTTTAACGATGTAACCCCTTTTATATTTTTGGAAAAATTGGAAACGTTTGTTTTGCTACCTGAGGTGGCCAGAAAGATTCGCCAGTTAATGCTGATCAATAATATATATGCTTTATAGGGTCGGAAATGGCTCCTTCACTGATTAAAATTATATTTTCCTCTGCAAGATTCATTAAATCGAACGATTTACTTGACAATGTTTTAGTATTTTTAGGGACAGTCAATTTTTAAAAATCACATAACTTTGTCAAACATGCCTTAACTTTAATTCAGAAACCGCTCCTGTATTAGTTGTTTGGCGCTTAACAAATCTGCATACCAAATTTTACTTCCAAAGAAATCCAATTATTTTTTAGATTTTTCACAATTTTAACGATGTAACCCCTTTTATATTTTTGGAAAAATTGGAAACGTTTGTTTTGCTACCTGAGGTGGCCAGAAAGATTCGCCAGTTAATGCTGATCAATAATATATATGCTTTATAGGGTCGGAAATGGCTCCTTCACTGATTAAAATTATATTTTCCTCTGCAAGATTCATTAAATCGAACGATTTACTTGACAATGTTTTAGTATTTTTAGGGACAGTCAATGTTTAAAAATCGCATAACTTTGTCAAACATGCCTTAATTTCAATTCAGAAACCGCTCCTGCATTAGTTGTTTGGTGCTTAACAAATCTGCATTCCAAATTTTACTTCTTAAGAAATCCAATTATTTTTTAGATTTTTCACAATTTTAACGATGTAACCCCTTTAATATTTTTGGAAAAATTGGAAACGTTTGTTTTTCTACCTGAGGTAGAAACCAGTTAATGCTGATCAAGAATATATATGCTTTATAGGGTCGGAAATGGCTCCTTCACTGATTAAAATTATATTTTCCTCTGCAAGATTCATTAAATCGAACGATTTACTTCACAGTGTTTTAGTATTTTTAGGGACAGTCAATGTTTAAACATCGCATAACTTTGTCAAACATGCCTTAATTTCAATTCAGAAACCGCTCCTGCATTAGTTGTTTGGCGCTTAACAAATCTGCATACCAAATTTTACTTCTTAAGAAATCCAATTATTTTTTAGATTTTTCACAATTTTAACGATGTAACCCCTTTAATATTTTTGGAAAAATTGGAAACGTTTGTTTTGCTACCTGAGGTGGCCAGAAAGATTCGCCAGTTAATGCTGATCAAGAATATATATGCTTTATAGGGTCGGAAATGGCTCCTTCACTGATTAAAATTATATTTTCCTCTGCAAGATTCATTAAATCGAACGATTTACTTGACAGTGTTTTAGTATTTTTAGGGACAGTCAATTTTTAAAAATCGCATAACTTTGTCAAACATGCCTTAATTTTAATTCAGAAACCGCTCCTGTATTAGTTGTTTGGCGCTTAACAAATCTGCAAATTTTACTTCTTAAGAAATCCAATAATTTTTTACATTTTTTCACAATTTTAACGATGTAACCCCTTTAATTTTTTTTGAAAAAATTGGAAACGTTTGTTTTGCTACCTGAGGTGGCCAGAAAGATTCGCCAGTTAATGCTGATCAAGAAGATATATGCTTTATAGGGTCGGAAATGGCTCCTTCACTGATTAAAATTATATTTTCCTCTGCAAGATTCATTAAATCGAACGATTTACTTGACAATGTTTTAGTATTTTTAGGGACAGTCAATGTTTAAAAATCGCATAACTTTGTCAAACATGCCTTAATTTCAATTCAGAAACCGCTCCTGCATTAGTTGTTTGGCGCTTAACAAATCTGCATTCCAAATTTTACTTCTTAAGAAATCCAATTATTTTTTAGATTTTTCACAATTTTAACGATGTAACCCCTTTAATATTTTTGGAAAAATTGGAAACGTTTGTTTTGCTACCTGAGGTGGCCAGAAAGATTCGCCAGTTAATGCTGATCAAGAATATATATGCTTTATAGGGTCGGAAATGGCTCCTTCACTGATTAAAATTATATTTTCCTCTGCAAGATTCATTAAATCGAACGATTTACTTGACAGTGTTTTAGTATTTTTAGGGACAGTCAATGTTTAAAAATCGCATAACTTTGTCAAACATGCCTTAATTTCAATTCAGAAACCGCTCCTGTATTAGTTGTTTGGCGCTTAACAAATCTGCATACCAAATTTTACTTCTTAAGAAATGCAATTATTTTTTAGATTTTTCACAATTTTAACGATGTAACCCCTTCAATATTTTTGGAAAAATTGGAAACGTTTGTTTTGCTACCTGAGGTGGCCAGAAAGATTTGCCAGTTAATGCTGATCAAGAATATATATGCTTTATAGGGTCGGAATTGGCTCCTTCACTGATCAAAATTATATTTTCCTCTGCAAGATTCATTAAATCGAACGATTTACTTGACAGTGTTTTAGTATTTTTAGGGACAGTCAATGTTTAAAAATCGCATAACTTTGTCAAACATGCCTTAATTTCAATTCAGAAACCGCTCCTGCATTAGTTGTTTGGCGCTTAACAAATCTGCATTCCAAATTTTACTTCTTAAGAAATCCAATTATTTTTTAGATTTTTCACAATTTTAACGATGTAAACCCTTTAATTTTTATGAAAAAATTGGAAACGTTTTTTTTGCTACCTGAGGTGGCCAGAAAGATTCGCCAGTTAATGCTGATCAATAATATATATGCTTTATAGGGTCGGAAATCGCTCCTTCACTGATTAAAATTATATTTTCCTCTGCAAGATTCATTAAATCGAACGATTTACTTGACAGTGTTTTAGTATTTTTAGGGACAGTCGATGTTTAAACATCGCATAACTTTGTCAAACATGCCTTAATTTCAATTCAGAAACCGCTCCTGTATTAGTTGTTTGGCGCTTAACAAATCTGCATACCAAATTTTACTTCCTAAGAAATCCAATTATTTTTTAGATTTTTCACAATTTTAACGATGTAACCCCTTTAATATTTTTGGAAAAATTGGAAACGTTTGTTTTGCTACCTGAGGTGGCCAGAAAGATTCGCCAGTTAATGCTGATCAAGAATATATATGCTTTATAGGGTCGGAAATGGCTCCTTCACTGATTAAAATTATATTTTCCTCTGCAAGATTCATTAAATCGAACGATTTACTTGACAATGTTTTAGTATTTTTAGGGACAGTCAATTTTTAAAAATCGCATAACTTTGTCAAACATGCCTTAATTTCAATTCAGAAACCGCTCCTGCATTAGTTGTTTGGCGCTTAACAAATCTGCATACCAAATTTTACTTCTTAAGAAATCCAATTATTTTTTAGATTTTTCACAATTGTAACGATGTAACCCCTTTAATTTTTTTGAAAAAATTGGAAACGTTTGTTTTGCTACCTGAGGTGGCCAGAAAGATTCGCCAGTTAATGCTGATCAATAATATATATGCTTTATAGGGTCGGAAATGGCTCCTTCACTGATTAAAATTATATTTTCCTCTGCAAGATTCATTAAATCGAACGATTTACTTGACAGTGTTTTAGTATTTTTAGGGACAGTCAATGTTTAAAAATCGCATAACTTTGTCAAACATGCCTTAATTTCAATTCAGAAACCGCTCCTGCATTAGTTGTTTGGCGCTTAACAAATCTGCATTCCAAATTTTACTTCTTAAGAAATCCAATTATTTTTTAGATTTTTCACAATTTTAACGATGTAAACCCTTTAATTCTTATGAAAAAATTGGAAACGTTTTTTTTGCTACCTGAGGTGGCCAGAAAGATTCGCCAGTTAATGCTGATCAAGAATATATATGCTTTATAGGGTCGGAATTGGCTCCTTCACTGATCAAAATTATATTTTCCTCTGCAAGATTCATTAAATCGAACGATTTACTTGACAGTGTTTTAGTATTTTTAGGGACAGTCAATGTTTAAAAATCGCATAACTTTGTCAAACATGCCTTAATTTCAATTCAGAAACCGCTCCTGCATTAGTTGTTTGGCGCTTAACAAATCTGCATTCCAAATTTTACTTCTTAAGAAATCCAATTATTTTTTAGATTTTTCACAATTTTAACGATGTAAACCCTTTAATTTTTATGAAAAAAATTGGAAACGTTTTTTTTGCTACCTGAGGTGGCCAGAAAGATTCGCCAGTTAATGCTGATCAATAATATATATGCTTTATAGGGTCGGAAATGGCTCCTTCACTGATTAAAATTATATTTTCCTCTGCAAGATTCATTAAATCGAACGATTTACTTGACAATGTTTTAGTATTTTTAGGGACAGTCAATTTTTAAAAATCGCATAACTTTGTCAAACATGCCTTAATTTTAATTCAGAAACCGCTCCTGTATTAGTTGTTTGGCGCTTAACAAATCTGCAAATTTTACTTCTTAAGAAATCCAATAATTTTTTACATTTTTTTCACAATTTTAACGATGTAACCCCTTTAATTTTTTTGAAAAAATTGGAAACGTTTGTTTTGCTACCTGAGGTGGCCAGAAAGATTCGCCAGTTAATGCTGATCAAGAATATATATGCTTTATAGGGTCGGAAATGGCTCCTTCACTGATTAAAATTATATTTTCCTCTGCAAGATTCATTAAATCGAACGATTTACTTGACAATGTTTTAGTATTTTTAGGGACAGTCAATGTTTAAAAATCGCATAACTTTGTCAAACATGCCTTAATTTCAATTCAGAAACCGCTCCTGCATTAGTTGTTTGGCGCTTAACAAATCTGCATTCCAAATTTTACTTCTTAAGAAATCCAATTATTTTTTAGATTTTTCACAATTTTAACGATGTAAACCCTTTAATTTTTATGAAAAAAATTGGAAACGTTTTTTTTGCTACCTGAGGTGGCCAGAAAGATTCGCCAGTTAATGCTGATCAATAATATATATGCTTTATAGGGTCGGAAATGGCTCCTTCACTGATTAAAATTATATTTTCCTCTGCAAGATTCATTAAATCGAACGATTTACTTGACAGTGTTTTAGTATTTTTAGGGACAGTCAATGTTTAAACATCGCATAACTTTGTCAAACATGCCTTAATTTCAATTCAGAAACCGCTCCTGCATTAGTTGTTTGGCGCTTAACAAATCTGCATTCCAAATTTTACTTCTTAAGAAATCCAATTATTTTTTAGATTTTTCACAATTTTAACGATGTAAACCCTTTAATTCTTATGAAAAAATTGGAAACGTTTTTTTGCTACCTGAGGTGGCCAGAAAGATTCGCCAGTTTATGCTGATCAATAATATATATGCTTTATAGGGTCGGAAATGGCTCCTTCACTGATTAAAATTATATTTTCCTCTGCAAGATTCATTAAATCGAACGATTTACTTGACAGTGTTTTAGTATTTTTAGGGACAGTCAATGTTTAAACATCGCATAACTTTGTCAAACATGCCTTAATTTCAATTCAGAAACCGCTCCTGCATTAGTTGTTTGGCGCTTAACAAATCTGCATTCCAAATTTTACTTCTTAAGAAATCCAATTATTTTTTAGATTTTTCACAATTTTAACCCTTTAATTCTTATGAAAAAATTGGAAACGTTTTTTTTTGCTACCTGAGGTGGCCAGAAAGATTCGCCAGTTAATGCTGATCAATAATATATATGCTTTATAGGGTCGGAAATGGCTCCTTCACTGATTAAAATTATATTTTCCTCTGCAAGATTCATTAAATCGAACGATTTACTTGACAATGTTTTAGTATTTTTAGGGACAGTCAATTTTTAAAAATCGCATAACTTTGTCAAACATGCCTTAATTTTAATTCAGAAACCGCTCCTGTATTAGTTGTTTGGCGCTTAACAAATCTGCAAATTTTACTTCTTAAGAAATCCAATAATTTTTTACATTTTTTCACAATTTTAACGATGTAACCCCTTTAATTTTTTTGAAAAAATTGGAAACGTTTGTTTTGCTACCTGAGGTGGCCAGAAAGATTCGCCGGTTAATGCTGATCAAGAATATATATGCTTTATAGGGTCGGAAATGGCTCCTTCACTGATTAAAATTATATTTTCCTCTGCAAGATTCATTAAATCGAACGATTTACTTGACAATGTTTTAGTATTTTTAGGGACAGTCAATGTTTAAAAATCGCATAACTTTGTCAAACATGCCTTAATTTCAATTCAGAAACCGCTCCTGCATTAGTTGTTTGGCGCTTAACAAATCTGCATTCCAAATTTTACTTCTTAAGAAATCCAATTATTTTTTAGATTTTTCACAATTTTAACGATGTAAACCCTTTAATTTTTTTGAAAAAAATTGGAAACGTTTTTTTTGCTACCTGAGGTGGCCAGAAAGATTCGCCAGTTAATGCTGATCAATAATATATATGCTTTATAGGGTCGGAAATGGCTCCTTCACTGATTAAAATTATATTTTCCTCTGCAAGATTCATTAAATCGAACGATTTACTTGACAGTGTTTTAGTATTTTTAGGGACAGTCAATGTTTAAACATCGCATAACTTTGTCAAACATGCCTTAATTTCAATTCAGAAACCGCTCCTGCATTAGTTGTTTGGCGCTTAACAAATCTGCATTCCAAATTTTACTTCTTAAGAAATCCAATTATTTTTTAGATTTTTCACAATTTTAACGATGTAAACCCTTTAATTCTTATGAAAAAATTGGAAACGTTTTTTTTGCTACCTGAGGTGGCCAGAAAGATTCGCCAGTTAATGCTGATCAATAATATATATGCTTTATAGGGTCGGAATTGGCTCCTTCACTGATCAAAATTATATTTTCCTCTGCAAGATTCATTAAATCGAACGATTTACTTGACAGTGTTTTAGTATTTTTAGGGACAGTCAATGTTTAAAAATCGCATAACTTTGTCAAACATGCCTTAATTTCAATTCAGAAACCGCTCCTGCATTAGTTGTTTGGCGCTTAACAAATCTGCATTCCAAATTTTACTTCTTAAGAAATCCAATTATTTTTTAGATTTTTCACAATTTTAACGATGTAAACCCTTTAATTTTTATGAAAAAAATTGGAAACGTTTTTTTTGCTACCTGAGGTGGCCAGAAAGATTCGCCAGTTAATGCTGATCAATAATATATATGCTTTATAGGGTCGGAAATGGCTCCTTCACTGATTAAAATTATATTTTCCTCTGCAAGATTCATTAAATCGAACGATTTACTTGACAGTGTTTTAGTATTTTTAGGGACAGTCAATGTTTAAACATCGCATAACTTTGTCAAACATGCCTTAATTTCAATTCAGAAACCGCTCCTGTATTAGTTGTTTGGCGCTTAACAAATCTGCATACCAAATTTTACTTCCTAAGAAATCCAATTATTTTTTAGATTTTTCACAATTTTAACGATGTAACCCCTTTAATATTTTTGGAAAAATTGGAAACGTTTGTTTTGCTACCTGAGGTGGCCAGAAAGATTCGCCAGTTAATGCTGATCAAGAATATATATGCTTTATAGGGTCGGAAATGGCTCCTTCACTGATTAAAATTATATTTTCCTCTGCAAGATTCATTAAATCGAACGATTTACTTGACAATGTTTTAGTATTTTTAGGGACAGTCAATTTTTAAAAATCGCATAACTTTGTCAAACATGCCTTAATTTCAATTCAGAAACCGCTCCTGTATTAGTTGTTTGGCGCTTAACAAATCTGCACCAATTTTACTTCTTAAGAAATCCAATAATTTTTTACATTTTTTCACAATTTTAACGATGTAACCCCTTTAATTTTTTTGAAAAAATTGGAAACGTTTGTTTTGCTACCTGAGGTGGCCAGAAAGATTCGCCAGTTAATGCTGATCAAGAATATATATGCTTTATAGGGTCGGAAATGGCTCCTTCACTGATTAAAATTATATTTTCCTCTGCAAGATTCATTAAATCGAACGATTTACTTGACAATGTTTTAGTATTTTTAGGGACAGTCAATGTTTAAAAATCGCATAACTTTGTCAAACATGCCTTAATTTCAATTCAGAAACCGCTCCTGCATTAGTTGTTTGGCGCTTAACAAATCTGCATTCCAAATTTTACTTCTTAAGAAATCCAATTATTTTTTAGATTTTTCACAATTTTAACGATGTAAACCCTTTAATTTTTATGAAAAAAATTGGAAACGTTTTTTTTGCTACCTGAGGTGGCCAGAAAGATTCGCCAGTTAATGCTGATCAATAATATATATGCTTTATAGGGTCGGAAATGGCTCCTTCACTGATTAAAATTATATTTTCCTCTGCAAGATTCATTAAATCGAACGATTTACTTGACAGTGTTTTAGTATTTTTAGGGACAGTCAATGTTTAAACATCGCATAACTTTGTCAAACATGCCTTAATTTCAATTCAGAAACCGCTCCTGCATTAGTTGTTTGGCGCTTAACAAATCTGCATTCCAAATTTTACTTCTTAAGAAATCGAATTATTTTTTAGATTTTTCACAATTTTAACGATGTAAACCCTTTAATTTTTATGAAAAAAATTGGAAACGTTTTTTTTGCTACCTGAGGTGGCCAGAAAGATTCGCCAGTTAATGCTGATCAATAATATATATGCTTTATAGGGTCGGAAATGGCTCCTTCACTGATTAAAATTATATTTTCCTCTGCAAGATTCATTAAATCGAACGATTTACTTGACAGTGTTTTAGTATTTTTAGGGACAGTCAATGTTTAAACATCGCATAACTTTGTCAAACATGCCTTAATTTCAATTCAGAAACCGCTCCTGTATTAGTTGTTTGGCGCTTAACAAATCTGCATACCAAATTTTACTTCCTAAGAAATCCAATTATTTTTTAGATTTTTCACAATTTTAACGATGTAACCCCTTTAATATTTTTGGAAAAATTGGAAACGTTTGTTTTGCTACCTGAGGTGGCCAGAAAGATTCGCCAGTTAATGCTGATCAAGAATATATATGCTTTATAGGGTCGGAAATGGCTCCTTCACTGATTAAAATTATATTTTCCTCTGCAAGATTCATTAAATCGAACGATTTACTTGACAATGTTTTAGTATTTTTAGGGACAGTCAATTTTTAAAAATCGCATAACTTTGTCAAACATGCCTTAATTTTAATTCAGAAACCGCTCCTGTATTAGTTGTTTGGCGCTTAACAAATCTGCAAATTTTACTTCCTAAGAAATCCAATTATTTTTTAGATTTTTCACAATTTTAACGATGTAACCCCTTTAATATTTTTGGAAAAATTGGAAACGTTTGTTTTGCTACCTGAGGTGGCCAGAAAGATTCGCCAGTTAATGCTGATCAAGAATATATATGCTTTATAGGGTCGGAAATGGCTCCTTCACTGATTAAAATTATATTTTCCTCTGCAAGATTCATTAAATCGAACGATTTACTTGACAATGTTTTAGTATTTTTAGGGACAGTCAATGTTTAAAAATCGCATAACTTTGTCAAACATGCCTTAATTTCAATTCAGAAACCGCTCCTGCATTAGTTGTTTGGCGCTTAACAAATCTGCATTCCAAATTTTACTTCTTAAGAAATCCAATTATTTTTTAGATTTTTCACAATTTTAACGATGTAAACCCTTTAATTTTTATGAAAAAAATTGGAAACGTTTTTTTTGCTACCTGAGGTGGCCAGAAAGATTCGCCAGTTAATGCTGATCAATAATATATATGCTTTATAGGGTCGGAAATGGCTCCTTCACTGATTAAAATTATATTTTCCTCTGCAAGATTCATTAAATCGAACGATTTACTTGACAGTGTTTTAGTATTTTTAGGGACAGTCAATGTTTAAACATCGCATAACTTTGTCAAACATGCCTTAATTTCAATTCAGAAACCGCTCCTGCATTAGTTGTTTGGCGCTTAACAAATCTGCATTCCAAATTTTACTTCTTAAGAAATCGAATTATTTTTTAGATTTTTCACAATTTTAACGATGTAAACCCTTTAATTTTTATGAAAAAAATTGGAAACGTTTTTTTTGCTACCTGAGGTGGCCAGAAAGATTCGCCAGTTAATGCTGATCAATAATATATATGCTTTATAGGGTCGGAAATGGCTCCTTCACTGATTAAAATTATATTTTCCTCTGCAAGATTCATTAAATCGAACGATTTACTTGACAGTGTTTTAGTATTTTTAGGGACAGTCAATGTTTAAACATCGCATAACTTTGTCAAACATGCCTTAATTTCAATTCAGAAACCGCTCCTGTATTAGTTGTTTGGCGCTTAACAAATCTGCATACCAAATTTTACTTCCTAAGAAATCCAATTATTTTTTAGATTTTTCACAATTTTAACGATGTAACCCCTTTAATATTTTTGGAAAAATTGGAAACGTTTGTTTTGCTACCTGAGGTGGCCAGAAAGATTCGCCAGTTAATGCTGATCAAGAATATATATGCTTTATAGGGTCGGAAATGGCTCCTTCACTGATTAAAATTATATTTTCCTCTGCAAGATTCATTAAATCGAACGATTTACTTGACAATGTTTTAGTATTTTTAGGGACAGTCAATTTTTAAAAATCGCATAACTTTGTCAAACATGCCTTAATTTTAATTCAGAAACCGCTCCTGTATTAGTTGTTTGGCGCTTAACAAATCTGCAAATTTTACTTCTTAAGAAATCCAATAATTTTTTACATTTTTTCACAATTTTAACGATGTAACCCCTTTAATTTTTTTGAAAAAATTGGAAACGTTTGTTTTGCTACCTGAGGTGGCCAGAAAGATTCGCCAGCTAATGCTGATCAAGAATATATATGCTTTATAGGGTCGGAAATGGCTCCTTCACTGATTAAAATTATATTTTCCTCTGCAAGATTCATTAAATCGAACGATTTACTTGACAGTGTTTTAGTATTTTTAGGGACAGTCAATGTTTAAACATCGCATAACTTTGTCAAACATGCCTTAATTTCAATTCAGAAACCGCTCCTGTATTAGTTGTTTGGCGCTTAACAAATCTGCATACCAAATTTTACTTCCTAAGAAATCCAATTATTTTTTAGATTTTTCACAATTTTAACGATGTAACCCCTTTAATATTTTTGGAAAAATTGGAAACGTTTGTTTTGCTACCTGAGGTGGCCAGAAAGATTCGCCGGTTAATGCTGATCAAGAATATATATGCTTTATAGGGTCGGAAATGGCTCCTTCACTGATTAAAATTATATTTTCCTCTGCAAGATTCATTAAATCGAACGATTTACTTGACAATGTTTTAGTATTTTTAGGGACAGTCAATGTTTAAAAATCGCATAACTTTGTCAAACATGCCTTAATTTCAATTCAGAAACCGCTCCTGCATTAGTTGTTTGGCGCTTAACAAATCTGCATTCCAAATTTTACTTCTTAAGAAATCCAATTATTTTTTAGATTTTTCACAATTTTAACGATGTAACCCCTTTAATATTTTTGGAAAAATTGGAAACGTTTGTTTTGCTACCTGAGGTGGCCAGAAAGATTCGCCGGTTAATGCTGATCAAGAATATATATGCTTTATAGGGTCGGAAATGGCTCCTTCACTGATTAAAATTATATTTTCCTCTGCAAGATTCATTAAATCGAACGATTTACTTGACAATGTTTTAGTATTTTTAGGGACAGTCAATGTTTAAAAATCGCATAACTTTGTCAAACATGCCTTAATTTTAATTCAGAAACCGCTCCTGTATTAGTTGTTTGGCGCTTAACAAATCTGCAAATTTTACTTCTTAAGAAATATAATAATTTTTTACATTTTTTCACAATTTTAACGATGTAACCCCTTTAATTTTTTTGAAAAAATTGGAAACGTTTGTTTTGCTACCTGAGGTGGCCAGAAAGATTCGCCGGTTAATGCTGATCAAGAATATATATGCTTTATAGGGTCGGAAATGGCTCCTTCACTGATTAAAATTATATTTTCCTCTGCAAGATTCATTAAATCGAACGATTTACTTGACAGTGTTTTAGTATTTTTAGGGACAGTCAATTTTTAAAAATCGCATAACTTTGTCAAACATGCCTTAATTTTAATTCAGAAACCGCTCCTGTATTAGTTGTTTGGCGCTTAACAAATCTGCATACCAAATTTTACTTCTTAAGAAATCCAATTATTTTTTATATTTTTCACAATTTTAACGATGTAACCCCTTTAATATTTTTGGAAAAATTGGAAACGTTTGTTTTGCTACCTGAGGTGGCCAGAAAGATTCGCCAGTTAATGCTGATCAATAATATATATGCTTTATAGGGTCGGAAATGGCTCCTTCACTGATTAAAATTATACTTTCCTCTGCAAGATTCATTAAATCGAACGATTTACTTCACAGTGTTTTAGTATTTTTAGGGACAGTCAATGTTTAAACATCGCATAACTTTGTCAAACATGCCTTAATTTCAATTCAGAAACCGCTCCTGCATTAGTTGTTTGGCGCTTAACAAATCTGCATTCCAAATTTTACTTCTTAAGAAATCCAATTATTTTTTAGATTTTTCACAATTTTAACGATGTAACCCCTTTAATATTTTTGGAAAAATTGGAAACGTTTGTTTTGCTACCTGAGGTGGCCAGAAAGATTCGCCGGTTAATGCTGATCAAGAATATATATGCTTTATAGGGTCGGAAATGGCTCCTTCACTGATTAAAATTATATTTTCCTCTGCAAGATTCATTAAATCGAACGATTTACTTGACAATGTTTTAGTATTTTTAGGGACAGTCAATGTTTAAAAATCGCATAACTTTGTCAAACATGCCTTAATTTTAATTCAGAAACCGCTCCTGTATTAGTTGTTTGGCGCTTAACAAATCTGCAAATTTTACTTCTTAAGAAATATAATAATTTTTTACATTTTTTCACAATTTTAACGATGTAACCCCTTTAATTTTTTTGAAAAAATTGGAAACGTTTGTTTTGCTACCTGAGGTGGCCAGAAAGATTCGCCGGTTAATGCTGATCAAGAATATATATGCTTTATAGGGTCGGAAATGGCTCCTTCACTGATTAAAATTATATTTTCCTCTGCAAGATTCATTAAATCGAACGATTTACTTGACAATGTTTTAGTATTTTTAGGGACAGTCAATGTTTAAAAATCGCATAACTTTGTCAAACATGCCTTAATTTTAATTCAGAAACCGCTCCTGTATTAGTTGTTTGGCGCTTAACAAATCTGCAAATTTTACTTCTTAAGAAATATAATAATTTTTTACATTTTTTCACAATTTTAACGATGTAACCCCTTTAATTTTTTTGAAAAAATTGGAAACGTTTGTTTTGCTACCTGAGGTGGCCAGAAAGATTCGCCGGTTAATGCTGATCAAGAATATATATGCTTTATAGGGTCGGAAATGGCTCCTTCACTGATTAAAATTATATTTTCCTCTGCAAGATTCATTAAATCGAACGATTTACTTGACAGTGTTTTAGTATTTTTAGGGACAGTCAATTTTTAAAAATCGCATAACTTTGTCAAACATGCCTTAATTTTAATTCAGAAACCGCTCCTGTATTAGTTGTTTGGCGCTTAACAAATCTGCATACCAAATTTTACTTCTTAAGAAATCCAATTATTTTTTATATTTTTCACAATTTTAACGATGTAACCCCTTTAATATTTTTGGAAAAATTGGAAACGTTTGTTTTGCTACCTGAGGTGGCCAGAAAGATTCGCCAGTTAATGCTGATCAATAATATATATGCTTTATAGGGTCGGAAATGGCTCCTTCACTGATTAAAATTATATTTTCCTCTGCAAGATTCATTAAATCGAACGATTTACTTCACAGTGTTTTAGTATTTTTAGGGACAGTCAATGTTTAAACATCGCATAACTTTGTCAAACATGCCTTAATTTCAATTCAGAAACCGCTCCTGCATTAGTTGTTTGGCGCTTAACAAATCTGCATTCCAAATTTTACTTCTTAAGAAATCCAATTATTTTTTAGATTTTTCACAATTTTAACGATGTAACCCCTTTAATATTTTTGGAAAAATTGGAAACGTTTGTTTTGCTACCTGAGGTGGCCAGAAAGATTCGCCAGTTAATGCTGATCAAGAATATATATGCTTTATAGGGTCGGAAATGGCTCCTTCACTGATTAAAATTATATTTTCCTCTGCAAGATTCATTAAATCGAACGATTTACTTGACAGTGTTTTAGTATTTTTAGGGACAGTCAATTTTTAAAAATCGCATAACTTTGTCAAACATGCCTTAATTTTAATTCAGAAACCGCTCCTGTATTAGTTGTTTGGCGCTTAACAAATCTGCATACCAAATTTTACTTCTTAAGAAATCCAATTATTTTTTAGATTTTTCACAATTTTAACGATGTAACCCCTTTAATATTTTTGGAAAAATTGGAAACGTTTTTTTTGCTACCTGAGGTGGCCAGAAAGATTCGCCAGTTAATGCTGATCAAGAATATATATGCTTTATAGGGTCGGAAATGGCTCCTTCACTGATTAAAATTATATTTTCCTCTGCAAGATTCATTAAATCGAACGATTTACTTGACAATGTTTTAGTATTTTTAGGGACAGTCAATGTTTAAACATCGCATAACTTTGTCAAACATGCCTTAATTTCAATTCAGAAACCGCTCCTGCATTAGTTGTTTGGCGCTTAACAAATCTGCATTCCAAATTTTACTTCTTAAGAAATCCAATTATTTTTTAGATTTTTCACAATTTTAACGATGTAAACCCTTTAATTTTTATGAAAAAAATTGGAAACGTTTTTTTTGCTACCTGAGGTGGCCAGAAAGATTCGCCAGTTAATGCTGATCAATAATATATATGCCTCATAGGGTCGGAAATGGCTCCTTCACTGATTAAAATTATATTTTCCTCTGCAAGATTCATTAAATCGAACGATTTACTTGACAGTGTTTTAGTATTTTTAGGGACAGTCAATGTTTAAACATCGCATAACTTTGTCAAACATGCCTTAATTTCAATTCAGAAACCGCTCCTGCATTAGTTGTTTGGCGCTTAACAAATCTGCATTCCAAATTTTACTTCTTAAGAAATCCAATTATTTTTTAGATTTTTCACAATTTTAACGATGTAAACCCTTTAATTCTTATGAAAAAATTGGAAACGTTTTTTTTGCTACCTGAGGTGGCCAGAAAGATTCGCCAGTTAATGCTGATCAATAATATATATGCTTTATAGGGTCGGAATTGGCTCCTTCACTGATCAAAATTATATTTTCCTCTGCAAGATTCATTAAATCGAACGATTTACTTGACAGTGTTTTAGTATTTTTAGGGACAGTCAATGTTTAAAAATCGCATAACTTTGTCAAACATGCCTTAATTTCAATTCAGAAACCGCTCCTGCATTAGTTGTTTGGCGCTTAACAAATCTGCATTCCAAATTTTACTTCTTAAGAAATCCAATTATTTTTTAGATTTTTCACAATTTTAACGATGTAAACCCTTTAATTTTTATGAAAAAAATTGGAAACGTTTTTTTTGCTACCTGAGGTGGCCAGAAAGATTCGCCAGTTAATGCTGATCAATAATATATATGCTTTATAGGGTCGGAAATGGCTCCTTCACTGATTAAAATTATATTTTCCTCTGCAAGATTCATTAAATCGAACGATTTACTTGACAGTGTTTTAGTATTTTTAGGGACAGTCAATGTTTAAACATCGCATAACTTTGTCAAACATGCCTTAATTTCAATTCAGAAACCGCTCCTGTATTAGTTGTTTGGCGCTTAACAAATCTGCATACCAAATTTTACTTCTTAAGAAATCCAATTATTTTTTAGATTTTTCACAATTTTAACGATGTAACCCCTTTAATATTTTTGGAAAAATTGGAAACGTTTTTTTTGCTACCTGAGGTGGCCAGAAAGATTCGCCAGTTAATGCTGATCAAGAATATATATGCTTTATAGGGTCGGAAATGGCTCCTTCACTGATTAAAATTATATTTTCCTCTGCAAGATTCATTAAATCGAACGATTTACTTGACAATGTTTTAGTATTTTTAGGGACAGTCAATGTTTAAAAATCGCATAACTTTGTCAAACATGCCTTAATTTCAATTCAGAAACCGCTCCTGCATTAGTTGTTTGGCGCTTAACAAATCTGCATTCCAAATTTTACTTCTTAAGAAATCCAATTATTTTTTAGATTTTTCACAATTTTAACGATGTAAACCCTTTAATTTTTATGAAAAAAAATGGAAACGTTTTTTTTGCTACCTGAGGTGGCCAGAAAGATTCGCCAGTTAATGCTGATCAATAATATATATGCCTCATAGGGTCGGAAATGGCTCCTTCACTGATTAAAATTATATTTTCCTCTGCAAGATTCATTAAATCGAACGATTTACTTGACAGTGTTTTAGTATTTTTAGGGACAGTCAATGTTTAAACATCGCATAACTTTGTCAAACATGCCTTAATTTCAATTCAGAAACCGCTCCTGCATTAGTTGTTTGGCGCTTAACAAATCTGCATTCCAAATTTTACTTCTTAAGAAATCCAATTATTTTTTAGATTTTTCACAATTTTAACGATGTAAACCCTTTAATTCTTATGAAAAAATTGGAAACGTTTTTTTTGCTACCTGAGGTGGCCAGAAAGATTCGCCAGTTAATGCTGATCAATAATATATATGCTTTATAGGGTCGGAATTGGCTCCTTCACTGATCAAAATTATATTTTCCTCTGCAAGATTCATTAAATCGAACGATTTACTTGACAGTGTTTTAGTATTTTTAGGGACAGTCAATGTTTAAAAATCGCATAACTTTGTCAAACATGCCTTAATTTCAATTCAGAAACCGCTCCTGCATTAGTTGTTTGGCGCTTAACAAATCTGCATTCCAAATTTTACTTCTTAAGAAATCCAATTATTTTTTAGATTTTTCACAATTTTAACGATGTAAACCCTTTAATTTTTATGAAAAAAATTGGAAACGTTTTTTTTGCTACCTGAGGTGGCCAGAAAGATTCGCCAGTTAATGCTGATCAATAATATATATGCTTTATAGGGTCGGAAATGGCTCCTTCACTGATTAAAATTATATTTTCCTCTGCAAGATTCATTAAATCGAACGATTTACTTGACAGTGTTTTAGTATTTTTAGGGACAGTCAATGTTTAAACATCGCATAACTTTGTCAAACATGCCTTAATTTCAATTCAGAAACCGCTCCTGTATTAGTTGTTTGGCGCTTAACAAATCTGCATACCAAATTTTACTTCTTAAGAAATCCAATTATTTTTTAGATTTTTCACAATTTTAACGATGTAACCCCTTTAATATTTTTGGAAAAATTGGAAACGTTTTTTTTGCTACCTGAGGTGGCCAGAAAGATTCGCCAGTTAATGCTGATCAAGAATATATATGCTTTATAGGGTCGGAAATGGCTCCTTCACTGATTAAAATTATATTTTCCTCTGCAAGATTCATTAAATCGAACGATTTACTTGACAATGTTTTAGTATTTTTAGGGACAGTCAATGTTTAAAAATCGCATAACTTTGTCAAACATGCCTTAATTTCAATTCAGAAACCGCTCCTGCATTAGTTGTTTGGCGCTTAACAAATCTGCATTCCAAATTTTACTTCTTAAGAAATCCAATTATTTTTTAGATTTTTCACAATTTTAACGATGTAAACCCTTTAATTTTTATGAAAAAAAATGGAAACGTTTTTTTTGCTACCTGAGGTGGCCAGAAAGATTCGCCAGTTAATGCTGATCAATAATATATATGCCTCATAGGGTCGGAAATGGCTCCTTCACTGATTAAAATTATATTTTCCTCTGCAAGATTCATTAAATCGAACGATTTACTTGACAGTGTTTTAGTATTTTTAGGGACAGTCAATGTTTAAACATCGCATAACTTTGTCAAACATGCCTTAATTTCAATTCAGAAACCGCTCCTGCATTAGTTGTTTGGCGCTTAACAAATCTGCATTCCAAATTTTACTTCTTAAGAAATCCAATTATTTTTTAGATTTTTCACAATTTTAACGATGTAAACCCTTTAATTCTTATGAAAAAATTGGAAACGTTTTTTTTGCTACCTGAGGTGGCCAGAAAGATTCGCCAGTTAATGCTGATCAATAATATATATGCTTTATAGGGTCGGAATTGGCTCCTTCACTGATCAAAATTATATTTTCCTCTGCAAGATTCATTAAATCGAACGATTTACTTGACAGTGTTTTAGTATTTTTAGGGACAGTCAATGTTTAAAAATCGCATAACTTTGTCAAACATGCCTTAATTTCAATTCAGAAACCGCTCCTGTATTAGTTGTTTGGCGCTTAACAAATCTGCATACCAAATTTTACTTTCTAAGAAATCCAATTATTTTTTAGATTTTTCACAATTTTAACGATGTAACCCCTTTAATATTTTTGGAAAAATTGGAAACGTTTGTTTTGCTACCTGAGGTGGCCAGAAAGATTCGCCAGTTAATGCTGATCAAGAATATATATGCTTTATAGGGTCGGAAATGGCTCCTTCACTGATTAAAATTATATTTTCCTCTGCAAGATTCATTAAATCGAACGATTTACTTGACAATGTTTTAGTATTTTTAGGGACAGTCAATTTTTAAAAATCGCATAACTTTGTCAAACATGCCTTAATTTTAATTCAGAAACCGCTCCTGTATTAGTTGTTTGGCGCTTAACAAATCTGCAAATTTTACTTCTTAAGAAATCCAATAATTTTTTACATTTTTTCACAATTTTAACGATGTAACCCCTTTAATTTTTTTGAAAAAATTGGAAACGTTTGTTTTGCTACCTGAGGTGGCCAGAAAGATTCGCCGGTTAATGCTGATCAAGAATATATATGCTTTATAGGGTCGGAAATGGCTCCTTCACTGATTAAAATTATATTTTTCTCTGCAAGATTCATTAAATCGAACGATTTACTTGACAGTGTTTTAGTATTTTTAGGGACAGTCAATTTTTAAAAATCGCATAACTTTGTCAAACATGCCTTAATTTTAATTCAGAAACCGCTCCTGTATTAGTTGTTTGGCGCTTAACAAATCTGCATACCAAATTTTACTTCTTAAGAAATCCAATTATTTTTTATATTTTTCACAATTTTAACGATGTAACCCCTTTAATATTTTTGGAAAAATTGGAAACGTTTGTTTTGCTACCTGAGGTGGCCAGAAAGATTCGCCAGTTAATGCTGATCAATAATATATATGCTTTATAGGGTCGGAAATGGCTCCTTCACTGATTAAAATTATACTTTCCTCTGCAAGATTCATTAAATCGAACGATTTACTTCACAGTGTTTTAGTATTTTTAGGGACAGTCAATGTTTAAACATCGCATAACTTTGTCAAACATGCCTTAATTTCAATTCAGAAACCGCTCCTGTATTAGTTGTTTGGCGCTTAACAAATCTGCATACCAAATTTTACTTCTTAAGAAATCCAATTATTTTTTAGATTTTTCACAATTTTAACGATGTAACCCCTTTAATATTTTTGGAAAAATTGGAAACGTTTTTTTTGCTACCTGAGGTGGCCAGAAAGATTCGCCAGTTAATGCTGATCAAGAATATATATGCTTTATAGGGTCGGAAATGGCTCCTTCACTGATTAAAATTATATTTTCCTCTGCAAGATTCATTAAATCGAACGATTTACTTGACAATGTTTTAGTATTTTTAGGGACAGTCAATGTTTAAACATCGCATAACTTTGTCAAACATGCCTTAATTTCAATTCAGAAACCGCTCCTGCATTAGTTGTTTGGTGCTTAACAAATCTGCATTCCAAATTTTACTTCTTAAGAAATCCAATTATTTTTTAGATTTTTCACAATTTTAACGATGTAACCCCTTTAATATTTTTGGAAAAATTGGAAACGTTTGTTTTTCTACCTGAGGTAGAACCAGTTAATGCTGATCAAGAATATATATGCTTTATAGGGTCGGAAATGGCTCCTTCACTGATTAAAATTATATTTTCCTCTGCAAGATTCATTAAATCGAACGATTTACTTGACAATGTTTTAGTATTTTTAGGGACAGTCAATGTTTAAAAATCGCATAACTTTGTCAAACATGCCTTAATTTTAATTCAGAAACCGCTCCTGCATTAGTTGTTTGGCGCTTAACAAATCTGCATACCAAATTTTACTTCTTAAGAAATCCAATTATTTTTTAGATTTTTCACAATTTTAACGATGTAACCCCTTTAATTTTTTTGAAAAAATTGGAAACGTTTGTTTTGCTACCTGAGGTGGCCAGAAAGATTCGCCAGTTAATGCTGATCAAGAATATATATGCTTTATAGGGTCGGAAATGGCTCCTTCACTGATGAAAATTATATTTTCCTCTGCAAGATTCAGTAAATCGAACGATTTACTTGACAATGTTTTAGTATTTTTAGGGACAGTCAATGTTTAAAAATCGCATAACTTTGTCAAACATGCCTTAATTTCAATTCAGAAACCGCTCCTGCATTAGTTGTTTGGCGCTTAACAAATCTGCATACCAAATTTTACTTCTTAAGAAATCCAATTATTTTTTAGATTTTTCACAATTTTAACGATGTAACCCCTTTAATTTTTTTGAAAAAATTGGAAACGTTTGTTTTGCTTCCTGAGGTGGCCAGAAAGATTCGCCAGTTAATGCTGATCAAGAATATATATGCTTTATAGGGTCGGAAATGACTCCTTCACTGATTAAAATTATATTTTCCTCTGCAAGATTCATTAAATCGAACGATTTACTTGACAATGTTTTAGTATTTTTAGGGACAGTCAATGTTTAAAAATCGCATAACTTTGTCAAACATGCCTTAATTTCAATTCAGAAACCGCTCCTGCATTAGTTCTTTGGCGCTTAACAAATCTGCATACCTAATTTTACTTCTTAAGAAATCCAATTATTTTTTAGATTTTTCACAATTTTAACGATGTAACCCCTTTAATTTTTTTGAAAAAATTGGAAACGTTTGTTTTGCTACCTGAGGTGGCCAGAAAGATTCGCCAGTTAATGCTGATCAAGAATATATATGCTTTATAGGGGCGGAAATGGCTCCTTCACTGATTAAAATTATACTTTCCTCTGCAAGATTCATTAAATCGAACGATTTACTTGACAGTGTTTTAGTATTTTTAGGGACAGTCAATGTTTAAAAATCGCATAACTTTGTCAAACATGCCTTAATTTCAATTCAGAAACCGCTCCTGTATTAGTTGTTTGGCGCTGAACAAATCTGCATTCCAAATTTTACTTCTTAAGAAATCGAATTATTTTTTAGATTTTTCACAATTTTAACGATGTAACCCCTTTAATTTTTATGAAAAAATTGGAAACGTTTGTTTTGCTACCTGAGGTAGAACCAGTTAATACTGATCAAGAATATATATGCTTTATAGGGTCGGAAATGGCTCCTTCACTGATTAAAATTATATTTTCCTCTGCAAGATTCATTAAATCGAACGATTTACTTGACAATGTTTTAGTATTTTTAGGGACAGTCAATGTTTAAAAATCGCATAACTTTGTCAAACATGCCTTAATTTCAATTCAGAAACCGCTCCTGTATTAGTGTTTGGCGCCTAACAAATCTGCATACCAAATTTTACTTCTTACGAAATCCAAATATTTTTTACATTTTTCACAATTTTAACGATGTAATCCCTTTAATTTTTTTGAAAAAATTGGAAACGTTTGTTTTGCTTCCTGAGGTGGCCAGAAAGATTCGCCAGTTAATGCTGATCAAGAATATATATGCTTTATAGGGTCGGAAATGGCTCCTTCACTGATTAAAATTATATTTTCCTCTGCAAGATTCATTAAATCGAACGATTTACTTGACAATGATTTAGTATTTTTAGGGACAGTCAATGTTTAAAAATCGCATAACTTTGTCAAACATGCCTTAATTTCAATTCAGAAACCGCTCCTGCATTAGTTGTTTGGCGCTTAACAAATCTGCATACCAAATTTTACTTCTTAAGAAATCCAATTATTTTTTAGATTTTTCACAATTTTAACGATGTAACCCCTTTAATTTTTTTGAAAAAATTGGAAACGTTTGTTTTGCTACCTGAGGTGGCCAGAAAGATTCGCCAGTTAATGCTGATCAAGAATATATATGCTTTATAGGGTCGGAAATGGCTCCTTCACTGATGAAAATTATATTTTCCTCTGCAAGATTCATTAAATCGAACGATTTACTTGACAATGTTTTAGTATTTTTAGGGACAGTCAATGTTTAAAAATCGCATAACTTTGTCAAACATGCCTTAATTTCAATTCAGAAACCGCTCCTGTATTAGTGTTTGGCGCCTAACAAATCTGCATACCAAATTTTACTTCTTACGAAATCCAAATATTTTTTACATTTTTCACAATTTTAACGATGTAATCCCTTTAATTTTTTTGAAAAAATTGGAAACGTTTGTTTTGCTTCCTGAGGTGGCCAGAAAGATTCGCCAGTTAATGCTGATCAAGAATATATATGCTTTATAGGGTCGGAAATGGCTCCTTCACTGATTAAAATTATATTTTCCTCTGCAAGATTCATTAAATCGAACGATTTACTTGACAATGATTTAGTATTTTTAGGGACAGTCAATGTTTAAAAATCGCATAACTTTGTCAAACATGCCTTAATTTCAATTCAGAAACCGCTCCTGCATTAGTTGTTTGGCGCTTAACAAATCTGCATACCAAATTTTACTTCTTAAGAAATCCAATTATTTTTTAGATTTTTCACAATTTTAACGATGTAACCCCTTTAATTTTTTTGAAAAAATTGGAAACGTTTGTTTTGCTACCTGAAGTGGCCAGAAAGATTCGCCAGTTAATGCTGATCAAGAATATATATGCTTTATAGGGTCGGAAATGGCTCCTTCACTGATTAAAATTATATTTTCCTCTGCAAGATTCATTAAATCGAACGATTTACTTGACAATGATTTAGTATTTTTAGGAACAGTCAATGTTTAAAAATTTTAAACATAAGTATTTATAACTTAAAAGTGTTGACTGTCCGTTTATCTAATTTTTATATCCAATTTTCCTGATGCTTTATTAACATAAAAATCAATTATTCAGAGCATCGATAGCTGGTTTGTTTTGGTTTTCTTTTTCCATTTGCTTTTATGTTTAAGAACCCTCCTCCCCAAAATGCCTGAATTAATTGCAATGTCATTCAATTAAGCATAGATAATTCCCCTAAAAATGCTTCAGTTACATGCAATCACAATTAGCCAATAACACGGCTGCAGCAATAACAATAATAAAAACAGCAAATTCAGACAGCACACACACTAAAAACAATAACAATTCGAAAGGAAAATAACAATAACAATAAGACAAGAAGCGACTTTGACGCTCGAATGCGTCGACATTTTCAGCATTTTCACCATTTTCGCCATTTGGCAACAAATAAATAAATAAATAAATGCCTGCTTGGTTGCCAAAGTCGAAGAGAAAATAAACTAAAATTAAATAAATTCTCCGTTTAGCCAAGGCCCCTTTGGCAAAGTGCTTGATAACTCCAATGGACTAATATACATGTATGTACATGTATATAAATTCAATAAATATACGAGTTCAAGTCTTGGAGTTTGCACTTAAATTACGCTTAAATGCAGTTTGCATTTGTTCTAGAGGGAATCCCCACGTAAATTTGAATGCTTTCACCTGGATTTCAATTGTTTTTGTACGTTTATATATATATTATATCCTATCCCACGTGGGTTTCCAACTTAAAGGCGCCTGAAAGATGGCCCAAGGGTGTTGATGTTAGCTTAATATATTGGCTGGGAAATGCTTCTATTTTGTACAAAATAATTGCCAAAATTTAAATGCAAGCTTGTTTTCTAACAGAAAGTATATTTTGTTTAAAGAATAAACTATGGAACAAACAAAAAATAGAAAACTAGGAAACCTATTTATTGTTCTCTTTAAATTATGATTAGATTTTTAAAGGTCTTTTAAGTAATTATGCAAAATTTGTATAACCAGTTCCCATATTGTTGCTTAGCTTAAAATTTCAGAAGGCCCAATGGCGCTATAGTTTTCTTAATTAATTAGTCTGGAAAATGAATCTCTTAGGTGTTAAATAATGGCCAAAATTTAAATGTAATTTTTCTATCTTAAAGTATATTTTGTTTAAAGAATGAAACTTTGAAACAAATAAAAAAAGGAAAATAGAAAATATACTTATTGATCTCTTAAAAGAGAGGTTAGAATTTATAAAATTTTTAAGTAACTTCAGATAATTTTTATTACCAGTTTTCATATTGGTTTTTAGCTTAAAATATTAGATGGCCCAAGGAAGCTAAAGTATTCTCAATATATTGCCTTTGAAATGATTTTATTTTGTGCCAAATAATTGCCAAAAGTTGAATGCCTGCTTGTTTTCTAACTTACAGTATATTTTGTTTAAAGAATAAACTATGAAACAAATAACAATGAAAACTAGAAAATGCATTAAATAATCCCTAAAATGATGGTGAGATTTTTAAAGACTTTTAAGTAATTTTACTTAATATTTATTACCACTTCTCATATTGTTTTTTAGCTTAAAATATCAGATGGCCGACAGGGGCTAAAGATTGCTTAATATATTGGCTGGGAATTTATTCTATTTTTTGCTAAATAATTGTCAAAATTTAAATGCGAGCTTTTTTTAACTGAAAGTATATTTTGTTTAAATAATAAACTATGAAACAAATAACAATGAAAGCTAGGAAGTCCATTTATTGATCTTCTAAAATTATGATTAGATTTCAGAAGACTTCTAAGCAATTTCAGATACTTTTTATTAGCAGTTCTTTTATTGTTTTTTATTTTAAAAAATCAGATGACACAAAGGCGTTGAAGTTTGCTTAATATATAAGCTGGGAAATGATTCTATTTTGTGCTAAATAATTGCTGGTAAATATTTGTTTAAATTATAAACTATAAATCAAACAAAAAGGAAAACTGGGAAACTTATTTGTTGATCTCTTGAAACAGAGGATAGATTTTATTTTCATTTAGCTTAAAATAGTAACATATATTATAGTAAACCTCTGTACATTTTCTTATACATTTAGAAAAATGAATTTAATTAAACCTCTCTATATACATTTTTATGTGCAATTTAGCTAACCTTTAACCCATGCTGGTTGCAATGCTTCCCTTTCAATCATTATTCCTGGAACCCTTATCCCCCTCTCTCTCCTTCTCTCTCATCTCCAGTAAACGCGCTAAAATGTTTCAATTTAAATTAATTATTGTTTGCACCACAAGTGCCATGGGCGGTTGCTGAAAGGGGGTCGGGAGGGGGTTCGGTGCTCATGGATTCGGCAAGGCAGCACAACTTTTAATTATGGTTACAAAGATTTTTAGTCCTTGTCGATGGCTGCTGTTGCTCCGCTCATCCCCCGCATTTTCCCCCCACCAAGTGTCTGTCTGCCCGGGCAGAAAACTTCCTTACCCCCTTACCCCCTTACCCCCCTTAGATGGAAAATCCCACAGCCCCGCCGCTGTGCGCCATCAACTTTGACCAACATCGATTAAAACGATGAAAACGCGGAAAATTGCGCCAACTAGGAAAACTGCAGCGGCGGCAAATGAAAATGGCAAAAGCAAAGGCAAAAGCAATGCAAAAAAATGCAAAAAAAAGAATCCAACAAAAACCAAAGAACAAAACAAAAAAGTAATGAAAATAGAAAAATGAAAAAGGAAAATGGAAAATGCTAAGAGGAAAAATACCAAAAAAAAAAGAGAAAGAGAGAAGAATGCAAGGCACTAGGCAAAAGTTGAACGTTTTTATTACGTCTGAAAAAGTTGTGCAAAAACGCGATTGCCGCCGCTTAAGAGCATCAAACGGGGGAAGGATATGACGAGGGTTAAGGGTGTCGCGGGGTTAAGGCTTTCAGGGGGGGCAGGAGGTGGTGGCAGGAAAAGTGTGAAAAGAATTGAAGTGGAGTTAAGGCAGCCGACGACGTCATCCTCGAGTTGATTTAGGTTTTCCTCCGTCGCCTCTTTCGCATTTTTTTTTATTTTTTTTTTTGTTTTTGTTGTTTGTTTGTAATTTTAAAATGCTGTTAACTGGTTTTTGTTTCTGGTTACCGGCACCACGGTGGCCTCTTCAACCGATTAACCCATTCCTGCCAATATCGAATTAAGCACAGTGGATTGAGCTCCAAAAAGGATAGGTTTTTATTGCTAAGAAAAAAGAAGTTTATGGCGAAATAAACAATACATTTATTTTGTTTAATGAAAAATATAACCATACTTTATTTTTCAAATTCCAAAGAAGACAGTAAGGAAAGATTGTATACCCTTGAATCAGGATACTAAGTCTATTATAACTAAGCTTAAAAACGCTTTAATGTCAATTCGGAAAGCTTATCTTTGCTAATTTTTATTAAATCAGCAACCCCATTCCTTTTTTTAAAAACGTTTAAAATGTTTGTAACATTTTTATTTTTATCCGGAGATAGCTAGAACAATTTGCCTGTTGATGCTGATCAAGAATATATATGAAATCATAAATCATATATAATCGGAAATGACTCCTTGACAGCATTCGAAGCTTCTGACTATAAATTGCTGACTATATATTACGTATACGTAATCACGTATACGTTATTATTCAAACTACAAATGCCTGAAATAAAATATAAATCAGAAAGGAAGCTAACTTAGGCACGCCAAAGCTTATATACCCTTGCATTTTGCAATTAAATTATAGGATCGAATCGGAAATCGATCATATCTAAGCTAAAATTATTCACATTCTTTTAATCCATAATTATAAATATTTTTATAAGTCAATTTTGTCGAAAAATCAAAATTGAAATAAATCATAACTAAGCCAAAACTAGGTTAATTTCTGACTCCAATTATAATACCCTTACAAGGGGTATAATAATATAGTAAAAGTTGGCTTTAGAGTCAGTGTCAGATTTAAAACTACGGAAAAGGTAATAAATCAATAATCGAGAATAATTTTTGATTAAGTTAGGCTTGAATCTTTGAGATACTTTTGTAAATATCATCAATACAAATTGCTCAATCACTTTAAATTAAAATTAAGTAATGGAATAATGATTTAATAAGTGCAAATCTAGCTCAGGTAAATCTAAACTAAAGCCTGATACCTTCTATAGCATCTACATATATAAATAATATAATTGTCATGCTTAAGACTTACCTCAGTGAAGGCCACGTCATTGTTTACTTCCTTCCTTCAATTTGGGTAGTCATGGCATCGAAGATCACTTCCTGTTTATCCAGATGCATTCACTTGGCCACGTCATCTTGTTGCGGTTGAAAAGTTATCACAATCACTATCACTGTCGATGTTAACGCTAGGTACCCCTAGGACTGACTGAGCTCGCGGCGATCGAAGTGCCTCTATTTATACTTCCCGAGGCAAGATAACAGAGAAAGAGAGCGAGAGGGAAAGAGCTACCTCTGTAGCAGCAACAGAGGGAGATAGAGCGTAAGCGCCACCTCTACAGCGCTGCAACAGAGGGAGGCAGCCATACGAAATGTTATTGTGAGTAAGAAAGAGAGCGAGAGGCAGAGGCTTACAGAGGCATACAGAAAGAGAGGGCGAGAGTAATATTATAATATTATAATATATATATTATTAATTAATCTTAATTTTAATATTAATATTCTTGATATCGAAATTTTTATATATATTATTATTAATAATATTAATAGATATTAATATTATTATAAATTATTAATATTATTAATTAATTTTAATAATATTATTAATATGGAGTTGGACATTCCGATTAACATAGTGCTCGAGAGCAAGAGAGAGGGAGGGAGAGGGCTGTTGATGTTTTTGTTAGGAAATTAACATTAATAAATGCATTTCAAACTTCTGATTAAAATTATGATATTCAGCTAGAGAATTAATAATAATAATAAAATATTTAATGTCAAAACAATAAATTAAATTTAGGTAGCCGAAGTTTATATTTCTATTCTCTTGCAGTTTGCAATAAAATTAAATGGTCGTAACAAAAATTGATCAGAACTAAATTTAAAATATTCCCATTTTAAAAATTTATATTTATTAATATTTTTCAATGCCAATAACAGCTCTCAATTACCAAAATATCGCTCAGTGCATTCATCAATAGGATATATCGCTAAAAACCGAAGACTATGTCCTTGGGGAAAACCGAAATTAGACGGTTATTCTCATCGCTCATGAAATGTTTAACCCTTTGTTGCCCATTGTGCTGACTTCCCCATTGTGCTATTCCGGATCTCCATCCTTTATTTTGAATTTTCTTTATTTTCCTTTTTTTTGTGTTTATAAAGAGGGGGTCTTGGTGTTTGGGGTGTCGGGAAACCGCCTTCATAACGCCGACGCGGCAAAAATTGTTGGAAATTCAATTTGAGCGAAAGTTGAAAATGCTAACGGCAATGGATCGGCACTGTCCCGGATTTTCCCACCAGAAGTCAGAAGTCCCCGGGTTTTCCTCTCTCTTTCCACTTTTCCCGTCGTGTTTATCCATGAAATTTAATTGCCTGCAATTGGTTAGAGAAAGCTAAAGCCAAGGAAGAAAGCAAAGAAAAGTAGCAAGTTGGTAATGCCACCTTGAGTTTGCTTAATTAGTGTCCTGGCCGCCTTTTTAAAGTGTGCTCCTGGCAGCCTTTACTGTTCGTCCTTGCTGAAAGTACTCGTACTTTAAGGTGTCAGAGCAAATCCGCCGCCAGACGTGACGTGACAATAATACCGAAAAATCTGTCAACCTAATGCGGGGAAACCCAAACCCATTTCCCCAGCTTCAGAGCACAGCAGGAGAGTACTTTACACTTTTTACAGCACTGTGAAAAATAATGTAAAACATAATATAAAAGAATCGTAGCTCAGTATCAGCAGATATTTGATACTTATTTCATATAAGATATAGAGATTCCTGTTAAAACTGTTTAAAAACTAAATTAACCTTTTTAACTATTACTAACTCAAAGACAAGATCTTGATCATTCCATAGCATTTCAAAAATCTCAAAATGAACTCATTCAATCAAATCAAGGACCTCTCTTTCTCTCTCTTATATGTAGTTATTGTTCATTTTCCCAGTGTTCGTTTGACGCTTTTGCCCCTTTGGGGCACAACTTTCATGGTGTCTGCCTTACATGTGGCTGCATAAATTTTACGCTCATCACCTGCCGCTGTTCCGCCCATCGTTCGTCCTGGCACGCCCCCTATTCACCTGCTGGCTGGGCTGTACTGTGCTGTGACCTTGTTGTTTTTGTTGTGTTTCCCACCGACTTACTTACTTATTTAGCATAGCATACAGTTGTGCGCGCGCGGAAGGTCCTTTGAAAATGGCACAAGGCTGAGGCCGAGCCAGGAATATGCGGATGTTTCGCACTTTGGGAGCCCTTGGCTCGTAAACAAATTGAATTGAAGTCATAAAAGCCGTCGCCCCAAAAAGAAGTGAGGTGAAAATGGAGGGTGGAGACGCCATGAGCCTTATGCTGCGTGTCAGTGATTGCGATGTTCCACGTTTCATACAGTAAAACATGGGTATAATGCAATACCATTTGCCAAAAGGTAAAGGATTGTTAGAGAACACTTTAGAGAAATTATATACTTACTTTAAATATCCTTGAGTAATCAATAAATGTGTGAAAAGTAAAGGATTTCTCTCAAAACAAGATTCTTGTGAAAGACAAGTCCCAGACTTGGGTTTAAAGTTAGTTCTGACCTTGAGAAAGCCCCCTGTGACCTTTGTAGCTATAAATATTTGTAAAATTAACTTAAAATATAAATTTCCTTATATAGAATTTAAACTGTATAAGTATATATATATATAGGTCTCGTTCCAGTTTGCTGCTTGTCAGCGCCATTATGTCGCACTTGTTAAATCCGAGAGTGTGCCACACACTCGCACACCCATGCACCCATACACCCATACACCCATACACTCACACTTGTATACACCCACACATGTGGCGCGGCAGCTTCCCTTTTTTATGCCTCAATAAAAATACAATACGTTACAATTGAATTGAACTCAATTGAATTTGATTGAAGTTGTAAAGCTCAGACAGGCACTGCAACTGTCTCCGTGTGCGAGTGGGCGAGCGAGAGGCATATGCAATAACATGTTGCCTACACTGAGAAAAATAAGCCAGCCAGAAGGGATTATGCCTAAATTAATATAAGATACAAGTTAATAGAGGTTATTGCAGTCTGTAATTCAAGAGTTCAAGGTTTGTTATCATATATTAAGTTGATTTTTTTTTATTAAATTAATGTTTTCTTTACAAATTTAATAATGTTTTTAGATAACAAATATTAGGTATTATTATTGTTCTATGTTCAAGATTAAGTATTAGTTCTGAAAATATTATTAATTATAATAGTATATATAGTATTAGTATATCTTAACTTAAAATCGAGTTCACCTTTAATATTTCTATAATTTTAATAACCATTCCCTTAAATCTCTTTTATTTTTTCAAGTGTTCTTCAAAGGACTTGGGACTCGGTACTCGCTATTTGAATGGATAGGGCCTGCCATCGATGAGGTGTCAATGCCGGGGATCGACAAGGACAGCGACAACGACAGGGACAACGACAACGATAGGAGGACAATAATGACAACCAAAGCTAACAACGATGATGAAAATGACGAAGGCTGATGATGACGATTATGATGATTATGATGATGACGATGATGCTGATATGGCCATGATATTATGCCCTCGATGATAACGATGATGATGATGAAGTGCCGTGCTTGCCGCCATAAATACATCTCTGAAGACAAATATATTGGTGCGTCCTCTGAACTCCATTCGCGAATGTGGCTCACACACACACACCACAGCTTCCTTTTCCCATGCAATCGAAGCCCAATCTGTGCAGGGATATATGTATCAGTGTGTGTGTGTGTGTACAAAGCGAACAGAGTCAAACACATGCACACATCATTATATTCATTTTCATATTTCGCATTCATATATTAAGGACAACGCCACCTGCTGTTTAATATGTTCCATGATATGGCTTTGAATATATCCAGAGAATATAGCAGCTCAATATGGAATTAAATGTGGTAAGTGCTAGATAAGTAAGGTTAAGGTACATATAATTATAAGTAAAAGTAAAAGTAATTATATATTTTCCACCAAAGTATATATTCAGTGAAAGGAGATATTTCCATAACGACTCCTTTCTGTTCCCCCAAAAAAAATCATTTAAAAAACTTGCAATGTTTTTCCGCTATACAATGCAATCTGAAATGCTGTGAAAACTGCAGAGCAGCCAAGCTGGTGCTGGTTTCGATTTCTAATGCTAATAGACAAGACAGGTATCCCTGGACGGGGAAAAATCGAGGAAAATCCACCGAGAGGTGACACCTTTCGCGAGATAGAAAGACAACAGTAGCACCAACACAAAACGTGAAATAGATGGAATTGAAAATAAATATTAAGTTAGTGGGGCTGTGCGCGAGCGGGTGAAAAGAAAAAGGAGAACAAAAAATAAAAAATTCAAAAAATAAACAAAAAAAACACAGTGTGCGAAACAATAAACCTGTCAAATAAATAAACAAAAGCAATTTTTGCATCTCGGTTGCACCCTCTTGTCGCCGCTGTGGATTGGTGTTGATAACACTTTCACTGGCGCTTGGCCAATAATAAAACTATGGGGAATGCCACGAATTTTAAATACCTAAAACTAAATACTGGGATTAATATTTAATAGGTCTCTTTCTAGCTAATAAATAGAAAAACAATTGCAGTTAGCTATAGCTAGAATTTGCTGGCAACTCTAAGCGATCCAATCAAGATGGCAGCCCGATAGTTACATATCGCCCTCTCTCTTAAAAGAGAAAGCTTTCCCTCTTTAACTGCTTACAACATTTTGAAAATAATGTAAGCCAATTATAAACCTATACTTTTAATCAATGGCATTAGCTTTTGATTTTTTTTTTTTTGTGGTTTAGCTACGGCTACAATATACCCCTTAATACTCTATAAAATCGGTTAAAGCTAGAGTTGGGGCATGAGCGTGACGCTTGTTAATCCCTCGTTGTTCATTATTTTCTTCATTTTTCTTTCTTTTTTGCTTGTTTTTTGTTGCTACTCCTTCGACCCTGCTGCCATCCCCCACCCCCTGCTACACATGGGTGTTGTTTGCATTGCACGCTTGGACATTTTTTAATTTCCGCTTTAAATGAAAACCACTTTCACAGGGAATAACAACAAAGACAAACGCAAACACACCGGCCAGGGCACGGTCACAAAAACCCAAAATTGCCATTAAGGGTCTGGATGCAACAATTGAACGTGGGGGGAATGAGAGTATACATGGGGGGAGTGAGAGTGGGAGCGGGAGCGGATGATTGCAAATTCTCGAAATGCAAATGCAAGTTACCAAAATGTGCATTTGTCTTGGCGCCGGGCAACCGCCCGCTGTTTGGCGCGTCAATGCCAGGACATAGGACACGCATACTCTCACATTGGCAATGATTTCGAATCACAGCAGCGGTTATAATAATAATATTATTAATTGTAATGCAAATTTAGTAAAAATTAGAGTATATAAGTTACGTATACGTATACGTTATATTTGCCTTGCCTCTCTTTAACTAACTAAGCGCTCTCTCTTTTCGATCTGCATTTTACAGAGAGCACTGAGAGAGAGCACAATCTAAGATGGAAAAATACACGCTGCTCCTCACAGCCACGACGTTTCTCTTTAATACCTAGTACTTACTGTTGATCCGAGAGCGAAGACAGAGAGGGAGAGCGCTCATGGGACCGCCATCATGGGATCGCCATCATGGGACCGCCATTATGGAACCGCCATCATGGTAAGCAAAATTAACAGTGTTATGTTATGTTAGCTTAGCATTAACATAGCTTAACATTATGTACAGTGTCATGATAGCTTAACATTATGTAGAGTGTTACATTAGCTTAACATTATGTACAGCCTAAAAGTATGTGAACCCAATGGAAACGATGCAACAGCAGCCCAAATAAGTATGCTATAATAATCTCACCTTTTCACTTGAACCGGTGTGTGTTATGTTAGCTTAACATTATGTAGAGTGTTACATTAGCTTAACATTATGTACAGCCTAAAAGTATGTGAACCCAATGGAAACGATGCAACAGCAGCCCAAACAAGTATGCTATAATAATCTCACCTATTCACTTGACCCGGTGTGTGAGCGAGACCAACCCCCCGCTTGATACATCAGGTGCACAATGGCACACACTTGAGCACGTCGAGCAATGCGAACGCATTTCGTGTGAGAGAAGTCAGCCGCCACCAAGCCAAAGTCCTCGGTCCTTGGTCCTCGACCACCTCGACCACCTCGGCCACCGTCCCGCTGGCAGGCACAACAAGAACAGCACAACTCGATTAGTGCTGCAGTTGCTGTTGACAATGCATTTGCCTTACATGTTTAATGATGTATTTACCTAGGCCAACTAAACTGAGCCCGCCTGCGAACAAAAGGCTTGCAGGACGAAAGGACGAATCAGCCCCCTGAGGCAGAGGTAGGAGAAGATTTCGAAAGTGGAGTGCATTCGGTGCATCGGGCCAGAGTTTGACTCCGATTGAGATTCGCATTCGGATGCGGATTTGGAGTTCCAGGAAAGTGGGTAAAATGGGGATAGAGGTCCTTGATAGAGTACTGTGCACTGTAACAGCAGAGTTTAGATAAAAGGGAACTTTTTATTATTTAGGATTGTTTTTTGTTCAGAACATAACAGCTTTACGAATAAAATTTAAGGCTTTTTTGGCTTATTCATGAGTTTTTTAAACTTTAATTTGACAAAAAATTTGACATAAAAATACTAATATATAAATATCGATTTAAAGATTGTGAATATTTTAAGCTTATTTATAAACGATTTTCGATTCGATCTTATAATTCAATAAAAAACCGCAAAAGGCTTACGAACCTCAACTTCTCGATGTTAGCTTCATTTATTTTATTTTATATAATAACAGTATTTTAAACTTAAAACAGCAGTGTTTTTAGCATTTTTAAGAACAATTTTTTGCAAAGTTTGCAAACAAGCGAGCAGGAAACATAGAAGAAAGAGGCTTCCCTTGCTTGCCGAACACTTTTATTTGTTTTATTTATATAAATATAAATATATAAATATATATTAGATAAATATTTAAATATTGTTTTTTTTTACCATTTATATCAACATTTTTGGATTGCGAAATTTTTTTTCTGAATTGTTATCCATATTATATTTTAAATATGTATATATTATTAATTTATACTAAAAATTAAAAAAAAAAAAACATAAAGCTGTTTTTAATATAAAAGTTGATGTAGATAATTAATTAATTTTATTCGTTAAAAACAAATTTATTTTGTCGATCTATAATTATTTATTCAGTAATATAATATAATTTTTCTTAGTATAATAATTTATTAATTATATAAAATAATTTCTTTTTAAAATTATTTAATTTACAATTAATTACAAAATATATATTTTTTTAATTATAAATATAACAATTAAATAAGTTATCGGGGGATAAAATTCCAAGTTTAATGATTTATTTTACTTATTATAATAATTTATTAATTATATAAAATAATTTATTTTTAAAAGTATTTAAAATAATTTTTTTTTTAGTTATAAATATAACAATTAAATAAATTATCGGGGGATAAAATTCCAGGTTTAGTGATTTATTTTATTTATTATAATAATTTATTAATTATATGAAATAATTACTTTTTAAAATTATTTAATTTATAATTAATTAAAAATTTATTTATTAAACACAAGCTTATTGATTATCAGAGTAATTTCCCAATTTTAAAAACTAACTTTTTCTTTCTGTGTACTTTTAGGCTTTGATTGCGAGCGTGCAAAATGCCAACACCTTACTGGGACCCGAACTGTTTCCTCTGGACACCACAGACCGTAGCATTTCGGAGCTGAAAACAGCAGTTGAACTCATACCGATCCTGAGACCCGAAACCCGGAACCCGGAACCCAAATTCACACCCATTCCCATGGCTCTTCAACAATCCAACTGCAGTTGACGTGAATTGTTCAGCTTGAAATCTATGATTGCAGCTATAACTGTGCACACACACACACACACACACGATAGAGAGTGTGGGGTGTGGCTAGGTGGTGTGCGGGGGCGAGGAGGCGTGGCAGCGCTAAGAGCAAGTGGACATGCATAAATTTCTGACTTGCTGCCTGCCTGCCATTTAAGTGGAAAATGGAACATTTTGAGGCCTGAGGAGGTGAACAGAAGGAAACACAAAAAGGAGCTAGAGCTGGAGCAGGAGCAGGAGCAGGAGCTGGAGCGAGAGCAGCAGGATAAACAGAAGCAGGACTTTAAAAAGCCATGTGCCATGTGCCATGTGCCCAATGCAGCGCTCGATGCACATGGCATATTGATTGTTTATTGTTTATTGAAATTGATTACCATAAATTGATTGGACCAGCTCCTGTGGCAGCGGAGTGGTCATGAACAGAAGGAAACACAAAAAGGAGCTAGAGCTAGACCTGGAGCTGGAGCAGGAGCAGGAGCACGAGCAGGAGCTAGAGCTAGACCTAGAGGAGGAGCAGGAGCAGGAGCAGGAGCAGGAGCTAGAGCTAGAGCTGGAGCTGGAGCAGGAGCAGGAGCAGGAGCAGGAGCAGGAGCTAGAGCTAGACCTAGAGGAGGAGCAGGAGCAGGAGCAGGAGCAGGTTCAGGACAGGAGCAGGACCAGGAGCTCGAGCAGGTGCAGGAGCTAGAGCTAGACCTAGAGGAGGAGCAGGAGCAGGGGCAGGAGCAGGAGCAGGAGCAGGGACTGGAGCAGGAGCAGGAGCTAGAGCTAGACCTAGAGGAGGAGCAGGAGCAGGTTCAGGAGCAGGAGCAGGAGCAGTAGCAGGGGCAGGAGCAGGAGCAGAAGCAGGGGCAGGGGCAGGGGCAGGAGCAGGAGCAGGAGCAGGAGCAGGAGCAGGAGCAGGAGGAGGAGCAGGAGCAGGAGCAGGGGCAGGAGCAGGGACGGGGCAGGAGGAGGAGCAGGAGCAGGGGCAGGAGCAGTAGCAGTAGCAGGAGCAGGAGCAGGAGCAGGAGCAGGAGCAGTAGCAGGGGCAGGAGCAGGAGCAGGAGCAGGGGCAGGAGCAGGAGCAGGAGCAGGAGCAGGAGCTAGAGCTAGACCTAGAGGAGGAGCAGGGCAGGAGCAGGAGCAGGGGCTGGAGCTAGAGCTAGACCTAGAGGAGGAGCAGGAGCAGGGGCAGGAGCAGGAGCAGGAGCAGGAGCAGGGACTGGAGCAGGAGCAGGAGCTAGAGCTAGACCTAGAGGAGGAGCAGGGCAGGAGCAGGAGCAGGGGCTGGAGCTAGAGCTAGAGCTAGAGCTAGACCTAGAGGAGGAGCAGGAGCAGGAGCAGGAGCAGGGGCTGGAGCTAGAGCTAGACCTAGAGGAGGAGCAGGAGCAGGGGCAGGAGCAGGAGCAGGAGCAGGAGCAGGGACTGGAGCAGGAGCAGGAGCTAGAGCTAGACCTAGAGCAGTAGCAGGGGCAGGAGCAGGAGCAGGAGCAGGAGCAGGAGCAGGGGCAGGAGCAGGAGGAGGAGCAGGAGCAGGAGCAGGGGCAGCAGCAGGGACGGGGCAGGAGGAGGAGCAGGGGCAGGAGCAGTAGCAGTAGCAGGAGCAGGAGCAGGAGCTAGAGCTAGAACTAGAGCTAGAGCTGGACCTAGAGCTAGAGCTGGACCTAGAGGAGGAGCAGGAGCAGGAGCAGGAGCAGGTTCAGGAGAAGGGACAGGAGCAGGAGCAGGAGCAGGAGCAGGAGCAGGGGCAGGAGCAGAAGCAGGGGCAGGAGCAGGAGGAGGAGCAGGAGCAGGAGCAGGAGCAGGAGCAGGAGCTAGAGCTAGACCTAGAGGAGGAGCAGGGCAGGAGCAGGAGCAGGAGCAGTAGCAGGGGCAGGAGCAGGAGCAGAAGCAGGGGCAGGAGCAGGAGGAGGAGCAGGAGCAGAAGCAGGGGCAGGGGCAGGAGCAGGAGGAGGAGCAGGAGCAGGAGCAGTAGCAGGGGCAGGAGCAGGAGCAGAAGCAGGGGCAGGAGCAGGAGGAGGAGCAGGAGCAGGAGCAGGAGCAGGAGCTAGAGCTAGACCTAGAGGAGGAGCAGGGCAGGAGCAGGAGCAGGGGCTGGAGCTAGAGCTAGAGCTAGAGCTAGACCTAGAGGAGGAGCAGGAGCAGGAGCAGGAGCAGGGGCTGGAGCTAGAGCTAGACCTAGAGGAGGAGCAGGAGCAGGGGCAGGAGCAGGAGCCGGAGCAGGAGCAGGAGCAGGAGCAGGAGCTAGACCTAGAGCTAGACCTAGAGGAGGAGCAGGAGCAGGAGCAGGGGCAGGAGCAGGGGCAGGGGCAGGAGCAGGAGCAGGGTCAGGAGCAGGAGCAGGGGCAGGAGCAGGAGCAGGAGCAGGAGCAGGAGCAGGAGCAGGAGCTAGACCTAGAGCTTGACCTAGAGGAGGAGCAGGAGCAGGAGCAGGGGCAGGAGCAGGAGCAGGAGCAGGAGCAGGAGCAGGAGCAGAGGCAGGAGCAGTAGCAGGAGCAGGAGCAGGAGCAGGAGCAGGAGCAGGAGCAGGAGCAGGAGCAGGAGCAGGGGCAGGAGCAGGGGCAGGAGCAGGAGCAGGAGCAGGGGCTTGAGCAGGAGCAGGAGCTAGAGCTAGACCTAGAGGAGGAGCAGGAGCAGGAGCAGGAGAAGGATCTAGAGCTAGAGCAGGGGCAGGAGCAGGAGCAGGAGCAGGAGCAGGAGCTAGAGCTAGAGCAGGGGCAGGAGCTGAGGCAGGGGCAGGAGCAGGAGCAGGAGCAGGATCTGCAGCTGGAGCTGGAGGTTTTTATACAAAACGCTCAATTAAGATCATTTCAAATGCCTGAATTGTATCCACTTAATAATAGTCTTGAAAACTATGAAAAGTCGCATTAAAATCGATTTAAATATTTATTTTCAATGAGCTTAGCTTAAACATAAACATAAAATATTTATTATATAGAACTACAATAAGTAATTGTTATTAGGAACATAATTTTCTAGTATTTTAAATAAAACGTTTTAAAAAATGAATATCTTTATTTAATTTAATCGATCTGGGCTTATATTTGTACATTCATATGTATATATGGCGGTTGCTGAACCACTAATCATATTAAAATTCAAATTTGTTGTTTTTGTTTTTTTTTTTTGTTTTTGTAGTTGTTGTTGTTGTTGTAATTTTTGTTTTTGTTGTTGTTGTTTTTGTTTTGTTGTTGTTGTTGTTGTTGTTTTTCTTGTTGTTGTTGTTGTTGTTGTTGTTGTTGTTGTTGTTGTTGTTGTTGTTGTTGTTGTTGTAATGTGTGTTGTTGTTGTTGTTGTACATACTGTGTAAATCGTGCGGTTGTGTGTTGCAAACCAAGCCTTCGATGAGCTCGATTTCGCTTAAAAATCGACCTGAAATACCAGGCGAACAGAAGGCAGCAGCAAGCAAATTTAATTTTCTGCAAAATCATTTTTCACCCTAGAAGTATGCTACACCGTGCCCCCAAAAGCATGCAATGCCAAATATATGCAAAAGTATGCAATTGAAAAAAAATTACAGCATACTTCTAGGGTGCGATGTAGCATGCTTTTAGGGTGAAAAATGATTTTGCAGAAAATTAAATTTGCTTGCTGCTGCCTTCTGTTCGCCTGGTATTTCAGGTCGAATTTTAAGTGACACCGAGCACATCGAAGGCTTGGCTTGGCAACACACAACCGCACGATTTCACAGTATGTACAACACACAACCGCACGATTTACACAGTATGTACAACAACAACAACACAACACATTACAACAACAACCACAACAACAACAACAACAACAACAACAACAACAACAACAACAACAACAACAACAACAACAACAACAACAACAACAACAACAACAACAACAACAACAACAAAAACAACAACAACAACAACAAAAACCAGAATGACAACAACAACAACAACAAAAACCGGAATGACAACAACAACAAAAACAATAACGACCTTTTACAATAACAACACTGTACAAATAAAAATTTAAATAACTCATAACTCAGCCAAAAATGCATTAATTTGAATTCGGAAAACGGTCCTATGTTAGTTTTTATTAGGTTAATCAATCTGCATACTCCATTTTTTTTTTAACTTTTACAATTTTTCTTCTAACTGAAATAATAATGCACTGCAAGCCCAACAACAACAATATTAAATGGATTTGCGTCGAAATCGGGTGTGACCAGCTCATTTTTCACTACTTTCGTAATAGGTGAGACCATATCATAAATAACAGCGTTATCGTCATCGAAATTGAGCGATTTACTTACGTGGCGGCAACTGATCGATAATTCAAATTTAAATTCAAATTCAAATTCAAATTTGACGGGTAACTGATACGGCAAGTACTGATAGTGTATTTGAATTTGAAATTAAATTTGGCAGGTTAATTAACTTCCTTTTTTTTCTTTTGTTTTTGTAAATTATTGTTGTTGTTAAAAGTTGTTACATTTGAATTCAAATTTATCGGTTTACTTACGTGGCGGCAACTGATCGACTTTTTAAATTCAAATTCAAATGGCGGGTACTAATATCCCATTTAAGTTTAAATTCTAATTTGTCGGTTAACTCATATGGCGGGTACTAAAAGCCCATTTAAATTTAAATTCAAATTCCGCGGTTTGTTTTATATTACATATAGAGGAAAATGTTGTTATAATTTATGATTTTGCCCTTAAAACACACATGTCTTTAAGTTCTTAAAAATATATTCACCATGTTTGTTTGGTCCTGTTCATGTGCATGTGTGCGTGTCTGTGTTTATTTGCTGGTGTAATTTGGGTTTGCTTGCGAATATTTATCGGCCTTTAAAATTTGAATTCAAATTTATCGATTAACTTACGTGGCGGCAACTGATCGACTATTTAAATTGAAATGCAAATGGCAGGTACTAATAGCCCATTTCAATTTAAATTCAAATTCGGCGGTTAATCTATGTATTTCTTTTTCTGTTTTGTGGTTGTTATCTGTAAATTCTTGTTGTTGCTAAAAAGTTGTTGTAAAAAGACCACTAGTTATTTTATATATATTTGATTTATATTAAATATAGAGGAAAATGTTGCTATAATTTCTCATTTTGCCTTTAAAACACATATGTCTTTGAGTTTTTAAAAATATATTCACCACGTTTGTTTGGTCCTGTTCATGTACATGAGAGTGAGTGTGTGTTTATTTGCTGGTGTAAGTGCATCTGCGAGTGTGTGTTGGTAGTTGTTTGTTCGTGTGCAGCACGTTCTTATTTGCGCTCACACATTTTTCCATCTTTCGCTGCACTGTAAACAGCAGGGCCAGCTCCGCTTCCGTTTCCGCCTCCGTCTCCGCTTCGGCCTCCACATCCGCATCCGCATCCGCATCTGCCAAGTGCCAACACACACACACACACACACACACACACCAATGCAACAAGAAGAAACAGGACCAGGGACAGGGGCAGGACACCAATTTTCTAATGCAGTCTACATAGCGTCATATGCAAATACTTTACCCACACGCTGGCTGCAATTGAAAATCCCGAAAAAAATAAGGGAAGTGAAGGAGCGCGGTGCACAAAAAAACCCAAAACCAAGGGCTCTCAGGGATTCGGGAGGTCAGCATGAGCAGGAGGAGTAGAAGGATGAGGATGAGGATGAGCAGGAGCATCAGCTGGAGATAAAGTCCAAATAAAGAGGAGAAGCTACTCTATAAGTTAGCTAGTTACGGCGACTGTTTTGCCTTCATAACCAGCAAATATTTGGCTTTAAGCAAAGCGGCCCAAAAGCGTTCCGTTTGGCAGGAACTCGCCGCTGCTCAATCTTCATCAGGGCTGTCGTCAGAGTTGGCCAACTCACCTAGAGCCGTGTTACCCTCATCTCGATAGACTCTCGCTTCCTCGTTTCTCATGGGCCATATATCCTGGATGTTTCTCCCCTCCGCCCGCTGAGATTTACTTTCTATTTGTGAGGACATCAAGTTGATTATCATACGCCGTCCGCTGCCGTTCGATTTTGTGCCCAGCGATGCCATTAAGCACTCAATCAGTCTTTATCAGGTTTTGACAACGATTAACGCTTCGGGCGCCAAATGCTTTTGATGGATGGCTGTGACTGCGCCAGGATGCCGGATGCTAAGGATGTCCTGTACCGGAGGATAATCCACAGTTTGACGTGATGTAAGGTTCAGCAACTCAGCTTCTACCTATTGAAGAAATATCGTAAGAAATATTATAACAAGAAAGTAACTTAAATATAATTTAAAATAAATAAGAACCTAACTTCATACTATCAATGGATTTATCTGCTTAATTTTTAATAAAACACAAATATTTTATATCGATGCATACCGATTTACTGCAATCTCTAGGAGTGGCACCTATCGAACGACTGTCAAGGCAAAGCAGCGTCGTCCTGCGAAATTGATTTGCAACTCCACCCTCGAAGATATGTATTTCCCTTAACTTCGACTGCGTCTCCAACTCCTACTGCGACTCCAACCTCAACCTCAACCTAAACCACATTAGCTTTTGGGCTTTGGCCTGGTCTTAAATTCGCTTTGCGGTTTTGCACTCGAGCAATCGATTTGCTCGTCATGGCTCATTGACTCCGACTCCCGGACTCCCTGAGTCTCCAGCTTCGAAACCCAATACCAATTCCTATCCGTAACCAAGTCCTGGCCCCTATACCCCAATCCGATTTTTTTTTGCGGTCAGTTGTGGTGCCTGGCCGAGTTATCCTTTGTCATGTTGACGCCGTTAAATGTTTACTGCTCACAAAAAAATATACAAAAAAAAAAAAAGGAAAGGGAGAAGCCAACGCCTGCCTCATCAATTTTCAACTAAAACACGTGAGACGTTCTCGTCCTTGCAGGATATACAAAAACAAGGATAATGCAAAAGAAAAGGGCTTACAATGGCATTGGTAATTTATAAATTTGGGTTTTGTGGCCAAGAATCAATCACAAAACAAAAGACTTTTGATAATTATAATGAGTATTATAACCTCTCTAAAGGTAGAAGTATAAAGAATATTAAATTATTATATATAACTCACCCATTTTATTCCCTCATATCCTTCGATTGACTTTTGGCTTTGATTTTCCGCATTACCTTGACTTGATAGCATTTTGAGCTTGCGAAACGAAACAATTTTGCGTGTTTAGTTAACATTAAAACGCAGCCAAATTAATTAATTAAAGCGCTTCGGGCCACAATACAAGCGAGCGTACACACGCACGTTACTACAAAAATTCAATAAATTTCAATTAGGATACAAAGGACATTTAATTGTTCGGGGCAGCAAAGAGCCAAAGAATGCAATTTGTAATGCTGGAAAAAAAATAAGCAGTGAAACAAAAATTCAATTATGATAAGTAAATAATAGAAATTTAACGTTTGTATCTCTCTGACTATATATATTAATTATGCCAATAAAACTAGCTGGCTTTAAGCCTTTCTCCTTTCACAATTCCCAATCCCAATCCCAATACATTTATTTTCGGGGCTACTCCTATGCCAAAAGTTTCCTCGTGCCTTGTGGCATGATGTCCTGGCTTGTGTTTTTAACGACTTGCCCTGAGTCAAATATGGAACAGAGCAATAAAAATATGCCCCAGCGAAGAAGACATTACATCATGGTCGTTTGGGGGTAGAAGTTGGGAGATTATGAAGGCCCTCGCAAGTCATTAGCATTCTAAAAGGTTTTTGTGGTCTATTCTGCCGGCGAACATCCTTGCAAGCCCCATCACAAATATCATCATCCCCGCGTAGCAGTCGTTTCCATTATCCTGTTTCGTTTCTCAAGGTGTGTTTCTTCGCTCAGATTAACAGACATCGAAACGAGGACACACAGAAACAGATACTCAAGGATTCTTGGATATAAGAAGCCAGTGCTGGCACATAATATAATATAGAAAAATTCAATTGAAAACTACGAACACTAAAATGAAAAAATTACAAACTAATTCTCACAAATATTTTAACTTTCTTAAAGAGTTTTCAAGATTTCTTTGAGTTAAAAATATTACATTAATAAAATTCAAGTAAGAACATAAAATTCTAAGCAAAATAATACATTTTATGGTATAATTTCCGTATTTAAATCTATTCAAATCTTTAAGGATCAAGTACAAGAATATATTATGAGCAAAAAGGACGAATAAGCAGCACGCACTGGCAGCACAAATCCCGCTGATGTCATTTCATTAGTTTCATAAATATTTATTCGATTTGTTATTGTTGTTGCTGGCTGCTTGTCGCTTTTATCCATAATTTATCAATGTAAGCTGCAACATTTTCAGCGTCGTCTTGCCGGCGTCCTTTTGCCGCAGCCACACCCCCCAATGGTGGCACCACCACCACCACCACCAGCCCCTCGAACCACTGACATTCCCGTTGACAATTTTCTAATCCAATTGATTTGTGCTGCGGGCCACGACGACCCCGCCCCCACTTTTCTGCTCATCCATAACTTGGACAGCCGCAACGCGACCGCTGTTTATCTTCCCGAATATATAAATATATACATATATATGTATATGTCCTGATATATCCAGATGGATGTGGACTTGGAAAAAGCGGGGCAATCATATAGAATGACACCAGAAAATATTATTACATCCTTTGAATCTTCGTTTTTAAAGAGAAGTTAAACTGTTTGACAGTAGTATTTTTATTGAATATTTTTCGAAACTAAATGGGAATTTTTAAGGGTTAAAGTTAGGCTGACATTTAAAAATATAAAAAATATAACAAAAATAAGAAATATAGCTAAGGAATACCAAGTAAAATAAACTGTAGAGTCTAGAAAATTACAAAAAGAAAATGGATTTTCTTTGATAAGACTAAGATCCTTAATACTTTGCTACTACTTTCAAAATTCTAGAAGGAATATAGGAAAAAATCAAGTTCAAAATCTAAATCATCTCTTAAATAACCTATCCTTTTTTGCTCTGTGTATCCAGACAAGTATATGTTATAAATATATATATCATTTATGGAATGGGAGGTGTCTTCCTCCTCCTCTGCTGTTTTGGGTATTTTATTTATGCCATGTATTTTTGTAAATTTGTTATGAATTCTCTTCTTTTTTCGATATATACAAATATAAATATATATATATATATATATTTTTTTTTTTGCATTGTCGCATTAGGAATGCAAAATTGCCTCACACACACACACGCATTCCATTGCAATGTCACATAAATACATGTATTTTATTTGTGCCATTCCATGTTGCATATTTATTGGCGTGATTGTAGTTCGCATAACCGGAGGCCATCAGCCATTCATCTGTGCAGGAGAGTCCCATTCTCATACCCTTACGCATACCCATTTCCAGGATTCTGGAATCAGGCATTATGATACTCCTCCCTTGCTCCCAATTCCACCCACCGAAGGGCAAACACTAGCCTGATTGCCCTGACAGGGCCACATTTATTAGCTCTAATATTATGGCAAGTCAAGCACAAGAGAGATGGGAAATGATTTTACCACTCACTCTGCTCTAGAACCTTATCCTTACGATGTCCTGGTAATTATCCAAACAATAAACAAATGCGTATGCTAGTGATAGTGATCATGGACTAATATGCACTCACATCCCGCAAAGTCATTAAAATCACATTTAATAAGGCAACGAAGGCAATCGGACGGACAATAGTTGCAGTCGCTCAAATTGTTGAGAATTCATTAAAGCAAAACTTAAAGAATAAAACTATTAAATATAATCAGCAAATGTTACTAGCAAATGTTCCTAACAAATATTACTATAAAAAATTGTGAAATATAAAGAAAAAGAGTCTCAAACACCACCTAATACCCCCTCAATCTTGGCTATAATTTACCATTAATTAACTTACTTAATTAACTGAAAGTGTGACCAGAAAAAACAACATTTGAAAACCAAAAACCACTGTACTCTCCACTTAATTTTAGTTGGCTACAATTTCCCATAATTATATTCATATTTCAGGGTCCCTGCATTCGCTTCGAATCCTGGATCATTATTTACATTTCAATTGAATGATTGATGGCTGCTAGATGGGGACTTGACCAACACATAATTCGGTTTTAATCTATTAATTAAGCATTTTGATTTCGACTATTGTGCCGGCCATATGCACATACATACACATGCATATGTACACATATATAATCTAAACAAATAATGCGGTCGATTATTGGGGTTAATTTTGCTGATTGGAACCCGCATATCGAGCGTGTGTTTAATTCCGGGAAACTACGAGGCCTGCGGCCACGAGTCAGTCAAATTATCAAGATTGCTCAATTAGTCAATCAATATGGTACAAATTGAATATCTGATATTCGACCACTTCAACTACTCGCCACTACCCAAGGCATTAATGACAGTTTGCCAGTGACTTTGGTGGCCAGTAATGTCCATAATCCTGCGGTTTCTTTGACCGAGGTTTTGGAAACCTAATATTCGATATTGAAAGCTAACACTAAATATATACAAATAATACTGGAAAAGGAGAAGCTAAAAATAAGGTAAGGTATGTGGTGAAAAATTAATGAAACGAACTCAATCGATTGTGATTGAAACAGAGGCGAACTCTGATTGCTAGGAAACATGGCCAGCGAACCAAAGCTAATTGTTTTGTCTGGCTTAACTTTTTACTTATTCCCGATATGGCGGCCCATCCTTCGTGTCCTGCCTGACCCATGGAATCATCTTCAATCCTGGTCGATGGCCAGCCATTACCCATTACCCGTGACCCCCTCGTTACCTCTTTTCTACGGCCTTGCCTGCCTGTTGGAGGAGCCGTAATCAGTAACCCGTAATCATTTCGAATGGTCTATCCTTGTTGGCATTAAAGCGGCTTCGGGATAAACGGGAAGCTGGGAAGCGGGGAAGGCGGGGAAAGTGGGAAATCGGGCAATGGGAAAAAGAGGGAGTATGCGCTTCGTCTTCCATAGGACTTTGGGGCCAAAACAAACTGCGGCAGTTGGACCAGAGAGCGGTTACAGTCGCCGGTTCAGTCGAACCAAGTTCATTATTTGCGCTACGTGACCTGCAGGCAGCATTTGCCGAAAACTCCCTTCCACCCACCGACAGTCGACAGTCACCGCACACTGACCTCTGACCCTCCAACTCCAATCGAAACAATCCCCCCTGATCAGAGAACCCCCTCGAAAGGCGTTGCAACATTATAATTGGAATGCCATAACTACTACACTTTTAACATATTTCTAAATAAGATGGAATGGGACTATACAAATAAAAGCTAAACATTGAAAAACATTTGTAATGAAAACTATAACTAAGAATATACATTTTCAAACAACATTTCATATTTAAATAAATAAATTAGTCCTCATTTTGGTATATAATTTGTAGTAATTATGCCCTTGCAAGGGTCTTAAAATTTCAGTCAGAAGCTTGAAAAGCATTGAAGAAGTCATTTCAGATCCTATAAATCATATATATTTATGATCACCATTTAAAACCGAGTCGATCTAGCCATATCCGACAAGAAATTTTTTTTTCCCAAAATTTTAGATTTTTTGAAAAAAAGGAAAGGAGTTACGTCGTTAAAATTGGCAAAAATTAATAAAAAATTTCAATTTTAAATTGCGTATGCAGATTTATTAACCTAATACAAACTAACAAAGGAAAGCTTTCCGATTTAAATTTAATGTTTTTTTGGCTGAGTTATGCAATTTTTAAGTATTGATTTGTCGAGAAAAATGGTCATATAAAAATATAAATAAATAACGATTCAAAGAATTAGAATATTTTAAGTTTAGTTATGATCGATAGCCGTTAGGATCCTTTAATTCGATTGCAAATTCCTGTATTGTTTATTATTTAATTTAGATTAAAGGTAAAAGAAAGCCAAGTAAAACCGATGAAGTTTGGCTTAAAAATGGATGCATAAATAAGTTTAAAAGCAAGTTTAGTTCATTATAAAACTCTCAAAAAACTCTCAAAAATTCTAAGCTAACTAAAAATATATTTCTCATATAAACAATGATTTTTCTCTGTGTCTGAACAGAACGTACAAATGGAGTGTGAAGTGTATTTAGTGGCCAAACCACTGGAGTTTCCACCAACGCCTCCTTTTCACCTGACCACGCCCACTCCCAAAGGACACGAGGAAAAAAAATAAAAAGAAAAACAGGGAAAAGTAAAAACCGCAAAGTTTTTAGCCAGTCGCATAAATCATCAGCTTCTTTTGTTTTCACTTCCAGCGATGGACAAACAGCAGCGACTGGTCATAAAATTGAGACGACACCTGCTGCCACGCCTCTCTTTTAATACCTTTTCTTAATACCTAAATGTCTGATTAAAGTTTGCAATTTGATATATAAATAATTATATTCAATAAAAATAATGTATTAAAAATCTAATTTATTCAAGCAAAAGCATTTCCATGCACTTTTCGCGCGATTTGACTTTGAGTGTCGTCTGTCGACTGTTGCCTGTCGCTCGGCTGTCATGTTGATCTCAGTCTCATTTGGGGGCTTCACTCATTTGGCTTTAACCCCGCCCCGCCCCAACACCTGCCCTGTGCACCCGCCCCTTTTTGGCCAAAAAACACCAAGAAGCCAAAAACCAAACACGTAGCGCCGAGTGAGGGCACGAAAAGTAAAAGTTAATACGATATTCATGAGCTGCTAAGCGCAGATGTGACTCGCATTGTGATACCGGTATCTGTATCAGTTGCAGGACCAGGTACACTGATCGAAAATATATATCTATAAATATATATATATCTCAATAAATAGATAAAAATATACACATAAATATATATATATATATATATATTATATATATATTAATCAAAATCACTAACAGCCCTTGTAACATAAGTTACAAAGTAAAGAAAAAAGCTTTTGCGGAAGTCTTTTAAATAAATTATCAATCTAAATCAAGGACTTAAAATATTTAAAAAATAAGTACTTAAAAAGTGATCAATAAATCAGAATTTCCTCATTTTAAATAAAAATATGATGAGGGATATATATTTTAGTTCCAACTTATTCCGTTTTCCTTCTAACTTCAACTTATTTTTCTCTTTCCCAAAATAAGACAAAGGATATTCCTTTTACTTACTAATAGTTCCCTTTCGATCATTAAATCTCATTAAGAGAAATCATAATTTCATCAATTTTAAATCAAAAGAAGACTTCAATCGAAATAAGATGAAGGATATAACTCCAACTTATTTCTCTCAAAAGAAGATAAAGGATATACACTTTTCTTACTTATAGCTCCTTCTCCATCATTAAATCTCATTTAGAGTAATCATAATTTTAATATTTCATTAATTTTAAATCAAAAGAAGAATCCAATTGTATAATGGAAATATTTGCAGTGCACAAATACAGTTAAATAGAGATACAATGCCGTTACAGCAGAGCATGAGAGGTCCTTCCTGGGCCCCAAGTCTCTCTCCTCCCTCCTCCCTTCCACGCTGAGGCTGAAGTTTAATTAATTATTTAATTTTAAGCACTTGAGCGCACCGAGCGACGATGGTGAGACGATGGCTTGGGATTAACTTAATAATATATGAGCCATGTGAGCGAGTGGCCATGTCCTGGCGCTGTGCTGTTGCTGTTGCTGCTGTTGTGTGTGCCCTGTGTCCTGTGTTCGTTGTCCTTGTTGGCCTGACCGCTTGGCCGCTTCAGTTAATGCAGACTAATGAGACATTGTGGAACGAATTAATTTCACGCATGATTAACACATCAAATGCCACCCAAAAGCCAAGTCAAGGCAAGGCATGGCTATCCCCTCCTCCTGTTTCCCTAGCTGCCTTCCCCCAAAAAGGACATTAGAGGCAAAATTGCGGGCCAGAAACTTTCACAGTTCTTGCCGCTGTCAGTTGCCACATTAACCCAGTTCCCAGTTACCAGTTACCAGTTCCACGAGGCCAGATAACACGGAAGTGGAAGTGTCATCCTGCCAGTGCCAAAGTGCATTGGGCTCCGGGCTTCTAGCTCCTAGCTCCTAGCTCGTAGCTCGGAGCTCCATTGCTCCCGTTCGCTGCAAAAACATTTTTCGTACTTTTCGTATGCCGCATAAAAACATGGAAAATCATGGAAATATGCATATGCCACCACGTTCACAAACAGGAATGTGCTTTAACTATAAACTTGTAGTTCCAGTCGGAAGCGAGTAAGTATGTGGCAGTGAGTGTTTTTTCAATGCCCTGCAACTCGTAAAAAAAACGCAAGGTGGGGCATTTCGATTGTGCCAGGAACTATGTATGTTTCTGGGTAAAAAAATAAAGCCATAAGCTTTGAAAAGTTGAAATTTGTATACTATAAAAGTTTTTTATAGGTTTAGAAGAACGAATTTGAAGTCCATCTCCTTAAGGCTAACCAATTGTGAATAAAATAATATTATAATTTCATTCAAAAGCTTGAAACGCAGTGAAGGAATCATTTCCGACCCCATAAGTCATATATATTCTTGATCAGCATCGAAAACCGAGTCGAAATAACAGATCTCTGTCAGAAAAAAAAATTTGTAAAATTTTTTGAAAAAAACTAAAGGGGTTACATCGTTAAAATGTTAAAAAAATTGATGCAAATTTTAATATGTTTTTAATTTTCAATTAAGTAAGCAGATTATTAACATTTTAAAAACAAGTACACAACAGCTTTCCGAAATACAATTAATGCCTTTTGGGCTGACTTATGGGATTTTAAAAACTTTGATTTGAACAAAAAATTGTCATATAAAAATATCTATAAATATCAATTCAAAGAATGCAAATATTTTTAGCTTAATTATGATCAATTTCCCATTCATTCCAATAATTCGATTGCTAGTTGTGTGTATATAAACTTTGGCTTTTGGAAGTTATTGAAGTTTCCTTTCTTGTTAATTTATTATTTAGACCAAGAATTTTGACAAAGTTTAATGATGTAACCCTATATAAGATTTTTCAAAATTTGATACAATTAAAAAATCCCTGCAATGTTTTATAAATCCAAAAAAGTGTGATACCAACTATCAGCTCCATTCAGTCATCAAAGCCCAAGTTACAACAGGAGAGTTATGTTTCAAAATTGAATACAATTTTAAATAATCTTCTCAATTTTTTATAAATAATCAACTAATTTTATACTAAACAATCGCAGTTGAACCCTAACAAGTTTGATACCAATTATCAACTTCATTCAGCTATCAGAGCCCGAGTAACAAAAGGAGAGTTGCAGGTTATATAAACCTTAATAGCAATTAAAATCCCCATATGTAGGGGATTCACAAGCAAGTGTAGCTCAGCCCAAGGACTGGTGTTAAAGGATAAGCTTTGGCTTGACGGCTAAAGGTCGTCGCGCGCCATGTGGCGAGAGGGATAAATGCCAAATGCTATGGCGCGCGCGGTAAAGCGAACAAATCTCTGGTCGTATTTAATTATGTAAGTGGCATTCTCGGCCTTAAATTAGCATACTCGCACACTTGTGGGTGTGTGTGGCTTGTGGCTTATATGTGCACACAACATATACATATAGTATGTGTGTATCAGAGTTAAAGCCAAAAGTCTTGGACCTCTGTTAATAAGAAATCAAATGGCCAATGGCAAATATTCAATAAATTTGGCTTTAGTAGTCACGTGCGCGGCGAAGTGCGAACACGTACACAGCTCGGTGCAACTGATGCCAGGATGCCAAGGATGCGAAGGATGCCAAAGGGAGCCGAAGCTTCGTACCGATCCTGGGATCCTGTCTACGTGGTCCTTGGGCCATGGGCTATGGGCCTTGGGCCAGGTGCAAAGGTCGTGAAAAGTGGGCGGCACATCAATTGCTGTCTCTGCCAACTGCCCAACTTCTGACTAGCCAAAGGTACACGGAACGAAAATGGGGGGTTAACTATGGGATGTAAATTATATAATTTCAATTGTATGATAACTGTCAAAAGGGTCTAGCAGAAGGTTAAGAGACTGTGATGAGGCTGGCGGGCTTAGAATCTGCTTCCTATTCATTCCAAGAAGATTGTTTTATTTATATACATATTCAATAAAATATCTAATAATTAACAAACTATAAAGTCAAAAGCTTTATTAATGTATAATCAAATTATTGAAATATTAAATGAACCTGAAATGCTGGTAAACTAATGATTCCCCTCTTTCTCTAATTTTATCCAATATTTTTACTTAGCTATTTTACAATTCTCCCCTTCATTTCAAGCCCATTTCTTGCAGTGTAGCTAACTGGCCAATAGACAATTCCCCAGGATTTCGATAGCACGTGCGTCCAAGAAGTTGAGGACGATTGAAATTGCTGGTGGCAAGTGGATAAGTGGACATTAATCAAAATAAATATGAGAAACGTGCTGAAATACGAGAGCTCACACGTGAGCGCGATGTCCTTGGCTTCGAGTATCGCTCTCTATCTCTCTACTTTCCAACGGCTAATGAGGTCCAGGTAAAGGTCTCTTAAATATCAAGATATATCTATCAATATATAGATACTTTAGATCCCCCTGCAATTAGTGACCCCATGTTTCAGTGGACATTTCCCATTCGATTATCAACGCATCACTGCGCACATGTCACATTAAAATTCAAAACACAGAAAACACAGTCTGTGTGTGTGCCATAAACACCCACAAAATACATCAAAGTTCACATCGCATCGCATTAGGCTGTAACTTTTCGGCTCAACTTCCAAGCAAATTATGCATGAGAAATTCAATTTGCATTTATTTTGCAATAATTTCATATCAACATCAGCCACAACAACAACATTTATGTTTTCCCTCCCCCCACGTTCTCGGAAAGTGGCATAAACCCAGGAAGATGCTCTGCCAATTTTCGAGAGCTTTAAACTTAACTTAAAAAAATCATTTTCCTAGATTAAGAGATTTTTTTGAAAAAGATATAAAATAATGTGTAACTAGATTTTAAGCAAGCTAAAAAGATCATCTTCTGAGTTCTTCGAAAATAATCAAACTCTAAAGACAGGGCATTCGCGAAGAGGAGTCTCAAAAAATATATTTATATTTATATACAAAATAAGAGAAAAACAGAGCAGCGGCTGGGGAAAAAAGAAAACTTTTTCAATATTTTACGAATCAGGTGTTTCCTGTCGAAGTTTCCGCTTAAGGACACGCACACGAAGGACACCCTTACAATGGCCCAAAAATGCCACAAGGCGGGGTGAGCAAAGGGATGGGCAGACGGCACGAAAGAATAAAATTTAATGAAATGTAACTGGATGCCAGGATACACAGTCCTACAGACTCCGGAAAAGCCCAGACAGACAGACCAGGTCCAGATCCAGGTAGGATGTCAAAAAGCCTATTTAGCATATATTTACTTGGCAATAGGGGGGAAAGCAACTTTTGGCCAAGAAATCCTTTTCCCTTTTTCGTTGGGGGATTCCCAGCAGCCGCTGTCATTTGAAATATTATAAATCATGTGCTACATTAGCCAAGCATTTGGCTCTTGTGGCTTCTGCCAATTGCCACAAAATTTATAGAAAACAAAACACAAATAGAGAAGCGGGAAAGGAAGGAGTCGCAGGAGTTGCAGAACTCGCAGAATTCCCAAGGAAGGTCAACACCCCAAGGAAATGAAGTTCATTCAAGCAGCAAACGCTGACTTTGAGAGTGAGAAAAATAACTACAAATCTAAGAAATTAATTGAGGTTTGAAATTAATATAAATTCTTTTAGCTTGCTTTGGAAAAATTTCTTATTATACACCTTTCCTTTAAGAGTATTTAATAGTCGATCTCTATCTGATTTTGTTGCATTTATTTTCATCATTTTTAGCTGGCTTTTTGAGCACGCTTTCGTAGCGGTGTCGCTTGGCGCCACCTCCTTGATTTTCCACCCACTTTTCCAAACCCTCCCCCGCCTCCCAGCAATTTTCCCTGGCCCACTTCGTGGACTCTTGTCACGCCAGGCACGGCCAGCAACTGCAATTCAATTGTTGCTCAACAACGCCTCGTCCGGGATTCCACCGACTCCTTGGATCCTTGGACAAATGTTTGAACTTCTTTCTTTCCCCGACAGCAATTTGCGGCGAAAATTGTGATTTGTTGAGGAAAGCTGAGGCGCCCGGGCGCGATTTCCATCAGCTGTCGTCGTCGTCGTCCTTGCTGGCGTCTTCATCCTCATCGTCATCGTCATCGTCATCGTTCTGAGTCCTGCGTCCTTTGGCAGCTTTGCATTTTGTTCAGATACTTATCACACAGTTTTGGCAAAACGTGGCACAAAGTTTTGCTTAATAGCCTGGAAGTTTTTAATGAAATGCTTTCGTTCCGCCAGAGCCACAGTCACAGTCACAGAGCCATTCAGCCATTCCATTGCTCTGCGATTTTGGTTTTTCGGTTTTTCAGTATTTTCCCCATTGGTTTTTCTCCATCTATTTTTCCTAAGATTTTCCTTAGCTTTAAGACGACGACTGACCCTCATCAAGTCGAGGGCGAGATGGAAATTCCATTTTGGAGACAAACAAAAAGGTGAAATGTCACACTCACATTTTTGCTTTATTAAAATAATACTCCTGCTTCTGCTGCCTTGGACAAAAGGGAAATTCTTGGCCCTCCATTGTTTTCTTTGGTTTTTTCCTTTTTCCCCCACTCGATTTTCTGCATTTTCCCCCTCTGACAGCTGTCCAGTGTTTTGTGGGGGGGGCCTAAAACTATCCCGGTCAAAGATTAAATGTTTACCAGAGGGGGGGACGAACGAGAAAATTAATTTGCTCTGGCATTAAGTTTGATTTTAATAAAGTGGCCCGTCGGGCAAAAAGGATTCCTTCACGGCTCTGCTATTGTTGTTTTTGACCGGAAGGATGCGAAACTTAATAAACTGGCCACTGTCCGTGGTGTTTGTGTGTTCGCCTTAGTCCTGGAAAAGGACTTCATTTACACCAAGAGCATTTGTCATTCGCGCTAAGTACTCTTGGCGCTCGCCCATCATTTTTTATTTGCCGGGCAAACATGACAGCAAACATTAATTTTGCCAGCGCCACGCGGTAATTAAAAGCGAAAGTGTTTGACGCCCAGGAAAAAAAAAATAAGAGGGGGAGAGAGTAAGGGTAAGGGTAAGGTTAAGGGTCATGGTTGTAGGGGAAAGTAAAATGACAGGATAACTGCTTGAAATAGGAATGGAAAGTAAACCAAATCGTTGAGATATCGAAATGAATTTCCATAATTACTTCCATAATAATTAGCAAATTATTAATAATAACAAGAGCATTAATATTAGAAGTGTCCATATTTTTTGGACATTCTTTGCATCCCTTCAAATTTTATAATAATATAAACAAAATATGCCAAATTATTATATCTCCATATATTTTATAATCAGACTTTATATAAAACCCATATTTTTCGATATTTTTTTCTAGATTTCGCACATATCTGAATTGGAATCCCAGCAGAAATGGAAATGAAAGTGCGAAAAAGACACTTCTTTGGCGCTTTTTCCACCCTCAACGAATTTATGATGGTCCCATTAATTACGCCCCAAGTTGGAAAAGAAGAAAATAAAAAAGAAAAAAGAAAAACGGCGGCAAGGACCCTCGAAGCCTGCAATTAAATGACACGCAAATCAACATAAATTGCAGGCATTGTTAGCTCCATATGGAGACTCGAGGAAGACCCATGGACATCTGCCAAAGATAAGCGGAAAATTGGCACGCGCCGCACTCAATAAGGCAATGGAAATTCCCAAAAAATAAAAATATATATATATATATACATCTATAAAAAATGTTACGCATATTGATATCTACACTTGGAATAAGAAATAAAAATAAACTATTTTTTGTTGTATTTTTATGGCCTAAAAGGGTATTATAATTTTAGTCAGAAGCCTGAAATTCTGTGAAGGAATCATTTTCGACCCCATAAACCATATATATTAAGAGCCCAATCAATCTAGCTGAAAAAAAAACAATTTTTCAAACATTTTAAATTTTTTGAAAAAAATAAAAGGAGTTAAATCGTTCAAATTTTCGAAAAATATACCAAAATTTAAATTTTTAATTGATTATTCAGATTTTTAATCCTAATGAAAACTAACAGAGTACAGCTTTACTTTTTAAAATTTATGCTTTTTCGACCAAGCTATGAGTTTTTTAAACTTTGATTAGTCGAAAAAATTATCAAATATAAATATCGATAAATTTCGATTCAAAGAATATGAATATATTGAGCTGAGTTATAATCGTTTTTCGAAACGATCCTAAAATTCAATTGAAAGCTGAAATAATATAATAATCTCTAAAGAGACCTTTTTAAATTAATTAAAATTAAACATAAAACAACTTGTTTTGCTTTTAAAATGTTCAAATATTCTACAAAGAATATAAATATATTGAGCTGAGTTATAATCGTTTTTCGAAACGATCCTAAAATTCAATTGCAAGCTGAAATAATATATAAACTTGGACGTTTCGAAGTTTGTTTTCTTTCTTTTAAGTTTATATTAAAACCATACAAAATATTAGACCCCATAAACTATTCCTTGATATACCATATATTATCTCAATGTTGGTTATACTAATAAGAAAATATAATAAGTTTTGTGTAAAAATAATTTACCAATAAATTATACATATCCCATTAAGATTTTTATATTATTATGTTATAATTAGAGTTCATCCCTTCGTTTTGCCTTATAATAAAATATCACAAAAATAGAAGCCTTTCTTTTTGTAACCCTCAATTTCTCTCTCTGCATAGTGTGCGTGTGTGAGTAAAAGTGTGTGTGTGTGTGTGTATATGTGACCATTGCCAATTTGCCGGTTGGGCGATTTTTTATGGCCCTGGGAATGGGAAATTCATTAATTCGGTCCGATGTCGACGACTGTTTTGGCAAGTTTTCTAATTAAAACAACAAACAAATGGGCAGCCAGGATAACAGATAACAATACATATGGAAATCAAAGGGGGGATACGAGGCGAGGGGTAAGCCAATTCCGTTGCCAGTTTTCCCCCCACTCGTTCCTCTCTCTCTCTCTCTCTGTGTGATGGCCGGAAACTGTCTGGCAAGATGCTAATTCGGTTAAAAACTTTTGTCGTCAAGTTTGCAGCAAAACCGAAGCCAGGCCCAGCACCGCGCCGTCCTACGTCCTGGCGTCCTGTCGTCCTTCGCATCTGTCAGTTATCCTGGCATAAACTTGGTTTAATTCTCGTCCTCGCATTGTTTGGCGGCGCATGCAAATGGAACCAGGACGAGGACCAGGACCAAGCCCAGAACCAGGACCAGAAGCCAAACTCCATCAACATCAGCAGCATCTTCATGTGATATGCATCAGATTTACCCAAAAATTGTTTCTGCGCTTGAAGTTTATTTTTTCCGCCTTTGAATGGCTGACAATTATCCTTCAAAATATAAAATGAAGCCTCACAATTATCCTTCAAAATATAAAATTAAACCAAACGAAGTGAATCAATTTGTGTTTATTTCCCCTACATTTGCAAGAAATGAAGTCGAAATAATTGCTTGAAATTAAAACTAACTTTAGTCCTTTTGAAAAATGCCAAGAATTCGCTATGTTTATCAGGGAAAGTACACTAAACTTTCCTTAAATTAATTGAAATGCTAAATGATGCAACACTTAAACAAGTTTCGAGAGGAAATTCTATTAGAAATATGAATTTTGTAGCAGCTACATTTTAAAGACTTCATATTCCATTCCAATTCAATTCGATTCGATTGAGTTCAAAGCATTTGCCGCCACAGTCAAGGACAGACAACAAACAGGACTCGGACTTGGATCGGAGCTATGGAACGCATATTTACGCATTAATCAATGGGGCAAACACGGCCAGAGGAGCGAATAAAAATGGATGGATGAGGAAAACGGCAATGGCAATGGCCAAGAAGGCAAACAAACAGGTAGGCCACCTCCGAAGGAGTCACCAGAAGAGTCCTTGGCAGACATTTCTCCACCATCTCAACTCCCCCCCTTCTCATTTCCATTTGTGATCCTAAGCTTGCCCGGGACTCGTTCATCTGGAAATCGAGTGCGGTTTTCCGTTTGCCAGAAATAAAAACAAGAAGAAAAAACCATAAGGCAATGCATCGACTACGAAATACCCGGTAGAGAGTGTCCTGTTGTGGGAGATTATATTAAAAGTACTGAGTTTTTTTATTAACTGTATTTATAGTTTAATTTCCATAAGAAACATTTCTTTTCTTTATATTTCAGGCAGGAAGTACTTCATCTTCTGATACATATATATAGAAAGATATATACCCTGATATGGCCGGATTACCCGTGAGGGTGTGGCACGACGCGTGGCGCCTCAGGACAAGGGCGCCATAATGATATGAGTCACTGACTCCACAACGACAACGACGTCGTCATCGTCTTCCAGGGGTGCATAATAATCGCATCGAGGGGGAAAAGCAGCAGGGGAAAGCAGCAAAGAAAAACCAGCAGGGAAAAGCGTGGAAAACCCGGCAAAAGTCTAGCGTTGACGTTCCATAAAGCAAATCAATTCCTTGTTGCCGTAACAGTTTTGTTTTCCTTCTTTTTTTTTTTGCCTATTTCAGCAAATTGTATGTGTGCCCCGGAGGGTAGAGTACGTACTTACAGCATGTATATATTGACAGGGCATATAAATAAATTATTAGCAAAATAAATGTTTAGCCAAGGGCGTGAGAATACCAGCACCCCCCGTCTCCGGTTTGGCTTAAAAGATTAGACTAGAGGATTTAGATCAATATCCGTGTCCTGTTTGGGGTCCTTGAAGGCATTTCTAATGAGTTTTAAGCTTACATCTTGTTTATATATATCTTTAAAGTATTTAACGCTGGATATTATTATTAATAATCTCTAAAGAGACCTTTTTAAATTAATTGAAATTAAACATAAATCAACTTGTTTTGCTTTTAAAATGTTTAACAGAGAATACTATCTATTTTTCCTTATGATATTCTTTAATATTTATAATAATCTATAAAGAGACCTTTTTAAAATAATTGAAATTAAACCTAAACAAACTTGTTTTGCTTTAAAAATGTTTAATAAAAAATACTATCTACTTTTACCTATAATATTCTGTAATATTTATAATAATCTCTAAAGAGACCATGTCAATTGAATTGAAATTAAACCTAAATCAACTTGTTTTGCTTTTAAAATGTTCAATAGAGAATACTATCTGAGTTTACCTATTATATTTTTCAATTTATTTTTCATTGCCTGTTTCTGTTTACATTTTTTTCCAGTGCACAAAAAATATGCTTTGATAATGATCTGGAAATCACGTAAACAACTTTGTGACGGCTGCATGTCAGTGGCTGAAACGGCAACAAAGTGTTAACAACCTAGCCGCACCTGCAAAAATGTTGAGTTTTTACGGCTTCAGATGGGGGCAGAGTTCAGAGTTCCTGACACACACACACACACACACAACACACTCATGACAGCGATTACGTAACGCGACAAGGGCCATCAATCATATTTAGCTGGCGTTGGAAAATCGGGGCAGATCCCTTATAAATAATGATGCCCATTTGTTGTTGTCCTTGCGGCATTTAACATTTTTCTGCTTTTGTTTAGTACTTTTTAACTAGCCTAAATAATTAGAGGACTTTCCTTTCTCCGCCCTGCGCCCTTTTGGCAAAACAATAAAGGAAAAACGGCGGAAAATGAAAGATAACTCGAAAACAATTTCTTATGTGGGATTTGCAGGGTCCTCGTCGTGAAATTGGAAAAGCTGCAAGTGGTGGAGGAAAGATGCTGAGCTGCTGATTGCCCGGCATTTTTCCCAAGGTTTTCCCGAGGTTTCCATCTCCATCCTTCTTTTCCCCCATCTAAACACACACACACATGGAGCTCATCTTGATAGTGGCAGCGGATTAAGCAGCAAAAACGCATGAACTGCCTTGTGGGTTTCGGTCCGAGTGAAGTAACGAAAAAAAAAGCTGCAGCTGAAGCACAAGGATTACGAAAGGATTCGTTTCTAACGAGATTGACAACAAACCGCATTGGCAGGACACACACACACCCCGCACACTCATCGAATGCATCGTTTATATTTTTCTATTCTCTTCAGGTTCAAGCGAATGCTCTGCAAAACTATTTAATTTGTTATTTAATTGTATTATTGAAAATTATTAAAATAATATTGCAAAATGAAAAAGTAAAGCAAGAATCTCTGGCAGTTATTTAATTTTAAATAAACTTATCACAAAGGTTAATAAAACGTACTAAAAATATTTAAATATTTAATAGTTACTTGAGAATAAAATTTGTCCTCAAATATGATACTCATGGAACTTGTTCCTAAACTAAATATTAAGCACTCGTGTTTCGCTTGAACTTGAGAGAGAAATATAGTTTATATATTATTTAAATAAATATTTTCTAAGGATTTCATATTACTTTTCATAGAGCATCTCCTATTCGTTGTCCAACATTTTAGGCTTTACTTTTTGGGGCTGCGGTTGGCCCCTCTCTCACCCGGCTTTCACATTCAGCAAACAAAGCAAGTTTTGCCTCATAAAACTAAAACGTTGGATTTAATTTTGCAAAATAAACACAAAAACAAAAAAATAAAACTGTGACTGGGAAATGGGGGGAAAAAACAAGAGAAAACTACTACTCACCGCTTCTTAGACCAGATGGATTGGATGAAATATCTGCTTTATAGATCTGCATCGCATTGCCTGATTGAAGTGGGTAGCTTTTATGCGAGCCCATGAATTTTGTGATAAGTAATTCAAACACACACCAGTACCGAGTACCCAGTACCGAGTACCGAGTCCCGAGTCCTGGTCCTGGTCCGTGTCCTGGGCCAGATGGAAAACAGCAATTGCAATAGCAACAGCAAACGGGAAATCTGAAAATGTGAAAATGAAGAGAAATTCATTATTCATTTGGCAGGCAGGAAAATAAAATAGAAAATGCAAATACTGCCAGGCACTGAGCTCCCCCCCTCTGGGGGAGGGTTGGACTGGAAAATATTCTCTGCAAATTCTGTGGTGTTCAAATCGCTTTTTTGAGCTATGCTCTCTTGTTTTTTGCAAACTGCCGTTGTTGTTGTTGTTTGGTAAAAAACTTTTCTAATTAAAACAACAACTGACAACGCAGAAATGTCAACGTATATATATATATATATATATATGTATGTATGTATATTTAAATATATGTACACAGATATATTTGCCAACTACAAAATGCTTTGTTAAAGCAACTAACACAAAGCCGGGAAAATGCCGCGGGCGGTGGTTGGGAAATGCCGGGGAAAACCGGTGGCTGCCCTTGGCGTTAAAAAAAAAAAAAAAACAAAAAAACAACAGCAGAGAAAAATAAAAAACAAATACTAGCAGGAAAGCAGGCAGTGAAGGGCGGTAGTGAAATCTGGTTCTTATTGTTAGCAGTTGTTAGATTAGTTTGACTTTTTCGACCCCTCCAGCCCCGCCTTTTGGCCAAAATGTAAATGTGCAACGAGCCGGGCGAGAGTGCAAGAGCGAGTGCCACAAAATTGTCAGTTGATGATGGCTTAAACTGAAATAGAAACAGGCCAGAAGGGCCAAAGAGATGAGTGTACCGACCGGTGAACACCCGGGGCTTAGTTAGTTATTACTTTTAGGCACTTGATTTTGAGATATTACTATGAAGTAATTCAAATTGATTTAAAAAAGTCTTGAAATTCTTAAAAAGATTTACAAAATTATGTTAATATTACAATATAATATTATGCTTGATATTACAAAAAAAAAAAAATAAGAAAGTTTACTTTTAAAAATTGTATAGCAAATTTTAAACAAATGTTTAAGGGGTTTCTACAAACCCCACTCATTTATGGAACAACCCAGAATAATTTATAATTGATTGGAAAAATTATACTACTTAAGACTTTGATTCTTTAATATGTTTCTTAAGGTTACAAAATCTTAAAATTCCTTGTAAATAATTCTAATAATATTATCATAAGCTTGTCGTACCCATATATACCTCTCTGAGGTCCCTTTAACTATTGCTTGCTTTGTAAAAACTAAAACAAAAAAAAATGCAGTCAGCACAAAAAAAGGATTAGACATTTGTTTACATGTAAATTACCTGGGAATAGCTACAACAATAACAACAAATAACTAAAAAACAATCCAGAACAGTTGTTGTCAAAGCCTTAATTAGCAGCTTTCCAGTTGCATTTTCACCAACTGAGATTGAAACGCCCAGTTTTGTGGCTTAAATGAAGGAAAAGGACCAAAAGGGATGAAGCTGCATCAGTATTAAATCAGTTCAGTTCAGTCAGTTGATAATACTAATGTTTTTATCTAAGTTTAACAAAGCTAAACAAGTATGGAGATTACTGCTGCAAATGTACATTCATTTATTTAGTTTTATTTTCTCAAATAAAACCTATAATTGACTGTGTTTTCTCATTGAATATTTGTTATTTAAATTTATTTAAATTTTTTAAATTAAAGCAATAAGTAATTTCATTTTATCATCGATTATCAACAGGCAAAAGTTAAGTAAACGAAGCTTAACAAATGTTGCTACATACAAAACTTATCCTTTTCTCAGCCAAAAGCTTAGTTATACTTATCATTTAAGCATTAAACTATTATGTTTAAAACACACACATAACTGAATCCAATTTCGTTTAACAACTTTAAGCAGGGATATATTGGCTCTTACCCCCCTATCCCAAAAGAAAAAACCCATCCACTAGCGCTGATGAGAAATCAAAAGCGAGTTTGCTTTTGCCAACTTGTAATGAAAAGTTTGCATTCCGGTTTCAATCAAATTAATTTGTTTATTAGGAACAGGATGGCAAGAGCATTGCTCACTCGCTTGCTCTCAGTAAAAACCAAGGCAATCTGTGTCGGTGTCTGACGGGGCGAATGAGTAATAATTTTTATGATTACGTATACGCCGCGTGGGCGGCCAGAGGCAAGGAGCAGAAAGGCAAATTGCTGTTGTTATTGCGGCAATTGTTCTGCGGCCCAAACACACACACATATCGAATGGGTGGCGGCGGTGGGTGGCGTTGTTGGAAAGTTATTATTATTTTAACAATTTTCCAACTCTTTTGCGCTTGAGCGGCGCCAAGCGAAGGTCGTCGCGTAATTCAAAAGCAATTTGTCGAAATTAAATTTGATTACGTTTATTGCTCGCCAGCAGCTGCTCTGCACCGAAAACTTTCCCTCCGTGGAAACTCTTTAATCGCCACGATAATTGCCACAAATTGTCCGGCGGAGAGTGCTGAGCCTCAAATTACAATTGAAGGCTCAAGCCCATTTTGGCCAAAACTGACAGCTGAAATTGCTTAGGCCCCCCAAAAAGGATAATTAAATATTCCAAATGAATGCAATATGTTTAGGTTTTCAATATATGACAAAAGCAAGTCCTTAGAAGAACAACAATAATGAAATGGTCTTAGGATTTTTTTAAATTACTAAATGCTAACTATAACTATCGTTTTTAGGGACTAAGTGAGCTAGGATCGTTTGTATGACAGTAAAATTATATTGTAGACCGATTTTCACGGACGGACAAAGGGACGAACAGATGGACGGACAGACGGACGTGGTTAAATCGACTTGGCTCTTGATGCTGATCAAGAATATATATTTACTTTATATGGTTTGTGCGTTTGTGAATATCATCAATACAAATTTCTGCTTCACTTTAAATTATAATTAAGTAATGGTATTTATGGTAAGGGAATTAATTGAAAAATAAATGCATAGCTAGCACAGCTGAATCTAGACCAAGGCCTAAAATCTCCTATGGCATATTTAAATACTATTATAATATAATATGTATATGAAATATTTGTCATGAGTAAGACTTACCTCTGGAGGACACGTCATTGTTTATTTCCTTTTAGTGTAGACTTATAATGTTGGTGACTTTTATTGTGGTTATCATGGATCTCATCCTGGTTATCCAGATTTATTCTATTGACTAAAGGGTCGAAGGGTCATCATCAAGTCACTGCCACTATCACTATTAATTGACTTTTATTGTGGTTATCATGGATCTCATCCTGGTTATCCAGATTTATTCTATTGACTAAAGGGTCGAAGGGTCATCATCAAGTCACTGCCACTATCACTATTGATGTTTTGAGTTTTCTGAAAATCGAAATACTATATAATAATCTGCCAGAGAAACGGTTGTTAAATGTAGAGGATCAGTAATTATCTTTCAACAATAAGTAACAGTCATCAGAGCATACTATAATTAGAAAATAACTGTGATCAGTAATTAATTCTGAGCAGTAAGTATCTATGACCAGTAAGTATGAATGATCAGTTACTAACTTTGAACACTAATAAACAATGACTTGCAACTTTTGTAACACAACACATATGTGAGACGTGGCCGGCAGCAGTCACTTCGTTCCGGGGATGTTAGAACTAGTTGAGAATCATATGAACCTATGTGCGAGATTTGTTTTGGAACATATTTAAGAGCAAGCTCTTCGAAGGAAACTATGAAGTTATTCTTCTATTTAATATTACTGGTTTATAAGTCGGAGCATGGCGAATCGGCGGACTATATATGTATATGCATATATATAGCTGACATAGGAACAATCGGAAGATTTAAAGAACTATGATCAGTAATTAACTATAAGCCGTACCTAACTCTGAACAGTAAGTATCTATAACCAGTAATTAACATTGAACAGTAAGTACCTCAAACAAGTGAGTAACTATGATCAGTATCTATGGCCAGTTAACAACTTTGAACCATAGCCTGATACCTGCTATAGCATCTATGTATATATGCATATGGTATATTAATATAATATGTATATGATATTATAATATAATATGTATATGATATTGTAATATAATATGTATAAGATATAGTTGTCATGATTAAAACTTACCTCAGTGGAGGACACATCATTGTTTACTTCCTTGCAGCGTAGTCTTAGCTATCCAGTTGTATTGCATTGGCCAATGAAATTCCAGGGGTCGAGGAGTAGTCTTCAGATCACTGCCACTATCACTATCGATGTTAACACTGGGAAGGCCACGCACATACTGAGGTCGCATCGAACGAAGTGCCTCTATTTATAGTTCCCGAGTCAAGAGAACAGAGGAAGTGAGAGAGAGAGAGTCAGAGTTAGACAGAGAAACTTACAGATAAATAGTGATAAATAGTTAGCTCTGGAGATGGACAGTGGGAGTTGGACATACCAAATAACATAGTGATCGAGAGGGAGACAGATAGAGAGAGAGAGGGAGAGAGCTGTTGCTGCTAATGTTAGTAAGTTGCAAACTCCCGACTAAAATTATAATTCTCTAATAGGGTATATATAATAAACTTTTCGATTTTGAATATCAGGCCCTACTGTTGTTTTCTTACTTGTATTGTTTTAAATAATTGCACTTATTTCTCCTTGCTCTATTTTAAATCATTATAAACAAATTAGAAGCGGGGTTTTACATTAAATTTTAAATGTTATTTCTTATCAAATGTTAAGCAAAAAATTAAGGTAAAATTGTTGTCAAATTTTATTTTTAATTTATTAGTTTTTATTGATTAAGATTTTAATTGCAAATATGCATATATATGCTTTCTCGCAATCATTGACAATAAGAAAACCTTAAATATGTTTATTTTAGGTATGCCGAATTAGAAATTGTATATGCTATTTTTTTTAATAAATCAAAGTTTTTTAAGTATAATAGTAAGCCAAAAATGCATTCATTTCAATTCGGATAACTTCTGTGCTAGTTTTTATTAGATTAGTAAATCTGCATATATAGTTTATTATTTCAAAAGATTTAATTTTTTGCCAAAATTTGAATTTGACAACTTTAACGATGTAACCCCTTTAAAATGTTAAAAAAAATTTGAAAAACAATTTTTCTGCCGGGGATAGCTTGATCGGTTCAGTTTTTTATGCTGATCAAGAATATATACGATTTATAGGGTCGGAAACGGCTTCTTCAGTGTGTAGCGAACTTCTGATGGAAAATATAATACCCTTAAAAGGGTCTAATAATGTAGCAAAAGTTGGTGTCAAAGTCAGTTTTTAAATTATCGAAAGAAGAATAAATCAATATCTTTGAACAATATAGAATAAAATTAGGATTTAAACTTTGTTATACAATTGGAGGTATTCCTAATAAAAATTGTTGAATCACTATAAATTATAATTAAGTAATGGGATCCATGACAACAAGGGAATTAAGGGGTAAATAAATGCATAGTTAACACAGCCAAGGCCTAATCTTTCCTTAAGCATTAACATATATAAATAATATAATATTGTCATGATTAAGACTTACCTCAGTGAAGGCCACGTCATTGTTTACTTCCTTCCTTCAATTAGGGCAATCATGGCATCGAGGATCTCTTCCTGGTTATCCAGATGTATTCCAGTGATCAGATGACACGTCAGCGATTGCAGGGTAATCATAAGATAACTATGATCAGTAAATAACGATGATCAGTAATTAAATATGAGCCGTGAGTAACTATGATCAGTAAGTATCTATGAGCAGTAAGTAACTCTGAACAGTAAGTATCTATGACCAACTTTGAAAACTAGTAAACAATGACTTGCAACTTTTGCAAAACCTCACATAAGTGAGATGTGGCCGGCAGCAGTCACTTCGTTCCGGGGATGTTAGAACAAGTTGGGAATCATATGCACAGATGTGCGTATCTGACTATGAGCTGTAAGTAACTCTGAACAGTAAGTATCTATGATCAGTAATTAACTATGAGCAGCAAGTAACTATGAGCATTAAGTAACTATGATCAGTAATTAACTCTGAACAGTAAATATCTAAGACCAGTACGTAACTATAATCAGTAAGTATCTATGAATTGTATGTATGTATGATCAGTTACTAACTTTGAACACTAATAAACAATGACTTGCAACTTTTGCAAAACAATACATGAGTGATATGTGGCCGGAAGCAGTCACTTCGTTCCGGGGATGTTAGAACTAGTTGGGAATTATATGCACCAATGTGCGAGATTTGTTTTGTAACAAATTTAGAAGCAAGCTATTTGAATAAAACTGTGGAACTATTCTTATATATAATTTTACTGCTATATAAGTCAGAGCATGGCGAATCGGTGGACTATATACACATATATAGCTGCCCAAGGAACGATCGGAAAATTGTATGAAAAAAATTATAACTTTTCCAGTTTTCAACAAATCTTCATGATATATAGCTTTTATATATTAATCTGGAATTTTGTGTAAAATTTTATAATAATCGGACTACTATATCATATAGCTGCCATACAAACAATCGTTAAAATAGAGAAAATAACTAAACAGTAAATGTTAAACTGTAAATATATAATATAGCTATTGTTTTTTAACATAAATATATATAATCCCTTCTTGTTTTGAATAAATCAAAGTTTGTCAAGTATCATAACTAAGACAAAAATTAATTCTTTTTAATTCGAATAACTTTTCTGTACTAATTTTTATTAGATTAATAATAATAATTAATAAATTCTGCAAAGATGGTTAGATCGTTTCATGCTGATCAAGATATATATAATTTATAGAGTCGAAAACGACTCTTTTACTGCGTTGGAAGCTATCTATCAAAAGGGTAAGAATCAATTTTTTTCAACAATTTATAAACAAATTAGGCTATCAACTTTCGTATAAATTTGTTGATATTATCAATACAAATAGCTCTATTACTTAAAAAAACGAAGTAATGGGATCCACGCCATTAAGGAAATGAATTGAAAATAATAAATGCATAGCTATTACAGCTGAATCTAGACCATGGCCTGATACCTGCTATAGCATCTATGTATATATGCATATGGTATATTAATATAATATTTATATGATATTATAATATAATATGTATATGATATTATAATATAATATGTATAAGATATAGTTGTCATGATTAAAACTTACCTCAGTGGAGGACACATCATTGTTTACTTTCTTGCAGCGTAGTCTTAGCTATCCAGTTGTATTGCATTGGCCAATGAAATTCCAGGGGTCGAGGAGTAGTCTTCAGATCACTGCCACTATCACTATCGATGTTTACACTGGGAAGGCCACGCACATACTGAGGTCGCATCGAACGAAGTGCCTCTATTTATAGTTCCCGAGCAAAGAGAACAGAAAAAGTAAGAGCGAGAGAGTCAGAGTTAGGCAGAGAAACATACAGATAAATAGTTTGCTCTGGAGATGCAGAATGGGAGTTGGACTTACCAAATAACATAGTGATCGAGAGGGAGACAGATAGAGAGAGAGAGGGAGATTAAGACTTACCTCAGTGGAGGACACATCATTGTTTACTTCCTTGCAGCGTAGTCTTAGCTATCCAGTTGTATTGCATTGGCCAATGAAATTCCAGGGGTCGAGGAGTAGTCTTCAGATCACTGCCACTATCACTATCGATGTTTACACTGGGAAGGCCACGCACGTACTGAGGTCGCATCGAACGAAGTGCCTCTATTTATAGTTCACGAGCAAAGAGAACAGAGAAAGTGAGAGCGAGAGCGAGAGTGTCAGAGTTAGACAGAGAAACATACAGATAAATAGTTAGCTCTGGAGATGGACAGTGGGAGTTGGACATACCAAATAACATAGTGATCGAGAGGGAGACAGATAGAGAGAGAGGGAGATTAAGACTAACCTCAGTAGAGGACGCATCAATGTTTACTTCCTTGCAGCGTTGACTTGGCTATCCAGTTGTATTGCATTGGCCAATGAAATTCCAGGGGTCGAGGAGTAGTCTTCAGATCACTGCCACTATCACTATCGATGTTTACACTGGGAAGGCCACGCACATACTGAGGTCGCATCGAACGAAGTGCCTCTATTTATAGTTCACGAGCAAAGAGAACAAAGAAAGTGGGAGCGAGAGCGAGAGAGTCAGAGTTAGACAGAGAAACATACAGATAAATAGTTAGCTCTGGAGATGGACAGTGGGAGTTGGACATACCAAATAACATAGTGATCGAGAGGGAGACAGATAGAGAGAGAGGGAGATTAAGACTTACCTCAGTAGAGGACGCGTCAATGTTTACTTCCTTGCAGCGTAGTCTTAGCTATCCAGTTGTATTGCATTGGCCAATAAAATTCCAGGGGTCGAGGAGTAGTCATCAGATCACTGCCACTATCACTATCGATGTTTACACTGGGAAGGCCGCGCACATACTGAGGTCGCATCGAACGAAGTGCCTCTATTTATAGTTCACGAGCAAAGAGAACAGAGCGAGAGAGTAGGAGAGAGACAGAGCGACATGCACATTAAGACTTAGCACTGGAAATGCACATAGAGGTAAAGAGGGAGAGAGAGGGAGAGAGAGGGAGAGATCTGTTGATGCTGATCAAGAATATGTTTACTTAATAAGGGCGTCACTGCGTTCCAAGTTTCTGACTTTAATTATAACACCGCTGAAAGGTATGAAAATATTGATAAATATCGATGCAAAGGGAATATGGGAATATTTTAAACTTAGTTATGATCGATTTCCTTGATCCCTTAATTCAATTACAAGCTTCTGAGTTATATAAAACTCGGCTTTCCATAGTTCTTTTCCTTACTTGTTAAAACATAACTCTATATCTTTTTGTATTTCATATAAATCCTCCTAAAAATTACCGATTTCTTTAGTTCCTTTTCCCTTATGACATTTACTACAAAGTTGGGAAAATCTTTGGGCTAACTTTCACCTACTGCCCCTTTCGAAAGCCCTTGAATTTCCGTAATCCGTTTCCGCTTAGATTTTGGCCATTATCACTTGTTCCTCGCTTTGTGGCGCTTTTGCAAGCTTTCTCGGCCACAATTTTGCCTTGTGCGGCTGACCAAACCCATCCTCCACCACCACCTCCACCTCACCCCCTGTTAACCCTTGCCTTAACCCACTGATGGAAGCGTTGAAACAAGTTGCCGACAAAGTTAAAGTTTCTGTGGCTGCCAACAACAAAAGTTGCAGCACATCAAGTGCCACGCCCACGCCCACGCACACACACTACGCACATAAACGATGGCTAACAAGGAGGAGGGAGATGGTGGTGGTAAGGACTTTGGTCCTGTGAGAAACCAACAAACATTTTATCTAAGAGGAGGCAGAGGGGATAGCTAACTAAACTAAACACAAACGGATATGTGGATGTGCTGCCACTCCTCCTCCTCATCTCCTCACCTCTTCAGCTCTTCAATATTTTAAAAGCCGAAACAATTTTCCCAACAAATTCATCTGAAAATGCTGCCAAAAAAGCCGAGATGAGATACGATATACGATATATGTATGTATATGTATCATATATGGAGTTGAGCTAAAAAATGGGGGAAAAGAGTTTGGTGAAAAATGCAAAATGAAATGTTTGAGGTTTGCCAAAAATATTTCTACTGCATTTCTGTTTCTCTTTCTGTCTCTGTGTGTAAATAGTGAAAAATGGCAGCTTTTGTTGTGCGGCGTTTGTGGCCAAAACAAACCGAAAATAGCTAAAGTTCTCTCTGTCTCTCTGTGCCCTCAAAACTGGCTCTTTATTAAAATGTCAAGCCATTAAGGCGGGTGGGAAGTGAGGGAGGACTTTGGCAATAAAACGGATTCTAACATTTGTCTGTCCTGTTGTCATATGTATGCCGGGGAGTCCCCCATTCTCAAAGGGAAACAAAAGCACAACTCCACACGTCAAATGGCAGGCGCTTTTCCTCTCTTCAAACTCCATCCTCCGTTTTCCACTTTCCACTCTCCATATGCCAGTTAAAAACATCTTAAAAGCTACTTCTAACCACAATTATGTAAATATTAACACAAACGCAGCCTAAGACAAAAGCACAATAGGACACAGGCACAGGTAACACTCTGTGGAAGGCGCCGGTGAAGTCATCAGTGACTTTCCCGCATCGAATTCACTGTGACTGAGTGTTGGGAAGAGATTTTTAAAATTATTAAATTGTTGTTAAATTGAAATGATTTTTTGACATATTTTCAAATGCAATGTCAAGGCTTTTCCAATATACAAATGTTAGCTAAAGGAATAAAATCATAACAATAAGAATAAATTACCATTAAATATAGTTCTGGATTCCTAAATAATTTAAAAAAATGTCTTTAATATTTGCTCAATTTAATATTAAATATTTTACAGTTATTTATTTTAATTTAGATGTATTTGTTATTGCTTTTAATTATACTTATTACTTATACTATACTTTCGTTTTGTAAGATTTCAACTCAGCAGCTAAATCACAACCCAATTAATCTGTGCGAAACGAATATTATATATAATTTTTTTTTATTTTAATAATCTATAAAATGTAAGAATTATATATAATAATTATTTAGCAACTAGAAATATTTACACTTTTAGTAAACACACAGACCTGTGACAGGAAATGGAGTCACAGGCTCCTTATCATCGCTGTAGCCCAGGACTTTCCCAGGCAAAACAACACAGAATCAAAATACAAGTGAAAAAGTGGGCGGAAAAGTGGGAAAGTCACCACCCCAACCACCAAAGTGGGCGGAACAGGTGGCACAAGTAGAGGCAGAAGCAACAAACGGGTGACACATAAAGCCAGTAAATGTCTGGAGTGTCGACAACACAGCCATTAGCATTTGGAACGAACCCCACCTTGGTTCCTCCCATCCCTTCCTCCACCCACCCATGAAACACCTGAAAACCAGGTGTTGAAGTTAATGTCAGCTGTGTGGCCGTGTGTGTGCGTGAGTGAAGGAGATATAATCCCCAAGACAGGCTGTGTTAATAAGCAAAAGGCGATGGCGGCGGCTGCGGCGGAAAAGCCTGGGCGTGGGGGTTGCCATTATTATTGAAAACTGTTAGACATGACAGCAGGTCACGTTTTGTCAGGCCACGACACTCAGTCAGTCAGTCAGTCAGTGAGTCAGTCACTCATTCGCTCATTCACTCACTCAGTCAGTCAATGAAATGAGCAAAGAAACGCAAAAAAATGCACAGACGACAATCCGTTTTCATGGCTGATTTAACAAAGTTTGGAATGGAAATGCCATGACGGAAAATGATCTTGAGAGAGAGAGAGAGAGAGAGAGTCTGGGATTGGGATGAAAAACAGATGGAAATTGCAAGGATGAGACCCGCGTCGAGACTGAGTTACCGACAAACAAGTTAAGGGATTTAATTTCCCAAGTATCTACTAGCCATGATACCCTAGGAATGTATACCAAAGAGGCCTCTATATATAAGAAAAACTATATTACAGCCTGAAATATATTTATAATAAATTAATCAATCAGTTCCTGTAGTTTCTATATTATTTAAGGATATTTCTAAATATATTCTTAAAGATATAACACATTTCACACTGCTACAATTAATCTAAAATTTAAGTTCAAGCTCCTAAGCATTTACTTTAGTTTTTAATAAACAATCTCATTAGTTTTTCTACCTGAAATATATATAAAAAATATATAATTTTCTCGAAGACAACTCTTAACATCTTTATAATTTCAACTACCTTTCAAGAATCCCTCCCAAGGCTTATGTATTGTAAAATCGTATGTACTCTGTGTGAAGTTCATTGTCGGCATATGGAGATATATCCACTGCATCCGACTAGAACTACTACTACTACTCCTACTTGTTGCCAAAATAAGGATCTGTCACGACAAAAAAAGGACATTATTTCATTGCAAATACATGGGACAAGGCAGCGACTCGCAAAACCAAAATCACATTAAGCCCCAGGACCATGGGAAAGTGGGTGAAAAGTGGGCGGCAAATGCACTACCAACGAGACAAGAACGGAAAGGGAGATGGGGAAGAGGTAACGGAAGGTCCTTGTACAAATGCCAATCCAGTCACGGGCTCTAAAAATCAAAAATTTGAATTTCGATCACGTCTTCAATTACGTCGAATCGACGTGCATATAAATCAACTCCGTAACAGGCAGACACACCACACCCCCCCCCTCACACACACCCCACTTCACACACACACACACACCAGACAGTGACGTGGGCGTGACACGGGGTAGAGGGAGGCGTGGCAGTCAGTCGTCAGTCAGTCAAATGCGGTTTTGTTGTTGCTCCACTTGCCCCATAGCCGTTGTTGCGTTGAGTTTTGTAAATCAAGTGGAAATGCCACACAGAAGGCAAAAAAAAAGGATATAGAAGCGGTTACAAATGACAGTGATTCGACTAGGGAGTACCCTGTAAATGTAGGACAGAAAACATTGCCTACTTATAAGCTGGATTTCCTAAGATTTATTGATTTGGTAACTATCACTTTTATTTACCAAACTATTACTTTTTGTTTAAGGGCATACCATAAATATCTTAAGACTTACTAAACTTTTGGTATATATTATTAAAATATAAAATATACCCCCCATTGTAGTACTGAGTATTCGAAACAACACATTTTTGTGGGGAGGTGTAGAGACGGAGGGGAACCGGAAAAGCGGTATAGGAAGCTAACCATGCCGACGATGATGATCCACATGATGGCGCTCGGTTGGAGTCGGTCTGCGGAAAAGCCTGTGGAAAAGCACAACCAAGTTGAGGAGCCAAAAGTTGAAGTGCTGATGTGGCACCAGTGAGGGGGGAAGAAGGGAAGTGTGCCCCGCCCACTGTATATGCCCCCCACCGCTTGAGCACTCATGCAAAGTGCAGTTGACATGCGGAAATTGTAGGTGCGCGCTCTTTGTGCCGCCTCCCCCAGCAGCTTTCCTCAAAGATTTGAAAAAGGATTTTGAGAAATATATAAATAAATAACATAATTAGCCAACTGATCAGCTTTTTCCTGAATCAATATCTTAAACTCCAGTCCAGTTTCAAATCACCTTCAATTAAAAATTCCAAGCTTAATGCTCGGTGCAATTAACACACATCAGCCATAAGACTGGAAACCCATAAAGTTTATGTGAAAAACAGGACACCGGAAATTGTCCTGGTTGTGGGGAAAAAATAAAGGAGAATGGAGAATGCCTGACAGGCAGACCGAATTATTTGGCTTTAAAAATTGTAATTTCTGGCCAAGACATGCTATCGGGAACTTGTTGTTCAATTTCCCCCCCATCGCACACTGATTATCCTGGCTGGCTTTCCTAGCACACACACACACATATATGCCCCCGACATGTCCTGGTTGTTGTTGATGTTTGTCGGGAATTTGATTTGATTTCAGCAGCGAACGGTGGCAACGAAGTTGTTCCTGCCTCCCACTCCGCATTTCGATCCTCTGTCATGTCCTTGCTGCTAAGCTGATGCTCTGTGAAATGTCCTGGCCTGCCATTCGCCAGAAATTACTGACAACTGAACTGCTTGAAGCTGCAGCGGCAAAACTTGAATTTGCATAGCCCAGAGCCGTGTGTGTGTGTGTGTGAGTGAGTGTGTGTCCTGCGAGTGTGAGTGTGTGTGCAAGGGATGTCAGTCATTGGCACAAGGACATCACAACAGGGTACGTCACTGAGGGAACCCCTTAGAAATTCCAATGCTATGATATTATTTATTTAAATATTAACTTACAAAAGTTGTAGGTAAGAAGTAATTTTCGACTAGTTATATATATATTTTTTAGAAATTTATTCATTTACTTATAATCCCTCTAAGAACCCCTAATGCTGGAATAGGATGCCCCGAAAAAAAGCAGTAGCAGCAGCAGCAGTGGCAGCATCTTGCTACACATATCCTGCTCCTTTGACGTCACATTTCAGGAGGGGGTGGAGGGCAGAAGGGGTAGGAGGGGCAGACATACTGTGTGACAGCTTTCTTGAGATGCACTTCACGTGCATTTGACTGCTTAAATAAATTTTGCTCATGGTAATAAATTCACTTAAACTCAAACTACTGTGCCCAGGACCTCCATCCTCGCTCGCCTCAGGCATAACAAGGACAACGGGAATGCTGAAGGCTTTATAGAGGACTTTTTGTTTAGACACTCATAAACATAATTGACGTCATAAAAACAGGCAGAGGCAGCAGCAGCAGCAGCAACAACAATGACATAATGTCATGTAAATCTGTGCAAGGATTCCCTTCATGTGTGTGTGTGTGTGTGTGTGGGCCTTTCCAAGCTTTTCCCCAGTACCTCCTCAGTCGCTGTGGTAAGTGAAAATCATTAGTTTCAAGTCCCACACAAAAGCCCAGGCATTTGTTTTGTTTGAGCTACTTTAAAATGAAATGCCTCTCATGTTTTATATGGCCAAAAAGAAAAAAAAAAAAGAGGAGCGGGTCCTTTTTCCTTTAAATACGTGGTACATATATATTTTAGCTCCTATTTTTACCCACTTGCTGCCACTCCATGCCTGCATTTTTTGTATAAATTCTAACAAATTGTCTACACTTCCGACCAAACTGCGCTCTCATAGAAAAGGCCAGGCCCAGACCCCCGGCTCTGTCCCAACCTACTCCCACTTGGCTCTCCATAAATCAAAAAGTGCTTGGCTACAGTTTCACAGTTTTGTGCATTTGCTTTGTGTCCTATCTGCGCACATTCCTATGCTCCTGCTCCTGCTCCTGACCGCTTTTCTTTACATTTTTTATGAACTCCACATTAGTTGGGAAAATGGTTGGGGAAAATGGGTGGGTAATGGGTCCACATGCTTGGCATGCCGCACTTTTGTGCGTCGTCAACTCTCACAGTTTAACATATTAAAAGTAAAGTGAAGTGTGCATACAGTGAGAGAAAAAGAAAGGAAATTAATATAAGAAATAACTATGAAATGAAGAAAATATTTAGTATAGATTAAGATAATAAATATATAATAGTAATGTGTAGAGTGTAAAAGATATGAGTACACATAAGCAGTCTGGGAAATCTTAATGAATCATAGTTTGTGAGATAAACCTTTCAATGTTGTTTTAACAAGGTGCAGTAAAAGAACCAAACTAGTAGTAGTACCTATTAAATACTAGTATTACTAAATAGGAGTAATTTATAACTACTTTAACCCTTTCTCACACTGCATCAGTTATAGCCTGCCTTAAGAAAAAAGCTCACAATGAGCCAAAGAAAGGGAGCAGAAAAATGTGACTTAGGAAGGAGAGAAAACACAAGGAGGACCCGACGGAGGAGAATGAGTACTGGAAAGAGTCTATTGTTGCTCTCGCCTGATCCCATTCATTATTCACCATTGGCAAGTCCTCGTGTGGAATGTCCTTTGTACCACTTAGATAGATAGAGACCTCCCTCCCAGCTCTGCACTTCCATATCCTGTTGCATATCCATTCAATAATTAGCACGAAGGATGGGGACTTGCAGGAGTTGGTTTTTTCCTTCGCTGGAAGCGCCTTTTGAAATATAATGCCGTTATTTACACATCACTTCATTGAGCGCTGGCAATTTTTTAAGCAAACAAGTGACGCAGAGAATCGAGGTCCTTCTTTTGGGGGAAAGACAAGTCTTATCTCTCACAGTCCCCGCTCTTGTCTCGGCTCGTTTATCAAGCTCATTAGTCGCTGTCGCATTCTCGTCCTCGTCCTCGCTCTCATTTACGTCCTTACAGGCACTCTGTTGTCCTTTTGCGGCGAATTATTGAACAGCATCGAAAACATTTTAAGCGCGTCTCGCGCATCCTTGAGACAGGACTGAATGGAGTAGCACACCATCCTTGCCCAGTTATCCACCCCTTTTACCGCCTTGCGACGCCTTTATGCTTATTAATGACGCTACATGCAATTTATTTTTGGTTGTTAAAACGCTGGCGCATATTAATGGAAGCCATGCGCCATGTCCTGCCCAAGGATTCAAAAATATCTCAGTCCAGAAAGAATACAACTTATGGAGGGAGAATCGAAAGCTTTAACTGATCTATACTAACTTGGCTAATCTTAGAAAGGAAAGCGTTTTATTTGTGTTCAGTTTAGTCAACCCTAAAACGCCTTGGTAATCATCGAAAAGCGTTGGCAGACTGCAAATTTAATTACTTAAGCTGGCTCATTACACTCAAGTGCGAGTGCTTGCAGCATTTGAGTAAGTAGTTGAGTTACCTGCAGCTTACAGGTAAACGATATTCCCCATTGGGGAAAGAGATAAACACCCAAGCCAGCCCATTCAGTATTAACCATTGAGTTTTCCGCTTCGCTTTTCCCACACACACACACACAGCTCTCAGTTCCCCCTTATTTCCCTCGATATTCCTCCATTATCCTGCCTTTTGCCTTTTGCCTTCTGGCCTGATGCGCTCCCTAAAACCCTCTCTAAACTTTTGCACAAAAGGCAGCAGAAGCAGCAGCAGCAGCAGTGTTGGGACTTCCCCTTTAACCCCTTGCTGCCCGATGGACTGCAACTTTTTGACTTGTGCGCCTTTTGCGGCTGTTGTAGCTGCGAAAATTTATGGCCAATTCAATAAACGATTTTATTACATGCGCACGTTGTGTTAACAATGTTATTATTATTGGCGCCCAGTTCCGAAATAAGGGGTTTTCTGCCAAAGGCCCAGGGCAATGCAGTGAATTGGTTACGGGATGTTGGTGTTTTTCGAAGGGGGGGAAAAAGCGGGTTAAAGGGGGAGGTCAAGTGTGGGTCAATTATTATGAAAATTAATTTATTTTCTATCGGTAATATTGGGGCGCAATTGGGGAGTCACTATTTTGGGTGGCACTTAACCAGAACAAGGAAGAGCAGAGTCCTGGTTCTTATCGCAAGCTGGCCAACAGCCAGGAGGGCTCTTTTAGCCCCACTCCCCCCTTTTGAGGGGGGTTAAGGTTTCGGGGGGAGGGGTTTCCCCATTTGGCCCCTGGCAACTAAGCCAGTGAAATTGCAGTCCAAACCCGCTCATTTCCTGCATTTCCAAATGCTTTTACTTTGTTTACTTTCCTGCTAACAGTTGTTGAGCTTTGTTGCTTCAAAGCGCTGAGAGAAAATCTAAGAGATTTGAGCTAAGCTAAATAATATAGAATTTTAGTTAAAAAAATTGTAGTATTTTTAACTTTTCTTTACAAACTAAAAACCTTTATTAAGCTTCTCAATATATATGCTATATATTTCCTAGTGTTTTTAGTCCCACTGTGCAAATCCACTGTGCTGTACCGCTGTCAACGCTTTGCTCTTTTGTTTGTCCAATACACAAAAGGCCAGCACTCTCACAGATACTCCTCTATGGTGTATGTGTGTGTTTGTGTGTGTGTGTGGAACCTTATTTTCTGCAACTGTGCGAGTGTGTGTGTGTAAACACAAAGAATTCATAGAAGGCGCACTCATGTGCAACCCAACAAGGCAACAAAAGTCTCATTACTTTTACTTGGCAAATAATGAAGCCAACAACAAAACACACACACACACACACAGGACAGCATATGTCATCAGTGTATGTGTGTGTGTGTCAATTTGACAATTGACTTTGGCTCACCAACACAAACATACACACACGCAGACACCCATTTTCATAACTCATTCTTAAGGCAAGTAATTTGGCTTTGTGGCTTGAAAGATTTTGATAAAATGATTTATTTACTTATTGGCGCCTGAAGTAATATATATTCCATATATATCGGTGTGTCATTGTCCTATAAGCTTATCCTTAATGTGTGGAGAACAGCTGATATCACAAATGATGCCCAAATGTGACTCAAAAAAAGGATGTGATTAAATTATTACAAAAAGTTGTTAGGAATATATTTTTTAATATTTGTATATTTTAGTTATCTGATTTAACAGTTTGGTTACATTTTGAAGCCTCGGAAGAAAAGAATCTAAATGTTCAAAGTTTTCTAATCATTTACGTTCTAAAGAAAAAAGGATAAGAAAAACTTTCAAAAAAAATTTAATGGAATCATTTAGCAATCCATTTGACAAAATTTGTAAGCTCTAGAAAAATATAATTAAAATATTCCATAATTTCTTTGTGCAAAAATTGATTATAAATCAATAAACTTAATTTAAAATGTCACTCAACTGTATTTAAAAATTTAAAGTAAAAAACTTTTAAAGAAAGCATTTGTTAAATAATCTTATTATAAGTTTTTTAAATTCCTGAAGAAAAGGATTAAAGTTCTAAAAGTTTTCCATATATAACCATTTTGAAATCAATAAATAACATTACAATAGAACTAATAATCCAACTCTTTGTTATATTACTTTTAAAATTTTTTTACAACATTTAATTATTGGAAGTTTCCTAATCGACTTATTATGCAATATTCATATTTAAACACTTAAACAAGATATATATATATATATATGTTTCAACAAATACATATAACTGGATAAGATCTTTTCATTAATTCGTTGTTAGAAAATGTTATCCTTTTAGCTTAAATGGTGAGACCAAGACATATGCACAATCATTTTGACCAATCATTCTGGCACTCAGCTTAATTGATTTTAAAGTTCCAGCTGAAGTTTCAGTGAGTTGCCAGTGGCGGAAGCCAAACAACAGATGTGTAACAGGTGGAGCAGCCAGTCCTTTGCAAAAATCCTCAACCAAAACCAAAAAAAAAAAAAAAGAAAAATACAACAACAAAAATTTAAAAACAAAAAAACGAAACTCAACAGCAACAACGCGTCGCAAAGCTCTTGAAACTTAAAAGTTGGGCAGAGAAAAGGGGTTTTAAGGTTCGAGTTTGGTTCGGTCAGGCGGCTTTTGAGTGTTTTTTACCTGAGCACAAACTTAAGTGGCGAAACTTGATTAAAACCGCACACACACACACACACACAGAGAGAGCTGCCCCCCTAAGGCGTTTTTTGGGGGAGGAGTTTTGGATGCAGTGGGAAAAGTTTGTGATACGGCTAAAGACAGGTCGGGGATTAAGTTGCGGTTATGCGGCAGTAAGTCAAAGTTGCACACATTCCGCAGGAAAAAATTAAGAAAAGAGAGAAACTAGAATCACTCAAAGAGAGAATAAATGTGATATCCTTTATTATATCCTTTAGTTGAAACACATTTATCTAGGAACTCCAGAGTAACAAACTCCGATTCCATTTAAAAGGGCAAATCCAAGGCATATTCCTGCTGCTGAAGTCCTGGATAGTCTACAAAAACAGGAGCATATCTGGCATATGAGTCCTGAGAGTCCTGGTAGTCCTGTGACTTATCAAAGATCAAAAATCCATTAAGAGCAGATAGCAAGGATTCGTCAGCGGCAATCGAAAAGGCGGATTTCGACTTCGGTGGCGGTGGCAAGTAAGCATTTCCAGGTAATTCCGCCGACAAACAATAGACGACGGCCATCAAAAGGATCAAAATCAATGTCATTGATTGTGGCAGCATCTCGAAATGAAGATCAATTTCAGAAACTAGAAGGAAAGACTGCAAACTCAGCAAGACCTTAACACAAACTGTGCTTGCCAGAAGACAATCGATTCGCTTTTATGGCCAAAACTGCAAGGCCAATTTAACAGAACTTGGAGAAAAATCGTATGAATTTAATGAAAATTTTATATATACATTGAATAAGATTAAAATATTTTGTATTTGATTATTAAATCATTAATCATTAATTACTTTCTTATATGTTTATGTCACAATAAAATGACCAAGACTTTTGAGTTAATTATGGGTTCCACTCTCTAAATTAATTTTCCAATTTTATAATAACAAATAAGGTAAGAATTATTGAAATAAACTGTTGTATGATTTAGTTTTATTAATTAATTTATATTATTTTAAAACCTAGTTAAACCTTTGTCAAGTTATAAATGATTTTGCATTATTCAATCACATCACAAAAAATTTGTATTATGTAAATAATATTAAACTTTCGATAAACTCACTTTTTATTAAATTTTAATTAATTATATACTTTAATTTCCAGTGCACACTTTTAGATTGATCCAAACTCAGACAAGACCTTGGACTCAAATCAACTATTTCGGCTTCACATTAGACATACATTTATGCCGATCCTGATCTTCGTCTGCCGACAACGCTTTATCTCGCATAAATTTCCCAATATTTTCTGTGTCGCCAGTTGATTTTCCTCCACTGGGTTTTCCGCTCTTATACTGGCACCGATGAGTTGGTCGGGAAAAACGAATGGAAATTCGACTGTCGAGTGTCGAATGCCACCGAATCGTGGCCTTTTCAAACGCATGCGCTTTCGAAGGCGGAATATCTGACGAATTACAGCGTTTCCCGCCAAAGTCCACGGATGGAGGGCACCAGGGCATCATCTGGCGGCGCTTTGTTTACCTTTGTTATCAGTTCTTATCACGCGGAATCACAGGGACCAGGACCAAAGGCCACAGCCAGGTCTGTTCCCTTCGGGCCATCGGTGAAGTGCCCGCCCATTGGCTGGAAAAACTCGGAGGGAGTTGGGGGTCAACTGGTTTTTCCCCCCTACATCTAAGCCAGGGAAATTAATGTAATTAATAAATGCTTAAAGGTAATTGAAAAATATATAAAAATACGAAAAAAAGGCAACAGCCTTAAAGTTTAGGTATAAATAAATAAAGAAATTATTATAAGGTTGATTTCTCATTACAAAAATAATTTTTAAAGCCTGAATTGATAAACGAAGAATATTTAAAGCCTTGATTTAAATACTTTTATTAATTTAAAGTGTGAAAATTTAAGAAAATCTGTTATATAAATATAATATTAAATTTATAATATTATGGTTAAGTGAACTAATAATTAAAATATGATGTATTCTGTATTTATTTATACAAGAAACACAAACTTTTCAATTTTAGTCAGAAGCTTGAAAAGAGTTGAAATAGTCATTTCCGACCCTATAAATCATATATATTCTTGATCAGCAAGAACAGCCGAATCGATCTAGCTATCTCAGGCAGGAAAGAAAAATTTTCAAAATTTTCCCAAATTTTATAAGGGGTTACATCATTAAAATTGTCAAAAATTGATAAAAATTTTCAAATGTTTTAAAGAATAAATTAAGTATGCAGCTTTGTTAAGCTAACAAAAACTAGCATAGGAAAGATTTCCGAATTAAAATGAATGCATTTTTGCCCTCGTTATGATCTATCGAAACTGAGAGGTTAGTTACTCTTGTCATACTTCGGCAGCTAAATGCTAAACATATTTGCTACTATCAGCAGTTTTTGTTGGGGGCACCAGGGGTTAAGGCATTAACCCCCTGCTGCCCTTCTGTCCCACTGCTGTGGCCTGCAACACTTCCGGCATTTAAGCAAACAAAATATGTGGCAACAAGGAGGACAACACGGCTGCAACAAGCCAGAGCGCATTTGTGTTCCCATTTCCATTTGGCGACCCTTCTAGACCCCACTGCATCCTATTCTCTAGCTTGTTTCTTTTTTTACAGATACAGCTGCAGTTAAAGAATTAGGATAGATAGAAAATTAAGCTCTAAAATTTATACAGATAAATATAAATAATTAAATTCAATTTCAAAGTCTACAAAATTCCAAGCACCTGACTTACAAGTCAGCCTCTTGGCGCAAATTGTTTTTCTAAGAATTTCAATAAATATAGAGAAGTAATAATAATTCAAAATATATTTAAAATAGAATATATAATATATAGAATATAAAATATATTATATTATTATATGTACATAAATTCCGGGATCCTATAAAAACTAGAGAGCTTCAAAAACCACTGGGGAGTTTTAAAACTCTCCAAAAAGGTATCTTTAAGTTCAAAGTTTAAAAAGAAAATCCACTGCAAATTTGTTTCATTTTTACAATATAAAATTGTAATACATCTTTACACATATTTTAAAAACAAAACCAACACCAAGAACTAACAACTTGACCCTGTCTGTGGACATTTCCACACATGTGTAGGCGGAAAATGCGGCCATGTAGGCTAATGAGTTCGTTCTTTGTCGGACGTGTCTTGTTTTCCCCTTCCCTAGATTTTCCTTTCTCTGTTTTTTTTGTTTTTTGTTGTTGTTTTGTTTTTGTCTGCCTTGATATCCTTGCACTCTGATTTTGCTGCTGCTCTTTTTTGTGTGCCGGCTAACGAGGTCCTTCCATTGTCTTGTGATGCCACAAAACCCATAAAATGCCACCGGCGGCCGTGTCGCAACTTGGCTGGCAAGATGGGTTGGATCGAGGACACAGTTTGTGGGATTAAGATTTCGGGAATCAGATATAAAGTTTGCAGGAACACTTGTACATACATACATTTATATTTATATACTTCAATATCATATTATATTTAAAAAAAAATAAGTAGATTACTAACATTTACTAGTAAAAAAAAAAGGTTTAGTTATCGTGTTAACCAGTTCACCCGCTGAACACTTAGCAGTTCCAGGATGAAGGCTATGAAGGCACCACCCAGCAGGATGGCTGAGACATAGTACAGACCGCAGTAAATCTCCAGCGGAATGGGTGACACCTCATGCGGCTCCCCATTGGTATCCTGGAACAGGCTGGAATCAAACTCACGAACAAAGTGTCCAATAATGCCCGCAGAGAGCAGCTGCTTGATCTTCCTATCAAAGGCAAACTTGAGCAGCGTGTGCCTCCTCAAATAGATGACCAGCTGGTAGAGGAAGATGTGCTCCCGAATGTGAGCCAACCGGCTGGTGCTCCAGTGCATCAGATTATAGTACGACATGCTGGCAATCAGCGAGGTGCTGACCAGCCGCCTATCCTCGCCATGGTCCTGGATGTAATCAAAGCGCTCCTTGGAAGTGGCGGAAGTGAAGAGTATATAAATCTTATTACTATATATATATATATCAGCAAACTGGCTACCTTGGATCCATTCCGTGTGAGCACAGTCAGATTGCGAGGATAGAAATCCAGATATTCCTGCCCGATCAGCGTGTAATTGGCGGCTATTAACTCGGATATTTGTCCTGGCAAAGGTTTATTATAGGGCGCCCGGAAAGAGTCATACAGCTTGCCCTGATACACCACTCGCAGGACCAGGACGAGGAGCATCCAGGCAGCATAAAAGATACGCATCCTAACGTTCGTAGGCAGACTTCGAGCCACCAGCGGATTACCCAACAGGGTGGTAAGCACATGCAGGCCATGTGCAGCCAAATCCGGGTGTCCTGTGCTAATCCTTTGCCAGGACCAAATAACCAGCATAGCCAGGATAGCGCTGACCACCAAAGAGAGCCACACGGTGGCTGTGAATGGCACCGCCAGCTGAGCCACTGCACCCATTTGCGTATCCATGTGCATCACAAAGACCAGGGAACTCTGATAGTAAGACGCCGTGGCGGAGAATTGCGAACGATGCTGATGCGAACCGCTCATGGCACCAATCAGGATCGAGGAATCATTGTTAACCATCTGATCGAAGCAGCCACTGCAGCCATCCTTGATGTCCCGCGACAGGCACTTATCGCAGGGCTCCTCCAGGATTATGCGAAAGCGAAAGATTTCCGCCAGGAGCTTAATCAGCTCGCCATCGATGCCAGTCAGGCGCCACATCTGTTCCCGCTCTTCCGGATCACTTTCGTTTCCCTTGAAGATTGTGAACGGTGGCAAGGAATACCAACTGACACGCAGTGGACATCCTGCTAGGCTCTTTAGCACCCGGTCGAAGCTGCGATCCTGATGGCCCTGCTGAAAGGAACCGTTTTCGTACCGATCAATCAGCTCCAAGGTGAGATTTAGGTCGCAGTTTCGATTGTACATGCGATAGCCATAGGTAAGTACCACTCCGCTTTTCTTCTGTGTAAGCAGAATCACATTGAGGGTGTGAAAACTCACACAGGTCCTGGATATATCCCTCAGTGCCTGCAGAATACTCTATATAAAACCCCATTCGATAAGTTGGAATCTTTACCAACCTGAAATCTCCCTGCTCGCGAGGACATGCGACGGGTCAACAGGATCAAAAAATTATACTCCCGCGTCCCGTGCATCTCCGTGAAGTGAAAGCTCAGAGTGCTAAAAGCCTGTGCGGAGTTCACCAGGAACAGGACATAGCTGGCAGGAACTTCCTGAGGCGGTGCCTGAAACGTTCGCAATGCCATCGAATCACCGACCTCAGCGATTATGGAGCTCATCAGTTCCTCCTGACCATGATCCCGGTGCTCATCCTTGCCGGTTAGCTCTATTATAGCTAAGGTGCTCTGCGAGGGGCTCACCTGCTCGTCTAAAATATCCAGAGCAGCGGCCACCAAGGGTGTCATCTGTAAGGGCTCCGGTGGATGCAGTGCACCCAGTGCCAAGGCACTGAATCCCAGCAGGAAACTCAGATGCCGCAACATCATCATTCGCCCAAAGTGGTTCCCAAAACACTGCAACCGCAACTGTCGGTCATCGTTGCCAAAGGGAGGTGACTAATTACACTAATGGCAAACCTAATTTTTGCGATTTAATCGAATTTTAATTAGTGCCAATTTAGCCATGTTTATCCTGCTATCAATTCTATCAAAGCGAAGCATCTAATTAGCTAATGTAGAACTAGAAAAGTCGAAGGACTCAGGCTCTTGGGGGAAAATGGTGAAAGAAAGGTAAAAGTGCTTTTAAAAGTATTTGTTGACTTGAAGTAGTTTGAATAAGTTTGTATTTAAGATAAAGTGAATTATCATTGGAAGAAAATATAACTAATTTTTAGTACGAGGATCCAAGTTATTTTAAAGTTCCAATAAAAATAAATGAAATAATTCTACAGAAAGAAATATAACCGACTCAAATGTAAGGGGCAATCATTATTGGCTTGGCCAGTGTAAATTGCTGCACAAGTGTAAAGCAAAGGATAATCCAAAATTTCTGTTTCCACAAGTGCAGCTGCGTTGGGCAAAGGCAAAAGGACTTTGGTCGGGGGCAAGGGTATTTCGGTATCCTGACTTGGCTGAGACTCGCCACAGTTTTTATTTATCTTTGTTGGAAAGGCCAGTGGGAATGCAAGGCAAATGCAGCATATCTCTGTGGCTTGTTAGTCCAAGCGAAAGGCCACTCTTTCTCCTACCACCAAAAAAGAAATATAACAAAAATTAAAAAACAGAAAGAAAATACTACCGTTGCTCCCCTTATCCACCCCCTTTTGAAGCCCATCTGGCGCGCATAAAAATTAAAAATTTCATTAAATTCACAAAAATGCTTGAAGTGGAAAAATGTAATATCCTTTGGGCACAAAGGATGTGCATATAAATGCAAATGCGGTACTCGGGGCCCGGGCGAAAGCGAAGCGATATGTCCGAAGCGCCGCAGCAGCTGCATGCATGAATGCACATACCATACACTGAGAGAAACTAAGCCAAACAGTTTTTAGTACTGATTAACAAATAAATTAAAAATATAAAAATGTAATTAACAAAAAAAAAAAAAACTAAAGCGATCAAAATTCAACAAAAAGACAGCTAATTTCAAGGAAAGCTTTTCAGTGTTTGCTTTTGCATATAGAGTTTAAGTCATATGGTACAAAAATACTATATCCTACAACATTTTTTACCAAAAAACTTGTATATTTTATTAAATAACTTCCTTTTAGTTCTCTGACTTAATAATATATTTTTTTTCAGTGCCATGAAACTTCCACACATGCATTTCCACCCACGCTTTATCTCCACTTGACGCTGCTTACAACCTTTGTTTTTGCAATTAGTAGGCAACTTTTCATAAACAAAAGCGATATGGGATTTGGGATGGAAAACGCCATTTAAGAAAATACCCATAGAGCACAATCCGAAACTCTTGGGAAAAATTGTTCAAGTGAAAAAGAACTTTGCTGCTCCTTTCATTTGTCTAATAAGAAGTCATCAGATTGGGCCAATCGAGAAGAGAAACTGCATATATAGAGAGAGAGAGAGAGAGAGAGAGAGAGAGAGAGCGAGAGAGAGAGAGAAAAGGGCCGTGGAAAATTGAGAAAATCTAGGAAGGAAAAGCCAAGAAACATATGTGCCAGGCACAAGCGACAAAAGTTCGAAAATTAAAAGTTTCCCCCATGGAAGTATGCAAAAGAGTCATGGAGAAGTGGGGAAAATGGCAAATTTTTGGCAAGAAGCTGAAGGGAAAACTCACTGCAAGTGTGTGCATGTTTTGTGAACTGTAATTATGACGCTTGTTAGCAGTTATATCACAAAAATGTGTGGGCCTTATTTACACGAAACAGAGTTCTTTTGAAAGCCATAAAAAAGATAATAACTATCAAAAAAGGGAACCTATCTTCGAGAATTCGAAGTTCCCTAGTTATCCAAATACATTTAATTGGTCAGTTGAAATTTTTGTCACTATCACCATAGATGTTAACAGCAGGGAGACCGCAAACAGAATGAGGCAAGCGCGAAGGCTGTGCCTGTATTTATAGTTTCCGAGTAAAGAGAACAGAGAAAGTGAGAGCGAGAGATGGGGAGAGAGAGATAGAGAGCAATAGATGTCTCTAGAGATAAGCAGGAAGGGATAGACATACCAAAAAAAGAGAGAGCTAGAGAGAGAAAGGGAGAGCCTGAGATAGAGAAAGCCATTACAATATTTTATTGTTGTAAGAACATATTATTTAATAAATATTAATTAAAATGTTCCTAAAATAAAACGGTTAAATGTATTTTAATTAGGAAACTAGAAAAAAGAACACATTTTTTGTAATATTCCTAAAACATTTCACATTTAAATATTTATGTAATATTTACCAAAATTCCCAATCATGGCAGCAATTAAATTATTGGCCATGGGCAAGAGACAAAGGACACTCTAGATCCTCTGATAAGAGGAAGCCCATTTTTTTGGGCCACCCTATCCTAGTCACCCCTTTTGGCTACCTTTTACACCTTTTTTACTCCTCCCCAAACATAACACACATACAGTTTCTTAAGTTTTGTGAAAGTTCAAGCTTGGTTTGTGCATAAATTAAAAATGACAAGGATATGCCAGGACAAGTGGGCGGCATTGTGTAACCCAAGCAGGCAACAAGTTGCAACCTAACGTTGTCCTTAAAGCATCCAACCCTTTATCCTGCCACTCTACCCCCCCCCCCACCACCCTTTTTTTGGGCATATGAAACATGAGCGAACACCATCCCGCCTACCGCGCCCCCTGGAGAAATTGTACGAATTCAGCGAAAAGTATTTTCCACCTTTAAAACGTGGCATGGAAGGTGGAAGGCTGGAAAAAAGAGGGAAATGATTTATGAATGCGAAAAACTTTTCGGACCAACTTTGTGCATTGTGTGAGTGGGCGTGGTTGGGTTTGGGGAGGGGGAAGGATAAAATCCTCATGTTACACACGAGACAGAGGCAGGACCATGCCGCTTAATGGAATTATAAAAATGTTAACTTCAGCAGAAATTCAAACAGCGCCTCAATGTGCCACACACTCCAATGGCCAGTGCCTCGAACTAACCTTTTTCCCCTCTTTTATGAATTCATAGTTATAATTTTGTTTAACATTTAAAGTGCCTTTGTTTGTGCACAAAAAAAAGCCGAAAAAAAGAGAAGAAAGGAAAATATTTGTAGAGTCTAGAGAATACACCCAAAATCAGCCCCATTTCGATCTAGAGAAATTAAAAACAAAGCCAAATGGCAGGCCACAAAAAAAAATAGAAAATGTTAAAAAAACAACAGCAAAACAAACGAAAGAGTGGAAAAATTTCAACGTCAGCAGCAGACGGCCTTTGGTTAGACCGCAGATATATCAGAAACATATCCATATACACATAGATATAGCCATGGATGAGCATAGACATACTTCGTATGTGAGCGCAGCAAGGATATTTGTGGCCAGGCAATCCAATATACTTTTCAAAGCAAACACGAGCACAACTTGAGGCTGCCACAAGGCCCGAAGAAGATTGCAAAAGGCTGACACTTGAACCCGCAGACGGGAAAGCACCACCACCAACCAACAAACCCACACACAACCCACTTTAACCCACTACTAATACCCACTACTACAACCCACTTTGACACCCACAGGCAGTCCTTCCTGGACTGCAACAGCGGCATCAGCCAATTTCAAGCCAAGTCCTGGAAATGGACCAACTTGTAGTCCTGCAGCGGCACTCTAAGAAAAAATGTGTCTTAATTATTATATTTATTATATATTATACTTATTATATATATTATATTTTGCTATATATAAAACACCATCTAGGGAGTCTATTGAGTTTTTTTAAAACCCTTAAAAAAGATGTCTGAAAGTATGCATTTTATTGTTTTAAATAGAAAATCCTTTTGTAAATTTGTCTTATTTTACCATGTTAAATGGTTTTTAATTTAAGCTTTCATATCCTTCATTATGCACTCATTATTTATAAAAGGGTAGGTTTAAATTAATAATCATAACTTAAGTCAAAATAGAATCAACATATTCATTACATTGTTCTTTGATTTTATTAAAATACAAATTATAATTTAGACTTTGGAAGGGTTAGTTTATACTTTTATATTTTTATACCCTTACATGGTATTATATCTTAAGTCAGAAGCTTGCAACTTAGTGAAGGAGTCATTTCCGAGTTAATAAATTATATATATTCTTGATCAGCATCAACAGGGGAATCTTTTCAGCTATATGCGGTCGAAAACATTTCAGAAATTTCCCATTTTTTGAAAAAAAATGAAGAGGGATTACATCGTCAAAATGTTCAAAAATCGTCAAAAAATTCAAATTTTTAATGGAGTATGCAGTTTTATTAACCTGCGCTTTCCGAATTGAAATTAATGCATTTTTGGCTTAGTTACGAGTTTTTTTAATTTTGATTTGCCAACAAATTTGCATATAAAAATATAGTTAATATCGATTAAAAATGGTATTGCACCTTCAGTCAGAAGCTTAAAAGAAGATGAAGGAGCCATTTCCGAGCCTATAAATCATATATATTCTAGATCAGCATCAATAGGCAAATCTTTCTAGGCATAAAGGAAAGTAAATAAACAATTTTAATTTATTCAAAATTTATAAGGGGTTACATCGTTAAAATTTCAACAAAAAAAATTGACAAAAAATTAAATTTCTTTAAATTTTAAACGGAGTATGTAGATTTGTTAACCTAATAAAAACTAACACTGGAAAGCTTTCCGAATCAAAATTAATGCCTTTTTGGCTTAGTTATGAGTTTTTAAAGATTGGATTTGTTGAACATTTTCTCATATAAAAATCTCAATAAATATATATGCAAAGAATGAGAATATTAGAAGTTATTAGCTCTCTATTTCCTAGAAAGTAGACATTAATTTCTTGCAGTGCACTTCTGCTGCTCCTGCTCCAGCTCCTGATGATGTGTCTTATCTTGTCCTGCAGTGGCTGAGCGATGCCAGCGCATCCTGGAAGCTTTTTATCTTGGCGTCATGTTGATGTTTGTCGGAAACTTGATTATTTTCATCTCGTTTTTTTATACTATTTTTTCGTTTTGCGCCCACACATGTCGAGGAATCGCCGGCCCGTGTTTTTCCCTCTGCGAAGATGTTTTGGATGCTGGATGGCCCCGCGGCAGACAAACAGGAAGGGAGCAGGAGCAGGAGCAGGGGCACCAGACTGGGATTAGCCCCATCATCCCCCGAATAAAAAAAAGACTAAGGAGAGATATTTGTATATATATATAAGTATATATAGACATGTTCTCTGTGGCCAAAAGTTAAAAATAAAGAGTTCCGCCTTGCGATGTAAATGCAACTTTAACTTCGCACGAGAGGTTGTCCGCCCGCCTCAGCATGTCCTTGTTTTCCTTATATATATATATATATATCTTTTTTTCCTTGTTGTTGACAAACAAGGAGCGCATAAGTAGAATAAGTAGAATAAGTTGTAATAAGAGCAGTTAACAACATGAGTGAAGTCAAGGCGAGCACACAGCAGGAGGGGGTTGGAAGCCAGGACACCACGACACCAGGACACCAGCACACCTGAACGTCACGAAAGGAACGTGGCCACAGTGGATACCCGTAATGTTAATTGAGGCCTAATAGGGACTTTTGTAGTTTAAAATATTCCATTTAAATTTTTAGAGAAATTAAAGTCATGTTAAATTGGAAAGTAGAAAGCAATTTAGTTTAAAAACGATATATTTTGCCATAGAAAATATTGTTATTGTGGCAGCAGATGGCAACAACAGCTCTGAAAAATATTTTAAATGTGAAAGAAAGAGTGCTAATTTTAGAAATTGAAACAATCTTTTATATTGTATAGAATTTCATTAAATAAACTAAAATCAAATTGATTAATAGAAAGCAAATAAGAGATGAGAATCAATGAAAAGGTACAGCTTTGAAATATATTTATTTATTAAACATTATCAAATATATTCGTCATATATTTTAGTAAACATTTTTAAAAGTACCAAATATAACAAATAAATATATGTATAATGTGTAATACTTACAGTAGTACTGATCAACTTATAACCCTTTTTAGTACAATTTCTCATATACGTTTATACCAAAGACAATTAGTACATATTTTATTACAAGAAAACAAAAAGTTCTTGTCTTCTTAAAATTCAATTTTCATTTCCACATTCCCTTATATCCTGACCACACTGTACTGGAAGGGCACGGGCCACGCTCCTGACAACTGACAACTCCTTTAAAATGTAGTTACTGTTGTTATTATTCAACCTTAATGAACTTAACAAGCTCGCACAGCCCGACTGCGAAAAGGATAAGGAGCTGGGGGCGGCAGGAGCCAAAGGAGCAGGAGCAGGAGCAGAAGGACGACAGTTGGACACAGGAATCCCGCCGAACAGTGAGACAGACAAACGAACAAGTCAAACAGCGGGCGATGGCAATGAGGATGATGATGTTGGGTGGGCCACTACGTATGTACATATGTATATGTTGCATGTTGCTTCGGTGCGATTCGGAGGCGACTCCACGCCCCCACATGTGTGCCATGTTCATGTCGCAAGAAATTCTCCGGCTCTCAATGGCGCAGGGTCACGTAACTCAAATAAAGCGCCAAAGCCGCCAGCCACCAGCCGCAAACAAAAATAATAAAAATACAACAAAAAAGTAAAAAAGAAAAAAATACAAAAGAAAAGACAAAGAAAGGCTGGAGGTGCATTTTGGCTTCACCGCAAAAAGAAAAGCAAATTAAAAATGTTTTACAAATATGAAGGAAATGAGACAGGGGAAACATTCAATGGCATTTAAGCAAATGATGAAATATATCTTTTTAAATATGATACTTTAATAATAATTTATTATTATATACTGATTAAACTAAAAGGAAAGATGACTTAGAAAAGGTGTAAGGTAAAATAGAAAGTAGATCATAAATAAATAAATAAAACCATGAGAAAATCTTTAATAGTCGCACTCTAAAGACTTTAAATCGTTGTGTAAGTAACAATATTTATGGTCAAATTAAATATATAAGCCCCCAAACAAATTATTCTACTAAAATTAACATTTAAAGTCCCTTTACATATTTTAGGTATCTTTGATAATATTCCCAACAATTCAATACACATTTCGTTTTAGTATAAAAATATTAACTTATCATATATATAAAAGAAAAAATTATACAACAAATTTAATACTTCTAGACTAAATTATTAAAACTATTAAAAATTAATAGAAAGAATATCCTGTTTTCTTAAACCAATAATAACCACCACACAAAAGGTTATCAAATTGAAATTACTATATTTTGGACCTACTTATGATCGATTTCGAATTCCGTCACTGATCTCGATTTCCCGAGATTAACTTTCTTATTATTTTATTATGTATTATTTCAAAGTACACACTATTCCCAGTATTTTTATAGTCTTATACGGATTTTTGCCGCTTATAAGCCGGGTGTTTTAGCCGAATTGCCGACAGTCGCTGGCCGACTTTCACAGCTGTCGGTTGCGTTCATTTCTTTAAGGAACTCATTTGTTTATTGTCTTTAATTTTAAAGCAATAAAAAATATTGGAAAATATTTTAAATACTAAGAAAATATAAGAAATAAGATTTATTGTACATTTACTTTAGGAATAGCAAATGACTGTCATTATAAACTGTAGCCTCACTTTTGACCGAATTGAAAAATATTAAGAGATAAATAAATATTAAAAAATGTTAGGAAATATTTGAAAATAATAAAAAAATTTACAAACAAATATTTTAATTATTTTAAAATATTGATAAACATTACAACATAAATGAAAAACATACGAATTGTGAAAATGAAAAGACTATTGCATTAAACGCCTCAAATGAATGCTATTATCAGTGAACCAATTTAGTAAGCTTTCAGTATTAATTTTTGTTTCTTTAATAATACATAAATAAATATATATAATTTATAAACTTTTTATTTAATTACAATTAAAATGTATTTTTTGGGAGGTATTTAATATTCACTAGTTTATATTTTAAGAAAAAGGCTAAAAAGAATTTCTTTACAATATTATTTACGCAACATTCTTATATAAGTTTGTTATTAAATTTGTTTGTGGAATTGTGCAAAAAAAAAACTCTATATAGTATTTGGAATTTGGTTAAGGAAAGAATATAAAAATAATATCTAGAATATAATTTAATAAAATATTAATTAATAATTAATCAACACCCCTTTATGTGACCCAAGCGCATAGGAAAACTATTTAATGTCGCTTTATTATTTATTAAGAGAACTTGAGCATTGCGGTGGCTCCGTGTTTCATATTTCATATTGCAATTTCAATTTCAGTTGCAATTTCAATTTCAATTTCATTTAGTATGCGGCAGCAAGGAGCTGCAATGGCTGCTGATGTTGCATCCATTGACTTTATGGCTGCGAGCCGCTTGGCAGTTATTAAATTTATTTATTGAAAACGCCAACCGATGGTCCCCGGTCGAGGGCATTGCGTTTAGGTCATCGATATGCAAATTGATTGACAAAAACACTCTAGTTAACAGCTCTCCCTTGCTGCTGCCTCCTGCCATTTCCCATTTCCTCCATTTCCTATTTCCGCTTTCAACCATTTCTCTCTCTCTCACTCTTTTTTTTTTTTTGTATTTCGGTGGGCGTATTGGGTGGGCGGGGCTGGTCCATTTGACATAATTAATTGTAACACGAACAATTACGAGGCGAGTGGGACTGTGGTATTAGTAGTAGTAGAAGTAGTTGGCTTTTGCTGGGAGGACAATAAGGATATACATTTTAATTAAAGCACCTCGAGCAACTAATTACATTGCCAGAATTCTATGTGTGTGTGCGTGTGTGTAGAGGGTTCTTTTGGGGTGTCTGTGTATCCTTGAGCACCTTGCAACTGTCCGTGTCTGTGTGCGGTTGTCCGCAGATCCTGTAGCATGTGCGTGTGCCCCACTTGATTCATGGGCTCGCTGGCTGAATGCAAAAATTCCTAGCATACTTTCCAGCGCACCGCGACCTCTCAAGGGAGTTAAGTGTCCTGCGGCTTTTTGAGGCCAGCTTAAGCGATTATCAATCGAGGGGGCTTCAAGGGTTATAAATAGGGAACTAATGGCTTAAGGATTGGTTAGGAATTTGACTTCTATATATTCAGTAATAATTTAGACAAAACTCCTTAAAGTAATATTCCCCTGACACCGATTTAAACGATTACCGCTCATAATCGATAACTCTTGCCAATAGCGATTTACTTGAATGCCCTATTGGCGACAATGCGCCAACTTAGGCAGTCTATCAATGCCGGTAAATAACAAAAAAAAAGGACTCGTCTAAAAGTTTCAGTTACTCAGTTTGTCAGTTCATCAGAGTGTCCTGCCTGTCCCAGTACCAGTACCAGTCTCTGTCTCAGTCCCAGTCCTTAGTCCCTGTCCCAGTGCCTTACCCCAGACAGTGTCAGACATAAAGGCAGTCGCAGTCGCTCTCACGCCCATAAATAAAATGCAAGACGGCAGGCGGGCAGCCAGTCGGAGGCACAACGCTGACAGGTTAATGTCAAATCGCGCAGCCAAAACCGAAAAGCCAACAGGGAAAAACAACAAAAGGAAAAGGCACTGGCAAGGAAAATATTTGGCGATGAAAGCCGAGCCAAGAAATGCTCTAATTAAATATGATTTATAAAAGATAAAGTAAATTTGTTTTATATACAAGAATATGTTCTTATAAAAATTATATTATATATAAATATTTATATCGAAAAAGCTTTGGAAAATATCTTAACTCTTAAACATGCCTATGTTCCGGTTATATTTAAATACTTTGTGTTACATTTCCAACTACATTTCAATACTTAATAAATATATTAATTTAAAACTCAAAATACCCTTTATAAAAAGAGTAAAAAAAGGCAAGTAAAGCAAAAGGCTTTCGGGTGATAACTGAGGAAAATGGCGAAAAAAATGGCAAAGAAAGCGACAAAAACAATAGCGCAAAAGTTTTTTTTTTGTTCTCTTCTCTTTTTCGTCAACGAGGAAAACTCCTGGCTGGCTGGAAAAGCGACTCTGAAGCTGTCAACTGACAGTTATGAGAAAAAGTAAAGCTGACGAAGACATCAGCGGGGCAAATTTGTTTAGTCTTAGTCTCTCTCTCTCGAAGCCCCCATCCCTTAGTACTTGCCACCCCCACGTCCTTCGCCTGGCATGCCATTTTGGTAATGATGGCTTAAAGGACGCCCCGCTGCGACAATGTGTTTGTTTTGTGCCTGGCCGTCCTTCGCGTCCTTTAGCGGGGAAGCGCCGTTAACAGAGCATGTCGTGGCTTTGCTTTCGGCGGGATTTTGGCCAAAAACAGTGGAGGGGATGCACAACCGCTAAAAGGGCGTTAAGTGTTTTATTTACCCTCAGAATATAATTTATATTGTGGCTGGGATATGTGTGAGCGAGCGAAAAGAAATGCCGAAAAAAGAGGACAGAGTCCTGTGTGTGTGTGTGTTTGGTGGAAGGAAGAGGATTTGCTGTGAAGTGATTTAAATTTTAAGTACTTTTCGCATTTGTGTGTTTGTCCTACCCCCAAAAACCCACGAACCCGCGAAGCATTCTGCTGTGTTTCTCTTACTGATTACTTTTCTCATTTTGCAAATTGACTTGATGACATTTTCGGGTAATTTACACAATTCTGTTTATCCGTTTTGCCAGAGTGAGAGTCCCTCAAGGATTTTCCCCAGGCGGCCATCGAAGCATCTTTATCGTTATCGAAACCATAAGCGGTCGATTAACGAGGTGAGATCTCGCAATTATGGTTGCTGCTGTTATTTTCTTTTTATTATATTTGCTTTTTAATGATGAGGATTACTAGATTTATTACTGGAAAATAAAGAACAATAGCTCGTATACAAGATATCGTTGAAGTTTTACTTTAATCGAAGCTTTATCAATACGAATATAATAAGCGGTCAATAGCAGAGGTAAAAACTGTGCATTTCTTTTATTATTATCTTGTTTTATTTAATTTACTTTTGAGGATTTATTAATTAAAAATAAATAACTATTCCGAAACATAGAATTTATTTTTGAAAGTATTGTTGTAATTGTTTTTAAAGATATCATGGATTTTGGATACAAGAAGAATAAATACTAAGCCAAAATAATATAGGTTGTAGAAGTATATCTATATTAATTATATTTATATTAATTTACTTCCACAGAAAAGCATCTTTCTTTCTAAACATAATTTACTAAGCCACATAATTTCTTTTCCTACTTAATTGATTAATTAAGACAGAATAATGAAATAAACACAATAGCAGATAAAAAATTAGTGAGTAATTGAAAGAGAACCTGCTCCAGAGCTACTGCCTCTGCCTAATATAACTAATTATTTCTAAAAAACCAAACAAAAGCGGGCCAGAGCGTGTTTTTCACACCTCCGAAAATATGCTGGGCATTAATTTAATGTCACATTTAACCGAGAATAACCCACAGTCAGCACCCCACAGCCAGGACCCAGGACCCCTTTTGTTCAGGGACGTCGCGACACATTTTGCGGGTCGCGCTTTGGCAAGTAAATTAAAATATTTTAATGAGTACAATTTATCACGCGCCAGCGGCTCGGCACTGGCAGTTTGCTGTTTAAAGCGTCAAAAACCCGATGGCTTTTGTCCTTCGCTCGACAGTGTCCTTGGCCGTGCCGTCCTTCATCGCGGCGAATGCCTGAAATCGCTGGTATCCCTTCTCTCTCCCTCGAGCAGGGGGCCTCTGGGCAACTTGGCAACTTGTTGCGACATTTAATTATTGGTGACAGTATAATCAAGTAAACTCGGCAAGAATTTCAATTTCATTTAATGGTTTAACACATTTTGCTGGCTTTTCTCATGGGGGTTAAGCCTCAAGTGTCATGTAAACGACGTTAAACGGCTGCCAGCCTGCCAGCCGGAAAACGGTTGAAAACCCGCAAAAAGGGTTAAGGCAGATATTCCCATCCTAATTTCCATTTCCCCCATTCCCCTTTCCCCTAAACCATTAACCATTATCCTTTTGGTCCCTTTGCTGTTTGCTTTCTTATCACTGAAACAATTAGTAGGAGCGAAACAACAACAATAAGCATAAACATGATGTCAAAAGACAATTATTAGGGTTTTATGGATTTAAATGTTCAGTGTTATAGCCACCAAAATGTTGGAGAATTGGAAGGGAAGTGGATAAAAGAGGGGAAATTATCAGACAAACACTTTGGGATATGATAGAATTTTATTTAATTTAATTTTAAAGTTGAAATGAAACTATAAAATCGGTTACTAGCTGCAGATCCTATTTATTTCTTTAGAGACTGAAGACCTATCAAAATGGTTACAAGTAATAGATTTTTAAAAAGATAATAATGTCTAAATGTTAGTATAATTATTTCTTATAAAATTTTAAAATGGAAAATGAAGTCTAGCAATGAAAACAATCACATCAATTTGCAAATAATAATTCACACATTTCTTTCTGGTAATTAAATTCAATTTTAATAATACAAAACAAAAATCTTATCATAGAAGTAGCTTCCTTGGAATAAAAACTAATTTTAACACAGTCGCCACATTGAGCTGATTTTAATTCTATTTTATTTTATTTGCAAATCCTTTTGCTTGCAATCAAACTTTTCTTTGTATTTTCCAAGGCTACTGCTGCTGCCTATAAAATGCCATATGAAAATGCAATTGATTTTCAGCAGCAAAGAAAATCAAGTAAAATCGTACAGAACGATATATATATAAACTATATATAGAGAGAGAGAAAAGTGAAGGAAAAATTGCATTTGGCCCGCAGAGCTTTAAAGTGTTGTGGCGCTAACTGCGCTGATTAGATAAGCAAAAAAATAGAAAAAATAAAGAAACAACAACAAAAAAAATAGGGGACTAAAAACAACAAGAAATATTTATAACAAAATGCCCCGCGGGTGTTGCAGCTATCTCTCTATTTTTTTATTTGTTGACTGCTTCAACTTTGGCTTACAAATTGTTTTTTAGTTGGCAAAACTTTTAATTTGGTTATGGTGTGAAAATGTTTGTTTCCCTTTCCTCCATTCACCCACCCTCTCGCTTTTCCCTTTTTCCCATTTTGATGAAGTTGGAGCAAATTAATTTGCATTTTTACTCTGTGGCTATATATAAATATACAGTTTTATATATATATAGAGTATACGAACTCCCAATGTTTATTTAAATAAGTTTTGTGCGGCGACTTTTTCAATTAGCGAAGCTCAGGGGAGTTTCTATTTCTAATACACTTTCAAAGGGGATATTTTAGTTGAGAAATCTAATGTTACAGATAATAAAAGTAATAACTATATATATATATAAAATAAAGGTAAAAAGAATTAGTGATAACAGAGCTTAAGAGTTCTTACCTTTTTAGTGCCTTTATCCTGCTGTTAACTCAGTTAATTTCTGTGTATCTGTAAATATAAATAATAAATATCATCAATAATTAATTAAATAGTTAATATATATAATAAATAATTATTTTAGGGCATACAATTATCCAACTATCAATGTGAAATGTTTTCTCTTTCGCTTGCGTGACACTGAGCAATTAGGGGTCAATTAATAGGAACTTGCTTACATGTCCGCCGACAATGGACATTAATCAAACAAATCAATTTTCATATCAGATAGCACTCAAGTAGTGAAAGTAGTTCCCTTACCCGGTAAATTGATATTCGTTTCATTTATGAAATGTAATAAAAAACCTTAAAAGCCTCCTCACACGTCGCAGGCAATTCGATTTCACGGCTGTCTCGCTCGTTGCCTCACTCACTCGTTGCCTCACTCACTCGCTGCCTCACTGACTCGCCATCTCCCTTCCAAAAAAAAACCATAATAGAAAAGCCATAACTGAGCGACAATTATTGGGAATATTACTGTAGCTGGAACTGGGTCGAATGTCCTTCGTCCAACAATTCAATTTGCTTGACGTCCTAAATGGCTTTGACTTTGGCCGGGGCTTTGGCACTTTTTGTTTGAAGGGTCACATGATATGTCGTCTAGTTTGGATCAACTTTCTCCACACTCTACGGGACTTCCCCTCTATCCGTTCCATCTCGCTTTTGTTTCTCGGTTACTTTGTGTTGGCTTGGCAAAACTTTCGCATTGATAAGCGAACGCAGACACAGTACACTGGGAGGAAAAAATGGGACACATAAAAGGGAAATAAAAATGAGTGCTATTTATACCCTTTTCAGGGTATTATAATTTCAGTCAGAGGCTTAAAACAATATGATAGAGTCATTTCCGACCCTATGAATCATATATATTCTTGATCAGCATCAAAAACTGAATCGATCTAGCCATCTCAGCAAGAAAAAAAATTTTTCAAATTTTTTCCAAATTTTATAAGGGGTTACATCATTAAAATTATAACAAAAAAAATGGCATAAAATTTAATTTTTTTAAATTTTAATTTAAGTAAGCAGATTTATAAGTATAATAAAAACTAACATAGGAACGCTTTCCAAATTAAAATTAATGCTTTTTTGGCTGAGTTATGAATTATTAAAAATTGGATTTGTTCCAAAAACTGTCATATAAAAATATCGATTCAACGAAGGTTTGCTATATTATAGTTTTAATATTTTTTTAATAGTTGCTATTCTCTTGATCACTTTTATTCTTATTATTCTTCATTCTTACTGCATGTCTTATTTATTCTTATTATTTAATTCTCTTAAAACATTTAAAACAAACCCCAAAAATGAATCAATATTTCTTACACTGTGTAAGGAATAGTATATGGATCTGTGCTTTTCCTTTTTTGCCAGCATTTCCACGCACTTTCATGGCCCATTCCTAACCATTTTCACTGGCTTTTCTTTCCTTCTGCTGCGTAATGAAAAGTTTTTGGCGTAATGAAATAAGCCAAAGTTTTTGCAGCTTTCAATAATAACTGTAAAAGTAACTAGCCAAAGTTTTTGTTGTTGCTTTCTCTAGAAGGGAAAGAGAAGTGCAGAGAAGAGAGAATCATAGAGAAAGAGAGAGAGAGAGAACTGCCAAACTTTTCCACCTACGTATGTGAGTGTGTATGTTTGTGTTTGTGGGTATTTCCCCAATTTTCCTGCTCCCCTCTTTTGGGCCTGTATTAACGTGGCTATCAATGTGATTATGAAGTGACGACTAATGTATCTATTTGAGTGCACTTTGTGTGTGTGTGTGTGTGTGTGTGGGTGCGAGTCAGAGTTTTCCCATTTCCCATTTTCCGTGATTGCACAAGCCTTCTGAACTTGACTACATTTTTCCTCTTCAATGAAAATATTTATTTATTTAAGTATTCAAAACTAATATGATCATAATGGGTTTCTTTTGTTTGTTTAAAAAACTATTAAAATTTTATTAAATACCTTTTCTTCTTGAAAAGCCAGATATTTAAATATTTAAAATAATATCTACATATTAAATATTATATATTAAAATGTTTCATGCTAAAGGATTTAGAAACCATTAATTGTTTCAAGAAGTTTGCTTTCCCTTTCCCCCAAAGTTAAATAGGATTTATCACCGGTGTTTTGTATATATTTAAGCAGATAGTCTCCTTTGACTTGATTACGCAAATTATTCTCACTTCTGCTTGATCTCATTAATGGCATTATAACCATTTATCTCCGATCCGCTCATTACCCTCGGTTTCACCGATTAATTTCGATTCCCTGCGAATTATGTGCAGTCCATTGAACAAGTCATTGAAAAGTAAACACCAACGGGGGCCACATAATAATAACAATTAATCATAATTAAGGTCCCCAAAATGATACAAATGCGATGGAATAGCCAGGGGAATGGACTTTGGTTGCTGGGTGGCGGTGATGTAAGGTCGATGCTAAGCTCCTTGTAAGTGGAAAATCCTCATTGATCCATTTAGGGCCTAAAGCTAGATGACTTATCCATAGACTTTTGACTAGAGACCAACGGGTATAGAGAGAGAAATTGTGATATGTGACAGTTATAATGAAATATATATTATAAATATAATATACAATGGAAAAAAAAAAAAAATTCATTATAAAAAACATACCAAGGTGTTCTTAAATATTTAAAAAAGCAAATTATTTTTAAAAGTAATTTTCCAAATTCAACATAGAGTTTGCATACTTTTTTTTAATAAATAAAGCAACTAGTATATGTTAATTTAACTCGTCTTTTAATATCCTTGCAGGGTACTATAATTTCATTCAGAAGCATAGAACACAGTGAAGGAGTCATTTCCGACCCTATAAATCATATATATTCTTAATCAGCATCAACAGCTGAAGCGATCTAGCTATCTCAGGCAGAAAAATAAATTTTTTGAAATTTTTCAACATTTTATAAGGGGTTACATCATTAAAATTGTCAATAAAAAAATGACCAAAATTTTAGTTTTATAAATTTTAAAACTTAGTATGCAGATTTGTTAATCCTATAAAAACTAGCACAGGACAGTTGTCCGAATTGAAATTAATGATATTTTAGCTTAGTTATGATATTTGAAAAACTTGGATTTAACCCCAAAAATTAGCATTTAAAAATAGCGATTTAATATAAATAGAATACTCAAATTTTAGGGTTTCTTTTAGTTATACAAAGGACAAAAAGTCAATGATTGTCAAAAGTCAAATATATTTATTTTTGCAATCAAAATCTTAATCAAACCAAATTCGATAAAATATTTAATTGAATATTTCAAAGTTTTGTAAGGGGAACCATCATTAAAATCGTCAAAAATTCTTCTAATTGTTAATTTTCAAATATTAAAGCCTAATATGCAGTTTCCTAATAAAAAGCTAATACAGAAACGCTTTCCAAAGTAAAATTAAAGAATCTTTGGCTTAGCTATGATCATTTCACTTTCGAATTTATGATCCTATTGTCGTCTTCTTAAATTTAGCTTAATTTCCCGTTAAATATAAATTCCTTAATTAATTTAGAGAATAATTTTTGGCCAGTGGATGACGATTGGCTGCTCTATCATAACCGCAACGTTAATCAGGCGTTAAATTAACGCACTCATTAGCACAAATTACAAATTGAGCCGCAAGGCGCATGGACAAAGTGCCTTGGCCAGGGGGGCACATCCTGCGGGGCCATGGGAATTGGGGAAAGGGGGAAGTGGTGTCCTCGGAATCTGGGCTAAGGCAGGTGCTCAGCATAAATCACTTAATAATCAAGTGCAGCCCCCATTTAATTGGCTTGCCGCTGGAGATATCCGTTGTCCTGCGTCCTGCGTCCCACGTTCAATGTTCTTTGTCCATTGCCCTTTTGTCCTTATCCTGCCAGCAATTAATTATTTCATTATGCCGGCTGCCTTGCTAACAGTTCCTCCCAGTAACACCACTAAATGCCCATTTCGTTGGCCTTTGCATTTTGGTTTTTTTTTTTTGTTTAACTCGGTGACATTTAATTTAAGTTTTGCAATTCGCCAGGCGCAGGATTGAAATGACCCGCCAAGTTCGAAACTCCACGAAGCCCTTCCTTTCATTTACAAAAAAATATACTGAAAAATAAATATACACAAAAAAGCAAATTTGCAAAAGTTTTTAATTGCTAACCGACCGCTGCCAGTGACAACCGCAGCAGGAATTGAGGGACTGAAACAGCAGTAACAGAGCGGGAATGGTGGAATGGAAACGAAAACGGAAACGGAAGTCAAAGTATGACACGAATTCAATTGTGATGGGGTCTTTTTTATGTTGTATGAATGCTTTAGAATTTTGATTTAAATTAATTATTTCAAGAACTCTATTTTTGTACCAGGATAGTTTCCTAGTTTTACTCATCATAGAAGATCTTTCCAAGGAAAAGCCATGACTTCTTGCAACTTGAAAAAAATAAAAAAGCTGGGAAAAGCTATGACCTGACTTTAAGCCGTATCCCTTCTTCATTTAGCCCACTCGATGGCCACCCATCAAGTTCAATGTCGAGACTTTCTCAATGGCTTCAAATGCCTGGCAATAAACTAAAATTACAAAATGGCAAAGAGTCTGCCCCGAATTTAGTTCATTCCCTGACAGAGTTTCCCCATCATCATCATCATCATCGTTGTTGGACAGGCGACGACGATGTGCAGATTTTGGCCGCAAATAAATCGAAACATTTGCCGGGCCGCCATAAAACTAGACAAGCCCCAAATGAGGGCTATCCCCCTCCCCAAAACCAGGTCCAAACAAAAAAAGAGAAAAAAAAAGGAGCAAAAATACAGCCGCGATAAGGATAAGAGGAAGGACGAACTACAAACCAATCCACTAAACCCCTATCTCTATTTCCTTCGCCTGCGAGCCAAAACCGCGCCGTGCCGGCCAATCTCTCAAAGTGCCAGACATGCCAAAAGGACTAAACAATTTTCTGGGCTGGCAATTTTTATGGCCAAACGATAAGTAAAACGATATTGAATGTGTATCCCTTCCCTGGCCAGCAAAGGACTATATATATATAGAGGAGAATCCTGCGGCAAAGCGGTAGAAAAGCCACCGCATTAAACGCCGATAAGCATCGGCATTGTCCTCGGCTCCGAAGGATATTCCATTTGTGTCTTTGTTTAAAGCTTATTAGCACTGTTTGTTTGTGCGTTCCCAAGACCGAAAACTTTAAGGAAAGCAAAGTGAAAAGTGCACAGGGAAAATATATTGTGAAATTGGAAATAACTTAAGGAAAATAAGAATTTTAGAGCAGATCAGAAACTGGTTCTAAAATTTATAACCTATCCTTGCTTGGTTGTCTTTTTACAATCTATTTTATAATATTTATATTTTATATATTTTCTTTCTGTGTGAAAAAAAGGGAAAATGTTGGTGGCTAAGGCCAAATTAGCTGCACGAGTGCAAAGTGCGAAATGTGAAAATGTTAAATGGCCAACTGCAAGGGCCAGCTGAAGGACGTCACCCCCCTGGAAAACTCCTCTGCTTCGAGAGGAAATGCTGCGTTAAAAATTATGTTTTCGCCCCCGAACTCTCCCTCTTTTCTCGTAAAAGAAAATAACAACAAAAACTACAGTATGCATATATATTCATGGCATTTATAAAAGTCATTTGGAAAGGACCTCCAAAAAGGGAGGTCCTGGACTGGGTATGGAGGATGAAAGGCAGGACATGCAAAGTGCGGCCATTACGAATCTCGTGCGCTACAATCAGGCGAGCATGTCCTGGATAATTGGTAATTATGTTGTTCAAAATATATAATTTGGTATTTATTTAATGTTTAAATAAATGGTTTTGTTAATTATGTAGATTTTTAATCGCGTAGATTGCAATTATACTTAAGTCTTGGTCTCGTTTTATTGAATTTGCTCGTCGTTTAAATCTTTGCTACTTGTTGTGCTACTGATCTTATTGCATTTACTATTTATTGTATAGAAAATTACCCAATATTTATGTTTAATTTAACAATTTCCTAATTCATAAAATATAAACATTTTAAAAAATCAAAACTCCTTTCCCCTTACTTTTACTAATTTGAATTGAGAAACTTATGCACTTAAACTTGTTTTAAATAAATTAAACCCTTTAGAAACTTGATTTTATTTCTTCCACTTCGATATATTTCTATATTCTGTATAAACTGCAGTCAATATGCCTTTGGTTCTGGCTGAAAGAGTGCAAAGAGGTTAAATTGCTTTGACTTTCGCTTGCGCTTTTCGCCACTTTTTGGCGCCCAGGACTCCAGGGCCAGGGCCATCCCTTTTGGGGCCATTTTGCTGCCAAGTGCAAGAGCAAAATGTTTATAATTAAACTTTAATGTGTATTTAATGAGCCTGGAGGCAGCAGGACTGGACTGGGGGGCCTTGAAAAAATAATGCAAACTGAAATGCGAATATGAATATTAAAATCGCACCGAGTTTTTTGTCTCTGCTACAGAGCTCCGTATCCCTTTCCATATCCTTTTGCTATTTGCCACCCATTTTCAGGGTATGTTTACAAGGCCGAAAAAGTTACCAAAAAGATATGAAGATATGGCCAGGGAGTCACAGATATCTATGGAGAGCAACTTTATCCCTTGATAATATAAATTTAATCGTTCGCTTAATTGTCTTCATGTGAAACCGACTAAATGGTGTTAAAACTTTGGCAAACAAATTGCAACTAGTTGCAAGGAGAAGTCCCAGGGCAAGGACGACTTGCGAACAAATTCCAGGAGTCGCTTTGAGCCACTTCAAATTGTGAGTCGAGTTCCTGCTGCCACTGATACTCGTACGTTTCCCCAAAGTTTAGCAGCCCAAAAACTTTGCCCAACTACCATGCCGAGGAAGGTGCACTACAAATAATTAAAATTAACTAAAATTTATTTAATTAAATATTACAAAATATATAACAAACGTTGAGTACAATAAAGCATGTATTTGTTTCTTTTAAAATATTATTAAGATTAACTTGTTTCTTAGTAAATTTTGTCAAGAATGATGGCTTACATTTTTTTCCAGTGCCTGTGCGAGTGCGTTTTGGCTGAATCCTTGGCTTTGGGCCTGGTCACGGGCCTTTGGCCAAACAACTTGCTCTCCTCGCAAATGAAATTTCACTTAAAAATGCATGAAAAATCATTTTCGGACGCAATATGGCCAAGTAAAGTGTCAGACAAATTGCTTGAAATTGAGGCGAATCTTTTCAAGCTAGCTTGACTTTTATAACCAATTACTACTATTTAGTTTGAGTTTATGCAATGAATCCCATTTGTTATGGATAAAATAATACTAATATTGAAACAAAAGATTTAGCTTAGAAATTGATTTAGAGTTACACGTTGTAATTACTACCAAGTTCTTTCTATTTAAACTTGAAACTTTACCAATTCAAGGCCTTTTGCAGGAATTTATTTTGTACTTTTCTCTGCAAGGATATCCCTGTTTAAGTGAACTCCAACTAAAAATCATTTCCATTCGCTGTAAATGTGTAAAGTTTGATTATGGAAAGTAGCTGGAGGGTTGAAAATAAAAAAAAAAATATATATATATATATAAAAGGAATAGAAAAGAGGTCCTGGCGAAAAGTTTCTTTTGTAAAATACCATTTGTTTTATTGCTGGCACTGCGAAAAGTTGTGGAAATTGCAGACACTCACACACACATATACCAAAGTGTAGGTATTTATCTGCAATACAGGTCAGGATATCTTTTTCCCCGGCTGCTGGGCTTTGAGAGAAGAAGTGTTCGTATAAATCAATAAAGTTATTCAATAAATGCTGCTCGTACCATTTCGGTATTTTGACATTTATGGCGACAATCATTATGTGCCGCCTCCTGCCTTCGGGACTCGTTAAACGCATAATCGATACTAATGAAGGTCCTGGATTTGGATTTACTTGCTGGCAGCAATTATTGCAAGATACTGCCAAGGATCTTGCATCCTGTTTCATGGCATCATAATAAATGGCCTTCGTGCGCTTAAATGGCTTCATCAATAAGCCCAGAATGGCGAGGAGAACATCATGGCTCAAGTCCTTCGCTAGCATAAATATTTTATGCTCCTTTTTTTTGCTCTTGCCGAGATTTGTTTGCCAGCTTCCCGAAAATGAGGCTAAGGAAGGCGGTGGCCTTAATGAGCCCGATGCCATACTTTTCGGTGTGCGGCTAATGTAATTATCTGATTACATTATCCTTATTCAAGGATCCAAAGTAAATGGAAATAACAGGGAGCAGTGAAGGAGTGTGAAAAGCAGCTTATTTTTATTCGGAAATGTTTCAAACTAGTATCTAATTTCCATAGGAAACCCCTTGCAAATGCATCACAAATTGAATGCACAACTTACAGAGTCACCAAATTAAAAACCACTAGAAATTCCTTAAAGAGAAAAACATTTATCATCTGTTTAAAAAAGGGAACCAATGGCAAAGCTCTCCACACACAAGATGCAATGCATCCGGTTTTTTTTTGGGGGGAAAAAAATAACCGAAATTGCAATTCAATTGAGTGGAATAAACTTATAGCCGGCTGCTAGCCGATTTTCTATTGCAAGTCCGCCAAAAATTTATGACTGCACCGAAGGAGAAGTCAGAGGATAATTCCAGGGAGAAGTAGTCACCAGAAGAGACAAACGACTCAATAAAGTCGCAATTGAATGGCTGACAATTGCAATTGCCATTGCATTACAATTTCGATTTTGGCCGACTTATCGGCTCTTGACCAGCAAGCCCTATTTACACCGATTTCTATGCCGATCTTGTGACTTATCGGTGGGCGTAGTTATTCCATAAAATAAACATTTTCCAAATTGACACTTGCGATTCAGAGCCAAACACTCTATTTACCAGCGACACCAACAGCAACAGCACTCCAATATTAACAACTTCAACACCAACAATTACACCAACAAGGACTGTAACACTGAAACAAAATATTTTGAGTAGCTTTCTCTTGAATCTTGTGCTGTAATACATTTTTTAGGATATTTTAGCTATTTTAGACTAAACTATAATATTATTTTAGGTATTATAAACCTCACAGTGTAGGAAGCGACACCATCATTGAATACAACAAACAGATAGAGCAGAAGATGGAGCAGGAGCAGGTTAAGAAGTAGGAACTGGATCTGGGAAAGGAGCTGGAACTGGACCAGGAGCAGTAGCAGAAGCAGGACCAGAACCATCAGCTGAAGTAGAAGTAAGAGCAGGAGCTGTAGCCACTATGGCTGATGTTGTCGTTATCAACTAAAATTCCCTGCATCGACGCACAGGACAGAACAGACACACACCGCTGACTAAGTGAGTGTATGTGTAGGTATGTCTGTGTGCTTATGGAAGGACCAAAAGGGGGAAAAAAATGGGCGAAGGGAAAATGTGCAATAGAGCCATAGAAAAACAGGCACCGCCAACAAGGCCACAGTCAACGCCACGACCATTATCGACAACCTCAGCCTCCTCCGGTCGCTGGCATTTACCGCACCAAGCAACTTTAACCGCCGAGTCCTGAGTACCCATCCCGGGTTCCCATTCTGGTGTCCTTACCGCAACACCATTGCCGTCGTCGTCGTCATCGTCATCGTCATCGTCCATCGACATTTATAAACTGCACACAAAACACTGTCCAACTGTCCGGCACAGTCATTGCAGTTGTTTGGACTGTTGCTTCGATTTACCAAATGGCTAAAATGGAGTTTACAGTTTGTTTTTGCCCACAAAATGTTGGGTTAAAAGTAGCTAGAATTGAGGTTCTTAATATGAGGTAATTGTACTATATATTAGTATTCAAATATATATAAAAATTAACAAGTTAGAGCTAATAGCAGGCAGGTATAAATCACTTGTCTACTAAATGAAGGAGAATGAGAGATCTTTAAAATAAAATACTACTACCTCCTTTGTTTATTCCACACTTCAAAGCCCAAGTAACCTGCTTTCTTTACCAAATTAATACAAACTCTAACTGATATATAGAAAATGATTTCCTAGTTAAATCTCAGTTCATTTTGGTCTAAATCTATGGCTAAGCTATAGTTACTATTGGATAAATCGCTTGTGAAGCGAAACGCGCAAATCGAATAAAAGTTGAGATGGCATTTTTGTTGCTCTAACGACCAGTTCAATGAGACTGTAAGTGAAGACGATAATGCTGATGATGATGATGGTGGGGAATGGGTACTAGGACTGGGTACAAACCGAGCATGGGTACTTCCCCGATGAGAGCGAGATAATGAAGCCATGCACATGCGGTCCCATCACATGGAAGGAGCACATTTCTTTTTTTTTTTTTTGAGGAACAGAAGTAGAAGAGTCACAATCACTGGCCGCAGGACAAGACCAGGGTCCCTCACAGATGATCCTTTTCTTTTTTGCTACACAGAGCAAAAACCCTTTAAATTATATACAACCTTGAATAAATTTTAAAAAGATACTCTAAGGATACTCCTACAACTCTCAAGAAGTGTTACATACCTGCCAGGCGCTTAAGAGCTCCTAGTTCATACATTCTGCTGGCTTTTCTGGCAGTGTACTGCAACTGGCATCCTATTTTCCCGCACACACAGACATACCACACCCAGTGTAGAGTGTAAAAAGAGAAATTCCTAAATGAACGATATAAATTGTTGGCAGCCACAAATAATGAAAACACTTTGCGGTCATTTAGCGCTATTCGAAACTCTCACACAGATACAGCACACTCTCACACTCCTGCCGTTGACAGTTATCCTGCGAAAGAGAGGGAAACAGAGTGTGTGAGAGAGAGAGAGAGGGAAAGAGATGGATGGACAGATAAATGCTGGGTGTTCGCTCGTCCTTCGCCCTTCGCCCTTCTGCGTGTGACATTTTTTTTTTCCAAGCTCCAAGCTTCAGCTTCGACCCGGTTCAAAGTCTATTGCAATTTGAAAATGACATACGAAGTCCATTAAGCGCACAAATGTGCAGCGAAATGTGCGGCACAACAATTGCTCAACTGTACTCGCAGGAAGCTGAAAGCTAGGAGCAAAGGTCCTTCATCCCACTCGCTTATCCTGCCATGGTTGGTGCCCAGTTGGTGTCCAGTTGCTGCATCGTTACTCAGCCAAAGGCTGGCTCTGGATAGAAAGGAGATCTGGGAATGGCCAGTTTAGGTTCACTTGCCCAAATTATCTTAATCAACTTCGAGTTACAGTGGCTGGGAAAGGATAAAATGGGATCAAAAGTGGCTAAAAAACAAGAAGGAAAGCCATCAAATATGGGCTGACAGGCTGAACTTTCTCCAAAAATGTAAGTCTATAGTCCTTAAAGAGGACAAACTAAGGGCTAAATCGACTCGCCTGACAACGTTTCCTATAATAATGTTTATTATATTATTCTCTTACACTTAGTTCATTTTCGAAAGGCTAGAAAATTAATTTTCTGTATGATTAATTTATCTGATGATTATTTTTTAGATTTAGATCATTTTATTTAAATTTAATTATTAATTTTCCTGCGTTATTTGTTAACTTTCGTTTCACTGTCGCTGCTCACACTCTTAAAATCTGACACCAAAATGCAAGACAAAGGACGCCGGTGGAAGGACGAAAGGGCGCATCGATAGCCACGTCCACGCCTGATACGTTTGTTCCATTGATAATGAACATTGACAACTTTGAAATGCAGACAATTGAATCTTAATTCACCGCCAGGATGGTGGGGGAAGCAGTCTGTAAGGATTCGCAGACATAGAAATCGAATCCATTACGACATTCGTCCATGAATCAATGTTTGAGCACAATAAACATTTATTTATGATGCAGCAGTAGAACGCAATTTTTATTATTCCCTCGTCCTTCGTTATTTGGCGTTGTCTTTGGTTTTGCCTTTCATTGACAATTCCAAACGAGCATATTTAATTATTATTTTGCTATGGTTGCCCAGTTGAGTCTCTGAATAAAATGGGGGAAAAAGGATTTGAAGTTAAGGAAAATGGACTAAATTGCTAAATTGATGAGATGCTGGAGTGTGAACTAGTTCGATTGATTTGATTTTAGTTAAAACTATTATATTTCTAGATTATTGAATGCTTTTTACAGATTTTCAGATGATGTTAAGAAAGGTTTAATGGTACACACATTTATAAATCGGTATCTTTACCAACTATTAATATTTCCAAACTCAAATAAGATATGGGAAGTTCTGTGTTTTAAGTATTTTTTTTTTTTACATCTAATATATTTATTTAATACTTGATCTAGTTTAAAATAAATACAAGGAACTTGTATAACTTCTTGGAGTACTCTACCATCTCTCTTCTTGCTATCTGCTGACCTAATCCATGAATCAAATGTGCACAATAGGCATTTATTTATGAACTGAACTGCACGGGACTCGAGGGGGTTGAGCTCACTCTCATCCATTGCATTTCTCCGGCAATTTTGCAATCCACAAAGCATTGCATACTTAGGAGCGCATGCTCACCTGTGTTTTATTACCTGACTACTGCAGTTAGCCATTGCAAATGCAGTTCCTAAGCCAAGAAACATGCAAAATAATAATAAATCCTTGGGATAAACAATGCACAGCAAAAGTCCAAACTCATCTGTATGTGTTTATAGACCCAAAAAGTTGATGTGATTTAAAATAAGGAATTTTTAATACCTTTTACCTTAATGAATAGAATAAAGTTTTATATAAATTAAATATGAAAAAAAATAATAAATATAACGAAAATAGCATTAGAAATGTAAAATATTTTATACTCAAAGAATTAAATATACATTTTTTATAAATAAAACTTTTAGCAAGAGAAGAACTCTTTGCAGACCTTTTGATTTTGAAACAGAATTTTAGTTCCTTTTTTTTATTTGCCAATGACCCTTTGTACACATATACCCTTCAAGCTAATGAGTATCTTAAGAAGTAGCTCAAGTGCCCGTGCCCGCCGCCAGGTGGCTTGTGTCGCTGTCAGGTTTATGAACTAATTGAGACGCAAATGGCACCGACTGCGACGGATTCTGTTAGCCCCGGCTGTCGCACAAATCACAAACAGCAGACAACAGACAACCACGCCCCCCTTTTGCTCCTACCACCCTTGATAGCTCTCACCCCTTAATGGGTGACAAATAGGCGTATGAGTAATATGCTGCGATGCTCATCAGTTCGCATTCATTATGCTTTACAGGATCTTCAGCGATTTTTCCATTAAATTACACCGAAAGTCACTAGCAGAAGGTCTCCAGAAGCAGAATGAAAAGCGGAGGAACCCTCTCCGTTGGAATCTTAATGGGAAATGGAAATTCGGCAGTAAGAAAATGCTCCCATTACTTTTTCTTTTTTTCTCTCTCGCTCCGCATAAGGATTGCGGAACCTCATAATTGGCTTAACCGCAGGAAGATGGGCGGGGTCAAAGGGTGGGGGGCTTGAGATCTGGAAATCCCAAATCCAAAATCCTGGCGGCAGAGCAGTGTTAAAGTGGTAAATATGTCAGCGGCAGTTGGGATATAAATTTTCGTTAAGTAGACGCGCACACGCAATCGCTGCCAGCAGTAGAAGAATCACTTCGCGGAGAATCCAAGTCAACAAGATGGAGATATACACTAAGCGAAACTAATTTACTTTCTTGATGAACATATAATATAAAAATAATATAAAAACTATTAAAAGGAAGCCACAGAAAATATTAGAGTTTTAAACTCTATCTAAAATGTGTTTAAAGAATTTTAAAGCTCTAGAGATTTAATGTAATTATCTAGACCGAAAAAAGTAAACATAAGGATGTAATTTTTAGTATTTTAGGAGATTTAAAATCTCTGGTAATTTTAAGAACTAATTCTATATATTATTTTTATACCTTTTCAGGGTAGGTATCTCCTATCTCAGTTAGAAGCATGTGAATTCATGAAGAAGGCATTTCGACCCTATAAATCATATATATTATTGATCAGCCGAGTAGTTCTAGCTATGTCCCTAAAAAATTTAATATTTTTAAAATTTTTAAAATTTTATAAGGGGTTTCATCGTTTAAATTTTCGAAAATTGGAAAAAAAAAATATTGCATTATTTAATATTTTATATTGAGTATGCACATTTATTACCTTAATAAAAAATGAACATACAGAAACTTTCCGATTTTAAATTGACGCCTTTTTGGCTTATGATGAGTTTTTAAAAATTTGATTGATAGGAAAAATTAGCGTATAATATTGATGCATTCCTGTTTAAAGAATGCTCATTCGATCGATTTCCAATTTGATTCAATAAACTGCAAGGATATATCAACTTCAGCTTCCCAAAGTTTATTTTCATTATTGTTTTAAACTAAGTTATTTTATATTTATGTTTTTGACCCACAAGTTTACAAATCTCTGGTTAAATTAAGAGTGAAAAGGGAATATATATTTTTAATTGAGGAAAATTGAGGTTTAAAGGTAAAATGTCTATATATATTTCTTTACAGATTTCCAATGGATATACTTCCTTTTATTACCGTGCACTAGAGGCAGTAATCGCTTGGTCTAATCTTTGCTGCGCTTGAATGATGATGATGTGCCACGCCCACTGCCCAACAAACCAGCTCTACACCCCCCCCCCCACACACACACGGACACACATGCACATAGACAAAGCCTTAATTACAACGTGCCAAGAGTTAAGCCGAATATTTTTGGTGGGCAGGAAAAGCAGAAGCAGAAGACGAATGAATTGCTGCGGTGCGATGGCAGTGGGTTAAGTGGAGGGTTCTTTTCCTTTTTTTTTGGTAAGGGGCCAAGAAGGTGTGTGTGTGTGTGTGTGTGGTCTTCGTGGGACCAAAGGGAAGGGGCCAACACGTGCGCACATGTGCAACTTCCGTTAAAAATCTATTGCTAACTTTCAACAATTCACAGACACAAACGTGGCCAGACACTCACACACACCAACACCCACACACACACCAACACCCACACACACACCAACATCCACACACAGACACCCGAAAGGTGCGCGCTTTGGCTGTTTGTGTAAGTGAGTTAGAGTTTCCTGCAGCTGTCGTGGCAACATCCGGTTCCTCTCTTTCGCTTCCTCCCATCCCCCCAACCATGTCTCGTTCGCCTTGTCCTCCTATCTCCTGCATGACGGCTAAAACACTTATTTGGCTTAAGGCTAGAAACTCAAAGCCAAAAATAGCAATAACAACAATAGGGGCCAAGAGTGGAGTGGCAGTGAAAGACTTGTAATAATAAAGACTAAGGACTTGATACACTTTCTTGGGAAAAATAGATAATAACAAAGTAGATTTAGACTAAAAAAAATACAATATCAGAAAAATTAAAGATCTTTAGAGATTAAGAGATTAAAAAAAAAAAAACAGTAAATGTCCAAGAAAAGCAGACTATTTATTACAAATGAATTAGGCAGTTTCTAAGACCCCAATAAGTATGCTTTAAAATATTTTCAGCAAGCATTTGTCTTGAAATCATTTAAAAAATCATATTTATAACTCCTCTTTTGTAGAGTATTACCCCCCTTTGTATGGATACCCCTACCCAATAATAACAGAATATATTTAGACAAATCTAAAGCTGTGATCAATAATATAAAATACATTAATCTTTGGAGAGTTTAAATAGCGGATAAAAATATCATGAAATTATACTCGCTAAGTTCTTAGTTTTTACAAAGTTGAAAATTTTAATAATTTAATAAATTAGTAAGTATAAAATGTGTAAGTTAGTAAATGTAAAAGAATAGCAGACTAATTTATTTTAAATTAATAAAGCAAGCTCAAACAATTTTCAAGGGCCCCAATAAGTATGCTTTAAAATATTTTCAGCAAGCATTTGTCTTGAAATCCTTTTAAAAAACATATTTATAAGTCCCCTTTTGTAGGGTATTACCCCCCTTCGTATGGATACCCTTTTTCAATATTTTTTTTTTTCATGTATGGTACATGCATCTGTAATCAACAGACGCAGATAGTAAGTACGGGTGAGTAAAGTAAGTAGTGTGTGCTTAAAAAATTGCACAAAGTTTAAGCTTTCCGTGTGTGTGTGTGTGTGTGTGTGTGTGTGTGTGTGCGTGTGTGTCTTTCCATGTGTGTGTGTGTGTGTGTGTTCGAGTCAGTCATGGAACTGTTGCTGAAGTCACGTAATTCAAATAACTAAAGTTGGCGTAAATATGCCAAGCATACAGCACACACCCACCAACCCGCCATCCTCTCCTTTCGTTTCATTGGCAGAGGTAGAGTTGAGTTACTGGCAAAAGACAATTGCTCACGCACTTAGTTGCTGTGTACTGGCCCGGCTTAAAGTTCATTAATTTCTCTCACTCAGCTAGTAATTTGTTTTAAGCAAACAAACAAGACGAGCAGAAAGCCACCAAGGACTCTAAATATAACTTAACTCTGGTCCAAACTGTTTGTTAATAAATATATAATTAAATATATCAAATGTAAACTTAATTTTCTTTTGGGAAACTATTTTACAAGTTTGCTAAAATGCAGTGCAAAGCTGTCTAAATTTTAGGCTTTGGATAAATAATTAATTCAAACTAAATATAAACTAAATTTCCTATGAGTAACTATTTTATATTCATGCTCAAATATGGTGCTGAGGTTTAAAAGAAGTACTTGACATTTAAAATTTTTACATTAACTCCCAAAAATTATCTACGAAAATATTAATTTTAAACAAATTTAATAAAGTGAAGGTAATCCATATAAAAATCTTACAAAATGCATTAACAGTTGGGTATTTAATCAAAGTGTTAATGAGTTTACTTTTAGAACTTCACAGCCATTAAGTTGGTGACTTGAAATCGCAGTTTATAATATGAAATAAATTACATTTTTACATTAAATAAATTAATATACATAAAAGTCCCACCTATTGATCTAAAAATTCATCAGTTAATTTCCTTTTAATTTAACAATTTTAAAACATTTAAAATCTCTTTCAACTCTTCAAATAGCTTACTAAATTAAAAAGAATATATCACAATACAACAGCGTTTAAGCTCCAATTAAAAGTAATTAGTTTAAAGTATCCTAAGTAATTGAAGCTTTCTGCGACTTAAGTTTAAATTCTCGTGGCTCTATCTCAAGCTTAAAATCCTGGAAAATGGGGATGAGATGAAGGAGGATGAGCTGCTAATTACTGGCTAAGCCTCGCACTGAGCCCTTCTTCTGACCAACTGAAGAGAACAACGCCAAAAGGGACGAATAAACATTTCAGTGGCTCAAGTGCAGTTTTGGCTTAAGTTCTCTACCAACTCTGAGGCAGTGCGCCTTATGAGCCATGTCAGGCACTGGACGTCTGTTGCGTAATTACTTACCAGATTTGTCTGCACAATTCTCGCGGCTACTTTATATGTTAATGAGTTTTTGCTGCTCCTGCTCCTGCTCCTGCTGACCCCCCACTTGGCCCTTCTTTTGACACAAATTCCCTTTGTCTTGGCCATGAGTGGATTTTGGCGCCTGGGGAGGATGAGGGGGCATGGGGGGCATGGGAGGCATGGGACAATTGAATTGGAAAACAGCTTTCGCGGCTTACATACAAACGGTGCACACTGCAAGAAAATAAATATAAAAGTAGAAATATAATTATTAATTAGAAAAGAACTGCAGCTTTAATGCTAATGAATATGTTCTGATAAGCATTTCAGCTTTTAAATGAACTCAGAACATTCTTAGGGGATACATTATTAAAATTATTATTACTATTATTTACACTGAAACTATTTATTCCCATATTTCAATTTAATTTAAAAAAATCAACAAATATATATTATATTTTTCTTTTCGTGCACACACTAACATGGAAGAGCTGCTCTCTGGGGAAAAAGGAAATGCTGAAAATTTCACAAAATATGAAAGTCGCTGTCCTGCTTATCGCACAAATGGCATGGACAGGGGAAAAAGGGTTCTTGGCTGAGGGAATGGGGCGAAGAGGGGAGGTGAGGAGGACACTGGAAAACTCTGCTGAAGCGGCGGCCGCTTTTTCCCAAAGTTCAAATTGCATTTGGCAAAAAGGCAAAGGGAGAGGGGAAGAGACAGGAGGCAGCGAAAAGAAAATGTGCACAGCAAAAACCATTTTGATAGGCAGCCAGAGACCCGAGGGCAGGGAAGCAGGAAAAGCGGAAAATGTGTGTATGAGTGGCAACATTTTCTTATCTAAACAATATTGCGACTACTGCACTAGCAAAGCGACAACAACAACAACAAAAGCAAAAGCAACAGAATCGCTTCTATGGCTGATTGAACAAAGTTTGCTTGCATATAATTTGCTTTTGCTGTTGTCATAACGATAGGGTATCAAATGGGTAGTTCGGACAGGAGAGAGTAGTGGAAATTTCAAGTTTTTATAATACCTTACATACTTTTGGGAATTTAAAGTTGTAATGGTATTGCTTTTCCTATGGCCAACGGGTCGTATACATAATATAATGTAATTCAAAGTATCTTGTTTAAACTAGGGTATCAAAAAGCTCCTACTTTTATTTTAGGCTTTTGTTCTATACGAACTTTTCGACTTTTACAGTGAAAATCGGAAAATGGCAACAACATATGCGACCAATGACTGGGAACTACACGAAATTGCTCTTAAAATTGTGAAAAAAACTTTAAAAGTTTAAGCATATTATTCATGGTTATTTATAAAAATCTTGAATTTGTCAGATTTTATCACTATGTTTTAAGTAATATAAATTTTGTATAGGTATAAATATAAAACTTATTTAATTATGTGCTAAAAATTCAACTAAAAATTAATAGCAATCATTACTCAATAATAATTCATAATAAAATGCTATTTGAGTCATTTCATTAATGCTAATGAGAATTACCTGCAAGTTCAAGTGCTCTCGCAGATAAGAAATAGATAGTGAAAGGTAGTAAAAGGGAATTGGGGAGTAAAACCACAACCGTAAGTGTATTTAAATTGTTTATTTTTTTGCTAAAACCTATTTTGTTTTTTATCATCTCTTGTTTTCTCTGTTGTTTGTTTTATGGATCTTTGTTGATATTTTTTGTTTTTTATTTTGTTTTTGTTTTGGGGAACGGGTTAATTACAATGTAAATTATTTATTTCACAAATTTAACACATTGGTTGGATTGGTTTTAAGGAGTTGTTTTGGTTTTTTTCTTCCTTTATTTTTGTTTTTTTTTATTTTTTTTATTTATTTATTTCGACCCTCACAACATTTGGCGCCGTCTCATTTTGAATTCTGGCTATCTCCTCCTTTTGGCGCCCTCACAAAGTTATTAAAAGTGGGTTTAACAAAGTTTTTGTTATTATAACTAATTGTAAATTTATAAATTATAAACTTAAAGCAGTTTGTTACCAATTTCCGTAGTTTGTAACATACAATTTTCATACGCATTTATAAGATTGCTGCTAGTTTCCGCTGGTTTGCTGCTCAGGTTTCGTTATAGGCTTCTTAGCTTTAGGTTTTGTTTGTTGATATAAATGCGTATGGTTTCTGTCTCTTTATAGGAAGCTACTTAAAAGTGTAGTGACAATTTGTAATTGTTGTGGTTGTTGTGGTGTTTTCTTGTTCAGTTTATTGTTGTGGTGCTTGTGTAGTGTCCTTGTTGTTTGTGATTGAAAATATCTATTAAATTGTGGAATATATATTTCTTATATTGTATTTTTTTGGACTCCGCATTTCTATGACGACGCCTATCAGTGGGATAAACTAGGTGACGAAGAGCGGACGACAAAGCACAGTGGCACACTGGCTGAAAGAAGCTGGGCTTAAAGGGAGCCATCAGATTCTTGATCTGCATCTCGCTCCCTCCCTCCCTATCTCTTTCTCTTTCTCCTAATGTGGAACATCTTATACACAAACGACAGTCAGATCGTCATAAAAACGGTTGTCAGCTGATTTATATATGTATATCTCATTGTTCTTGTTGTTTGCGAATGAAAAAAAATATAAGATGGATGTGTGTGTGTTGGTGTGTTGGCGTGTGTGTGTGTCGGGGGGAGGTGGTCTGTGACTGCAGTTTAATGGCCTCTAGCCGATTATCAGCCCGCAGCCAAGTCTGAAGTTGTTCTTAACGTGATTTATGCGTCCGCTTAGGGCGAATGTAAATGGCAATGGATTCAGACGCTTCTCCAGTACACCAGAGATGAGCCAGTTGGAATCGATGGCGCCTGAAAGCAAACGAAATTGATTAAATATCTAAAACAAGTACAAGCCCTGGGGCTTACCTCTAAAGACAAGATCGGCCTTGGGCAGATCAATCTGATAGGCCAACGTGGCCACCGATTCCTGCATACGCAGACTTGTCTCCACCTCCACACCGATCTGCAGCTGCTCGCTGGCCTTCTGATAGTAGCACGCATGCAGACCACTCTGTCCCAATGTTCCCGACCACACCGAGTTGCCGACCGTATAGCGGCCGACGGCGGAAACAAGGGCAATTTGACGGCCGGGAACATTCGGGCCAAACTGATAGGCCATCTCGGCACCCAGGGCGAGGGCTGGAGTGACTGACTGCAGATATTGGCCAACGATCACACCCGAGTTGGTGAATATGCTGGGATTGGCCACTGTCAGCGAGGCGGTGAAGTCACTGCCGCGATAATCGCTCGATATCTGCGTGGCGGCCATCTTAGAATCCTGGATCTGTGTTGGGATATAATGATATAGCTCTGTAAGCACACGGAAAGCCACACTCTTACCTGAGCAGCAAACTTGCAGCGCAGACGCGGCGTAAACTGATGGATGACATTGGTGTTCAGATTGCCCGACGGATCAATGTCGCCAAGGAGGACGGGAAAGGCCTCATTGGGGCCGTACTGCTTGGTGCCCACATAGGTGGCGCAGAACCGATAGCCGCTGGGCATCGTATTGCTCATGTTGATGGAGTGCGACACCTGGAAGTGATTGCTCAGGCCCTTGTTCAGCATGACTTTGGCGCCCTCGAAGGTGATGGCCTGTATGTCTGTGATAAAAACATGGGAACATTATGAGAATGTCATGGATAGGCGGCCACTGCTGGCCTGATAATACATAATCACAGCCGGTGATGGTGCGGGCGGGGACGGGCATGAACAGGCAAAGAACAAGAAAAAGAAAAACACCAGCAATACCCGTCTCCCTCGCACACACATGTTGTAGGTTATGTCATCAGTGAGAGACGGAATTCGGCATTCGACACATTCGGAAGGGCCCGGCGGCCAACTGGTGACTGAAGTCCACATACCTTTGCACTTCTTATGCAGCTCCTCAACGGTGCCGGGATTCTCCAGCGGCGCATCCTTGGCCGCGGCACCGAAATCCGCCAGGGAGGTGGTGCTGCTGCTGCTGCCTCCGGTGGCGGTGGAGGCCGATTCAGCGGGAAGAGGCGCCGGTTCGGGCAGTCCTAGGCCCAGGCCGCCGGCGCTAACGCCGCCACTCGGACCAGATGATGCCGCTAGCACGTTGCCCATTTCTATGTAGTGAAAATATGTGAAATTTCAAGCTGCACGCGCTAAATCGTGCTTTTTTTGTAAGTTACGGCAAAACAGCGTGACCAGCTGGACGTTCGCGAGGAGTATGACCGAAATGCAATTGCCAAAAATGTCTTAAATATGGCGAGATTTCCGCGAAGTTGCCAGACTGGTGTGATAATTAAGTTTATCAGAAAACTTGTGTGAAAAATTAAATAAATTGGAAAAATTTAGCCAGAATAACACATTGCCTATGCGAGACTACCTGTGAGTTGGTTTACGTTTTCAGATTCTTTTACCTGCTACAATAAAAGTTTTGACGTGTGGAGAAAAGCATTACTTTTAGGTATTTGTTATTTAGCCGCAAGCTAACTTCCATAATTACAAATTTAAAAATTCTAAATTCTAAACAAATAACAAATTTAATTTGTCGTTAATTTTCAATATTTTTCTATCATTATAATAATATACAAAATTATTAGAATATATAAAATTGGTTAAATTTCAAAAATATTTTCAGTTAGTTTACAAAAAATCAAAAAAGGAAGCTATCTACGGCATGCCGAAGTTTATTTACCCTTGCAGATAGAACTTCGATGCCTAGAAATCAATAGGAATCAAATTATATATACTTATGTTAAAAAACAATGAAGTAATACATTCACAGATTTGCATTTTTCCTCTACATCAAACGATCGTTTGTATGGCGCCTATATAATATAATCGTCTGATTTACATAATATTTGGCACAAAATTGTAGAATAATATAAAAAAGCTATATCTGAAAATTGATGAAAATCTGTTGAAAACTGAAAAAGTTTTAATTTTTTTTTAACAATTTTCCGATCATTTCTTCGGCAGCCATATGATATAGTTGTCCGATCCGGCCCGTTCCGACATATATATGAGTTAGAGTATATAGAAGACTAAATACAAAGTTTCTTTCAGATTGCTTGAAAATTGAGAGACTAGGTTGCGTAGAAACGGAAAGACAGACATGGCTAGATCGGCTGTTAATGCTGATCAAGAATATATATACATACTTTATATGGTCATAGGTGCCTCCTTCACTGCGTTGCAAACTTCTGACTGAAATTTAAATACCCTTCAAGGGTATGAAGATATTCTTAACTTAACTTAAAATTAACAGTAAATACGAAATATAATTTTTAGAAAAGTAAAAAATTATTGCTCTGGAAATGCATCAACAATTGCGTAAAATAGTAAAGTGCATTATTATCTGATTGCTGTGATTAGATTACTATACTTACCATATTGCAAATACAGAGACGAACTTTTTAACTGGTTTAACTAACATAACACCGCAAGCTTTCGTATTAATAAAAACGTTTATATTTCAAGTTCAAGTATTAGTATAGGTTTTCCGATCGTATTTTTTGTATATGTAGTTATGCGTTGAATGAGTTGGGAGCACAGCAATTCGGAAACTACGTATCTCTTGTGTGGCTTGCTGCCAATCAAAAGGGTAAAAAAAAACCTAACGAAAACAAAAAAATTATTTAAACCAATTTTGGAACAAAGGTGTAATTAACCAATTCCCATGAGTCATCTAATTAACATTAACTTAGGAGCGAAACTAAGAGTACTTTATAAATGTTTTGGTTTTGCAGCTAAACTAGGCCATTAAACAAGATTATAAGAGTCAACAAAGTGGGTAAGGGGATGGGCCTGGACCTGGGCTTACGGATTAGATACATATAAATGTACACAAGTAGACGTAAACACAGTCGGGTAAAAGAATGGCGGGACAAAGACGGGGACTGGGACAGCCACATTGACAGGGGCAGGGGTAATCAACAACAGGACGAGTTCTCGGGCTCCGCGACCACAAGATTAAAGTCCAGACTGTTTGGCCTCGCGAAGCCCGATTTAATGCCATCCCAGCCATCCTCGGCCTTATACTCGCCAGACCGGATGCGGGCGTACACCTCCTGGGTGACCATGCGGAAGGCCTCCTCCACATTTGCGCCCGTTCTGGCCGATGTCTCAACGAAATGCAGGCCATACTGCTTGGCAAACTTCTGTGCCTCCTCTGTGGTCACCTCACGATGGCCTCCAGCATTAATCAGATCCAGTTTGCAGCCAACCAGCGCAAATACGGGTCGATGGGGCTCAATGTGACGCTGCGCTTCCATCATCCATAGAGGTACGTGCTCGAAGCTGGCATGATTGGATATGTCGTACACCAACAGAACACCCACTGAGTTGCGGTAATAGGACTTGGTGATCGATCGGAAACGCTCCTGGCCGGCGGTGTCCCATAGCTGTAGTTTGATTTGTGTACCATCCTTCATCTCGATGAGGCGGGCGAAAAAGTCCACTCCGACTGTAGGATCGGAGAGCTGCAATAGCATGTATAGGCATTACAACATTGATTGCCTTGTTATATGGCTCCCACAGTAGAAGAAACTACTAAACAATCATGATTACAATTTTTACAATATCCTATTCACTATCTAAAAAGACATTTCAAATTGCGCGCTCTTTCGATGTGGCAACCCTGTTCCTTGTACAGCCTTGTATGGTTGTTGTTATTGGCTGTGCGCCTGCATTATCAGGCGCAGCGCAAACACACACACTCACACACGCACACACAAGGTGACTAAGGCAGCAGCATCTTGACGACTACTCCCTTTCCTTTGTCTATTCTTTGTTGTTACTTAATTATGTAATCGAAGCATTAACTGAACTGACCGCCGATCGGCGGAGATCGCACTTGACCCACAATGTTACAGTGGGACGCAACGCATACGCACCTCGGCAAACTTGCCGTCTGTGAAAAACGTGAGCAGCGAACTCTTGCCCACGGTGCTGTCGCCGATGAGGATCATCCGAAATTGGTACTCGAAAATTGGCTCCACCATGATTGCGGCCGGGCTGCGGAAGCTGGGGCAGGTGTTTCAATAAACCAGGAGTTCTCCTACGCCTCGACGGATGCGGATTGAGACGCAAATTGTTCCGTCCGCTGTGTGTCGGCCGACTCGTTGCTGCCAGGCTGCGAGTCTTTCCTTTTGTCGGATTTCCGGATCCTTTAATATTTGTATTCCGGGCTCCGCGATGCTGGTGTATTATTAATCGGAAGTAAAATATCAGGGAATTCAACTGCAGCCTTTTGTTTTGTTTTGTGTTTTTTTTCTAATGCGAAAACCTGCGACTGTGTGAGTGTGTGTGATAAAGACAGTGCTGCCAGACAATGGGTAACTATCGATAGATATAACTATCAAAGATATTTTAAAAAGCTAGAATCTATTTAAAAACATCTAAAAACAGTTAAATTTAAGAGGATTAAACATGGTAATAACCATTAATTAATTAATTAATTAATTAATCGAAGTTCCATTAATAATTTATCAAAGTGTAAGAATTTGGTTACATTATTAAAATAATGTGGTGAAATTGTTTGAATGTTGCTTTTAATATTTTAGATAAATAAATGTTTGAATAAAAAAAATAGTAATAACATAGCATTCACATAAATAAGGAATGTGCATGCACATTATATTAGTGTTTATTAAATAAAAATAATAATCATTATGCGTTTTAAATTGTATTCTTAATAAAAATGTTTGTCAAGTTGAAATATATAGAATTTTTATCAAGCATTGGGTTAAATTAATATTAAAAATATCAATATTTTATTTTTACTTAGTTAAGATTCATTGGCGAATCGGAAAATACTTGTTATACATCTTAAGTCCTCAAGAAGACCTCAAATTATCGTTAGAGGTAAAAAAAACTTTCATGTTTCATTTAAAATAACCGTAAACTTAATTGTGATCTCAGCTGAACATTTTAACGCAGTCACTTCATATTAATTTAATTTAATTGAACTTAAAACACATCTTAATTATATATGATTGTTTCATTTGAAATTGGCTAGATTTGGCTTGAAAAAGCTAAATCGGGTGGCCGCCCAGATCTGGCAACACTGGCCAACTGTCAGTCTGACAGCTGTTTGATTGTAGATATATATGTACGTATTATTTTACGTTTGTTTTCCGTCGAAATTGTTCGTTTTTCCCGCACACAAATGTTCAGACTTAACGCCGGCCTATCGGTAGCAGCTTCGATATATACTCGCCCTACAACATCCAGCAGCCGGCGGGGCAGCTAGTCAAATCAAGCTAGTCAATCCCAGTTATCGGAATCCCATTCCGATCTGACTCTCCACCTCCTCCGCCCGACTCCCGTTCCGCATCGTACCGTAAATCTCTGTCTCCCTCTCCGCCGGTTTTCCAACGTGCGCGCAAGGTTACGGAACAAATATTATTACCGTTAATTATAGCTGCAGGCGGTGCGCATATAGGAGATATCGCTATATAGCCGCATAGATGTTCAAGTTTGTGCTGAACGACGCCGCCAGCTACGTGCGCGCCAATGTCCGGGAGTTCAGCCTGAACGCACTGCGCCTGCTGCCGCAATTGCCGCAGCTGAGTCCGTACGATGTAAGTACTGGGGGGGGGGGAGCCGGAGAGACCCTGGTCCCTGGTACCTTGTTATATCTCCTGTTTATTTTGTATGTGTCAGAATTTATATGTATAATTAAAAGAAAAACATCAGGCATACATATATCTTTATTTATATGCCTTTACTTGTATGTTTCCCAAATATCAAATGCAGTTCCCAGCTTATTTTGTTATGTAAAATTCGGGAATTGTATTTACTTTTGACCCTGCATATTAATTATCCAGGGAAATGCACAAGTTTCTAATTAAATCATTAAACAATATTTAATCTATTGTCTTCAAAAGCTTCATGTTTCCTTTGCTTAGATTTAAATAACTGAACCGTTCGGTTTTAAATCCTTTTCAAAATCGTCTCCTGAATCATGATCACAGTCTAATCTATTGTTTCCTTCCCCGCAGGTTAACCTAGTTCTGAGGGAGAACGAGTTCGTGTACAATTTCCCCGTGGAGGGGATCATTCGTAGCTATGAGACCAACCAGCTGGGATCGAATTCACCGTGTGAGGACTCACGCACTGAGGCCAGCCTGCTGCATCGCAACGGCTTCATTTGTGGCATTTTCGATGGCCATGCCGGAGCTTCCTGCGGCCAGGTGGTATCCAAGCGCCTGCTCCGATATGTATCTGCAGCCACGCTGCCGCGTCAAGTGCTCAGGGCACAGATGAAGGAGGGCTGCAGCAGCCAGTCTTTCCTCAAATGCCACAACGATAATGTGGACTTTGTCAGCGAGATCAAGCCCATTTATGAGGCCAGCTTCCAGAAGTACATTAAGCAGCTGAGCGAGACGCCGCAGCGGGATGTGGCCAGTGAGCTGGTGAATGCCTTCCTCCAGCTAGACGAGGGCCTGTCCGAGGAGGCGCTGGCCCACACCGATGTGCGCACGATGAGCGTGGCTCTATCAGGTAAAGAGTCTATCGTTTTTTTTCACTTTATAGTTTTCACTTAGCTCTTTACCATTTAAGGAGCCGTTGCCTGCCTGGTTCATCTGGAGGGATTACAGCTGCACGTGGCCAGCACTGGAGACTGCGGCGCTGTGCTCGGTGTCCTGGATCCGCAGACGCAGCAGTGGCAGCCAAAGAAGCTGAACACCGAGCACAATGCAGACAATATGACCGAGGTGCGTCGCATTCTCGCCGAGCATCCCAAGGATGAGCGGGAGACGGTGATCCGGAATGGCAGACTGCTGAGTCAACTTGCGCCCCTGCGGGCCTTTGGCGACTTCCGCTACAAATGGTCTGTGGACATCATGCATGAGAAGGTGGTGCCCATGTTTGGAGAACACACAATGGCACCCAATTATTATACGCCCCCGTACCTGACCGCCCGCCCCGATGTCCAGCAGCACGAGCTGGGCCCCAACGACAAGTTTCTAGTCATAGCCAGCGATGGCCTTTGGGACTTCCTCTCACCCAGCGAGGTGGTCAGCCTCGTCGGTGAACACATCAATTCGAAGAAGATCCTTGAACCTATGCGCCTGCCCGAGGGCGATATAACACTGCAGCAAATCTCCAATCAATTGGCCGAGCGAAAGTCAGTATATTCTATACATACATATATCATTCGATAAATGTAACAAATGGTTGTGTTTTCTCTCCGCAGAGCTGGGCTAACCCGCAAGCCCGTTGACCAGAATGCGGCCACGCATCTCATCCGAAATGCTTTGGGTGCCACGGACTATGGCATCGAGCACTCGAAGATCTCGTACTATTTGTCGCTGCCCAAGGATGTGGTGCGTTTGTATCGTGACGATATCACCATCACCGTCATCTACTTCAATTCGGAGCATATTGCCCGATTGCAGCGAGGCGAGACGACAGGGACGACCTCGCAGGGCATCACTGCGCCGGCAGCGTGATCCCTGCAAGAGACCTGTATGTGTATATTTTACGAGCTAACCTTCAAGCCTAACTAGCCTAAGTGTTGCGTTTAAGTTTGTTTTATCCGCCATCGGACCTCGGACGACTGCCGCCGCGCCAAATAAATCCCCACGCGGAAAATCACAAATGCAAATTGAATTACAGACTAATTTCAAGACAGTTCGAATGTGTGTGTGTCTACCTTTGGGAAGAAGACACCTAAAGAAGCCAGGATAATCAGGAGGTCACTCTTCAAGAAAAGTTATTGTCACGTTTATACAAACATTAAGTTTTTATATACAACTACATATTCTCGTTAACCGTCAGTTAAATCTTGCTTCTTTTCGGCAGCACCACTGCTGTGTCCTACCTTTTGTCACGAAGGGGACAAGCTTGGGGAGATTTCGATGTGCTTCTGGGAGTCCAGGCGCATCACAATGTGTCTCTGGTGATGCTCTCAAGGATCAACAGGTCACAGGCAGTCCTACGGATCTTAGTCAGGGCGTACTCAAGCCTCAGTCCTGGTCCAGACGCTCACAGCTCATGGTTCTTGTTGATGACCATGTGGATGTTCACCATTCTTCCAACAATTTAGTTCATGTCCAAGTTACAAGGAAAGCATAGATCCAGATTCCTCAGTTAACTTCTCCGAAGAACTGGAAAGTCTCCACTGTCCACTGTTTGGCTTCGGGGTAACTCAAGCTGCCTCGTCCAGGGCATTTTTCCGGGTATCCACTAAGCACAACCTGTTCACATCACTTTCGAGAATCGATTTATTTTACTTACTATCAATTACAATTGTTTATAACTCTGGGTTATGTGTATATCTATAATTTTTTACATATATATGCATGTATATATATGTATACGCAATTTGGATGAAGGGTTTTGAGGCCTTGGTGCGGGCTGTGGGCATGGATTCGGGGTGGGATTTCCTGGGGGCCGGAGGGGGTAAAGCTAAGTGAAGAACGCGTTCTTGCGAAACTGGTAAACGGTACGAGTCCTATAATCCTATACACGCAAAAAAAACTAAGCAACTACGCTGGAATCCGGGATTACGGGCGGGTAACCGGGATCGGGCACAAGGAATCGGGAGCTAGGGCACTTCCGGCTGGCTCTCTAATCCTTGCCATCCTGATCGGCCGACTCCTGCCGGCAGACACAGTTGAGGAACTCCATCTGGATGTGCGTTATCTGTGTCTTGCTAAAACACTGAATCTTCTTCTTGAGGAAATCAAAGAACAGATCCAGTTCGTCGCGCTTGGCCAGCGCCTGGGCCACCTGCTGGGCCTGCTGATGCTGCAGGTTATCCTCCTCCTTGACGAGAGTGGTGGTGCTGCTGCTCGCCGCGCTGACGGCCAACGGGGTGGTATTGCCATTACTGTTCGCAGAGCCGCAGCTCAGCGACGGCAGCTGCAGGATCGTGGCCGTTGGCGTGGATGTGAAGGATGTGGTGTTGCACAGGGCTGCTGCCGGCGTTGTGGTCACAGTGGCCGCATTCAGCGAGACTGCCGGCGTGCTGGAAATGGTGACACTGGTGCTGGTCGCCTCGGTAACATCCACCAGTGAAATCTGCTGGGCCGACACGGACGTGGAATCGTGACGATTTGAGGCTGCACTGCCGCCGCCGCCGTTGCCGCCTACGCCTGCCGCCGTGGTGGTGACCAGCGTGAGATTCTTAAGCTTGCCATCAACCAAGGAGCCGCCGGCAAGAACACTATTGGATGCGGAGGCCGTGGTGCTCTGGAACTGATGCTGGCTGGAGCGCACCGGTTGTGGCTCAATGTCCGCTATGCAAAAGTCATGGGCATCGATGTAGTGGAAGCTCTTGCCATGGGTCACGTCGCTGCCACCGTCTACGCCATCACCGACGCCCATTTCGCAGTCGACATGAGCGCCACTGGCCTCCTCGTACAGGCAGACCTCCTCGTAGTCCACCTCCGCACCGGTGGCTCCGTCCTCGTCCAGTTCATGCTTGACAATGTCCACTACATGGCCATCGTGATCGACAACATCGTCCTCGTCGTCCACATCATCGACCACGTCGTCATCGTGGGCGATTTGCGAGAGCTCGATGCTGGAGATGCTGCCGTCGTGCTGCGACTGATGGTGATGATGATGATGATGGTGCTGCTGGTGGTGATGATGCTGCTGGTGGTGGTGGCCATGATGGTGGTGATGGTGATGATGCTGCGAGACAGTATCATCCGCCACACCCTCCTCGTAGGCGGTCAGGATGAAGGTCTCCGCCTCGTCGCTAACCAGGGTGATCTGTGAGGCGCCATGATGCGAGGACAATGTGGCTGTATCATGGTCCGATTGACCATCATCGTCCACCACTTCGTCATCGTCATCGTCCTCATCGTGCTGTTTTAGATGCAACATAGCCCCAATGGGCAGACTGTTATTGGAGGCGTTACTGCCCACTCCTCCTCCGCCGCCGCCTCCTCCTCCTCCTCCGCCACCGTCACCACTGCCGTTGCCCGTCTCATATCCACTGCTCTGGGTGGTACGATGCGACTTCAACTTGGGCTGGTACACCGTCGATAGGAAATCCAACTCTTTGGCGTATCGCCACTTAGAGAGACGTCCCTCGATGCACTTGGGTGTACGCAGGCGGTACTGGTGGTACGTGTCACGCAGGTTCTTCCACTTGCGGCGCACTTCCTGGACCGTGTATTTGTCTGGAAAGGGTTCTTTGTTAATTTAATAGATTCTTCGTTAAAGGGATAAATATTTAGAGATTGGTTTCCCTGGAATAAACCCGATACGCCTAAAACTAGGCCATGTTTTTCCGCAAACCAATTCTGAGAAATTTGAATGGTCGATGCACTGGCATTAAACCCCGTTTATGGGCCAGATTACGTGGAATGTCCAATGGAAACTGCCTTGAGACCAAACTCCATGAACTCCACTTGAAAGGATCCTAATACTCACTGCCTATCTGCTGGGCCACCTCCTGCCAGCCATTAAGGACGTCCGATCGGCGTCGCTGGTTGGGCTGCAGCTTGTAGTTGTACAGGGCCGGATTCTGGCGCACCAGATTGATCAGCGTGAGGATGTCGTCGGTGGGCGCGTTGTCCTTGTGGTAGCGCTTGCGCTCTGACGTCGACGAGGACATGTTGCTTCGCTGGCTGCTGCTGCTGGTGTTGCTGTTGCGGCTGCTTCGGTTGCTTCTTGGGGGAGTAATGGTGGTGCTTGGCACGGATGTGGACCAGGTCACATCCAATTGTTTTGTTTTTGTTTACCAAGTGTGAAAAGAGCGACTTTTGGGGAATTGCTCTCGCCGAGATCCCCCAAACACACACACACACACACGTACGCACAGCAACACTCGCTTGCAGCCACACACAAGCACACACACACACAGCACTCACTCAGGCGGACAAAAACACAGGCGCACACACACACTGGCGCAGCGAAAGCACTCGACACCCGCACACACACGGCAAGGATAGCGAGTGGGGCGGCAGGATCAGCTGCGTTTCCGTCTCGCGATCAGAAGCGGAGTCAGAAGCTTTTGTTCCCGCACCTTCAGCCGATTGCCCTTTGGAAATAATTAAAAACAAAATTTGCGATTGATGCCTCGGCGTAGTGTGACCGCGGCTGGACCGTTCAAATATACCGAAAAAATTCGCATTACGCACTAAATAAGACAGAAAATGGGTATGCTTGCGGTTGAGAACTTTGATATGAGAGAATTTATCGATATTTTATGGGTAGATAATTGTTTTCTTAGTTAATTAGTTTAAATCTAATATATCAAAATAATAAATAAAATAATTGTTAAAAAAAAATTAAGTTTAAATAAATAAAAAATAATATAGACATTGTTTTTTTGTATGAATACACAGCTGAACTTTATCTATCTAAATTTCTCAGTTTTAAAGCTGTCTGAATGAATATTTGCAATTAGTATTTTATATACTCTCACTAGTATATAATCGGAACGGAACGGATCGGACGACTGTTATATATTAAAAAAACATAAATAATTATATTTCTTGCCCAGCACTAAACCGATTAATCGCGAACCTGTTGCACGCAGCCCTGGCTGCCATCGATGGTCATCGATAGCTGTTGCATCCCTCGTCGTCGCTATAATTATAATGTGCATTTGTTTTTGTCCACAAGAATTGGCCGATTTTCCAGTTGCATTATTTGTTTTGTTACGATGAGATCGCGGTGGTAGCAACGTATAATGGTTTAAATGTCCCGGTGTCCTCGCGTTTATGTTCGTTTCGTATTTGTTTGCAAGAAAAGAAGGAGCTTTGATGTTGAGGCCGTCAGCTAAAAAAACAAGACAGCTGATCCACAGACTATTACTCCTCACACCTGCTACGAATAAGTGAGATTTATTTACAAAACTGGCCTGCAAAAGGCTTTTCGTCGGCTTTACCCTATTTATATAACACCAAGTTGTGTGAAGATGGCCCTGCCAAGGAATTTAATAAACAAGATCTGTAAGTAAAGCGCAATGGTTGAAAGTACCGTTGTGGGAACAACACGAACACGAACTTATACAAACACACCTACGACCTGGGAGGCGGACGTGAGTGTGTGTCGTGTCGTGTCGCACATCACACATACACAGACATACGGCAGACAATTGTTGTTGCACCTTCTGCACCTTAAAAGACTCTAGCAGCCGCTCTTAAGACCAACTTTGGTCCACCGAATGCATTGAGACTGAGATACCAATAGGAAATTACCTATGTATTAGCCCCACAACCTGCAGGCTTTGTTTTTACGGTAGTTACTCTACTACAAACACAATTTATCTTGTAATATCGCCGCTCGACAGCCAGTTTTGCATAGGTGACGAATTTGATATCTATTCTAATGGTGCAATATGTGTGTTCACAGCTTTGCTCGTATTTACTTATTGGAAATAATGGGGATCTGGTTTGCCTGCCACCTGCCTCATTTTAGCAGTAAGGTAATCCAATAGGTAATATCCAGGCACAGAAAATCACCGTACACAGTTGGCGATATTCAATCACAGTTTGTCCCCATTTTCTTTTATGTTGAATTATAAACAAAGTACAATGTATATATTTACCTATGTGGACATATGTAACATATGTATTAGGGTTTTGTTTCACTTAAATCCAAGAATCTGGTAATCAAAATACTTGAGGAAAGCGAAACTATTTCAAAATGTTTGTTTAAGTACTTAGAAACAATATAAATTTGAGTGCTGACTAAATAAGTTAGCAAATGATAAGTTAGTTAGTTAGTTAGACTTAGAAAAGGGAAATTTCTGAAATTATCCGATATTAGTCTCTATTCTTGTAACAGATGTGCAGATCTATAACTTATTGTTCACAGAAGTGAATCAAAGTTTTAGTACCAGTATTAGTCCCAATATAAAGTCTACCCCCATGAAATTAAACAAAAAAAAAACTTCTCCACGAGGTAATAATAGTCACTATGAGCTAAAATAGGCTTGGCATAAGTCCCAGCAACACCACATTTCCATTAAACATGTTTTATTAGTAAAGGAAGGCTTCTCACATCGTGCTCGTCTTTGTCGTGACCAAAATGACAATCAATTGTTCCGGTTTCCTGATGATTCAAGCAAGACAGATCTAATTTAAAGCTTTTATACATTTATTCGAAAAAGAAGAAAGAAAACTAACTTCGTTATTTCTATATGACAATTTTCTTGATCAATCAAAGTTTACAAAACGCATAACTCAGCCAAAAAAGCTTTAATTTTAATTCGGAAAGCGTTCCAATGTTAGTTTTTACAAGCTTAAAAAATCTGCATACTCAATTAAAATGTTAAAAAAAATTAATTTTTTATCATTTTTTTTTTTAATTTTAACGATATAACCTCTTATAAAATTTTGAAAAAATTAAACAAATTTTTTTTGTCTTATAAAATGTCTAGATCGATTCGGCTTTTGATGCTGATCAAGAATATATATGATTTATAGGGTCGGAAATGACTCCTTCACTCGATTTTAAGCTTTTAACTAAAATTACCTCCCACTTAAACTCTTTCCATCCTTTTCCAGATGACATTAAGGCGCACGACAGCAGAGTCACTAGCCTGGATCTGGGCGAGACGGGTGGAGTGCTGGTCACCGGTGGAGAGGATCGCAATGTCAATCTTTGGGCTATTGGACAAAATGAATGCTTTATGGTATGTAGACCTCAAGTTACTTGCTCTAAATTACTGCTCATTTTATGCTTTCTGTTTTCCCTTTAGTCCCTGACCGGCCACAATCGCTCCATTGACTGCGTCCGTTTCGCCTACAAGGATAACTTTGTGTACTCTGCCGATGATATAGGAATTATCCGGCGATGGGATTTGAATGCGCAGAAAATATACTCTACGCTTAATGGTCACATGAAGAGTGTTCGTACTCTGGACTTTAATCCCTCTGGGGAGTATGTGGTATCCGGTAGCAATGACACCACCGTGAGGTGAGTGAATCAGACACTCAACTAAGGTTTAACTCAGCTGGGTCCTTTCTATAGCCATGGTTTAGAGAGAGACGCCACTAGTTGCCGGGAAGCACTCTTTCACATTCAAGTAACTATAAACAAATACCTCTATATTTTAGATTGTGGGACGTGCAGAATGAAAACAAATGCATTCGGATTTGTCGGGGACACATGTCACATGTCAACTCTGTGAAATTCTCTCCAGACGGACTATGGATTGCCTCCGCTGGCCTGGAGGGCTCCATTATCATCTGGGACATACGGAAGAGCAAACAGATTATGGAGTTTATAGCTGAGCCGCCGGTAACAGCCATCACCTGCATACAGTTCCATCCGTTTGAGTTCCTGTTAGCCGCCGGCCGTGTGGATGGAACCGTGTCTATCTACGATCTGGAGCAGCAGCAGCTTGTGTCGCAGACCACACACTTTTATGGCCAAACCATAAAATGTATTACGTTCAGGTAAATCGCTATATATACATTATATTTCCTTCATTTGTAATAACCTGAGAGTTCGTTGCCTTTGACTTTAGTGAAAATGGCGAGTGCCTCTTTGTGGGGAGTGCATCTGGCATTTCTGTCATTGGCTGGGAGCCAGATCGTGAGCTTGATCATATCAAGAGTACCTGGTCCTCGTTGGGCGACATGAAAGTGATCAAGAATAAGCTGGTAAGTAGGGGGTTTCCTTGATTTTCTTTAAAAAAAAAGGTCTAATTTTTCGATCTTGTGCAGATCTGCGGTTGTCATGAGGATGACACCGTTTCTATCAACACCATCAGCCTGGACCGTGTGATACCATTCTATCAGCCGGCCAATGCTCTGCCCAATTTCAAGCACAACTCGACCAATCGGAAGAGCTTCACGCGTGGCAATCAAAAGTTCCGACTGTCGCTGGGCGGCTCCAAGCCAGCCCAAGTGCGAGAGGAGCACGAGGACAATAAGAGTGAACTGTCGTCGCCCAACTTGAGTCTGGAGGTTGTGAATGAGGCTGTGCTAGAATCTGCAGAGACATCGCCAATGTCCTCACTGCCGCCTGCCCAGCTACCGGTCATGCCAGGCTCCTCCTCCTCATCGGGGGCAGACCTGGCATATCACGGCGGTTTGTATGGTCATGGCGAGGCATCGCTGAGGCAGGGCAAGTACTCGCGTGGAGCCGACAGTCTCTCATATAACAACATTGAGGCCAACTATGGTGCCAACTATGGCATAGATAGCCAAAGTCACCTACGCCTACAGTCAATGAACGGACCGAGTTCGCTTCACAACTACAATATATACTCGCTGGGGAAGGACGAGGACTCTGATGCAGAGGGGGGTGTACAGCCTTTGAATGACAGCAATCCGCCGATACTCACTAATTACGACAACTACGAGATGGCCGAGGATTTCCCCGTCAATCAGAACCTCAACTACATGGCCAATCCCTACAAGAGCACGTCAGCTGTGGCAGCGTCCTCCACCATTAATGCCTCATCCAAGTCGATCAAAAAGACCACGATGACCAGCCTGCACAAGCGGACAACGGGCAGCATGGCCAGCACGAAGCAAACTTCCAGTAAGCTCAGCCAGGTCTCCTCCGTCAGCTCCATGGAACTGCACAAGCTGGACGACAATATGGTACTGAAAAAGTCATCCTCCTCGAATGTGGTCAATAAGAACAAGCGGCCGATGGGTGCTGCCGGGCAAAGCCAGTTCTACAAAGAGAACAGCCAGCAGCAGCAAAAGAACATCAGTGTGGAGATCATAACAAAGCCACCGATGCGTTCCCGCACCACTCTGGATATGCGTTCGTCGCAGCAGCAGCAGTCCAAGGCTCAGGAGAAGTCTCACAATGCTCATGTAAGCACATTGTTCACTTCATTTCCTGTGTATTTTGCCTTATTGTGAAATATTTCCTATTTTTTAGCAGCCACTGAACAATCGAATTACTGCAGATGATCATCATTACGATTTTGATGTTCTCTCGCGACCACATGAGGCTGTGCTTAAGGAGCTAAGCAACCGCCAGTCTAGCCTGGATTTGCTGCGTAACGCCACGCGGTGAGTATAAGGAGCAAAAGGAATATAAGGAAGACGTTTTGAATCAAATTTAAAAACCCCCTTAGGTCGCATGATGTCCTAGGCGCCCTGAGGCAGGCGAAGAACTGCGGCAGATCTATTTTTATAGACTTGCTCGGAGCCATACTAGAAAAGCCGTAAGATCTCACAAGCTTTATATAATTCCCTTGGTAATAATACGATAATATTATCTTTTAGGTCATCGTGGAATTTGGATTTCTGCATGTTTGTATTGCCAGAGCTATACGAGCTGCTGCAGAGTCAACACAAGTTGTGAGTAGGATGAAAAACAAGACAAGCCCTTAAATTAATTCGAAATTTTTTTCAGCCACTTTACACGTGCCTGCGATACACTTCGTATTATTCTGTCGAACTTCTTGCCCATCATCCAGGAGAATCTCGACTCCTGGGCATCCAATGGCTTGGGCGTTGATGTGACACGCGAGGACCGCCAGAGGAAGTGCGCCGAATGCCAACGATGGCTGCTCCAAATCAAGAATCTGCCTGAAAGCATCCATTTTGGTTCCACATTGACACAACTGCAAAACAATATTGTTTTCTAAGCGTCCCAATGGCATCCTGCATCAGTTGTAAAATTGTCGTCAGGTTGTCAGCTCTGGAAGGGTACGACGGACAGCGGAGCATCCGGCTCAGGCTCAGGCTCAGGAGAAGAAAAACCACCAGCTTCCTAAAAACCTGCTATGAACACAGTGTTGTGTGGGGGAGTTTGCCTCATTTGTTGTCGCTCTAAGCTGCCAAAACTACGGAATTTTAAAGAACATAAAACATAAACTATCAAGGAAATCGATTGAGGAACAGCCTGGGGGGAGCGCGAGACCGCTCTTCCGCACCCTGTTCTGTTCGTCCAGCATTAACTTAGTCATTAAAAATGATTTATATTATTAATTTTTGTTATTGAAACTAATTTATACAATTATTATTATTTACCTAATATCCCTAAGACTTATAAATTTCACAAAAACATAAACCACAACCAGTGTTTTTTTCTGATTTTGAACCATGCTCAAAGCATGGGTTTCCAACATCAAATCTGGAAACTCGAAATACATATGTAAAAAAAAAGAAAACAGTCTACTTTATTTGCAGGTTACAAAAAACAGTTGACATGCGAAATACTTCTACCACCACAGAATGTATACATATTTTTACAACGCCATTTGGCGTTCATCGTCAAATTTATAGCTTCGCCTTGCTGCTGCTCTTAAGATCAACATAGGCCCCCGAAATGACCTCCTTGCCGGTCTCTACCACCACAGTGCGGAAGTAGATGCGTGCTCCCTCCTGCCACATATCCACGCGTAGGCTCTGGCCCGGAATGACGGGACCAGAGAAGCGTACTTTGATTGCCTTGAAAAGTGCCGGATTATTGTCGGCATACCGGGCGAGAACCGCGCGAACTGAGAAGCCCAAAGTGCAGAGACCGTGCAGAATGGGGGTCTTGAAGCCGGCCAGCAGGGCCATCTGGGGATCAATGTGTAGGGGATTGCGATCACCGGACAAGCGGTAGAGCGCTGCCTGATTCTCACTGGTCGCATATTGAGTAGATGCATCCGGTTGACGCTTAGGAGGCGGCAGCACCGGAACAACACCAGCAATTGGCTCCTTCTTGCCACCGAATTTTCCCGCACCGACAACAAAGGTGCTGCTCTGGTTGCGTACCAGCAGGCGTCCGCTTTCGTCAAAGGACTCAGTGTTGGTCACGACCACAGCACCGGAACCCTTGTCCATTACATCAAACACCTGGCCACTGGTTACCAGTGTGCCGCTGGTGGGCAGATCATCAACGATCTCCAGGTACTGCTCACCATGCAAAATGTTGGAGAAGTCCACCTGCTTGCCGGGCAGAGCCTTGCTTATCAGCTTGTCAGTGGACATGGCCAGCAGGAGGCCGGGCAGCACAAAGAACGAGGGAATGGCAGCGAAGTCGCCATCGTTCTCATACAAGAAACGCATATCCTGGGCGTTATTCACTGAAGCACCGATGCCCAACGCATAGGTGATAAGCTCCTTGCTGTCGAACTCAAAGGTGTCCTCCACAGCCTCACCGCCGCCAGCCTTTAGCTTCTCGAGCACTTCCAGCAGAGTACCGGATGCCTGGCCGATGGCTTCCAAATGCTTGGCCTTGGACATATCCGTCACCTGTGACCATACGTTCTTAACGTATTCCGGGGTGACTGCATCATTAATGGATGGACGCAGCACGGCACCCTTGCCGCGCACGGTGTGCACCTTGGTGGCCCAGCCGGCAGCGCTTTCGATGTAACTACCTATGGGTTAAAGAGCGCTATTAATTGGGGTCTCTCAAAGTACATTCTATAGTTGGTGGTGGACTCTAATCGCACCACGATAAGCAGCGGCGGTATCAGAATAAGCAAAAGCTATGCTAATCTTTGCAGAAGACCGGAAAACGCAATGGGTTTATACTTTAAAGCTTAAAGTGCGAAATATGGAGCACAATCTTCAAGAGATTAGCAAGATTTAGCTGTACTTCTCACCATTATCCTCGCAGGATTCGTGGCACAGGTAGGCCACCACCGGGGCAATCAGCTTCGGCTTCAGCTCATTGAAGAGGATATCGGGCAAGATGCCCTCGGTCATGCGGCTGGCGGCTGTGGGAATGATGACGTTGCACAGGACATTGTTGCGGGCACCCTCAATGGCCACCGTGTTGGCCAGACCGACCAGACCCATCTTGGCCGCCGAGTAATTGGCCTGTCCAAAGTTGCCGTAGATGCCAGAGTTCGAGGACGTCATGATAATGCGTCCATAGTTCTGGCTCTTCATGTGTGGGAACGCTGCCTGGGTGCACTTAAAGCTGCCCTTCAGATGGACATCGTGAACCAGATTCCAGTCCTGTTCGCTGGTCTTGGCCAGACTCTTGTCACGCAGAATGCCAGCGTTGTTCACCAGGATATCGACGCGTCCAAAGGCCTTCACGGCGGTCTCAATGACCTTCGCCCCATCAATAACCGAGTTGTAATCGGCCACCGCCTCACCACCAGCCCGACGAATCTCCTCGACGACAATATCAGCGGCACGCTGCGAAGCTCCCTCGCCGGAATGGGTGCCGCCCAGATCGTTGACCACCACCTTGGCACCGCGCTTGGCCAGCAGCAATGCGTACTCACGGCCTAGGCCTGCGCCGGCTCCAGTCACCACAGCCACGCGGCCATCGTAGCGCAGTTTTCCATCGGATGAGGACATAGTTTTGCTTTGATCAACTCGTCACCGCTCTCAGCTGAGGAATGAGTAAAGCAAATCAATGGCAGGTCAGCTAAGGCCTAGATATCGCTGAAATCCCAGTGCAATCTCGTCCCAGATAGGCCTTATCGCTCTGCGCAAGTGTGCAAGTGAGTTGGAGAACGATTGAGAGAGTGAGAGGATCCCGAAGAGACCACTGACTTGGTCCAAGTCCACGGTTCATGGTTCAGTTCGTGGGGTGGCACGATAGCATTTGCACAGAGATATAAAACTATCTTCCAGTGTAGAGATCGGTGGAGTTGCACTTCCACCACTTACCACAGGTCTTGGAGAGTAGAGAATCTTCTGGATTATCAGATGGGATGGTCTTACAGCTCGCAAAGATTAGCGCCGTTCGGTGCAGTGCCGTATCGCGGGTACAAAGTGCATTAAGCCTTCACCAGAAAAGCCTGTTTACAATTGGATCGAATCGGAGTCAGCTGTGTGACCGTAGCTTCATCACTCCAATATACCAGATTGGTTCGTACGGTTTTCTACCGTCTGGTTTTCACCAGACTTTGTCGAAGTCGAAGTTAGTATGCCCTTATAAGAACACACATTAATTGCTATGGAATATTACCAGCAAAAGATATAGGGGATGAAACACAAACATACCAAGCTAGATTAACTCATCAGATGCGAATTTAAAATAAACTATTAATGGTATATAAAAATAAATTTGCAATATTTCCTTCAAAGCCGTAATACTCTGTGCAAGGGTATAAAAATATACTGAAAAATATACCAAAAAAGGTTTCCGGGAAATGGTACAAGGTGAAGAACTTGGGAAATAAATCATTAGTTGTGATTTGAAAGTGTGGTGGGAAACTTGTCTATTCAAATTTTGCTAAAATTTACTGATTTGTTATTATATTTTTTGAAATGAATACACTCTTGCTTGGTTATAAAAAAAGAAGAGAAGTTGTTTCGTAATCCAGAAAAACAAAGAAGTTTCTCACAAATATACAAAATAGGTTTTTAAGAAAATATTTGAAAATACATCACGAGAGAGGAAGCTAATTGCGTAGTATCAGAAGCCTCGTATACCCTAAAATTTGGATCAGAAGCCTTATCTTAAATTAACCACAACTTAGCCAAAAATTAATTAATTTAAATTAGGAAAGCTGTTCTGTGCTAGTTTTTATAAGGTTTATAAATCTGCAAACTCAATTTGAAATTTTAAAAAACTTAAAATTTTCTTGAATTTTTGAAAATTTTAAGGATGTAACCCCTTAAAAAATTTTAAAAAAAATTAAGTAAAATTTTGGTTCACCCAAACATAGCTAGATCGATTCAGTTTTTGATGCTGATCAAGAATATATATGATTTATAGGGTCGGAAATGAGTATTTCACAGCGTGTTAAGTTTTTGACTAAAATTAGAATACCCTGCAGGGATATAAAAATTAACTTAAAATTTATAAATACAATATTTAAAAATTAGAAATAAAATTAATAAATTTAATGCATTGGATTATTTTAAAGAGCAATAAACATTTTGGAAGCCCATAAATATAACGAAATTTTATTTAAATGCTGTGCAATAATTTGATTTCTTTTTTAAATTAAAAAATTTGAATAAAAATATATATAAAAAAATGTATTCATTAAGATTATACCTTTAATATATTTTTGACTGTGTATTATAAATAGAATAAATATTTAATTATAGAAAATTCAATTTAATGCAAATGTAAATAAATATATAAAATAAAATTTAATTAAATTTTTTAACTGCAGGCTTATCTTATATATACATATACAAGTTGTAGTTCATTTGATAGTTTTGGTTTGAAACAATTTTTACAGACCCCCAACCATCCGTGGAGAGGTGTACGTACTTTATGCATCCGACTTTCCCAACAAAACAACAATGTGCAATGGGAAATCGTTGTCGAGAGCGATATTGGTCAGCGAAGTGTGAAATGTCAACCAGATGCAGATCCGCCATACTGGAGCAGCATGACACACCCAAATTAGATTCTGGACTGCATTCAGTCTACTCAGAAAAAAAGGGGGGTATATTTGACCAGCCGTTGAAGTGGGTCATAATACTCCTCTTGAATCATTCACTTTTCCAGTCCCAAAGGTATAGTATATAGCCTTTAATTTAATGTAATATTTCCCTAAACTTTACCATTAAGATTTCCCTATAATATTTTATTAAAATCAATTCTAAACTATTTCAATTTATTCCCGTGCAGAGATGAAGTTGGGGAGCCCATTCTTGCGGTTGACTGCTCCAATGGAATGGTCAACAAAGCGTCCAGCACAATGGGGCCTTTAGAGTTCAACTCACCATGTCGCCGCTTCATTGTGCCCTCAAAGGCCCAACCTGTGGACATCGTTTTGCAGCGATTAGTGAGCCAGTTCCACCTGGTGCTCCGACGGAATCGGTTCTACTGCGTTCCAAAATTCACCTGTCACCATGTCCAAGGACAAGTTCACAGACACAGTGATGATGCTGCTGATTCTACTGCTGGTGGCCTTCACATCTGCCGATCCTAGCTTCGAGGATATGGATCGAAGTCCCAACCTAGGAGCTGAGGATGTGGCAACCGCAGGGTCTCAATTGGATCCGAGTAAGCCACAACTGTTAAAGTTCCAAAAGGCACTCGGTGGTTACTCGGACTATGAGTATTACTTGGGTCCAAGACGCAGCACAGGTGATTCCTATGGTCCGGATAATGAGCTAGGAGCAGCCACATCGGCTCTCAAAATTCATGGTGAAGGCAATTTGGCATCCCTGAATCGACCGGTGAATGGAAATGCACACAAACCAGTTTCCTGGTATGGGGTATACTCCGACAAGCCCATGTATCCCTCCAGATCATATGATCCCTATATACGTCGCTATGATAGGTAAGCAAGGGAGAACCTTACAGGGAGAATCTATAGATTCCCCAGAAACTAATCCTAATCCTTATAAAATATATATATATATTATAGATTCGATGAGCAATACCATCGCTCTTATCCGCAATACTTTGAGGATATGTATATGCATCGTTCCCGCTTTGATCCCTATGACAGCTATAGTCCCCGAGTTCCACAATATCCGGATCCGTATGTTATGTATCCCGATCGATATTTGGACACACCTGCAGCCCGGGATTATGTGAAATCACGACGTGCATATATAGATGATCCCATGGCATTGCCTGATTCGTATAGGAATAGCAAATATGAGTCTGCCAAGCTACCCGACCTGGCTCCTCCACCGGTACGGAATGAGAGGATCGTGTACTATGCCCACCTTCCAGAGATTGTGAGGACACCTTATGACCTGGCTCGTCCAGAGGAACGCAACTCGGCTGCCCTGACAATGGGAAATGCTCCTTACAAACCAAACAAAAAGAAAGTCAAGACAAGTGCTAACAGAACCAATAATGCTACAAACTATAAGATAACGTTGTAGTAGGAAATTAGAAATTAATGCAAGAAATTAATGAATTATAATTGTAATTACTATTTTTTTTTTTATATCAATACAGTTGGATAATAGGGTTAAGCACAAAGAAGTTGGATTAGTTCTTATTCTCACCCATTAAATTATTTCATATGCTATCATTAAATAACTAAAGCACTCATAAGGATATACTTATTTATACCATTTGTATTAACTTGAAATACCTTTTTTTGAATTACAAACCAAATTTTAAAGGTTGTGGAGATTATGTGACCTTTCTTAATCCTCTTAATTATCAAACTTTTTTAACTTTATACTATTTTTTGTTATACATCAAAGTAATGTTTTTTTTTTAGACTTAAAGCTTAGCTTTGTTTTGGGAACCTTTCTTTATTAATAAAATAATAATACTTTAATGTACTTAAATGTGAAAAATATTGACAGAAAACAGTGACTTCTGCCGCCGAACTTCAGCGTTAATATCAATATTTAATCGATTTACTTAATAAAAATTTCCCAACTTTCATATGCAGCATTCCCCGAGAAAACATCTATCTATATTGCAATGCATGGGAATTTGTAATGGATATTTGTAGTTCCATTGAAATCCTTAGCTAACATGTTTCATCGACTGAAACTCCCCAGAGTCTCGTTAATTACGCAACGCCATTACTTTGACTTTCGCCCAGAATGGGAGGGAGTTGAACTTGGGTATAACATATATTAAAGTTTTGCGATTTCTGCAATTTAACTTTCTCGCTGGCTGTGCAAGAAACAAGGGCATTCGTAATTATGTGCACACATCCAACATATGCGGGTGCTTTCTATGGAAGGTCCATTCATCCTGGAGCTTTATGTGTGCTTGGGTCCTGGCTCTCCACATCATTGTGACACACAGGAGCAGAGCAGGGCAGGACAGCGGAGGAGCTATTATGGAGTCCAACGCCAGCGACAACAAATACTTCAGTAATGCATGGACACGTACGGCTAATTAATGTCTTTTTTTGTTTGCAACATTTGTCAGAGCAACTCCAGGCGATGTAATTACCAATGTCATGAAGCTTGTACTGAGCAAAAATGTGGCAATATACTATATGGTCATGATCTGTAGTGTCAAGAAGACCAATAAGTTAAGATATTGGAGGTATTTTTGAATAAATTTTAAAAGAGAATTGGGATTTACCTTAAAACCTAAGAAGAAAATATCAATATATCGATACTGTAATTATATTTAATGCAAGCGTCGATATATGATTACATCGATATCTTAATTTTGTGATTAATGAGCGATAAATTTATATTCTGTTGAATGTATCGAACCAATATAATCGGAAAAGGATATAATCGAACTTTTTCGTACAATTTACATTCCTATATGTAAAGCCTAATAAAAATGTTCAAATAATATACTGCAATAACCATTTAACACAGTAAACATTATTATAATTATAAATACTCTAAAAAATATAAACGCTTTCCCCAAGTAAATACAAAATTAATAACTGCTACTAAACCACAGACCGTTCCAGATAGAGTATCTACGAATCGATTCTGCAAAAAAGTCTGCTCCTTTTTGGCTATTTTACGAGCTGTGCTTCGGTTGTCCTTTCTCTTTTGGCATTTCCGTGTTATTACTCACAACTTGACACAGGCATTTTCACAGGTCACAGCCACGCTCTCATGCACACACATCCTTCGGCTTCGGCTCGACCGATGGCAATTGCCTTGTGGGACATTTTGCATGACGATGCGAAGGTCCTGCGACGGAATGAGTGGATGGGTGGCAACCTAATGAACGCGTTCCGCCCACCCAATGAACGGAAATGGGCGAGAGACATACAAACGACAGGAGTTACAGCAGATGTTAAATAAATAGAAACATCAAGTATCAAAAGGATATTTGTGATTTATCTTTCTCTTTAATTTTAATTTAATTTTTTATTAGTTGTGCGTTTTTGGAAAGAAACCGAAGGACAAGTAACCCCATATAATACTCTGGGTATTAAAATTTTATAGAAAGAGCGTTCTAGATCTGTCTGTCTGCTTATTTACTCTTCTTCTCCCTTTCATTTTTATTTAATTATTTGTAGACTTTAGCTTTAATTTCTAAATTCATATCCTCTCGCTCTACGCATCTTACTCTTTGCATTACCTTTGATCATTTATTGCTAACCTATTGACCTCGTCTGTGCTATAGCCATACAACAAAGCTATTAGTCTGCTCTCTGCGGATCTTGGGTTCTGGGTTCGGCAAAGAAAAACAATAACAATGATGCACGCGATACTTAACAAACTTTTGCGCTGGGCGGCTTCATAATTAGAATCATTGAAATAGCCATTCACTGTTCATTTGTCCTGACAGGATACGAAGCGGGATGCTCCAGCCAAATTGTCCCTGTCTTGGACCTTGGGGTCCACTCCGGTGGATGGCTGAATGGCACGACATACTCCGCCTCCATGCCAGAATCCGTGGACGAGGGCTGGCTTGGAGGTGTTGTGGCAAATGAGAAAACAATGCCCGAATAACGACTCTCCGATGTGCATTAAAAGATTTATTTCTTTTGCGAATAAATGAAGTTTTTCTTTATGGGGTCCCGTCTCGCTAGCCTTTCCACATCGTTGCCATTTCCGCCATGGCAACCATGGCGACCATGGCATCAGTATCCCGGAACTCACCTCATGGCGTAGGCGTATATTGATGGGACATAAAGTACGGACACGGACCCAAAGCTGAAGCAATTCTTTTCCAGAGTGTTTTCTGCGTAATCGCCGAGTAGTAGTTAAATTCGTCCTAGTTACTACTTTGGCGGCGGGGGAGTGGCCCGTAATGCCTTTTGTCCATTCACACACGTCAACAAATCACCGCAAATTTATTTGTCTGCAACGAGCAGACACACATGCACGTGCAGTAATTAGGGAAAGAAACAATGGTTGGCCAGGATAAGGTGGATTAGGTGGAGGAGGAGCAGAAGGTCCTTAAAAGTAACAGTCACCTATTAGAGTGTCAACGCTGGAGTATCCCATTCCAGTACTTTTATTGATGGAGCAATGCAGTAGTCGAGATATGTGTTTTGGATTCCTTAGAACTATATACATATGTATATCTGTACAAGGTAATTATAGGTGCTGATAGAGAAACAAGTTAATGATTGGGTAACCTGGTCCTGTAGTTTTAACAGTTTTTAACATATTTTTATATAATTTATTTTTATTAGCTAGCACAGCTGAATCTAGACCAAGGCCTTTCCTTAAGCATCTAGATATATAAATAATATAATTGTCATGATTAGGACTTACCGCAGTGAAGGCCACGTCATTGTTTACTTTCTTCTTGTTGACTTCAATTAAGGTAATCATCGCATCGAAGATCACTTCCTGGTTATCCAGTTGTATTCCATTGGCCAGAGGACACGTCAGCGGTTGAAGGGTAATCATCATATCACTGCCACTATCACTATCGATGTTAACACTAGGTACCCCTAGGACTGACTGATGTCGCGGCGAATGAAGTGCCTCTATTTATACTTCCCGAGGCAAGAGAATAGAGAAAGTGAGAGCGAGAGAGTAAGCGAGAGAGTAATCGGGAGGCAGAGAAAGAGTTAGCTCTGGAGTTGCACAGTGGGAGTTGGACATTACCTATAACATGGTGATCGAGAGCGAGAGAGAGAGAGAGAGAGAGAGAGAGAGAGAGAGGGGAAAGAGGGAAAGAGGGAAAGAGGGAGAGGGCTGATGATGGTGGTGTTAGGAAATGATTCTTGCACCGCGTTGCAAGCTTCGGACTAAAATTATAATATTTTGCTAGCACATAAATAATAAAGTTTTGGATTTTGAATAACTTGTAACTCTAAACAGTAAGTAACTATGACCAGTAAGTACATATGTATAATCAGTTACTAACTTTGAACACTTTTTAGTTAACAAGTTACTTAGCTTTTATTAATCCAATTGTTGTTCTTTTTCTTAGTCTATCACCTCCTTAGGTCTTCCTCAAGATATTCCCACACTCTCTCTAGTTCATTAATATTTTTAGCATAATGAATTTTATCCTTGGACCAAAGCAAGCATACGAAAGATAATACTTCTCGATGAATAACTACTCAATTATTCGTATTTGTAATTACCAGTTTGGACGGTAGTCTGTCCTAAAAACAAATGTCTTGGCATACATAAATGTGCAGACCTCTGATTCCATTCCATGGATTCGTTTGGGGAATATCGTGCGATGGGCAAATGCAAAACCAATAAATCTTTATCCAGTCCGAATTATTGATTGGCATTGGCCAGAGCTGGGTCAGAGCAGGGAGCTGAGCTGGGAACAGGGCTGGGAACAGGGCTGGGACACGCAAATGGACATATGTTGGGCGATATTACGAATATTCATGCAGGGAAACGGACAATAATGTCAAATGTGCGGGGCGTGTTGTGGCCATCGTCACACACACACACACACCCTACCGTACCCTCAGAGATGGTAGATTGCCACCCTAGGAAGCAAACTTGTGCGACCAGGACTTGGTCAGACTTAGGGCCTTCCTCCAATAATAGGATAAATAAATAATTCAAATAAATAACGCTGAAATAAAATCAAATGCAATGACGAATTATGATGGTTAGGATGTGGCAGAAGAGTGCCTTGTTGTTTGGTCTTGTGTCACGAATGATTGGGGAGCTCGTAAATCACACCGACAACAGGGCCAGATCGCACCCCCTTGGGCCCTGATTAGAGACGAGATAGGAGGAGGAGGAGTTGCCCGAGAGTTTCCACCGGCTTGCCGGGCCACTCAAGTGTCAAGTGCCAAGGGCATTCAGAATAAACAATACAAGCATATATGTACATATATTGTATCTTGTATCCCCTCTGTTTTTGTCATAAATATTAAACGAACTTATCTTTCTCCTCGCTCGTCTTTGCTGGCGAAAAAATTTATCATTTGACTCAAGTTTGTTAATTATTTATGTTACCCCTGGCCTCATATTTGACTCATGAGGAACTGTGATTTATGTAGCCAAAACTATCGCTGAAGCAGACTTTGTGACATTTTTCTGACATGTCCTGCGTCCTTTATCCTTACCTACATACTATATATACTTATATACCATATGTAAACTGATTTATTGCTGGGCCATTTCTCCATTTCAGATGGGAATGTTGGTACTCCTTTTCGATAAATAATCAAGTATTGGTCATATTTTGGACTGGGCATTAATTAATTGTACTCTGCACTCGTAGCTCTATGTCCTATTTCGGTCCTTCCGTTCAGTCGTTAGTCAGATTCGATTCGGTTTTTTGGGAGGCTTGTTCGATCCCCGATCCCTTTTTGTGTGAAGTGCAATAAAGTCGAATTTAATTGCCCGTTTGAAATGAGCAAACTTAATGGACAATGACTCATTAACACTGACACGTCAAAGAATAATGGCGTGTCTGGCGATGTTTGCCGAAAAAAAGGCAAGCGGAAAGGCGGAAATTGAAATAACGCTTCCTCCGAAAATGGGACGATTGGAGGCGATGGCGACGCACCATGAAACACGTCCATGTCCATGACAAAAGCTCGCCTCGCACATTGGCACATCAAAAGAATGGCACACACACTCTACACACTCTCCACACCCCACCGAAACGTACTGGGCACACACACAAAAAAAAGCAATTAAGGACGTTGAAAGCAATCTTAAGCGCTGCTGACGGTGACAGTAAGAACGAGGAAAAGAAAGCGAGGGGAGTGCGATCCATGTGAACTCTGATGTCTGCCAAGTGGAAGCCCTCGAGGATGTGACATGAAATGCTTATCAGCTGGCACAGGCACAGTGCTCCCAAAAAAAAAACACTTTGAAAAAAATGTCAACCTAACCTAGGCAAGGATTTGGTCTCTCAATGTTTACCAGTTAACATTTATCCGAAGGATAAACTAATGGTTAAGAAAAACTTACATTTATGGGTGTATTTACAAGCAGTAAATACAATTAGTAAAGCAGGACCAAGATTGAAGTCGAAGAATCTGTTTTTTTCTAAATAATTCATAGTTTAAACCCCTTAAGATTATCAAAGTAATTAATGTTTTTAACCTACTCAATATGAGAGCTACTATGACCAAGATTGATTGCAGTTTGTTAAAGTTCCTGTTAAGAAATATTTGTTGTTTACGAATTCAATATGTAAGCTAATATTAACAGAAAACGAGATTACCTGTCAAGATATTAGAGATTGTTAAAGTTCTTGTTAAGAAGTACTCCTTGTTTATCGTTTTTTATATGCTTACATTAACAGGAAGCGAGACTACCTGTCAATCTTTTGCGATTAGGCAAATTAAATGCTAATTTCAAAAAGCAAATTAATGAAGAATAAGGCCTTAAACTTTCCCATTGTCTTATTATAGAAATACTTATAATTTCGATAATTTTAATAATGTTTCTCTCGGTGCAAGTGAATACTTTTGAGAAGCAAACTTTACCACCCACTCACTCAAGACAGTACGCCTAGGAAATTAGTTTTCCCACAGATAAAACTCCGTGTGTGTCAATTAAGCAGGCAATGGACAAGGGCCAACCCATCCGCATCCGCATTCGCATCCTCATCCGCATCGAATGAGTTTGATCAGAATGTGGCCCGGCGTATGGCTCTTTAAATGTTTCCTACTCACTCCCTTCTCCCGCCTTCTGAATTAGCCAGGAAGTGGGCACAGTTTGGCCAGAGTTTGTTTGTCCACAAAATTATTGGGCAGCCATCGACGACGATGGCGGCGACTAATGAATAATGCCTGATTTTGGCTTCATTGTGCCAACGGGCATCATCTGCCGCTGTCCATACCAATGAGGTTTGGGAGCCCCAAAAGTGGCTGGAATTGGTCAAGACAAGTGGCCAAGATTCCCAATCGTCCATCGATTCCAATGACCTTTTGCGCATTTTAGTGTGTTTGGTGGTCTTTCAACACTACTCTTGACAAGGTTTAATTGCATTGCCATAAAAACTAAAGCGCAATTAGTTAGTCTTCTCAGCAACTACTATAAAGACTCTAGATCTGGCGTCACAGATCACTAAATCAAAGCTCAAGTTGGGTGTTTGTAAAGAAGAAATCTTAAAAATAATGTTTCCCGACCCTTTTTAGTGTTGGTAAAGGCTCTCAAATAAGATGCATAAAGCAACTCTGTTGAAAGGATCTGTAAAACAAACTTTTAAAGAACTATTCTAGTTTGTTTCCAATTGCTGACTCTTATCGCTTGCCAAATGTGACAAAAGTTTTATCAGAAAACTTAACTCTTTTTGTTTTATTTATTTTTACTGACCGGAAGGACTCTTTTCGTCTCCGATTTACACCCCGACAAATGGGTCAGAGGTTAACTGGCATAACGCCCCAGCTGTAAGGTCAAATGAAATCCACCGGATTCAAGGCAGGATAAGGAAATTCTCACAAAGGAACATCCGCAAGGCAAAACAATACAAATCCCGCCCTCCGTCCGTCACATTTCCCTTTTTTGGTCCGCCATGTCCTCACTTTTTGTTTTTCCTTTGAATTTTTCATAAGGCCAAACACAGAAGCGAATTTTGTGGACATTAAAATGCCACAAAACGTTTTATAGTAATTTTTCATCTTTTCGACGGTCCACAGCGGTCGACACCCCAGGAGCAGGCCACATCTCAGCCGGAGTTTTTTTTAGATTGGGGATGGTAGGATGCTGGATGCTGGATGCTGTGTCCTGATGGAAGGAGTTAGGAGGTGAGCTGGGTTCCGGGATTCCCGTAGCCGGCGGAGAGCCTGTCGACGTTTATGTTGATCTCACGCAGCGAAGTAACACGGCGCATCCGCTGATACATTTTTATCTTTGTATGACAAGTTAATAATGTGCCAGTCCAGGCGCCATCTCCTTCGACGTCCTGTCGTCCTTTCGTCCTGGACAACAGGGCGGGGAGGGGAGGAGGGTAGATTCACATCAGCATCCCGGGGTTCTCGTTTATTTTTCCTTATTGAAATTTTCCTGTTGCTGCTACTGCCACTGCCGTAGGTAAAGTAAAGTAAAGTATTTCCGTGGAGTTTTAACGGATTTATTGTGATTTTTGGGTCACGTGTCTGTTGAGGAATTTGTTCAGCCTCTTCCGCTGATAATTGCTTTTCATTTGATTCATTCCCCCGGTCCAGATCGGGGGATGTAAATTGGCCCAAGTCGTAGCATACCGTACATCTTTGATGTTTGTTGCACAAACATGTTTGTTTTTATTAAAAACAAAAAAAGAAAACAACGAAACAAGGAGCCAAACTGATGAAGAAAGCACATTTGAAATCAATAAGTTATGATTTTCAATTTAGTGACAATTAAGGGGCTTTGAGATATATATTAAGAGAATCAATCAAACAGGAAGCTATGACTGAGCTTTTTGAAACCATTAATATATATCTATAAGAAATGGATATTTAAAACAAAAGTGGGTACATATATTTTAAAAATAGTGCGAATATTTTTTAATGTGATAAATCAATTATATATTTCATATAACAAATATAAGAATTAAATCTAATAACTGTGCCAAAGAAGAGCCTCAACCTTAAGACTTAACTAAACAGTGTTGGAAAATTGTAAACAAATTTGAAAAATCTGTTAAAATGACAATGAAATAAATATAATGTCAATGTTCTAGGTAGGTAGGTTACTATTTATATAGATGTATCAAACTTTATCATGTTTTCGTTATAGTATTGAGCACACAACTTTTCTCGATTTATTCTATACAACTTTATCCCCCGATATATGTATATCCCTAATCATTATCGATTTTCCCCTAAAATGTAACACCAAGAAAGCAACAAATTATAAAGCCATGTATATTCGACCGTTTAAGGCCAAAATATTGTTTTGCATTCATATCTCGAAAATTAGTACACCCCTGGGAACCTGGGTGTTGGTCACTTAGCCAATGCTCCTCGTTATCCGCAACCCGGCGATAAATATCTAGCAAGGAGCATGGGTCCGCTGCGGACGCTGCAAAACGCCACTTTTGCCGTAAAAGGATAAATCTTGCATCGGAATCACGGGCCAGGACATGCTTAGTATGCAGGACGGAAACCACACACACACACGAAGCATATTCCGTGTTATGGGTTATTGGAAAACTGAAACCCAAAATCCAAACCGAGGGCCGAGGTAAAAAAAAGAGGGGGCGGTAAATAAAAAACGTAATGCCACTTTTAAGGGAATCTATTCAATTTATTGTAGTTTATGGCCCCATCGATTTGCCCTTATGAATTTATATACCACTTGATGGCAAATTGTAAAAGAAAACCTAGCTGATTACCAAGTCTAAAGAGTTCGAGTTGTCAAAGTTGATATGTATTATGGGAATTTCAAATATCTTTCTTTTGAATGTAACTAGAAATTAATAGGAATATGTTAAAGGAGATAATTTTGAGTATTAACGTGTCAGAGTTTTATTTTATTTTGCAAAAACTTGTACTTTATTAATTAATCAGCTTTTCTTAGCCAGTTAAGTGTAGTATTTTCTTTTACAACACTGGTTGAATAATAACAATAAAAAGGCTGTCCCAAGTAATTTTGAGTACTACTTTGTTTTACAACACTGGTATTTGCCGGTTTTCGAGACGGGTCTTTAGGCAAGAGGAGACTATATCATTGTCAACATTATTCCTAAAATCGATTGAAGAGCCCTATAATAGTGCATTATTCCAATACACTTAAGATACAAAGAGTCTTAAAATTATATTCATAAAATATAGTTTCATGCTGAAAATATTATAAACAATATCTATTATCAATTATCTGAAAATACTACTTATTATCAACAAATACTATACATATCTACAAATACTAAACTGAGTACCGGGTTATCTCATTTCCAAGGCGTTTCCCTGTATGGCACTTTTCCTTTTTTTTTTACTAGGCAAGTTTTCGTTTCCCTCAATTATTCATGACCCTGTTTGAACCTGGCCTGAGACCTGAACCACAAACCTGCCAGCTCTCCGGCCTCTCATGGCCTAATCAAAACGTACATCTTTGATGTTATCTGCCATCCGCTGGCTATGGGCCCTGATTCAATTGGCAAATCAATTTGCCTATTCCCGGGGAGGACAAGTCATTTGTAAATTGGGTTGGGTTATTAAATTTCATTTTTACCGCTTTATAGCAGTAATACGAAGGCATTTATTGAAAGCCCAGAGAAGCCAAGCCTAAGTAAATGTAAATTTGAATTGGCCAGGCTCTGGAATCCCCCGGAAAAACACCAACCGGATCCACACGGAATCAGACCCGTACGGTGTGTCCCTTCTAAACGCTCTATAATTTGCTTATTATGCGCTTCATGCTGCTCGCTTTTATGTCTCGCTACAGTTTCCTACTGGAGCAGGGGCAGGGGCATAAAATAATATAAGCACCCCTTGGTCGATGGAGATCCCAGTTACCAGTTCCCAGTTCCCAGTGCCAATCGCATCCAGGAGCAGAAGCCCCCGTGGTCATGACCCCCGTCGCACCCTTAGCGGCTCGCATTTTGTCATAATTTATGTCGCTCTGGGTGTTGTTGCTGATGTCCTGGACCTGTCCCTGTCCCTGGCCCCGGATCCGGATCTGAATGTGGGATGTGAATGTGCTCTGGACCGGTGGCTGGGCTACCAGCATCGAGACACTTCCTTGGCAGTGGTTGATTTGCTTGCAAATTTATTAAAAATCTTCTGGCAGATACATTTTATTACGGCATATCTGTCAGAGGAAGCTGCTCTGTGTTTGGCATTACACTTTAGAAAAATCATTGATTTTTCAATTGAATTTTGTAAGAAAAGTTTTTATATAAGCTTAGGTAAAATAATAATCTAGAATATATATTTAGCAAAAAAAGGTAGCTAACTTCGAGAAGCCAAAGTAAGTATACACTTGCAGTTATCTATTACATAGATCATGAGTTCCAACCTGAATCGATCATAATTAAATTAAAACTAAGTATTAATCTTAATTCATGGGGTCCATGGGAATACGAGAATTAATTAAATTAAATAAATACATAGCTAGCATTATATGTATATGGTATAATTGTAATGATTAAGACTTACCGAGGTAGAGGACACGTCATTGTTTACTTCCTTCCAGTGTTGCCTTATAATCTTGTTAACTTCAATTAGGGTAATCGTGGTATCAAAAATTACTTCCTGATTATCCAAATGTGTTCCATTGGCCAGAGGACACGTCAGCGGTTGAAGGGTAATCATCATATCACTGCCACCATCACTATCGATGTTAACACTAGGTACCCCTAGGACAGACTGAGGTCGCGGCGAACGAAGTGCCTCTATTTATACTTCCCGAGGCAAGAGAATAGAGAAAGTGAGAGCGAGAGCCAAATAGATATCTGTGGAGTTACAGATACATATCTCAAGAGATACACAGAGAGAGAGAGATAGGCATACCGAAAACTAAAGAGTTAAAGAGAGTTTGAGTGAGAGAGAGAGAGATAGCAAGAGAGAGAGGGAGAGGGTAACAGACAGTGATAGAGGGACAGTGAGCTCTAAAGAAAGAGAGATGCAGAGCGAGGGACAGACAGAGCGAGCAATTAATATATATGCTATTTTAAGGAAAAATCACACCTCACTTGAATTAGGATTGAGAACATATAATATATAGTATGAAAAAGTCTTATATTATGTACATTCTACAAGTTTTATCTTTTTAATAGTATCCCCCCTTTGGACATTTAAAATGTCAAACATCTGGCGAGTATTTTTTTCAAGTGCCATTCATGCTTCCTGGTCGTCTGTGGCTTCCTCCAATAACAGTCATATCGCGCTCCCCCCTTCTGAATATTACGTATTTCCTTTGGGATTCCGTGGCATCGGCCGTTGTTCTTTTGATATTGTAATGTGCATAATAGGATTTTTATGACGCCTTTGTGGGGGGGCAGGCAGGCAGGCGTTGCCAATGGCACTGGCGGCGGTCGCGTTTAAGCGCCTGGTTCCGCTTCCGCCCTCGACAGGACCTGATACACACACCTTCCTGGCCCCAGGACGACACCGCTTGTCACCAAAAGTTGCGAATTTTATCGGTCGGATGTGACTCTGTGTGTGTGTGTGGATTTGCATCAGATCATGAATTTCACACGATGGTAATGGGCACATTAGCATTGACTACACGCGTTTATAGCCAAGGCGCGTTGGGGTAGTAAGTGCATGTGCTAAATTTTTAATATGTAAATTTTGCTTCGGAATTGGGGGTTCCCCCTGTTCTAGATCCTTGGCATTTCATTTACACTTGTGCTGCATATTTTATTGCGTTATTGTTGTACGAACACGGCATTATTGCACACAAATGGCCGGTGGCCCATTAACTTGGATATAACTGCTGGGTAGCTGGGTAGCTGAGTCCTTGGAACCTTGGTGGGGCATTCATGTGGGTGCGGATTTTTGTCAGGCCTCCCTTCCTGACCTTATCGCGGTCGCAGCGAGTTTGTTAATTTTTCCAACATTTTGAAAAGGTGTGTCCAACGGAAGCACTTTTCAGCAGATCAATATCTGATTTTTACAAACAGTTAAGGGGGTTTGTATATGTTTGAATGCTTGATCTTGGGAAATGTATACTTTATAATAGCATTTAAATAATACTTAATTTGATTACTTATTGAATTATTTATATTTTATTATCCTCTATATCCTGCTCTAACGCTCCTTGTATCTCTATCTCCCTCATTTTCTGCATCTCTTGCTTTAAATCTACGCCTATATTTATAAGACTCTCTCTCTCTCTCTGTCTCTTGTTCTCTATAAATATATTTAGCTCGATTTTTATCAAGTCTAAATATATAAATCAATCTCTCTTTCTATCTCTCTCTTTCTATCTCTCTCTATCTTTCTCTCTCTAACCATTTTTCTGTATTAATGCATATATATCTTTTGTTTTCTCTCTTATTAGGGAATACAGTCCTTTAATATGACCTTATAATAAAATGCTATTTTCTAAAGTTCTTATTTCAATAATGCCTCTTCAAAACATTATTTAATATACAACTATTTAAAACAAGAAAGGAAGCTAACTTCGGCCCGCCGAAGTTTAACTACCCTTGCAGATAGAAATTCTATGACTAGAAATCCATACCATATAAATTATATATATATGTGTTTAAAAACAATGAAGTAATACCTGCTTTTATTTCATTCACCTATACATATTATATTTGCAGCTTTATATTCACAGATTTGTATTTTTCTTCTACATCAAACGATCGTTTGTATGGCACCTATATGATATAGTCGTTTGATTTTCATAAAATTTTACACAAAATTTTAGAATAATATGAAATGGCTATATCTCAAATTTGATTAAATTCTGTTGAAAACTAAAAATGTTATCGCCACCGCGATTGTCAGTCTTCCGACAACAGCCACCGCCAATCTCATTCCTCTCAAATTTCTCGATCGTTCCTATGGGAGCTATATGATATATTAGTCCGATTTTCATAAAATTTTACACAAAATTGTAGAATAATATGAAACGGCTATATCTCAAATTTGATGAAAATCTGTTGAAAACTGAAAATATTATACTTATTAATTGAATTAATTTCTCGATCGTTCCTATGGGAGCTATATGATATAGTCGTCCGATTTTCATAAAATTGTACACAAAATTGTAGAATAATATTAAATGGCTATATCTCAAATTTGATCCAATTCTATAGAGAACTGAAAAAGTTAAAATTTTTTTTGTAAAAATTTTCCGATCATTCCTATGGCAGCTATATGATATAGTCGTCCGATCCGGCCCGTTCCGACATATATACGAGTGAGAGTATATAGAAGGCTAACTACAAAGTTTCATTCAGATAGCTTCAAAACTGAGAGACTAGTTTGCGTAGAAACGGACAGACGGACAGACGGACAGACGGACAGACGGACAGACGGACAGACGGACATGGCTAGATCGACTCGGCTGTTGATCCTGATCAAGAATATATATACTTTATATAGTCGGAGGTGCCTCCTTCACTGCGTTGCAAACTTCTGACTGAAATTATAATACCCTGCAAGGGTATAAATATACCCTTCCAGCTTAGGCTCAAATTCCACTTGTTGACACGCATTCTTCTTGTTAGCCAAATCGACTTTTAATGCGAAAGTCAAGACAGAAATCCGCAACAGGCATTTCGTCACTCAAAAAGTTAAGGAAAACTTCGATGGCTCGAGAAAAGAAATCAAAGACAGACTTTCTTAATGATACTTTTTTTCTCCGGCAAAGGCCAAGGGCCTTGTGTAAATATTTTTACAGAAGTAAGAACAGTAAGCCAGAATTACACAAAATGCGGTTAACAAATTTCAAGAGGGTGAAATCAGTCCTCTGTAAATAATTTCACGTCCGTGGCAACAAAACAAAATTGGTATCGCACAAATTGTCGAGTGATAAATGGTCTTAACAGGATTCTATTTATTTTTCGCTGCATTATGCGAAAGTTACTCTTCATTACATTTCTGCTCTCTACTCTGGCAGTTCAGGCATCACTTTATTTTAGCATAAAAGTGTACATAATTTGACATTGACAATGCCCTGGACAAGTACACGAGCGGAGGAGGGTTGGTCACAGGATACCGGATACTGAGATACTGGGATACTGGGAATACTGTCGAAGGTCCTGGAAAGGGGGCCAAAGGAGCAGAGATGAGGGCGCAAATTGATTAATTGGTTTGTGAGCGTCTAATTAAATAAAGCGGTTCAGCGCCCCGGCACCAAATAGATCGGTGTGTTTTGTGGACCCACATCACAGCTCACTGAGAGAGGGACAAAGGGACTCTAAGGATATTCGGGAGCAACACATTTTTTTTTTTTGCGTTCCTTTCCGTTTTTATTAATGTGACGGCTATTTGTTTGTAGTAAGCAATTACAAAGCAATTTTATAGCAATTACCTTCTTCTAAACAGCTTGGGACGAGGCTGTTTAAAGCTATTCCGGTGAGGGGGGTAACCACACCCAATCTTGTTTTACGAGGCGGGGAAATATGGTCTTGGGTCCTGCCAAAGAAAAATATGCAATTCACCCCGCATGGAGCACGGATAATGTAATTTCTGGGCCTGTTCCGGGACAGATGTGACCATGGGGCATGTGCTGTGAAATATGTATAATATTTGCTGGGGCATTTTGGTGTTTTTTAGCCGCCTTTTTACCACCGATTTTCATCGCTGTTTTGGACAGGACATTAAGGCGGGGCCTGTGATTACCTGTGATTAGATTGGCGGCCACAAAGTAGCTCCTAATTACATCTCCGATTATGCCAATTATGTGACCTTAATGATAAGGATAAGGATGTGCCAGATGACTAAGCTAAGAGGGGTTTTATTCCCTCGAAAATTTTGTAAACAACAAAAAGTTATAAGACAATCTTTATTAGACTTACTGCAGTCTGTTTTTCGGAATTTGTTTTGATAAATTTTATTTTAAATTCATTTAAATTTTATATATTTAAATCCTTATTTAAATTTCTCCTTCTTGTAGTTCTTGGAAACATTGTTAAAATCCCAGGAAAAATATTTAAATTTCTTCCCCAAAAAGAACACATTCATTGAACCCTAAGAAATGAACACTGGCAGTACGTCAATTGAATCGGTGATTCTATCAAATTAGATTACAATCAAAAATTCACTTTCTGCGGCTGTTCCTCCCCTTCCCCGGGGTCCTTCCAGTTGACTTCCTGGTAATCAAAACAACTTGATGGAGATGGAAAAATGTATGCGTTGAGAGTACTCCAGAATGCTCCCAGAAATGCCCGGCATTCCTTTGAAGTGTGTCGCATCTGCGACTCCTTGGACTTTTGTTTGCTTTGCTTTATTTTGTTTGTTTTGTTGTTATTCTTTTTTTTTTTTGTAATGTTTTTCTGTGCCCTATGACCTGCCAAACTTTTGCTCCCACTTCGAGCCCAGCGGCTGTGTTCTCTGAAGGTTAGAGTGGCAAGGAGCCAGGACGGAAGGAAGCCAACTGCGGACAGGATGTTTTCTCAAAAAAATGTTTCGATAATTCGTAAAATTCCATTAAATCGGGTGTAATTAAATGACATTTACTTTGGCCACATTAAAAAGGGCATAAATCAGCGACTTCTGCAGCCGAGAGCATAATACGCTCCCGGGCCCCAGACTGGACCCATCCTGGGGAGGATGCCACAGGACGACCGCTGAAAGTTTCCTTCGTTTGCGTACCGAAAAAAAGCCAAAAACAAATATGGGATGAATTGCTTTACGGTACACAGGGAAAAAATTAAAGCAAATCGGTTGAAAAATAGGAAATAGAAGAATTAGGAAAGTTATTTAGAAAGTTTAATACTTAAACTGAAAATTGATTTCAAACAAGCAAGCGAATTCCTTTGCCCTGCCTCTATCCGCACATTCACAGTGAGAACAGACTGTAAGCAGGACACCAGTGTGGTCACATTATAATTTAGGGATACATCTGGTCACTCTAAGAGTTAAATATATTTTCAATTTAATTCAATATTTAACTCATAGCTTTTTGTTTGCAATATTATAAATTATGTTTATTTTTTCTTTTAAAAATTAGTTTTTTAAATTACTATTCCATTTACCATATATTTCCCCGAGTGTAAGCTGGGAGTGTTGGCCGTGGGGGGATGGAAATGGACGAGAAAGTAAAAGTGGCAGTGACTGAGGAAGTGAAAATGGAAATGGACGGAGAAGGTGTGGGGGCAAACGACGCGGAATCTGCTGAGAAACCTAATTTATTGAAAAATTGTTTCTCGGGGTGTGCGGAGCGGTCTTTTCTTTGGCCCTGACTTGCTGCCGCTGTGCCACCGGGGGGCATGCTGTGACCTTTTCGCCGGCGCTTTGTGTATTTGTGTTCACAGTGTTATAAAGACAACATTCAACTACTTAATGTCCGTCGAAACATCTCCAGGCTCCCCCTAACCGCCGTCTTTGGCGTTCCTTTGTAGAGCACATAAAAAAAAATTATAGGACAAAAAAATGTTGCATCAAAGAACAAGTTTTGCCCATTCCCACGCCCCTTCTCCTACCCATTCCCATACCCATTTCCCTACCCATTCCCTTTTTCCTTCCCAGATCCTGCCATAACATTGCCTCCTGTCAGCTGCTAAAAGCCGCCGAATCTTACATTAAAAAACAAAAAGAAAAAACGCAGCAAAATATTACTTTTGGGATGACCGCGTTAACTTACGTCTTACCCACCTTTAATTTAACTTTGTTGTTTTCATTAGACTTTGCAATAAATCACTGTGATTTTTTATAAAATATATATATCTTTAAGCAAGGAAATCCCTGTAAAAGGAGTCCTGCAAGCAAACTAATGGCGGGGACACTGAAACTCTGCAATCCTTCCATCATCACTAAGTGTTTTTAAGGAGAAGCGAATCTGACCAACGAAGGACTTGGCCAGGATAACGATTTCCGAGTGCTGAGTGCCGAATTTCAATGTGCACTCAACTAAGGCAGATCAGGTTGCTTTAGCCATTAAAGAAATGTATTACAAATATATATAGATATTGAGTAAGTAAGGTTCATAGTAATTTACTATTTTATTAAATGTACTACTAATATTCCATTTAAATTATAATTAAATGTTAATTTTAGCTAGAAATACCAAAAGAAATACTTGTCCATACCCCTGCAGGATATTTTATTTTTTAATATATTTTCATATTAAAATATCATTTCGTGGTATTATAATTTCAGTCAAAAGCTTAAAACTCGGTGAAAAAATCATTTTCGACCCTACAAATTATATATATTCATGATCAGAATCAAAAACCGAATCGATCTAGCCATATTCGGTAGGAAAAAAAATGTATTAAATTTTTCCAAATTTTATAAGGGGTTACATCGTTAAAATTTTAAAAAATTAGGAAAAAAATTTAATTTTTTTTAACTTTTAAATTAAGTATGCAGTTTTGTTAGCCTAATAAAAACTAGGAAAGGAATGTTTTCCGAATTAAAATTAATGCATTTTTGGCTTAGTTATGATATTTCAAAAACTATGATTTGTCTACAAAAAATATCATATAAAAGTATCGATAAAAATCGATTCAAAGATCCTACCTATAATTATATATATATTGCAAGCTGCAAAAGAATATAACTTTCGGCAAAGTTTCTTTTCTTGTTGTTAGTTAAAGATACCAATTACGGTGGGTTAATTTGACTTAAAGATTAAATTTACTTTAAAACAGTTTAAAACCAATATCGTAAACACTGTTCTAAGCTGACACAGTTATATACCATTATAAATAGAACATATTAATAATTAAATAAACAAAAGAAATATATTTTAAAACTCCTTCAATTTGAGTTTCCTTATGAGTGCGAAATACAAACTAATCGTAAACTGAAGACCTACCACATGTGTGCAAACAAGGGCAAAGGGCAAAGGGCATTGTGTGTGTTTTGTGTGTATTTGCGGGTCAGCTGGGATCATCATCGTGGCGAAAAGCCCTCTCTCCTACACCAGGCAGTTAATCGTCCTCAATTGCCTCAAAAGAGCCAACTTACGCACGCTTTTCACGCACAAAAGACGCCGAAAGCGTTCCCCTCATTGGCAAGCCCACAACAATATTTGTCTTTGACCCTATTATTTACTAAATTACCTTTTCCTTTTTCGCCGAAACAGAAGGAGAGAGAGATTATGAACTCGAAGACGGCCCATTCTACTCCCCATACATACATATGTATGTTGGCTGGAGGGGATGATGATGATGATGGCAGGAGGAAGGATACTGAATGCTGGTGTCGGAGGAATTGGGGGGGCCTCCTCTAAGCACTATATACAGCCTCTCTCTCTCTGCAGGTGAATTTATTTCTTTTGCTCGGGTTAATCCACTACGAAAACAAGCCAGCCAACTTCCTAGCCGACTTCCTTCTTCATGATGGCAGGGAAAAGGGAAAAGCCAAAGGAAAAAGCAATGGGGAAAATTTCGGGCAACAAGATGTGAGAGAGCCCGAGGAGTTAAACGTGTGTGTACAAAGTGATTATAATTTCTTTAAGTGATTTCAACATTACCTTAAGGTATTTCGGCTTAATTGAAAACAGTTCGTTAAATGGCTGTGGCGGCCGTGTTTGTGGTTGAATGCCCCCGAAAAACTTTTGATCCAATCCTCGCAGTGATTAACCCCAGCGAGCATCACAGTGTGCACGTATTCATTCACAGAGTTCCGTTAGTAGTGTGACTGTGTGTTTTTTTTCTGTTTGTTTGTGTACAAGTACGTACGTGTCCTTCGACTGAGTTGTTGAGGGTTAAGGAGCCATGGCCTTTAACGCCTGAGTGACAAAGTACTAACCTCTGGCGTTTTTTGCTATTGTTGTGTCGGAGGACTTAAGGACATGAGACTGTCGGATGGCATTTTATCTGAATTGTAGGTAAACGTTTGTTTTTTTTTTTTCTAAGTAAAGAAACATTTACTTTCGCTTGGTTTGAGATAACCGAATTAATTCTGATTCAGTGTAGTTATTGATTTATTTGTTTTGAAATATAGAGTAAAGTTTATATAGCTTCTATTACTGCTTTACTTGTGAGTAGAGTTTAAAAGGATCTTTTACAAATAGATTAAGCAGAGTTTTTTGTTTCCATTTTAACCAATTATTTAGAATTGGATTACTTTTAATTCAAATATATCTTTAAGATTCGCTTCTTGTAATTCTTGTAATTATATTAGCTTCCTTAGTCAACTTTAGAACGTTGTCTTTAGGGATTAAACTTAGATTGTCCTCTTTATGTCAGGGTGTGACTAGTCGCAATTAGTGTGCAAAAAGTGTGGCAAGCCTTTAGAGTTTTTTAGGATACACAAATAAGCAAGTAACTCTTTGGAAATTAAAGTATTGCCTTTCATTGTAAGCAAAACTATCGATTTCTTGGGTTTCCGCTTGTTTGTAAATACAGTAAACACAGAAATTTTAAATCAATTAAGACTTAACCCAAGATAAGGTAGTAAACTATAGAAACGCCTAAATTGAATGTAGTGCTTGAATAATCGATAGTGTACTTCTTTTTTGATATTTTTGGGCATAATTTTAATTAATTTTAATGTTTAAAGAATCTCTCTGAAGGGTATTTAAACGTCAGCTTATCCAGACTATCCCTTCTCGTTTTTAATTAGTCAGCTATGCCTATTTCCTTTGTTTCTGTTTTTTTTTTTTTTTTACAGTCTTGTGGCGAATTTTTGCGTGTATGTTGGGTCCTTCGATTTGGATATTACCTTTCGGCTTATGTACATCATCGTTACGAGTGCTTGGCCATAAACGAAAGGACATGCCGTCGAAGTGACCCTAGGCGACCTGAGCACTTTCAGCACAGCCATAATTCCTTGACAATGGCTTGCATTATTCACATAAAACTTTATTGCCATAGACTGAGTAAAAAGCAGAGCTAAACACCCCTTTTTCCACCATGAAAGTCCTGTCCCGTAAAGGTCCTGTACCGTCCTGTCCTGTCCCGTTTGGGTTCCATTTAGTCCCGTGCTCAGTCCCGGCATTTGCATTTTAAACATTAATAGGTGCATAATTTAAAAAAGCTAGAACAAATGAGGCCACTGAGGGCTAACAACGGGTTAATTAATAATTTCCAGCCTTAAAAACATAACGTCTAACCTATCTGGAGAATCCATTCGACAAATGGCAACTCTTTAAAAGGGGTTACCGTCTTGAGGGTGCCCTTTTTCCAGAGTTTACTCAACTCTTTCTTTTTTTGTTTTTTGTTTTTTGTTTATATTTTAATTATTATGTCCAATAAGGCGCGGCAAGGATAGAGACACATCCCAAGGCATCCCTAAATCCGGCGGGCAAACTTTCGAGTCTGTGCCTCAGCATCCTTGGCTCGGTCTTGGCCTCCAGTTTAAAGTCTGGTCTCGTCCTGTTCAGGTCCTGTTCTGGCTTTGGTTTCGGTTCTACTTCCTGGCTCCTGGTTATGGCTCTATGGTGGACAAGTGTACTCGTTTTGCTGTCAGGAGATTGTCGTTTTTAATCTCCAACGCGGTCGGTGGTGGGGTGGCCACCTTTTGGGTGAGGGTAGTTCGACTTCAACGGTGTTTGTGTCTGGTCTGGTATGGTCTGGTTTGGTCTGGGGTGCCAAAATGATTGCGAAATTGAATTTTCAATTTTATTTTTCGAATAAAAAATTCAAAAGCAACAGCAGAAGCAGCAGCAGCAACAGAAGCAACTTGGTTTGCCGGTAGCTAAAGCTAAACCAAAAGTGCTCTCGCTCGTTCGTATCCAAAAAATATTTATTGCATATAAACTTTTATTACAATTTGTGTTTATTTGTTCAACCTCTTTTCAATTAGAAGCCCGGGAGGAATCAAGTCGAAAGTGGAATGGAGTGGAGAGAGCATCGTAAAACAAATCAAATGTTATAGAGGGGAAATATGGTAAAAGTTCCAAGTGACTTTTTGACTTTTGAACCCAAAGGCATATGGCTTTGTTCGGGGGAGGGGTTCAAAATAAATGCAATATCTTTGGCTTAACTAAGGGGCGGGTATTTCTCAAGCAAAATATTGTCAACAAATAAATGATTTTTGGGCAAAATAATTTGGGGTTTTGTTACCTTTTTAAAAAGTGCTTAAAAGAATGCTATAGAATGTTAACTTATAAAATCAACAACACAAATTTACACTGAATAAGATTTTTAAAGCATTATTATTAGATTTTTAAATACATTTTAAATCAATTGAAATAGTATGCAAAAGTACCTAGTAAAATTCTTTATTCTATTTCCCAATTTATTCGACTTCAATTACCACTCCCAACCATCCCTTTGTTTCCCTTTTTAAAGCCACTTGTTAATCAAATCTTGTTTAGCACATTAAATGGAAATTTAATCTAAAGCAAATTGAACCCATAATAGGTCAGGGGGAGAGTAGAGTAGCCAGTCTCAGCAGACATGAGTTGTCGAAAATGATGGAAAGTTAACGAATTTAAATCACCAGTGGCCAGCTCTGACCGGTTTAATTAAAGAGAGTGACTTGTGCTACTTGTTCGTCCCAGCATTCATCCAAACATTGGGGTTTTCGACAAATCATCATTTGCGGGAGCAGGGATCCATATTGCATATATATATATATAAATATATATATATGTATGTATACAAAAATGCCACACCACAAACTCCCAATGCACAGATTGTTTGCCAACACTTAGCCAGTGGATTTTCTGTCCTTATGGAACAGGAGCAGCCAAATGACAGAGTGTCGCCCCCCCAAAAAAAAAACACACGATGATATGCCGGATATGGATATATGGCGATATGGCGGTGCAAAACAGGCACGGCTGGATCTGGAGCGAATCACGCAACCCAATGGCCATGTCGATAATTGAAAAGTCTGTCGCCGATGGCCAGGACAGTCATCAATCTTTGAGGTGTGTCCCCGCTCCTGTTTTTCACATCCACAAATGTACATATTCCAACCTCCTACTCCGCTTCCGCTCCTGTTGCGTGCCGAATCCCTGAATGGGACCAGCACGGGATGTGGTGCCTGGTGCTACTCCCACGTTCCCATAAAGCCACCTCCAGGCACTCCCACCCACCCCCTTTAAGTAGTTATCATCTAAGCCATAAATGTCTGAAATTGTCTTGTTTAAGTTTGCTACATCTGTTTCTTTAATATTTTTGATTAGTCTACAAAATTATTATACGAATTAATAACACAAGGCGAGACATTCTTTAAAAATAGAGTAGTTTTTGATCAGAGAATACAAAAACCTTTTTTGTTTAAGTCCTTGATAGCTGATAGATAATAACCATCGTATCTTGTCGTAAATGCTTAACGGATCTCTAATTTCCTGCACTTTATCCTAAAGATAAACTCTAACAGAGTGCTGTTAAGCACATAATTGTGCTGTAAAGCGTAAGCAAGAGTCACAGGGAGTTAAGGAGTGTAAAAAAGATCATGTTATGTTAACGGAATGTTAAGTTAATGCCCAGCTAATGTTCCGTTAGTATTATGTTAATTTGAAGTCACTGTTAAGTTAATTTTATGTTACAGTTAGGTTAATGTTAAATTAATGTTCAACTACTGTTAATTTAATTTTCTGTTAAGATACTTTTTAGTTCATGTTTGCTGTCATATAGACACCATAGACAATTAACTTTTCTTAAAAGGACATTCATCTGTCCGGGAAATTAAAAAAGTGAAAATTAAAATAAGAAAACTATTGTTTCATTTATTTAACTCAAATTTTGTAAAATTTTAGTGGCAATCCTTACAGTCCCTCTCCTTGTTGTATTTTATTTCTATTACTTTGTATATTTTCCGACTTGATACATATATGAGAATATGATCCATTTAAGCTGACTGATGTACGGGTTTAACGTAGAGATATCCCCTTAACACATTTTTGGAAACAAAACAAAATACAAAATAAAATAAAAAACACACCAAAAAAAAGGATATATATAAATATATATGTAAGCATACACAAAATCAGAAGCTGTCTAAAACAATCAAACGTACTTGGTTACTTCCGCTTAATTAATTTTAAACCCTAAATTCAGCTGTGCCAACAGACTTTTCCGCAGCCCCTGCTCTTGGTCCTGGTGCTGCTGCTGGTCCTGGTCCTGTTTCTGGTCCTGTTCCTGGTGCCGGCTCCTGTTCCTGAATGCCCCTGGGCCATGTACACATATTCGCATTTCCGTAGGTGTGGTATATGCCCCATCCTGGGGTCTCTTTTGCCGGAAAATGCTCATATGGGAGCTGAGGGAAATCCCCCCATTGCCAACTTCACTCATTCTCATTATGCGCAAATTAAAATCCAAAGTCAAAGCGGTCGCCAATCAAGCGACAAGCGACTGCTGCCCCACTCTACCAGGACTCCAGGACTCTCCGTGGAGAGACCCCTCGTCCTGCTGGTCGACTGACTGGACTGCGTGCACGGACATTCCTTTATGCAAATTAATTTCAATTGATTGCCTCCGAAACACTTCTTATTTTGACATTCCGCTGGCGCAAACACATTATCCTTAGATAAACAAAACATTCACTTTGATGTCGCTCATGTGGACACTGCATGGCATAATATTTTTGTATGTTTTTATTTCTTTCCGAAAAATGGGTTGCTCTTGGCCCTTCTCAAAAAAGAAAAACAAAAATTAAATTTATGCCAAATATGAGTAAGCATTACGTGCCGAGACCACCAATTACTGACCCGAAATTGCGACACAACCTTTTCAGTGGCAGGACTTTCACAGTCTTTAACACTAAAAGTTAAAGATTTCTAAATCTTTCCATTAATTTGAATTACAAACACTGACTTAATGGATTAGTCCAAGATATGAAGGCAATAGGGATCATCAAGCATAATTAAATAAATAAATTTGTATCCCGAAAAAGTAAACATAAAAATGGTATCATAAGTTATAAAAATGTGAATAAAGCCTAATTTCCCAAACTAAAATCATTAAAAAGCACCACCTATGCATCGGAAATGTATAAATGTAATTTCTCAATAACAAAAGGCAGATGGCGCTGATTATGATCAGCATTGCCCTTGCCACTCTGTCGATCCATGCGGCAGAAAGTGGAAGCAACATAATCTGACTGGAATCATATATATATATATATATATATATCCAATTGGAATTACTTTTCCACTAAGTAAAACCATTAAGTAAGATTTAATAAATGATTATTATCATTGAAAAACATGTTTTTATTGCGTTTTTTTTTAAATGTATTATATGTTTTATTTATATTTGTATTACATTTTTAATACAAAATTATAACAAATATGTATATTTCAATTCCAGTTTATAAATTTATTTACTCACTAAGTCTGCACTACAAAAATGTTGCTTGTTTTAACGCTTTGATTTTTCTATTTTCATATTTTGTTAGTCTTATTGCAGGGTATTATCATTTTAGTCAAAAGCTTAAAACACTGTGAACGAGTCATTTCCGACCCTAAAAATCATATATATTCTTGATCAGCATCAACAGCCGAATCTTTCTAGCTATCTAGGGCAGAATAAAAAATTTTTTAATTTTTTTAACATTTTTTTAAGGGGTTACATCGGGAAAACTTTTTTTAAATCTTAAATTTTATAAGCAGATTTATTAACCCAATAAAAACAAACATAGGAAAGCTCTCCGAATTAAAATTAATGTTTTTTTGGCTGAGTTATGAGTTTTTTAAACTTTGATTTATCGAAAAAACTGCCATCGTAAAAATGTCTTGAAAAGGAACTATAATTATCCATACTTTAATTTTAAATTTATTTCCAAGTACATTATAAAAATACGATAATTATGAGCATTTTAGTTGTCGGTTCGCAAAGACCATGAATTCCATATCCTTCAAATCCTTACAGATCTTTAAATACGTTTTCTAAATCACCTTAATGTCGAATCATTTTAAATAAAATAACGAGAAATCAAATTTATGTAAAATATATACATATACATATAAATATGTATAGATGGGGTTGACCTTTTAATAAAGGCATTATTAGAGTTTGCAGCATCCCAAAGAGATGGAGTTTTAACCCCTTTCTCATACAATTATATACATACATACATTCAAAAATAATTTCGATTTTGAACTGAACCCCTTTTGCTAAGTCGAAACGCAATTGGACCAAAAGGGGGAGTGGCCAGTCGGTCGATCCCTTCCAGTCAACGAAAAATTTCATTAACGAAATCAGTGACGACGCACTCGTACTCGTACTCATATCGTCCTCGCACTCAAATTGTGATTCACAATTCAAATTCGAGTCCACAACCACCGGCACAATGCAGGCACAATGCATACAATGATTTTGAAGAGCCATTTACATCACAATAATAATTCCATTGGGGGTGTGTGTGTGAGTGAGTGTGTTGTTTCAGCCTCCTTCCAATTATCATTGAAATCAGTACATAAATGTAGAGTTCAGATTACCTATATATATATATATATATATGTAAATGCTATATGCATGTAAGATGGACAATCTATATATTCTCATTCAGATGATGTGCAGCAGCAGCAGCAGCAGCAGCTTAATAACCCAAATTCGAAATTATAGGATTAGTGCCTGAAGGAAGCAGGGAACATGAAGTGATATGAGTATATTTTATTCATTCAAGAAATTGTAATTAAATTTAAAATAAAATAGAGTTTGCATATATTTTATAACACATTTAGTTTTAAATTAAAATGTACCCTCTTTAAGAAATGCTCAAACACATTTTAAATTGAAATCAAAGTCTAGATAAATTACATCTAGATCTCTTAGGCTGTTGCAGAAATATACAATAAAATATACATATATATTCTAACTAAAAAATATAGAAAAGTTCTATGTTCGACAAATGTTCTTGCTCTAAATATGATAATGAATCAATTGTTTATAGGCAAAGTATATAAAGTCTTAACATTTATGGTCTAGACATGGCTAGATCGACTCGGCTATTAATGCTATAGCAAAATTATAATAATATATAAATATGACACGAATGTTTATACTATACTTAATAATATTTTACACTATGAACCATATTCTAAACTAAAATCAAAGTCTACGCAATCTTAAAATACCAATCTAATGTCTAAATCTACATAACATACATATATGATATGGCTGTTAAAGAAAAAAATAATAATAATAAAAGAAAAAAAAAAAACAAGAAAAGAAACTAAAAATCGTTGCTTATATGTATATCCTTACACTTTGCAATTTAATTATAGGATCGTATCGGAAATCAATCATAGGTAGGTATATATTAATCATAACTAGTTATAATATATATAGTTAAAATATTCGCATTCTCTGAATCGATATATATAGAAATTTGTATAAGAACATTTTTCATTAAATCAAAGTGTAAAAAACTCATAACTCAGCAAAAAAGGCATTAATTTTAATTCGGAAATCAGTTTTATGTAAGCTTTGATTAGATTAATAAATCTGCATACCTCATTTAAAATGTAAAATTTTGATGAATTTTTGAAAATTTTAACGATGTAACCACATATAAAATTTTGAAAAAAATTGAAAAATGCCCTAGGTGGCCAGATCGATTCAGCTGTTGATGCTGATCAAGAATATATATATGTATATACATATATACCGTAATAGGCTTCTGACTAAAATTTAAATACACTTTTAAGGGTATAAGAAAATGCTAAAATATACAAATATATTTCCTGGAAACACCACATAAACCTTTTCTTGCTTAAGTCTACTATGTCATTTATAATATTTACTTATATGATCTTTTAAGGGCTAATTTGACTCGCCTGTTGAAGATAATATCATATCTAATGCAGAAATATTAAATCTTTAACCATGATTTAGAAAGTTAGATCAAGTATAGCTTGGTCACGTCCCCTGGGGATCGAGGTAGCAACATCTTTGGATCATACTATATATCTTTTTGTTTCATAATTACACTCGTGTTGCGACACTTCCCACTTTTTTCTCTTTTTCTCCAACATTCGATCGGCATCGAGAAGGGTTTTTTGATCGAAAGTGCTGGCTCACTTTTGGGTAGATTTTACTTGGCGTTAGGGAACCCAAAGAAATGTATTTCATTATATTGATTGACGATGTATAATTTGGAAATGGAATTATGATTTATACGGTCTCCGTTTCGGTTTCGGTCTCTGTTTTTCTTTGGGATGCATGCATATATGTAGGGCGCGTTACGGTGATGTTGCAATGAGGGAATTTTGGACAGATTGGATGGATGGATGGATGGATATATTGACTGCCATTGATTAATCATTCCATCCTTGGCGCCGAAACTTGAAGAAAAAGTGCAACTAGACACGCGTACTTGGAAATATAATGCATAGAAGGTCGTGGCACAAAGTGATGCCGCCCCAAAGGTAAGGCAGGATGGGAATAAATATAATTAACTGCTTATCGACGGGGTGCGAACACTCTTTACGATTTATCTTGGACCGAAAAACAAAATCAAAATCATGCCAGATCATGGATCATCAGGGGACTTGAACTGGCTTTCTGGTTTCTTCAATTTTTTTTTTCGGGAACTTGGAAAAGGCATAACAGGTATAGGATTGATCTGGTGATTGATGATTGCCATATGCTCGGGGGGCCACAGAAAAAAAAAAGGACACTCGGTGTCATCGAGGTGTCTCCCACTGTCTGTGCAAAAAAAAAGCGGAGGTAAAGGTCGAAAAGAAAGGTAAAACGTTTACAGTTGTCCAGATAAAATCGGTAATTGGCTTAAGGGTCACCCTGCGGCAGCAACAGGAGCAAGAGCAGCAGCTAGGATCTTAGATCTTTCTCTCTCTTGACAAGCATCGATCAAGCGTCTCCCATCCAAGCTGAGTAATTACACACACTTGCAGTGAATAGGATAATTAGTTGTGTTTGCCCCTTTGTGTCCTTTATGTCCTGCCGCTAGCTGCCGCTACCGTGTACTCTCCTCCTCATCCAGCATCTCTCATCCTTGGCCACTTGGCTGCTGGAACTCGGAAAGTATTTAACGCTTTGCCGCATTGTTTTGCCTGCTGCGCCGCTTGCCGTTCGCAGGCTATTGTCTTTGGCTTTGCCTTTGGTCCTTGCTAAGGATAACCATAGGATTGGCAACAACATCAACCTGTTTTTCCTTCCTCTGTGTGGCACCCCCTGCCAGGCGCATTGTTTCGGTGCGCTAAGGCCAAGCGCATGGCGCTAGACTTGTCCCAAGGATTTCAGCTCAATGCAGGATCAGTGCGGATCCTGGCATTGTATGCCTTTGTTCAAGCCGCTTGACCTATTATTCTAATTATTCATTCGCAACACTGTGCCTTTGTCCCTATTTCGTTGTTTCGTGTTCGACATTCGGTTTCGGTTTCGGTTTCTGTTACTACTTCCTTACAGGAGATCTCCTCTGTGCTTTGCCTGCTCATCTATATATATATTCTTTTTAAAAGTTGCCTTCGGCTCAACTTCACCAGGTTAATCTCCGGCCGAGTAAGGATTCTCAGACTCGGGATCCTATTTGGCTTTGTTCGTAGACCGGACTTATGGAAATTATAATTGTCTTAATTCAAAGACAAACACTGGGAACAAACAGACTCACAGAAGCCATCATATACAGGATTTTACAGTGTATCTGGGATCTTTTAATTAATATGGCATTGGGTTTAGGATATAATATTGTTTTTCATTATATTATTATTATGTCTTATGATTTATATAACGTATAGTATACATATTGTATCTGAGAACTATTCTACAGATCATTGGTGGAAAGAATATGAAATAGATATGCGATTAAGGTAACTAATTTTTCTATGATATATTTGCTAAGATAAAACTATAGCAACTCTTCTTCTTAAATATTTAAGAGAATCGGTGTATGTATTATATTTATTATATTAACGAATTCATGCTTTGTTATATATTTTATATACTTAACTTTAATAAATTTCCCCTGTAAAATACTCCCTTTTAAAATACTCTTAAATCTAGCTCTCCCCTAAAACCCCTTTTAAATTACAACTCAAAAGCAATGTCAACTCAATTATCTCTTCAATAACTAAATAAAGTCAAAGATTACAAACTTCCATGCTGGCCAAGGGCTTTGAATTGGTAAGCAAACACAAGCCAGGACATTGAATCCTTTGGGAGGCAAAGCATTTACATACACATCCCGTGTGCCCCCAAAGTTATGGATGTATACGTATCCGTATGTATCTAACCAAACCGGTAATAATAATAATAATAATAGTAATAATAATGACTGCCCTGATTCGGTTATGTGCTTATGGTGGCGTTTGGTAAATGATGACGCAGCCCAATGGCGTTATAATTAAGGTTCACATCAATGGTTAGCGGCAGGCGGGAGATGAGTTTGTTGGAGTTACAAGAGTTTTGGTAGTGAGGGCAGACATTAGGTTAAAAAAAGGCATATTGCCAGGGTAACCAGAAAAAAAAACCTTCATTCCGCCGCCGTTCTCTTCACCAATTAATCACGATTCCAACAGTCGGGGAAAACTAGAGAGAAAAGTGAAGTAAACTAAAGAAATCTGAAGAAAACTGAAGAACTTTTCAAGAGATCACAGCAAACAGAGAGTGATCATCTATAGATACACTTATATTTTGATTAGTTCTAGGTCTTGTCTATACTGCTAATATTTATGTAAAGTATCTTGATATTATATTTTAATACAATCTAGTCTCTATATATTCATATACATATTTTTCATCTAATATTGAGTAACCTAAATCCTGTATAGAGCAACCCATAGTCGGTTTTTCAATCTTCTCACTTCCGAAATTGCAACTGAACTGAAGTGCCGCCAGTGTCATTATCCCGGAGACCGGATCGGGCTCCATCAAATATAGAAGAGTTCCAAATGACACAAAAGCCCATAAAAAATCAGAGAGGGGAAAAACTAGAGAAAACCTCAGACCTGGAGACTCGTGTCATCATTCTGTAATTGGTTTAGAGCACGTAGAAGACGAAGCCACTAATTGCTGGTTACGCCAAACTCAGACGGGATGTTCTATAAGTTGGTTTGTGGAGATCTTTGGAATGTTAGGGCCCACTCTTAAATAACATTAAAATAGGGTTCTCCACAAAAAAAAAACCGTCGCCCAGTTGATGATCTGCAATTACCAGAGATCCAAGATTTTGTCATTTGCCCCACTTGTGGTGACATATAAAATTATTATTTATTATGCTCACAGAAAGCCATTAAATAAGAACAAGTTGTTCTTCATCTGAAATAATAAATAAATAAAATACAAGTTCCCCAACTACATATTTCTACCCTATCTAGAAAGAAGTTCAGCTCCCTATTTCTTCCCTACAAAAACCCTTTCATCTGCCTGAACTTAAAAAAAAAAGGTCTTCCATCTTGTGATGCCTCCTCCTCCTGTTAGACAGTATGTCATGAAAAGAGCCGACAAAATTGCAACCAAAGGTAAACAAAAGTATGCAAATATTTGCAAACACTGCAAATCATACACATAATTGGAATTCATGTGCATTTGCAGGACCTCCAACTCGAACTCCATCTCTATATACCCATCTCCCATCTCCCAAAAGCATATCCTGATATGGAAGGATATGCCCAGCCATTGTGTGACGTGCAGTATTGAGCTTTTTAAAAAACAATGGCACTGGCACACGGTCCATGGTCCACGGTCCAGGACAACGTTCGTCCCTGCCATTCATGGCGACCGTCCAAACATTTTCATATATGAGTATTTAATTAATCCGCAGTTGACTCAGGGGTGCTACCCTCTCCCCCAAAAAAAAAAGGACTTTGGCAGGATGCGGCTGAATCGTTGGACTGCTGCGATTTGAAAGTATCCTTGGTGAATGCAAAAATAAAAACGAGCAATCCAACAAAAGCTAAGAGCAGAGGTTGTATTTTAAATACTCTATAAAATGGTATATAAAATCTTAAGAATATTTGAATATATGCTTATAATAATGATTTATAGAATTGCTAATAAAATATTATAAATATATATATATTTAAGAATATACTCTTTGTAATAGTTGATAAAAAAAAAGAATTTTTAGATATCTGTTTACAACAGCTGTATAAATTGTCCACTAATATATCTATAATATTTATTCATATATTTATCTTAAGTAATTAAATATATGCTTGAAATAAGATTCTACATAATGGTTAATAAAATGTGTAGAAAATGTATATATATTTATAGATCTTACACAGAAGAAAAATACAAGAAATCTTATAAAAACATTTCTAATTATTAACAATTCTTTTCATATTAATAATTGTCAAACATAATGAACTAAATTTTCGTGTTAATACTTCACTTCAACTACAAGGACTAAGAACAACATGTTAATCTCTTTAGGTCCTTTTGAATGGCTGCCAATTGTAAAGTATGCCAATTTTCAGCAGGGTATAAATTTGAAAATGTATGTACAAATGCAGGCACTTCTCCTGTATATTCTATACATACGTATATACACCACACACATATATATACATCATATATATATATTTGTATTGAATCAACAAAACACAGGGGCGGGCACCGAGCGAGACAGCTGAACAGGACAAGGAAATACATCCTTCATGGGAGACATTTTGTTTGCAGAGACAGAGGGAAACACGGAAAATCTACAGCAAGCCCAAGGGTGGAGTGAAGAGTGAAGGGTGAAAAAGTTTTATAATCCTTGATGATCCTCAAACGGTCGTCTTATCGTATCGTATTATCCTGCCGCGCTGTCACTGCCATTGCCATAGGAATCGTCCATTTGCAAAGTAAAGTAAAGTGAAATGAACCCCGCTTAAATCAACATTAGCTTATTGGGTTAAAAAAAATAATAATAATAATAAGTGCGGAGCAGGGTGATTTGTTCTTCCTTCCTTTATTCAAGCACACCGATCACATCACAATTGCGCCCATCGTCGTCACAAAAAAGAGTCCTTATGTGCAAAGGTACTTATGTGAAACATTTGCCCAAGCGATTCCCATCCCGGCCAGCGATCCCATCATCTGTGAGGGGGAGAAATCGAATGGATGTGCCCATATACACACCGTCATCTGTCTTGAGCAGCTCAAAAATGGCCGGGAAGTAGCTCCTCCATCCTCCGTCATCCATTCTCCATTCTCGCGTCGCCTCTTCAGCATCGCAATTAAAAGTGTGCTTCACCATTGAGTCCTTTATGTACCGAATGCTCCTTGCGGCAATGAATGGACCTGGACATGGCCTGAATGGATCCATGGTGTGTCCTCTCTTCAGATCAGCTTTAACTTCTCATACGACACGGTATATACGAGTTACTTTCAAGCTGCCGCCACAAAGTTTGTTAGGTTGTGATATGTGTCTGACTTTGATTTGGTTTCTTATCTCACAAATAAAGTCCTAGATAGCTAACTAAACGTTATATGTATCCTTAATTTCTATGAATTAAATCATAAAACTTCTTTAATAATTCTTCCAATAACCAATAGTTATAGTTAAATAAACAACTATATCCTTTCCCCTTGATAGAGATCATTTAAAAGGTTAAAGCCCCCCACATTAAAGGGTAATAACTTTCACCTCTTAGCTGAGAACTGTGTGTGGATTTTAATCGAAAAGTCGTTGCCATTAGCCTTGACCAAGGACTCTGGCGATGAGGGGAGCATATGTATGTGCGGCAGGACACGCTCCCCCATTTTTTTGTTTTGTATTTTTTTTCCTGCCCCCGAATCGGGGGGAAACAACACAATTTAGTACCGCTTATAATGGATGTTCTCGTGTCAAAAGCCCATTTTTTTTGTGGACTGTTAACAGCTCCGGGATCCGCAAAGAACAATCCACAGATGACCGTTCAAATTTATATATACGAGCTTGATACATGCGTATTTATTTGCGTGGAATTAAGGAGGGCATCCTAACCAGGTGGGAAATGTTATCTTTATTTTCAGAGGGAGGAGGTACAAAGGTCTATAATATCAGATTTCTGGCAAGGTTTATGTCCTTGTCACAGCTCAATTAAGGTGAGCTATTAATAGGGAAACTCCAGTAAATACTTTCTTTATTTTTATGCTATATATAAACCTCTGTTTCTACCTTTTATTTACTTGAAAATACCTGGTAATTATTCCCTTTTGTTTTGTAATTTCCAATACAGTTCGAAACTCTCTCTTTTTCCCTCAAAATCCTAACCAACTGGGGATGTCCTGCTCAAAACAAGGGTTCTGTTCCAGGTGGAGCCCACCTTTCTGTTGCATTCAAATCTGTGGACTAGGATGAGTCTTCATCTCCCTCCTCCTCCTCCAGCTGGGATTCCCAGAGTCATTTAGCCAGTCAACTGTTCTGCGGTATTATTACTCGGCGTTACTTTTGTTGCTAGCAGATTGCGATGCGATTGTTTTCCCAAAAAACGAATAAAGATGGTGTTGGGTGATAGCCGGAGTTGCCGCCTGGTGGCGACAGTGACGAGGCTTTTCCCCCTCTCTCTGGATCCCAAAGCTCTCTGTGTCCCCACAACAAAAGCCGTAAAAATTGCGGATTACAATCGCGGATTTCCATCGCACAATTGTTTATTATTGCTGCCCCATTTTCCTCCATCTCTCCCATTGTCATGCCCTTTTTTATTTTTCCCGCTTGCCTTTTGATATCCCGTACCCCTCCCCCCTCTGACCCTTGGACTCTCCCAGGAGCTCTGGTCTCCCCTTCCCCCCTTTGGCAATACGCCTCCCCCCGTTGTTCACCCGCAATGACAGCCGCAGCGACAAAGACAAGGACAACCATGTCGGCGGCTCATTTTCCACTGGTGTTTCCACGCGTTAATATTTCGAGTTTAAGGGGTATGATAGGTTGAGGAAATAAGCAAGGGAAAATTAAAATTTTAATATATATATAATAATATATATATTCAGATGCATTTATATATGCAAGGATATGCATATTTTAAATACAAATATTTAGAGAGTTAATCTTAAGTTGAGAACCTTCTTTTGAGAAGCTTTTAATATATATTTTTGTATGCAAACTTTATGATTTGAAATATATTGCATATGTTACATAAAACAGCTACTGGTTATATAGAAAATAATTGTCTATATAATATAGATTTAATCGAAATTATAGGACTAATACCAATTATTAATTACCAAATATGAATATTCATATATCACATGGATTTTACTCAGCTTAAAACTTTTCTACCAATTATTTAAGATATCAAAATAATATTTGAACTCATCTTCTTTGATTTAAGAAGTTACTCTAATTAACCTACCCCATTGCTAAAATTAAATTCTTATGTTTAAGGAATTAATTACTATATTAGCAATTAAAAAACATACAAATAAATATTACCTTATATCAAATTAAATAGCTATTAATATATATTCATATATCAGACTGATCTAACACTTATTTAAATATAGAAACAATTTCAAAACTCATATTCCTTGACTATAAATGTTACTTTTATGTAATTCCCGGGTATTTCATAGTCGGCATTCTACATTCTTACTATGCCTTGGTGTTTTCCTTATTTTTTTGTTGTTGTCGTTCTGGTTTCCTTTTCTTTTCTGGTGGCTTTTTATGCCTGTTCCACACGAGAAAACATTTGTATTTTGTGAGAGGCGGACGACGACCGAATTGGCCCCCAAAAACTCACCTCGGGGCTCCTTGGCAGGAATTCCGTTCGCTTTATTTGGCTTTTGTTTGTTTTTGCTTTTCCTCCCCGAGATTCTTAAATTTGCTAATTTGTGAACTTTTGTGTTCGCATTACAATTCGCTCTGGCTCTTCTCCTTGGCACTGGGAATTTGGAATTGGATCCGCGTGTCCTTTTTGGCGTCTGCTGCCTTTTTTTGTATATTCCTTGCTCCTGCGTCTTTTGAGTATATTAAGTGGCTCACTTTTTTGTGTTTGTTGGGGTGTCGACACCCCATCATTCCCACACCAGTCACAATTCAATTTAAGTCGATAACATCTTAATTTGTATTAATAAATACTCTTTGGATTGCATCAAGGTTCTAAGGTAGACGAGGGATTTGTACTCTGAGGAAGATCCTGGTATTGTTTATCATTTTTGGAGATAATTAAAGTTAAAAAAGGTTAAAGAAAACTAGCTTTTCATTAAAAAATAAATAACATTAGGTTGAATAATGATTATGAATCAATATTTTATTTAACTGACCATCCTGTTCGAAGGATAAAATACTCCAACACTCCAACTACTCCAATACTGCAATTACTCCAATTACTGCAATACTTCAAATTAAGGATATGGACAGTAAAATATAGCTGTTAGCTTGGAATCAGATATGCATAAGCTAAAACTACCGAATTTAGAGACAAGATTTTGATAAAGTATGGATTGGTATTGGATTAAGTTTATTTTGATGTATTAATACTTTTTATGGGCAATATAAATAAAGTGTGGAAGCTGGTGCTTTGCTTTAAATATTTATATAAAACTTAAGCATTAGCTTTATGAGCCGTAGCTTTTCCCTAAAAATATATATACTCCTATACAGTATATATATAATTTCCCCTCCTTATACTTTTTTATATACACTTAGAATTTTTCTGGCCAAATTGTTGTACCGGAATGATGGGACATCCACCGTGGATGATGAGCCCCAGTCTACGCTTTTTTTTTGGTCCAGGATCATGGCACACAGCAACGAGGCAAAGAAAAAGAAGTGTGCATTAATTAAAATGTGAAACCTAATAAATTTAAATTACAACTTTCAATAAAAACTTTTTAACGCCCGCCTTTCGGGGCCAGCCACACGCAGATGCTTCTATGATACTCCAGATCCTGGTTTTGGTCCTGGTCCTGGCGAGGGTGGAAGGAGTACCAGGAGTGGATGGAGATGGAGGGCACAACTTTCACGAGGCAAAATTATTTAATGAGCATGAAAATTGCGGGGCAGCGAAAAACATAACGACGTCAGCAACGCTTCCATTTCATAATTTTTCCTTTTCCCCGATGCTGTATATATATATTTATATTTTTTCCTTTCGACATTCAACCCCAAAAAAGGCTGAACGAGAACATAGCGCGACAAAAATACTCGTAGATAACCTCAGGTAAAAATTAATAAACATCCTTCCGTCCGGTTTCCCAAAAAGCAAAGAGGGGAAAGACAAAGTCTGCTCTATGGATCTGTGGTGGCGGGGGTTTAACCTCGGCAAAAAACAAAGAAAACCCCAGAACGGGGGCAGGTCGCGGGTCCCTCTTGTTTTTCTTGTAATCAAAAGCGTTTTCATTGTTTAACAATTAAATTGCTGGAAAAGGCATCATTAGCAGTCGTGGCAAAACTGGCAACTGACAGAGGAATTGCCGAGCAACAGGAGCAAAGCGATGGCGAAAGGAGCAATATCAGTAGCAGCAGCGACATATCCAGGGCATTCCGAATCCGCATCCGCATCCTGCCAAGAATCCGGAGGCCTCCTGCAGAACAAAGAAAACTACGACGAGCCAAGGAAAAGCTAAAGGAAATGCTAAAGCTAAAGCCTCCGCGGAGCAGCAGGCGCAAGTCAAGTAAATGAAAACACCGCTCGAATACCCCACGGTAATGGGTCGCAGTCGTCCCATTAATACAACAGTATGAAAATTATGCACTCGAAAAAATAAGGAGATATCTTAGCAAAATGTATTAAAGAGGGGGATATATACATTTATTTTTTTGAGGCTTTAACCATAGAACATTATATCTGAATAGGATAATGTCTAGTCCTTGTTTTCTTATAATTCTATGGACTTCAGAGCTTTGATTTTCTTCTTAATTATTTTCTTTTAATTTTAAAAAATTAACCTTAGGAAGAAAATGTTCTTAGCTCCATGGGAAAACTAGAGGTTTCACTATATTTTCCATTAATTTAAAGTCAGTTTAGAACAATTAAACAACAGAGATGTAAGCTAATGCTTTGCAGTTCAATCCTATTTATAAGAAAACATAATATATATTACTAAAACTTATGTTTAGAGATCTTTCTCGCTATAGTATATTTTCTATATATTGTTTACTATATTTTCTAATCAAAACAACTTCTTAAGTAATTTTACAAAAGAAAGTAAACTGGGACAGGCGCTTTTTAAGTAATTTCCTAAGACAAAATAACCAGTTCTAGTTACTTTCTAAGCTTGGTTCTAAATGAAAGTATTCTATTCCTTCTATTGTTATTTAAGCTTCCAGCAAATGTATTTCTTTATAAAATTATATAAATATATCTCAAATAATCCCTTTATTTTCTTGCAGTGTGCAGCCAAAGCAAAGTTCACTTTCAGTCAGACAGAAGCAAAAGTTGAAGCGCCAGACAGCAGAGGGCAGGGAGCATACAACCCAGAGAAGCCTGAATCTAGAGATGGAGCTAGAGATGGAGTCAACGTCTAAGCTGGAGATGGAGCTGAAGCTGGGAGAAAGGAGAAGGAGGCTTGGGTTGTCTCTACGCATTACGGTGAATCAATTTCCTGGGGGGATGTGGGGGGAGGGAAATTATGAGGAAGCTCCTGCTCCTGCTCTTGCCATTGTTACCGCTGCCGGCAATGACGACCTTCTCTAGGCTAAACTTTTGTGCAAACAGTTGTTTAAATATCCAGCAAACACGGAAGGGTTAAATTCATAATATGGCCAAATTAGATACAGGCGGTCCGGAACAGCCGTAGAATAACATAATAGAATGGCCTAACCCTTTTTTGTCGTCATCTCGGTCTCGGTCTCCAGTCTTCGTCTCGGTCTTCCTCCTCCATCCCAAATGATTGTCCCCCTTTTGCCCTTCTGCTAATGAATTCCCAAAAGGAAATTTCCCCGAGTTCGGTTACAAAATTGTTATAATTTTTCTTGTCGAATGAGCAAAAAGCTGAGTACTACAGAGGCGAATGCCTTCTGTTCGCTCATTTAAATTAGCCTTGTCCCCAAGCCAAGCCAAGTCCTTGGAAAATGTCGTGCCAGTAGCACGGAGAGACTGCAATTGTTAGATGATTTCCACTTCCGCCTTTTTGAAACACAATCTAATTTCATTATATTTCTTAGCCACCTCAGGCCGCGGGCCATTCAGTTATCGCGAAGCAGTAAAAGCTAATAAGCCCCTGCCACTAAGCAGGATGCTCGCAAGGATAACAGGATACACAGATAGATAGCAAACTGGGATAGTTCAGGTTTTTGGGGAATTTAAATAGCCTTGCTTTATGGTGTTTTGTTATTTAGAAATGAGAGAGAGAGAGAGTTTCGAGTTTATTTAGCAAAGTTATAGAGACGGGGAAGAGATAATGATATAAGAGAATGAACCAACCTGGGAAGCTTAACTAAATATATATAAAAATTATTAAACCTTCTATAATAATAATTAAATAACACTTGAGTCCAGAGGAACCCATACGATTTATAGGTTCGAAAATGACTTCTTTACTGATTTGCATGCTTTTGACTGCAATTACTATTCACTATTTAATGGAGGTAATTTTAAAATAAATCAAAGAGAAATAAATCCTATTAGTTAGCTAAGAGTACTCTTTATATCGGTGCCTGTGTTATACTATTTTCTGCGATGTCGAATGTCGGATCCTATGGCTCCTACTCGTTATCCTGCCAGAGAATAAATGAATGGATGCTGCCTGGGCAAGAGCTCTTCACTGGATTGCCTTTATACATTTTTGAGTAACCTCTGGCCTCTGGCCTGGTCCTCGTACTGTTATCCTCTTCATGGCCATTGCAGCCTACTGCTAGGATCTACACTAGGAGAATTTTCCAGGGAAAAACTAAGGAAAATTGTTTACTATTCAACTAGCAATTTGAACAATAAATTAATAAATTAATATGTAAATAAATGAACATGTAAATACTTAAAATAATATGTGAATAAATAAATGAATATGTAAATAAATAAATGAATATGTAAATAATATAAATTGAATACGTAATTAAATAGATAAATTGTAAATAAATTAATGTAAATGTAAATAAATTAATAAGCAAATAAATAAATAATGTTGGTAAAACATATAGCTATACAATTAATTATTAAACTTAAACTGCTCAACTGGACACCTTTTAAAAATATCTAAATTCGACTTTAATGTATGATTTAAATCTCTAATTCGTACAGTGTATCCTGCAGGAGCAGGTCCAGCCTGGTCCTCCTCCTCAACCTTCTCCTCCTACCACACAATGGTCAAAAGCCGGGAGCTGGAAACTGGAAGTGATTTGATGATGCATTCCATTTGTGTGCCACAACTTCAGCTGACTCCCTTGAATTCAAGCTTATCCTGTGGCCATCCACTGTCCTGTCCAGCCCAGAATCATCATCATCATCATCATCATCATCATTATCATCATCATCGTCATACATCCATCCATCTATCCATCCATCCCAGTTTGTTGTCCATTGTCTCACCCCCACTTCATCCGCATTCGCATGTCGCGTTGCATAATTAAAAACTGTAAACCACACAAATAATCCCAGATAGTAGCCCCCCACACAGAGGTAGCCACCCCGCCTTCCAGTCGGCTGCTGTTCATCTGCTTCCATTCCATGGAAAATGGAAGGAGTAACATGTTCCCGAATCACAGAGTTGTGTGTCACGTATACATAATACATTGGATGTGCCCGCGAGGGTGCAACCTCTAATGTCCTTTAATAGTTTTTAGCCGACCTACGAGCAATTATCAAAAAAACATACCCTTGCAATACACAGCTATATATATATTATATATATCTATATATACATAGAGCGTAAAATATATCTGTGCGGAAAACCTACCCCAAAAAATTCATAATTATTCCTTGATGTGTGGTCGTCGCTCAAGTATGGGGTGTGGCTTTCCCGGGGGTAATACTCGCTTCTCTCTATGAAAACGTTGTGAAATACACCCCGAAAGGATTCAGGATTCCGAATTTCAGGATTTCGTTTCCATCTGCACAGGGTTTTTTTTTTCGAGAGAATTTAAATTTCAATGAAACAAAACAAAAAAAATCCACGCTTCAAAATGAAAGTATATTCATTTCAAATGGTCATATTTTCGGGTTTTAATAAATTGATGATGGTTGGAAATTTAGAACGTTTGTATTTAAAAAAAGATGAATATAGAATATAAAATTAATGGGATATAAAGAAAGAAATAAATATTATGGTTGGTATATGTAGTTGAGTTTTGATTTATACCCTTACTGGGTATTATAATTTCAGTCAGAAGTCGGAACGGACCAGATCGGACGACTATACCATATAGATGCCATAGCGACGGTTGTTAAATGTAGAGGATCATATCTATCAACATTAAGTATCTATGATCAGTAAGTAACTATGATCAGCAAGTAACTCTGAACATTAAGTATCTATGAACAGTAAGTATCTATGAGCACTTAGTAACTTTGATCAGTAAATAATTATGATCAGTAATTAACTATGATCAGTAAGGATCTATGAGCAGTAAGAAACTCTGAACAGTAAGTATGAATGAAGATTGAGTATCTATGATCAATAAGTATCAATGACTATAACTATTACTGATCATAGTCAATAAATAAACAATGATCAGCAAGTATATATAACCAGTAAGTATCTATGAACAGTAATTAACTTTGAAAACTAATAAACAATGACTTGCAACTTTTCAACACAACACATATCTGATACGTGTCCGGCAGAAGACACTTCGTTCTGGGGATGATAGAACCTGTTGGGAATCATATGCACCTATGTGAGAGATTTTTTTTTTAACAAATTTAAGCTATTTGTATGAAACTATGGAGTTATTCTTCTATATCATTTTTCTGGTATACGAGTCGAAGCATGGCGAATCAGTGTAATATATATATACATATATATAGCTGACATAGGAACAATCGGATGATTTATAGAACTATGATCAGTAAGTAACTATGAGCAGTAAGTATCTATGACTATAACTATGATTAGTATGTTTCTATGACCAGTAAGTAACTCTGTGCAGTATGTATGATCAGTTACTCACTTTGAACACTAATAAACAATGACTTGCAACTTTTGTAACACAACACATTTCTGAGACGTGGCCGGCAGCAGTCACTTCGTTCCGGGGATGTTAGAACAGGTTGGGAATCATACGCACAGATGTGCGAGATTTGTTTTGGAGTAAATTGAGGAGCAAGCTAATTTGAATGAAACTCTGTAGTTATTCTTTTATACAATTTTAGTAGGATATAAGTCTGAGCCTGGCGAATCGGTAAACTATATATATATACATATATATAGCTGTCATAGAAACGATAGGAAAATTTTTAGAAAAAAAAAATTAAAACTTTTACATATTTTTATTAAATTTGATATATAGCCAATATATATGAATCTAGATTTTTGTGTAAAATGTTATGAAAATCGGGCTACTATGTTATATAGCTGTCATACAATCGATCGTTAAGACATCATAAAGAGGTAATAAAAATCAAACAAATATATAAATCAATCTAATTTATATTAGAATATGTATATTCCTCCCATCATATATCTTATATATTATTATATTTTATATGTACATATATTATATTATACCTTACATATATCTATCTTATATCTAAACTTTATACTAGATCAATTACTATTTTAAATGAGAAAACAAAAATCTATTTACAAGATGAAACCTAATACGTAATATTATATATATATATATATTCCTACCAGCAACTATGCATATGAATATATATCATACTATGAGCTAAGACCATAATTAAAAGATTTTTAAACTCCAAAATCTAATATTTCTAATCCAATTAACAATAATCAAAGGCCAAATGTCTGGTAATACCACCATAAAAGCGGACTCCTTCCATAAGAAATATCAATATCAAACCGGGGTCAGATCTCTGGATCGTCCAACCATATCTTGGTCATGTTATCCCAATGTGTGGGTGGCCAGTTTCGATTTCTAATCCCGTACCGGGTCTATTGTGCAAAAAAAGAAACGGAAATGCTATCGAACATCTATATTTTATCACCGGCTAATCTTCCATCGAACATCTGCAGAAATATAGTTTGTGTAATCATAATAATATAATATGCCAAAGCCGAGATCGTTCCGAAACCATCTTTCATGGACAAAAGGAAAGGCTCTCTAACTCTATAGATATTTTTATGTGTTGTGTGTACCCTAAGGATGTACCTTAAGGATCCTTCTTTGTTTGCATTTGTTGTATACAATATGTTCCTGTCTGTAATCACCGCGTAATTGCTAAGACGATTGTTCTGGTTCTGGTAATGTTGAATCATCTTCGACCGGCATCAGACATCTTGTTAGTTTTTCTTTTTCATTCATTTCATTTTGTTTTCATTTCCCAAGGAATTTATACATATTAGTTCAACCTTTCTAGCTTAAATTCAAGTTTTGTTGTCTTAATTAAAAGCTCTCCATGTCTCCTAACTAGTACTACCTGTCATCCTGTTCATTAAGAGCTCTTGGGTGCTCCATTTGGGTTTTATTGTCGAGCTTGCTAATCGACCTTCCCAGGATAGCCAGCGGCAAAACTGCCATTGAACTGCGCTCTGTCCTTGTCCCCTGCATCCTGTGTCCTGGTATATATATATATATATATATACTCATACCTGGTCTGGACTTGGATTTTTATGAGCGGCCATTATGAAATTTTTGCGACGACATGTTGGTAGCGAGACGAAAACGAGACGAAAAAGGAAACCCTTTCGGCAAAGCAGCCGAGTTTTTATCACCCGGTTAGCAAAGTTCTCATGAAGGCATTGTAACCCATTCACTTAATTATTGGGCACATAATGTGCCATATTCATGGCAACCAACCTCGGCGGCGGCGGCAGCAGCTAAAGGGTGTATTTCACAATGGAAACTACTAAAAACCGATCCCATTCCCAATGCCCGTTGCCTGCCTGTGTCCTTTATGGCATCACCATGTTATCCCTGTCTACCTGGGATACGCGATTATGCAATATTTCGACGATTGACGACGAGACCGAGTGTCTCATGTCCACGAAACCAGCGCAGAATTCACGCATTCATTGAGGAATTTGTGTCGGTGAATGGTAATTGCACCACCTTATTATTACCTCACCCATTTAGTCGGAATTCTGAATTCCATATACTTTATTATCCATTCTGCATTCGGCATTCTGCATTCTATATTTAATATTCTATATTGTAAAATTCTGCATTCTGAGCGTTGACCCAGCAACGGCTAATGCAGAAATTATGGGAGATACACGGCAAAAAAAGAATTGTTATTACCTAAATATGTTAAATAAGTTAATATGTTAATAAATAAATTGGTTAATTTAATAGTATAATATTTAAATAAATGTATAAGTAAATAAAAAGATTTTATAATATTTTAAATAAAGTAACAATTATATCAATACATTTTTTTTTTTTTTTTTCTTGGACGTTGATGCACTAAGTTCAGTACATTCAAGTGGCCCGTATGACACCAGGCACGTGCCTGTTAGGGTTAGGTGTTAGTAGGCGCGATGGAAAATATAGGACAGAATACGAGGAAAATTGAACTACCGGCGTGCTGCCAGATTGTTAGCTTGCATGCTTACTAAGTGTGTTAGTATTAAAGATTTTAATTTAGGAAGGGTATCTACATTAGAGATTAGTGTGTACAAATCATTATAATTTGCACATAGCACTCTAAAAGGTTCATGCAGTTCAAAGGAGGTCCTACAGTGGCGCAACACTAATGGGATATAGGATCTAGTAGTTACACATAATACAGATATTCAATAAATTAAATTAAATAAAAACGGGAATAGGAAATATATTCATAGCTTTGCCCATTTATTATAATTTTAGTTAAAAGTTTGCAAATTAAGTAAAGTAGTCATTTCCGACCCTATAAACCATATATATTCTTGATCAGCATGATCAGCCGAGTCGATCTAGCCATGTCCGGAAGAAAAAAAAATTGTGTCAATTTTTTCAAATTTTTTTAAGGGATTATATCGTTAAAATGTTCAAAAATTTAAAAAAAATTTTAATTTTTTATATTATTTTATTTAGTATGCAGATTTGTTAACGTAATAAAAATTAGCATAGAGAAGCTTTCCGAATTAAAATTAATGAATTTTTGGCTAAGTTGTGATCGATCGAACATCTCTAGTTCGTTGATCTCGAGTATATTCTTTCTCACATAAATTTCTTCCTTATTATATTTAAAAACTAAACAAAATTAATAGAACCAATGCTATAATTACTGATATTAATACCCAAAAAAACCTGTTACATATATGTGATGTGCTTAAAATACAACATATAGAATTTAAAAACTTTATCTATAACTTGAGATTTAAAAAGTAAGGATACCTGTAAGTGTCCTCAAGCTCAACCTTAAGCATCTTAAATTATTAACAAACTAAACCCAAAAAACCAAAGTATGATTAAAAATCATTATATATAATTGCCCCGCTATACCCAAAAACCCGATTATAATTACAACTGAGACCCATTCGATGCGGGACAATTTTCAAACATTTTTCAAGATCCCTTCAAAGGCAACAGTTGCATGAGAACTCTCAGCTAATGAACTGTCCTTGCATTTGAGGATGCTACTTTTTGGGGGGCGTGGAAGACGGCAAAGAACGGAGACTGGAGACTGGAACCGAAAACTGATCTGGAAAAATGTAATTAAATGTGAGATGTTGTGACGCCTTTGTCTGAAACTGAACTAAACCCAAAAGATGAAGGTGGAAATGGGGCTGAAGCCGAGTGCCTTCCCATGGCCTTTGCCTTTTGGCCGTGTTTTTTGTATTTGGGTTCACAGTCAGGTTGAGGTTAAGGTTTAGGTTCAGTTTAAGATTCCGATTCAGATTCGAATACAGAGAGACAGAGAGAGTCCAGCTTCGGTCGTAATCGATGCTGGGCTCAAAAATTATTAATGGATTTTTAATATCATTTGTGTCGGCGTAAATTGTATTTGAAGAAATCAGTGGAGAGCGATTCGAAAAGAAACAAAATCTGAAACGATTTATTGACACGAAGTCAAGTACACCCTGAAATCTAAAGGAGAGAGAGAAGAAGTGTGAAAAAATGATTGATCGACTATGGATTTTTGTTTTTGTGATACGAATTCAGCGAGAGAATCTCCGACAGAGTTGTGTTAATAAAGAACTTTTGTCCCCGGGACTCAAGTCTCTCTGGAAAAAAACATTACATTTTCTTTTGAATCTGACAGGCGACGGCGGCGACAGCAACGACAATCGGACATAATAAGATAGCAATTATTTATCAGAGATCTGACCGGGGCGCGATGGTCTCAAATGGTTAACAAAAACTGAAAAAAGGAAAAAAACGAGCACATTTTTTTTGATTAATGAAAGCATTTCGCTACACTGTCGAATAGAGAAAGGAACGAAAACGAAAGTGTTGACTAGCACTGGTCAACATTGCCTGTTTTTTTTTCTTTCTTTTTTTTTTATGCCCCCGCGGAGGGAGACATTTCCATTTTTGTGTCCCAAAACACTCGATTGACTTTTCACCTTTGCCGACTTGGGCAATCATCAATAACACCGGCGAAAAAAAAGACGGGGAAACAACTTGGTGTATTGAGTGGGATTCCTTAGGTATAGTAAGATTATTGGATATATAATTATTGAGCTTCTTTGCTCGTTGAACTCGAATCAATCAAATTTGAGTTGAAGTCTGGGAAAATGGGTGAGATATTATTTCACTATTATTTAGTGACTCTTTCTAGGTAACTTTCTCAATGAACTTCATGCTATCCTGCTCTCGCAAGTTCGAGTCTCAGCTAGTGGAGGTTTTTCGCTAAGACCCTTAGATGGTAAGACATCAATTATTTTGAAAAATAATAAATTATATTATATTTTAATGGAATTTATGATTAAATTTTGGATATATGTGTATATATATATTGGTACACAAATCGGATTTGATTAGTATAATGAAATCAAGTTCCAAAAACTGTATTTTAATGCCAAAAATAAAATATTTAAAAGAATTCGTTTATAAAATCTCTCTTTAAACGCTATAAGACTATTATTACTTGATTATATTCTTTCTAAATGAATTTTTATTAAAAATGAAGTATTTGTAGTACGAAACTAAATAAAATCTATACATATTGGTACCTATTAATTTTCATATGAGATTAATCTCTACAAATATTAAAATAATATTGAAATTATCTCTACCAGTAAATCATAACATATTTTCTATAACAATAAAGTATATTTACCATAAGAATGAAACTATCTAAAGCGCTTTATTTATTGTTCAAATAATACCATTCCTACACATGATTTGATGAATAACAATTTGTGTTTTTTCTCAACGTTTAAAACACTTTACAACATAAATAAAAACACAAGAAAAAATTTAAAATCGAGCAAGCACACACACAGGTGCAAATTGAAAGTGTGGCTAAAAGAGCTTACATAATAATTCCACTCAAATTCGATACATTTACGTACACACATGTATGCATAATACTCATATACACAAATATTTAAATATACATATATTGCTTTTATGTTGCAGCTTTTTTATTGTTATCCGCGTATAAAAAATTGCTTAACTTTGACCTTCAAAACAATGGTCGACATATTGTTCGTATGAGTGTAAAAAAAACAAAACACTTTTATGTGCTCGGTAATATTAGATTTCAAGGGTATATCTCATTGTTTGCTATAAAGTTTGTATATTATTTTATTGAAATAATTACTAAAATTAAGTAAAAACATAAATTAACCAACTATAGTGAGAAACTATAGACAAAAGATAATAAGAAAAATAATTATTTCTTCTCTATTGAATACAATTAAAGCTTTTTTGCTATGTTCATTATGTGCATTATATTTTGACTTTAAATCAATATTTCTATATCATAATTTTATAGGGCAATTTAAAGGTTTAAAAAATTCATAACTTGGCCAAAAATTCATTAATTTCAATTCTGAAAGCGGGCCTTTGCTAGTTTTTCCTAGGTTAGCAAATCTGCATACCAAATTTAAAATGTAAAAAATTTTAATTTTTTTTGTTAATTTTTGAGCATTTTAATTATGAATCCCCTTATAAAATTTTGAAAATTTGGGGAAAACAAATTTTTCAAGCGGACAAGGCCAGATCGACTCGCCTGTTTATGCTGATTAGAAATATATATGGTTTATGGGTTTGGAAAAGACTACATGAGGGCGTTTCAAGCTCTGGAATAAAATTATAATACCCAGAAAAAGGTATAGAATAAGAGATTTTACACATCTATTAAGCACTTTAAACTGTATATATTATAAATATTTATACTTATTTAATATATCTCAAAAAATGCTTTAAATTTTAGGACTAGGATGTTGTAAAGCTATCTTTAATGCTTTCTCAAAATTCCTACCGTTACTCATCTATATATCTTTCCCTGGGCTCTTAGTCGATTTCCGCTTTAAAATAGGAAATCAAACTTAGCTTAGGAAGCTTAGGAAACAGGTTGGGGAAATTATTTTACACCAAATTCAGTGTTCGTCAAAGTTTAAAAGGATTAAGAGCGGAATGTGCTGAGATTTAAAATTAAATACATAAGAAGTTGAATTGCTTGGCCACAAATACCGATCACTCTAAATAAAACGGAATGTGATGTATGTACATATTATGAACATATATGTAAATATTATTGCTGGGACAAATAAATTGTTCGTCGAAATAAAATTACAGAAAGAAATATATGATACATATGCAGTACAATATACAGATACATATATGTAAATGCAATTTGTATATAAATACAATATATAAATACATTGCATTGCACAAATAAGAATTCTTCGTCAAATTAAACAGACAATTATATGTCAATTCGAATTATTACATAAATTATTCATTTACGTGTTTTATATGCCTATTAATTAACCCTTATCTTATTTATTTTATATATTTATACTACATTATTTGGCACAGAAATTTAAAAAGAGCTTATTGAGTTTATTTGGGTGAGATTTAAATACATTGCATGCTATTTAAACAGTTAAAAAACAGGAATTAAAAAACGATAAAGGTTCATTTATCTGTTCATTTGTTCATCATGTGTTCATTTAAAGAAAAATAATCATTAACCAATAGAATATTGTTCTGTTATTAAGGTATAACATTTAAACTAAAAAATGAAATGAACAAAAATTATTAATTTTATTATTTGTTTATTTGTTCATTATCTCTTTCGATTCCTTATCAGTATTCACTTGAATGTCTTAGAAGTTATCTAAAACTATTGTTTCTCAAGGAATTTTCAGAAGTTTGCTTACAAACAGTTTACTAGTTTTAAATGAAGAGCTCTACAAAGATTTATAAATTATATTATGGTATGATACGATACTAAAGTTGGTTTTAAAAGCTATTTTTCCTTTTTTTGAATATTTTAAATGTTCTATTTATTGGAATAACTTTACTATTTTTATTAGCAGAAAGTAAATATTAAAAAATATGTATGAAAACAACAGACTAAAATTCTTAAATATATAAATAAGCCTACAACTATTTTTAGATCTTTATAATTCAGTCATTTTCTGTATATAGAATCGCATGGACCCAGAAGAAAGTCCGTTGAACCGAGTCCTTAAAGGAAACCGAACTTAAATTTCTTGAAATCCTTCAGAATCCGATGTAAAAATGTGGCTTTATATACCGTTACGTATATGTGTGTTTGTGTGCATCCTTACATAGGACATTCCCAGACCGTACACACACTCACACACACAGACATCTCGTGGGTGTGTAAATATTCTTAATTCGGCAATAAAAAGGACAATGAAAAGCCACTGGTACATATAGATGTACATAAAGCACACACACACATACACAGGTATACAGGCGGATGCCCCTGTATATGTATAAGATTTACATAAACAAACGGTACCAGCGACAAGCAGTGTTTGGAGCGGTGGGGGAAAAGAGTGGGGACCTAAGCAAGTAGGAGAAGCAGTGCGACGACGACGACGACGACTCTTCTTTGTCACCAGGCGGCGCTGCTCAAATTCCATTGGTGCTGTGTGGCGACAGCAAAAAATATATAAAAAAAAAAAATAATAAAAATACAGAAAAAAATCGAAGCGAATCGCCAAAGTGTCGTATTGTGTGTGACACCTACACCTACACACAAACACACACCAGCGGCCGCTACTTTGCGGCGCAATCGCAATCGCATTGCTACAGCCACTAAAAACAGGGGGAGAGACAGAGAGAGAGAGAGAACGACACACACATACACGAGACTCAGTGAGAGGTCGCTGGTGTTGCCAAGTGAGCAAGAGAGAGACGGACAGAGAGCACACAGTGGACAAGACATCAAATGACAAAAATTTAAAAGAACCGACGACGAAGCCAAGGCAAAAAAGCAACGTGTGACGACAAGCGCAACAAAAACAGTAACAGCAGCGCTGGGAGCAAGCAGCAACAGCTATGTGCACACACACACACACACACACACACAAGGGACAAATTACGTGCTGGCCATTGCCATTTCATTCGAACTCGTTTCGGCTCTGTCACACGCGGACTGGCTATAGGGCGACACTCATACTCGCACTCATACTCACACTCACACTCATTCTCTTGCACTCACACCAGCACTTGGCTTGCTCTCTGCTGGCTTCTCTTTGGCTGCCGTTGGTTCATGTGCGTGAGAGCCGCTCTGTATGTGTGTGTGGTCAGCAAACACACAAATACACGTGTCGCATGTCAACCCGCTTCGGTTTCGTCCACTCAGACGACAGTGTGCAAGGGAATCGGCAATAGCCGAAAGTCGAGGTTCCCACTCGCACGCACTGCTTGCGGTCGCAAGTGGACGTCGCTCTGCCCCCCCTTCCAACATCATCCTACACCATCAATACAATGCACAAAAGTACCCAGTGTCCAGTGGTAAGAGAGAGCTAAGAGAGTGTTACTCGCTCTTTGCCATAGCACTGCCTTGCCGACATACACACACACACATACGCTCTCGTGCAAGCAGGATAGATGCAGCGGATAGCTCGTTCTCTTTTGCACTACCGGTTTTGCCTAATGACCCATCGACGACAATGTGACACAAGCAGCCGCCGAAGGGAAGGCCAATTCCAATAGCGCGCTCGGTCTCGGTCTCTCTTTCTCTCTCTCTCACTCTCACACACAGCAGCAAGAGTGAGAGCGAGAGCGCGAGAGGCAAGTGTCACCCACCCCGGTGTGTATTGGTGTTTGTGTAACTGTGCGTGCGTGTGTGACTGTGTGTGCGTCGCATTTGTCGTCGATGTTGCCCACGCTGCTACGACGCTGTCGACGTTGCAGTCGACGCCAGCGACAACGACAATTTGAGAATCAGTGTCACCCACAATACTCTCCATTCTTAACAGACTGTTAAAAGGAGTTTTTGACCAAAAAATTCTGTTAACTTGGTTATTTTTTTTGGCTTCAAATAATGTTAAAGCCAGGCTTAGGTGATGGTTTTTAGGGGAGCGGGAGGGTGTCAAAGGTGGGGATAAATGGTTATTGATCTTATTTATTTTAGAGGGTACAATTTTTAAAGCTAGATTTTATAATTAACTAGTAATTAAAACAAAGATTTTGCTTAAATTGTATATATTTATTATTATATAAGAATATACAACTATTTACAAGGAATATAGAAAACCCCCTTTAAATCCTGGCTTAGAAATTATTACTGATAACAGTGTCTTCCCCCAAAACTCCTTTTTAACATTCTGTTAGGAAGAGAGCGAAGGTCATTTGACAACAGCGGCAGGCGTAAGGCAACAACAGAGTAAGAGCACAGCAGAGCACACTCTGCCGACTGCGGCAGAGAGGGCACACGTAAGGCAAAGCCGGCAGAGGGCACAAACTGCGACGCAGAGAGAGAGAGAGCAGCACAAAACCTATAAATACAAGTGCAGACGAGAAAGAAAAAAAAAAACAAAACAACGGGCGCGGAAAATCCACTCGAAGGGGTCTCTCTCGCCTGCCTCTGACTCTCTGCCACCGCATTCCTCTTCTGCCGCCCGCGCGGCTCGTTTGACTTCGCCATCGCCTCTTCGTGTTCGTGTTCATGTTCGTGACTGTCACTGTGACTGCGACTTGCGACTGTGACAGTAACGCTGTGTGTGAGCGTCGCGCAAGTGAAACGAACGACAATTCCGAAAACGACAAACTTTTTTAATATCCAAGTGAACGGCGGCGGCGGCGGCGTTGTTGCACCGAAATATATCCGAGGCGTTCCAGAAAAAAAAAGTAAAGCACAACAATTCAAACGACCGCAGGGACCCATGGAAATAAGACGGGTTGCCGACCGAATCTAAAAGTTTTTTCCAAACCACCAAGCACTTTTTTTTAAAACCCCAAAAACTGTGACAAAAAATAAGAAAATTAAAAATAAAAAACTCTCGGAACTCTGCATCAAAACAAGTGAAATTATATAGTGAAATATTAAAATATAAATAAAGATATTCAACGGTTCTACACTCGCATTTTAAGCGAAACACAAAAAAAGAAAAGAAAGGTACGTAGAGCGGAGAATCAATTGCCGTCGGCAGGTGGAATTTTTTGTGATTTTTAAGTGAAAAGAATTTGAAGAGTGGAGAATATCTCAAAAATAGTTGAATTTCTGACAGGAAAAATTAATACAATTGGATATAGAGGGTTCTATATAACTTAGATTGGATTTATTCCCAAAAATTAACTAGATAAGGTGCTTTGTTTTTGTGTGATATACTTAGTTTTGTGTTTACATTTGAACCTTTTCCAAGTTTTGTGTTATTTAAAGTATAGAATTTGGATTATACAAGAAAAAATAAAAGAGATTAGAGAGCTGAGAGAACGAACAAGGGATAAATTGCAATGCGTTACGCATCTTACGCAACTACTACCGCTTGATTTCTTCTTAATTCTACATAAAACAACGGTCCCTTAATTAGTTATAGATAAGAAATACTATATATTTCAACCTTTTTCAAATAAAAGGTTACTTATAGAATAGAATTGGGAATAAACAATTTAAAAGAGCCTACAAACTGAAGAAGTAAAGTGAAATGAATAGTAACTGTTAATAGCAAGGCGTTACGTATCTTACTGAACTTCTGCCGGTTAATTTCTTCTTAATTCTACATTTAGAAACTGTCTCTCAATAAGTTCTAGTTAGGAATAACAGCAAGTCAAGGTGACTTTGAGGTATAAATGTGTCAATGGTCAGTCTTCCGATACGAATTTCGATTTCGATTTCGATTTCGATTACGGATTTTATAAACTCTCCTTTAACCACATCTTACACAGAAATACAAGTAACGAGAGAGGGAGAGACATACTTATAAGCTTCGGGGAAACGCTAAATGTCAAAGTTGTAATTAAGATTTTCATCTGCCATTCTCCGCTGTGTTTTCGTCAAAGTCCGGCCATCATCGGTGTTTGTCATCTGTGGACCACCGCAATCCGCGATCCCCTCTAGCCGCTAGTTTTTACCTCTCATCTCCTATCAACTACTGCTTATTATAATGTACTACTATTAACAACAACTACAACAGCAATTATAGCTGCCGAAGCTGGAACTTGGATTCTTCTCTTGTCTCGTCTTGTCTGGTCTCGTCTTGTCTTGTCCCGTCTTGTCTTGGGGACTTTCAACATTTTTGCTGCTGCTGCCGATAATCAAAAAAACGTTTCCTCTGAGCCATCAAAATTGTGATTGGTTTTTTGTATTGCCGAGAGCTGGAGAGCTCCGCTTTTCGTCTGCCAAGACATTTTAAGCGCTTGACAAAAATAATTACCCATGCACCTGAGCACTCCACCTGTGCACCAAGAGAAAAGTCGAGGTTTTTCAAGGGAAAATGGTAGAAAAATATGGAAAAAGGTTTTGAAAAGAGTCCTAGAAAAATATCAAGATATCTTTGAATGTTATTTTAATTAAAACAGCTAAAGAAACCTCGAAAAGATACATCTTGTCTTAATTTGCATTATGGAATTCATTTCTTAAAATATCCTTCACTTTCCTAATTTCTAGTACAGTCTCTCAAAAGAATATTTTCCAAAGTTAATCCTCTAGAGAACATAGAGCAAAGCTATGTATATCTCCAACTCTGATCACTCCAAGTGCTTGACAATTACCTTTATTATTCTTTTTTTTTTTTTTTGTATTTTTTGCTCCGTGTACATACACGCATTTTAATGCTATTGTTGTTATCGTTACTAATGAGCCCCATAAAAACCGAGCATCTCCTACCGGTACCCGGTACCCCTGTACACCCCTTTCGTATCTGTATCTGTATCTGGTTTTGTCTTGGTATTTGTATCTGTATCTGTATCTGAGAGTTAGCAGCCTCAGCTTAGCTTTTGAGCTGACATTGGGCAAGCCGAATGAATGTGTGTCCAACTTTTGAGATCGATTCCCAGATAGCCAGGCTACGACATTGCCTGGCGATCATCATCGTCATCCGCAGCTACCGACAATTGTCCCCCCCACCAGGTGGTGGAGCAAGGGGAGCAAAGACACCTAGAGCCAGGGAGCCACCAAGCCACCAAACTGTTGCCGCTGGCTTTTGGCTTTGGCCACAATTACGGTAGCCTAGCAAATGTAGTTTGTGGAGCCGCCAACAATAAAATCCAGCTTATACTCCACTCACCACTCCGTTTCGATACCAATCCATCCAATCCAATCCTATCCAAACCGACACCGATCGTCGTCGTTGCCGATTTTTAATGGCAAAAAAAAAAGTCCAAAAAAGCTGTAAAATCAAATGAGGCAATGTGTGTACTGTGGCACATTCCCAATTTTAAGCAAATAATTTCTATATATTTTTAATATATAAGAAACTATAGTCTTGTATATGCATAGATATGTATTTGTTAGATACATTTCCTGAGACACTGTTCATCTGTAAGTTCTTGAAGCCTTCTTGAGTGACAGTCTGTAGAGGTTCTACTGTATCTTGGGACTTGAAAGTAATGCCGACATTAGATACTATATATGAGGGGTTTATGTGATATATTTGTGTCTTTATAGATAGGTGTTTTTATAGATATGTGTCTGTGTTACCCATAAATCTATCTGGATTTGCGTAAAGTTGGCCAAGCTCCTTTTAGATGTACTTTCACTTGGAAGTGTGGTAATATTGCAGATTAATTGTGGCATTTATGAAGTTGTTATAGAATAATTATAAAATTTATTGGAAAGATAAGGATATTAAAGGGGTAAGATTGAAACAAAACATAGAAAAAAGCTCTAAAGATTTGGTATAATATAAAGAAAAAGGTTTTCCCAAAGTATATTTTAGTCTTTGTCACTAAGTCGTTACTTAATTGAGCCTTAATATATAGTTGATACCCCAGATTTTCCTCCCCTTTTCCTTGTACGCTCTAATTGCGCATCAAAATCCATGTGTCCGGGTGTCCAGTAGTTGTCCCCCATCCATGTCCCTGTCTGCCGTGCCAAGTCCAAGGGAGGTCAGTGATTTGACCTGCTGACCGCTGACCATTTGGCGATAACATTGATTCCCGGTTAGTTTTTGCGCAATCGAAAAAGGCAAACACAGGCAGGCAATGGGGCGCAAATCCCTGGCTAAGTTTAGGCATTATCTACGATTAGGATTGACCGACTGAGTGCCTTCCTGATTGACATTCCCCCTGATTGACACTCCACCCTGATTGACACTCTCTTTTCCTCTCTCTCTCTTATTGCAGCATATCGCGGTGACGGAAGAAAACCCGCCGTTGTCATGGAGCACATGATGAATCCGTTCATGTCACCCGCTTATCTGCTCGGCCATGGCCCACATCCCCATCATCAGCAGCAGCAGCAGCATACCCCGCATCAGCATCAGCAGCATCATGCCTCCTCGCCTGCCAGCTCACCCGGTGGCTCCAGTGGCTCTGGCTCTGGCTCCGGTTCGGGCTCTGCTTCGGGTTCCTCGAAACCCAAACGTTGGGGTTCACCGCCCATCAACCTGGCCGGACAGTTCATCAATCCGGCAACGGGCAAGAAACGTGTCCAGTGTTCCATCTGCTTTAAAACCTTCTGCGACAAGGGTGCCCTGAAGATTCACTTTTCGGCCGTGCATCTCCGTGAGATGCACAAATGCACCGTGGAGGGTTGCAATATGGTGTTTAGCTCAAGGCGTTCAAGGAATCGTCATAGCGCCAATCCAAATCCCAAACTTCACTCACCGCACATCCGACGCAAGATCTCACCCCATGATGGACGCACCGCTCAGCAGTTTCCGGTCTTTCCGCCGGGAGCGGCGGCCGCTGCTGCTGCCGCTGCCGCTGGACGACTGCCAGCGGCTTTTCCGGGATTGTTGCCACCACCGCCACCGCATCATCATCATCATGGCCATCATCCGTATGTAATGTTCCCGCATGGTTTGAGTCTGCTACCAGGTTGCCAGGAGCTGGTCAAGGCAGATGCTGGAGGCGACACCGATCCGGAGGCTGATGTCGATGGCGAGGATGATGGTGACTTTGTGTATGTGGATATGCAGGGTAATAGCTCCAGTCCAGCGGCTTCCAGTGAGGAGGACCACGAGCAGGAACAGGATCAAGAGCAGGAACAGGATCAAGATCACTATCAAGTTCCAGAAGCAGATCAGTATCAGGAACCGGATGAGGAGATGCACTGTGGTCTGAGTCTGGCCAGCAGCAGCAGGAGCAGCAGTAGTCGTTGCAGCATTGCTGCGGATGAGGAGCGAGCGGATCAACCGCTGGACTTTAGTCTGCACAAACGTTGCAAATCCTCCGAGAGGGAGGATCAAGAGGTGAAACGGGAACGCGACTGGGAGCAGGAGCAGGAATCCGAAAAAGAGCACGAGGTTAAGCGGGAGAAACGCTCGCCCAGTCCCTGTGGCGGTGCCTTTTCCATGGAGCGTCTCCTGGGCAAACGCAAGCGTCATGACAGCAATGCCTCTAGCTCCGCCGGTTCCACAGTAGCTCCCACCGCTGCTTCCTCCTCTCTTCTGCCCGAGACAAGCATCAAAATGGAACTGGATACGGAGAGTGACAGCATGGATCTATCCCGACGGCGTCCAGTGTTACCGCTGCCCGTTTTGGATCTAGAAGAGCAGCATCATCTTCGGTTGTTGCAAACGCAAATGTTTGCTGCCGCAGCAGCGGCTGCAGCTGCTCAACCGCCCACCGCCTTCCTGCCGCCAACGGGTACTTCTGTGGATTTGCCCAAAAGTTCACCGCCCATGTGGAGTTTGCTCTCTGAAATGTATCGCTCCATGTTGCTCAAGACGCAACAACAACAGCAGCAGCAGCAACAACAGCAGCAGCAACATCAGCAACTGCAGCAGCAACATCAGCAACTACAGCAGCAGCAACAGCAATTGCAGCAGCAGCAGCATCACCACCATCACCTCCACCTGAGCCACCTGAGTCTGGAGCGGCATCGCCACCACCACCACCATCATCACCACCTGGGTCAGCACCACCAGCAGCCGCAGCCGCAGCAATCGCCGGCGGCAACAAATGCTGCCATTTCCGTCTAGCTCTAGAGGATGTCCTTGAATCCTTAGTCAAATGTGTTTTTTTTTTGTAATTGTGTATTTGTATTTAGAATCCTGGGTGTGTGTGTACGTGTGTGGGTGTGTAGCGGGCGTGTGTGCAAAGACTGACCATTAAATGGTCGGCACTCCTACTCAGGCATGTCCCCCTTCAAGCCGCCGTCCACCTGTCGTCCTCACCAAAACTGGAATTGCTCCGAAACTTAGCTTTTTCTCCCATGTACTTGTGTTATATAAATATACATATTTTTTTGTCTTTTTTTTAATGTATTTATAAAGATATAACGACATCTAAGTATATAGTATTCAATCCGTTCCTCAAGTATGGATGCGAGAGTGTTTGTTTTTGTTTGAATGTGCGTGTGAATGCGATCAGGATCTATAACCGATCCAATAATCGATAAATCAAGAGGCGGGCTGGGCAGTGCAGGAGCAGGGTTCTAATTAAGATTCCCCTGACCTCCCTCGATCGGTGTACAACGAAGTATTGATATTTATAACGCAAATATACATATATAGTATATATAACGATATGCATTATATTAAATAATTGTAAGTGAAATTTTTTTTCGTAGCCAATAAAAACAGTCGATATATTGTATAACTTTGATGTACTAACTCTCCCCCCCCCAAAAAAAAATTGAAGCATATCCCTTAAAAAAAAGAAGTCCTTTGGATACATAGGTTGTTAGATTGTAAGTGAAACGAAATGTTATTGCTCTCGTGAATGAATTATTGCTCCCTCCCCCAAACACCAAGCCTCCCTTGAAATGATTGTGTATGTAATGTATTACATGATTTTAAGTTTTCATTAACAATAAAAACAGTGAAACATAATTGAAGAAAACTTTTAAATAGAATGTGGTTTTTAATTATTGTAAGAACATGGAAATTTCATGGGTTTTTATGGATGGTAAAGTATAAAATTTAGGTGAGTAAAGCTTACTAAAATCTGACAGATTTCATTTTAAATAGATATGTTTCATACGTTTCTGTACTGGATTTCTATATAATATGAGCTCTATTCGAGAACATATCACAGCTTATAGCTTTATCCTCTTAGCTAAGAAATCTATTTAAAATAATATAATAGTACCAAAATATAATATATATATACACAAATATAATGTAATATTACCAACATATAATCTAATAACACATAAATATATTATAATATATTACAAAAAGACCTTCAAACTTGTCATTCTAAAGTCATCTGTTTAAAATCTCAATCCCACCCAACAGTTGTAGTGTTAAGAGACCTTTTGATGTGATTCATGGCGAATCTGATGCCTCAAGTCTTTTCTTTCTTTTTTTTTTTGACAGAAATCAGCCCAAAATGATCATATATATATATATATTTATATATATACATCTTGACTCCGTGTATGTATGCATATTTGGTATTCTCTGTGTATAGATTCGATACAAATGTGTACAATATTAGAGATCTGATGAGATCTATAATGGGTAACGCCCTCGAAAGTGTCTCGCCCTCTTGCTCGCTCTCACACGATTGCTGTTGGGGAAGGCGTGACATGCGGCATAAATTGTTTTTTGTTTTTTTATTTTTCGGCGACTATAATTCCCCCTCCATATATTCAAGCCCCTTACCCCATACCGCTTCGATTGGCATCACTCTGTTCCCATGATGAATGCCCAACTATTGGTCGCAGCGGCAACCACATCATCGTCATCATTATGGATAGGCATTTGAGGCCACTTATGGACGGATTACACACTCATTGGTACACAGATACACACTCATACACACACAGAGCTAGATAGTACCCCTCCAACCTCATCTAAGAAAACAGCGGTATAAATCCGCACACTCATCCACCGTTCATAAGCATATGCTATATGTAGTATATATCCATATAAAATAAACATATTTGTATGTACTTGGATTGGATGGAACACGGTGCTATTATTATTATTATTATAACCGCTATGCGTTCTCTTTTGTCACTCCAACGATATAGTCACCGGCAATCCCAGTTTTTATGTCCTAAAATCCAGGATAAACACACTAAGAGAAAAGATATCAGTGAGTTTTCAGAATTAGATTAGAGACTATATATATATATCTCTATTAAAGTGCCTTACCTGATCTAAACAATTTAGATACAAAATAAGCTAATCGTCGGCTATTCTTTTTTTAATTTATCCTAATGAAAAACGGGTACAACAAATTGTCCTTTAAGGCTCTACTCTCAAGATTCTTTTCTTTACCTTGATTTAATTTCAGAATTTGCTATGATTTAGTGATAATAAGGTGCTTTATTGTTTCGAAACCGACAGTCCCTGAGCTTACAATTTCCAAATAGGTTTTGCTTATATTATAGAAGTATATTCAATTAAGATATATTTGCAAATAACGCACATTGTATGAAAACAAAGACTTATAAGCTTAAAAATAAAGAAAACTAAATATGTTGCGTTTAATTATTATTTTAAATTAAAGATCTACTTTGATAATCTATGGAACTACCACATGTTTTCCTATTTAAAGAACTGTCAATTTTTCTTGGAAGAACTCGATAATATTCCATTATTTTCCTCTGTGTATTTGCAAAAAACGCAGCTAAAAATTTCGCATTCATATGGAGAACGTAGCCCCCCGCACACACACACTGTCTTACACACATAGTTTTGCGTGAAACCGAAACCACAAAATTGACATGGATGCGAGACTGTGAAAATGTCAAGTGGTTTGAAGCGAAGGATACGGAGTCGCATCGCATCGCGTCGAGAGTTCCGTGCTTGGAGCTTGGAGATCCCCAGAACTCGGGGGCACGGCGCGCACATCACATCTCAGCTAAGCCAATCCGTCAGTGGATGGAGGCTGGATAGAAGCAGGAGTAGGAGCAGAAGCAGGAGCAGGAGGAGGAGGATGGGGATGAGACCTCCGAGGCTAAACGCTTGCCACATTATGAGATGATCCTTGGCAGCAATGTCACTTGAGACAAACAGAACAGAGACAACGGAACGGAACGGAATGCCTGCAAATGGTGCGGACTCATCTCTTGGGATCTATTTACTTTTAAGTTTTTGAATTGGATGATGTCACGAGGCTGCCACAGAGATGGGAAAGGAGTTGGAGTTGGAGATGAGAAAGGAGCTGGAGGTGGAGGTGGAGCTGTAGACATGGACATTCAGGCGGAGGACAGAGACTTGGACTTGGGGTGGGTGACTTCTCCTTTTTTTTTTTTTGCTAATGCCAAGTTCTTATGCTCTGAAGAGGCAAAAAACGGAAATGGCATAAAAAAAGGTTCACTCAAGTCTGGCAAATACTCTTTCATATGAGTGTGACTACTTTTTTAAATGGTTTGGTATAAATATAGGTAAAGACACATTATATATGAAATAAACTTTTAAATATCTTAATTTATATAGAGTTAATACGTTTCTAATTCTATTTCCCAAAAATAGATACATCCCATATTCATAAGTATATGCTCAGAGCATTTCCTCTTCGTTGTTTCAAAAATATAACGTGTTCCTGTGCTCTTTTTTGGCTTTATGAAATATTAGAAAAAATTTACAAAAGCGTTTAAAATTAACATTTCAAATGGGATTGGGATTGGGTTTGGGTTTTTGGGCTTGGGTCTTTGATATAGTCTCTATAGCATGTGTGTGTATATATTTCTGCTATTTGAGGGGGGGATGCAAATGCGTTTATTTTTGGAGACAATTGAAATCCACTCGAGGGTTATTGAGATGTGACAGTCAAGTAGCTGGGAGTTGCGTCTAGATGAGTTTTTTTGAGTAACTTGACGTTTGAAATAGGATCAACGCTTGAGTTGGAGTTTTGAGCTCTTTCACAGCGAAACCAATGGATTGCAAAAGCGAACCAGAATACAGTTAAAGATACAAATACTAGCTGTAGATAGACAAGAATTTGCACTGTCCCATGCTCATCATGTGAGACATAAACGCTTGACAGCCATAAAAAATTTAAAGAGGGTTGATACCCCTCAACCTTACTGGGGGTAGTTAGCGGATTTGGCAACAAGCTTGTATCCTGGCTATGTTTTGGGCATATTACATATATCCTTTATGCGATTGTAATTTGCCAAATGACAGTTCATAAAAAAGTAGAGCCTGAGGCGAAATCAATGGTCTTGCAATGTTATCACCTTAAAATTTGGGGAGGAATGAAATGAATGAGTATTTAATTGAAACAATAAATGGGTATTAGTTAATAAATGAAAATAAATATGATCAAGAAGAAAAAACATGGGTATGTATTTTAAACAATACATTAAAGGGTTATATATTTTAAACAATAAATAAAGTTATGATCATTTTTATTTGATAAATGTTCCTAAGATAAAAATCAAGTGCTTTTATTTACTTCCCAATAAATCCCTAATCACCAGAGTCTGGAAATTACTCTGTCTATAAGGAAATATCTAAATTAATTCCCTATTAGAGTCAAAAAAACCAATTGCCTTGAAACACAAGGTCAGGGGGTATTCCCTTTATATTGTTCAATATAAAATCGATCATATAAATCGATCTGCCTTGAAACACAAGGTCAGGGGGTATTCCCTTTATATTGTTCAATATAAAATCGATCAGTATCTGCACGACTTTTAATTTATTCCCCAATATTTAAGTCACCAAATTCTGATTAAATGTAGACTTGTGACTAAAAACAATCTACTATTACTAAATGTTTAGACATCATAGTAAGCCTAATTGCAGGGCCTTAGGAAAAATGACAGGGAAACCACACACATGTGACAACGTGGAAGCCACTGTTTGCAGTCGATTTGAGTTTGTGCCCAAGCCCTCGGGGCAGCAGCAAAACCTCACCTTACTTTACCTTGCCTTACCTTACCTTACCCTACCTGAACCGGTGCCTGAGAGCCACAGCTTGTGTTCCCATGAAATGTAAATTAAAATGTCGAATTAATTGCCCAAGTACGTACGTATATAGACGCTTCTTGGTATCGGTTTTGTCCCGCTCGAAAGCAAACTAACGAGATTCAATCAGCGGCACTTTAGCAGTATTTTCTTGTCATTAAAATTAAGTATATTTACTTCCAAGTAAGTAAGCGGACGAGTAACCGTTGATATGTACAATTACCGATATCAGAAATGAATTTTATTGTGCTTCTGGATAGTAGTAGTAATTCCCGCAACAAAACGATCCGATTTACCGAACGAAGGAGAAACAGAAGCGCATCTCAGTGATCGCAATGAGAACTGGTAATGCATTTGCCACGACCTATTTGGGAGTCAGACACAGAAACACACCTCAAAATTAAATGACAAATTCAAATTACCTTCTGGGCAGTATTAAATGCGACTTTATGGGAACCTCTCTCCGGCTTTTTTTTATCGCCTTGGGTGTCCATAAACTCAATGATTGGATGACAGAATATTTTACAAATAAATTGGAGAGAAAAGTGAGAAGTTGTATGGAAAATTTATAATACCATATAGAGTAAATCAGACATCAGATCGGATCAGGGCCAGATCGGACGACTATAGCTGCCTTAGGAACGATCGAAAAATTCTTAGGAAAAAAATTATAACTTTTACAGTAACTATGATCAGCAAGTATCTATGACCAGTAAGTAACTCTGAACAGTAAGATCTATGAGTAGTAAGTAACTCTGAACAGCAAGTATCTATGACCAGTAAGTATCTATGACCAGTATGTATGTATGATCAGTTACTATCTTTGAACACTAATAAACAATGACTTGCAACTTTTGTAACACAACACATATCTGAGACGTGGCCGAGAGACGTCACTTCGTTCCGGGGATGTTAGAACCAGTTCGGAATCATATGCACACATGTGCGAGTTATTCTTCTATATCATTTTAATAGAATATAAGTCGAAGCATGGCGAATCGGTGGACTATATATATACATATTATATATAGTTGCCATAGGAACGGTCAGAAAAAATTTACAACAAAAAACTATAACTTTTTCAGTTTTCAACAGATTTTCATAAAATTTGATATATGGCCATTATATATTAATCTAAAATTTTTAGTAAAATTTTATAAAAATCGGACTACTATATCATATAGGTGCCATACAAACGATCGTTAGATATAGAGGAAAATGCATAACTGTGAATGTAAAACTATAAATATAAAATGTATAGGTCAAAGAAATGAAAGCAGGCATTTCATTTTATCTTAAATATATAATTCATACAGTATTAATTCATAGGGATCGAATTTCGAATATACAATCGGCGTGCCGAAGTTAAAATTCTGTTTTGTTGTTGATATTTTTTATATGACAATTTCATCCACAAATTAAACTTTAAAAAACTCATAACTAAGCCAAAAAATCATTAATTTCAAATCGGAAAACAGTTCTATGTTAGTTTTTAGTATGCTAATAAATCTGCATACTTAATTTAACATTTTAAAATAATTAATTTTTTGTCAATTTTTTTGCTAATTTTAACGATGTAACCCCTTAAAAAACTTGTGAAAAAATTGAAATTTTTTGTTTTCGCCCGGAGATGGCTAAATCGATTGGGTTTTTGATGCTGATCAAGAATATATATAATTTATGGGGTTGGAAATGACTCCTGCACTAAATAACTCTATAATTACTTCTGGAAGGGTGTTAAAAACCTTGAATACTCGAAGTAAGCTTTTATTTTTGTTTTTAATGAAAATTTGTTGAGATGGAGAAGAAATATGCTTCTAACAGATATATTTTACACGGATTTAGGATTGATTTATAATAATATTAATATTTTTATTTATTTTTAATAGTTAGAGGCAACATTTGACCAAAAATTGTTTGATTTGAACACAAATCTTGTGTTTAAGCCAAAACGTATTGCAGTAATGGTATTCTTTTCCCTCAAATTAAATTTAAAGTTGCTAAACCTAAATAATTGCCCAGAACTTGGCACCTACAATGGCTCAGCTTCCTGGCACACACACACACACCCAGAAAGCACACACACAACCTGCCCCTGGGCGCTTTTCTGACACCTGTCGCTGGACGAAGCTTGGCCGTGGCATTGAACGCCTGTTTGCTCACACGCACACATTATCATTATCTGGTTAAACAATTAATTAAGTTTTAATAAATTTGCAAAATCAATATTAAAAATTAAGTGCAGTAATTACTTAAATGGCTATTTACCTTTACCGGCGCCAATGCAAATATTTTTGCGAACAACAGTTTAAACATTCGGGGAGAGGAGAACAGTGAAAATGCAGAGTAAGTGTGTGTGTGTGTGCTTTGGCCGCGGGCGTGTGTGCACATGAACATGGATGAATGTACACACACACACACACACAAGCACACTTTTCACCTGCTGCATTATATAAATATTTACGTAATATTCACACACACGTAAAGTGCGTAACGCCCGTTGTCAACAACATAATCAACAACAGCGCCAAGAGCGCCACAACCAGCCAATGGCCAACGCATCCACAACCACGCACCTCCTGGATGTGGATGTGGATGTGGCTATGGATGTGAATGCACATCGCACACCGAATCACCATCGTTGTTGCTGCCGCACCCAAGGCACCCATCCAGTTTTTGGGGGGGCCAGTAGGTGTCGGTGCTGGGTGCCGATGCCGTTGCCGGTACCTCCTGCCCCAACTCACAACATAATGCAAACGATTTGCATATTTCTCCGTTTCTGTATGCCTTTTTTTGTCATTAATTAAATTACATTGCACAAATTGCAGCGACCTCAACGCAACAAAGGCATCAAAAGGGAGCCGTTCGCATTGTGTGTGTACAATCGTGGAGGAGGAGCAGGAGCTGAGAGCAGGGAGCAGAAACGGGAGTAGAATCAGGAGAAGGGAACAGGAGCAGCAGAGGGAGTAGTATCAGGAGCAGGGAGCAGTATCTGTAGCAGGAGCAACATGAAACAATAACAGTTACCGCCCCGGATGCGACCACTGGTCCACCCCAACAAGTACAAGGATATAAGCACTGGAAACAAATATCAGCTGATTCTAATTGCCAGGATTTTAGTTTCAAATTCCATATATAGCCTATATCTTGCATCCTACAAGAGTATTATTTACCCTAAAGATATATCCTACATCACATAAGAGTATTATTTATCCTCTAGATATATCCTACATTATTTTATATGAAATATACAATAAGATGCATAACGCCACTACTAATATTTAAAAAAAGAAAAATTTCAGAGAGAAAACAGAGAAAGTCTAAGGGAAAAGTTGGATTGTGATATATCCCTAGAGATACTGAGAGACTAGTTTGAAAAGATATTAAGCAGATTTATTATATATCATACACACATATTATAAATATGATATGTTTTATTCTTTATGGGGTATCTTATGCAACATGGTAGCTTATTGTATAAAGCTTATGTTAAGAGGTATCGTAAATATCAAAAACTATAAAGCATAGGCTTAGAAACATATAGAAAGTCCAAACATTTCTTTCTCTGTGCGAATCCATCCCCCGGCAGAATGACCGGCCTGTGTCTGTCATACGCATCATCGGATGATCAAATATAGGATGAGCTGGGGAAATGGTCAAATACAGGATGAGCTGGGGGAATGGTGTGATGATTATCCACCAGTAACCAGCCACAAGATAACAAGATGAGACCGATGATGCTTCTGGTTAGAGGAGAAAGAGGAGGAGAATTCTAATACAAGCAGGAGGGAGGTGGGAAAAGCTAGAAGAGAACAGCCAGAGGCTGGGAGCTGGGAAACAGACGATGCCGAAGCTAAGAACATAACCTGCCATACATGATGATATCAAAATTGGAATGAAGCACTAACCGGACAGATCTATATGCCATTACAAATACCGAATTGAGGCACTCGCCGTTGCCGCTGCCAGCTTTGCAGCTAATTAGCAGGCTCATAAAAAACACAATGGACAAATACTAGTTGAGACATGGTAACCGCTGTGCCTGTGATCTTTGCCGGAGCCACTGAAGAAGACACTATCTCCACATGAAAGTGTGTGCACCTTAAAAGAAACACCGAAACAGGACGTTTTAAGGAGGAGTAGTCATAAAAGGGTTCCTGAGAAGAGCTCTATAGATGATGTTTACTAAAAACTCGGAAATACAAAACTTTATATGGGTTTAAATTAAAATAGCATAGCTAAAAGCTGGTTAACTTTATTAATATTCTCTTTTTGGATATGAGGAAAACCATGTATAAGATATAAAACCTTTCAGGTAATCAAAGAACTATATTTTTAGCTTTTTCAGTTGTTCATTTCATAAAGAAACAAGCCAAGTTAAAACAATAAAGAAATCATCTTTGAATCCTTGTTTTAGATAAGAAGTTGTAGAGTTTACATAGTGTTTCATTTGATTTGTTGATTAATATAACTCTAAAAACAATAGTTCAGTCTTGCAGCGTTAAAGCTAATATTATTTTAATCCCTAAAGATCGGTTTCCCTAAAGCAAGAAACATGATCTTTTGTGGGGCCCTTGTGTGACAACCATCCATCAGAGAATACTAATCTGGAATGTAAACACATTTAGGCAGATAGAGAAGCCTCCATCAAACAGAAGCAACTTTAACTTCGACTCTAACTCCATCTCCATCCCCATCTCCATTTCCTTCTACATTTCCATCTCTTTTGCCTCTATTCATTTCCAACCAACAGGGAAAAGAACAACAACATATAGTAAATAGAATTGGATAAATAGAAAAAACCGTGAAAGGGTAAATTGGGCGACATGTTGTGAAAACATGCTACCGAATTTTCAGTTTACGATCGTGCGACAAACGACCTGTGTCTGGTCCCATCTTGGGTTTATATATATATATATATGTTTGCACAACCCAAAAGATCCTACTCCTTGTCGGCAAATGCCGTTTAATCTGGTATCTGGACAAGGTCCAAGATCTGTGGCAGTAGCTTGGTTGGGCCGAAAAAAAAGGATCACTTTTCAGGGGAAAACATGCTAGCAGCCAAGTGCAATTAACACATTCAGCGGGTAAATGTGTGAGGAGGAGGAGCGGCATGAAACTGGCAATGGGACTGGGCACTGGGCTAAGCAAACACTTTGATAATGATAATGCGATCTGTGAACAACGGCGGCGGCATCGTTTGTTTGAGAATCTGTCGCTGAAGGATACATCCAGCATTGCCTCAAACTGAACCATACCGATCCCTGTTTTCGTGCCCATCGAACTAGTGTCTAAGTGCTAATTGGGTTTGCCAGAAACCAATATTGAACCAATACCGAACCGAATTCAGCTGTGCCTTGTCGGGCATCATCTCACATCGGATGCTGGGATGCTGTGTTTTTGTAATAGATCCTCCTAATGCCCGGCCTGGCATCAATGTCACTCTGCTATGACATCTGGCTTGCTGACGGGAGCTCCAAATGGTTAAAGAACTCTAATGGCTTGGGGTCAAGTGTTTTTGGGGGAGTTTAAGGAGGTTCCTCTGCCTCCGAAGTTAAAAGATAAAGAAGAACTTGAAGGAAGATTCTGAAACCCTTACTTAAAAAGGGAGTTAAGATAAATAGATAGTTAAGATAGATAGATAGTTAAGATAGATTGATAGTTTAAATAGATATATACCTAAGATAGAAAGATAATTAAGATAGATAGATAGTTGTTAGAGAGATAGATAGTTAAGATAGATAGATAGTTAAGATAGATAGATAGTTGAGAGATATATATAGTTCAGATAAATAAATAGTTAAGATAGATAGATAGTTAAGATAGATTGATAGTTTAAATAGATAGATATCTAAGTTAGGATAGCACTTTCATTAGCATAATACCAAATGAAACCTTGACTTAGCTTTAACTTACTAATGTACCCGAGAGCTTACTTCACTTTTAAATACTACTCCTTTTAAATCCTCAAACTCCCTCCGATTGAAACAGAATCCCAATTCTTAATCAATTTCCCCTGATTTCCGTTGAATTTCCTGTAAAAATTTATATTTATAAACCGATCGGAAGTCAAAATTCATCGGGTCAGGCCACCCCCCAAGACCAGGACCATGTCCACCTCAAGTTCCCTTGCCCGTTGTCCGGATCAAATGTACTTTTGTGCCTCGCTTGATATAATGAACCCGTCAAAGAGTTGGGACCCATGGAACCCCTTCCAAGGAGGTGGAGTAGAACCAAGAGGAGCTGCAGGTTGTTCAGACGAATGGGCTCAAGTTGTGTTTTTCCCATTTTTTGTTTCTTATTTTTTTTTTATTCCATCTGTTAGCAGGCACTTTATGCACTTTACCGCTGCGGGCCTTGCCGCTCGACCAGCGTCCAGTTGAAATTAGTTTGCTTTTTTCGCTGTGTGTGTGTGATGTGTGTGTGTTGTGTTGTTTTTTGAGCGATTCAATTCAAATTGAATGCCATGAATATCGAAGCAAACCGAGTGCATGAGCGTTGCTTCTTTTTCTGCCGTTTTTAACAAACATAAAATCAATTACACAAGCTTCATTAAGCTTGCTGCTGCTGCTGCTGATGCTGCTGAAGCGAGTGGAATGGTGCGGTCGGCAGGTCGGTAAGGTCGCCTTGTGTATGTGTGTGTGTGTGTGTGTGTGTGTTTGGCTTACCTGTGCCGAAAGCCGCAGGGAAATGGTGCAAAGGGGGAGGGCGGACAGGCAGGTATACAGGTGTGCCATTGGGTATGAAATGTGGGGGAAACCACCGAGCCACTGTATACGCGACCGCAAACAGAGGCCAGTGATTTGGGCCCAAACTCCCGCACATTGCGGATAAGGTAGAGTTGGTCAAATAAATATATATAATTCGACTTACAATGCTTCTACTGCACATATATAAAATATAGAATAATATGCATAACACCACACGATTCTCCTGATTCGCTCTTTCCTCTTTCTCTATCTTATATTTTCTTCCTTTTACCTCGTTCTATTCCCTATCTTTTATCTCTGCCAATTACAATGTATGAGCGTTATGTATCTTTTACTTAATATAGCCTTCGATTAGATATGTTGAATAGGATGATCCTTACACAGTCTTTGTTAAGAGTTTGTAAATATAATGATACCTTACTCTCTTAATTGCTCGCCTCTCTTTCCTTCCTCTATATATCCTTCACAAATGTTAGAGCGCGTTATGTATCTTTTACTACGCATATCCTTTAAAAATATAATAAGCCCTCAGCTCCTTTCAAATAATCTTTAAAAATGTAAGCACCCGTTTAGGAAGTTATTATTAATTGTGCTTCCAGGTTAATTGGTTTATTTACTCGCAGATATTGACACTCTTTTGACATAGATCTCATCTGTTTGGTGTGTGAGCGCCACTCCTAAAGTATTTTGCGGTGGAGCCACAGGCACCACCTCTACCTCCGCTATATACAGACACACATATATATCCATGGGTATATTCCATATCCAAAGCTGCCAGCCCCACATCCTCGTTTCCACATTTACATTCGCTGCCCCAGCCCCCGCCTGCCATTACAAGGCAGCCTTTTGCGCAGATGCCTTAATTTAGCATAAGTGATTGATGCCAGGCGAAGTTTTCAGTTGAGGCAGGTGGGGAAAGCTGATGGAGAGAGGTGCTGGATGCTGGGTGGTGTGCCCTCATATATTATATCCCCCTAAAGCCTTTATAAATAACTGTGCCAGCTTTTAAATGCAACATTTTGCAGGTAATCAATGTTATTTTTTAAGACTTTTTAGGTACTTGTTATTACAAGAATATGGAAACTACGATAATCTGTAGATAATGTATTTTATGTTTTATAATTCATAAATTTAATTTTCATTATAAGATTTCTAGAGACAATTTTGAAAGAATGTAAAAAGAAATGTATTCTAGGGAAACTATATTTCATTCCCTCGTTTTTAAGTCGCCATATTTTAAATAATAAATAAACTAATATACCTATTTTAAGAAACTCAAAATATATAATTTAATAACCCAATAATTGATATCAATTACCAAAATAAAAGCTCTTCTATAAAACCATTCGATATGCAAATATACATTCTCTAGTGGGTGGGAGTAAAGAAGACTTTGTGAACTCTGACTTGTAGCCGAGTGGCTGTAATGTTGAATTGATGGAGCTGGAAGGTAGCTACGGGGGCGGTCTTGGGGCATCCGCTTAGGAAAATTAGCTGACGCTACAAAGGAAAATGCTTAAGCCACAAATATTTGACTGTCGACCGCATCAACAATGTTTCTCTTGGCAGAAAGTTTGGGTTTTTTAGTTTTTTGTGTGTTTGTGCTGCTACCCAGGAGCACTGGAGCTGGTTCTCGTTGGCCCCTTGGACCCAGTGTTTACCCATTAACTTGCTTTTATTGACAACGATGTCGGCGCGGCGACTTTGGTGATGAAATGTAAGTAAAGTAAGGAACAGGAACATCAAAGCCAAAATGCTTCTTGTCCTTGGCTGGGAGAGAGAGAGAAAGTCCTGGCCATGTTCCCCTTTTTCCATGCTATTTGCTATTTGTTGTTTGCTTGTTCCGAATGTTTGCACAGCCACCGGGGTCTCTGGCCCCTCACTAAAAGGACGAAAGGACTGTAGCACCAAAGGGCTAAAGGGTCAGAGGGAACGGGATGCGCATTATAAAAATCAATGAATTAACATTTACATGCAAAAGTATTTGACCACAAAAAAGAAACAAATGTACAACTGGGGGGGAGAGAGTACGACCTATGCCTATATGCGGCGTTAACCAACCCCCATTACCCATATCCTTGCGGATTCCCAGAGATTCCTGTGTATCCTGGTATTTCCGGGGTCCATATCCCCTGATCCCTTGTATGCTTACACTTGATTACTGCTGTTTTCGCCCCGTGTTGTATTTGCTTTTTATGCGAATACGAATACGAATGCGAATGGTTTTCCCTTTCGTATGTTTTTTGCTGTATTTTTTGTATATTTTTTTCGTTATTTTATTTTAACATTAAAGTGGAAGGTAGTTTAGGGTGGGGCTATGGACAAAGAGCAAAAGCTGGGAAAATCATTTCTATCACAAATTTAATCATCCTAAACAGTTTCCTTCCCCTTTCCTGGCAATTGATTCATGTCAGTGCCTTTCAATTGGCTTTTAACCGATTAGCCGGAGAAAGTCAAAGGAGTAAGTTGATGCTGAAACCCCTTCGTGAGTTTCATTAGCATAAAATGGCGATATTCGACAGACCGGTCCATATGTTGGCATCCGCATAAAAATGAGGCAGCACTTTTAGCAATGCCACAGAATTTAATTTGATTTAATTTGCGATAATGCTCAGACTCGTGCCATTAGTTCAAATTTGTTTTAAGGAAAAGAGTTGCTTGAAGTTAACCATCATTGTTAAGGGTTTTGATAGTTATAAGTTAGCCTCACTTTTAAAGTTTTATCATTGTAGACAGTGATTCTGGTTTCCTGTTTTTGTTAACTTTTACAGTGACAAGGTCGGAAAATGCATATTTTTAACAGAAACTTTTCCTAGAGAAGAATTTTTAACAGTGAGAATAACCAGAAGAAAAAAAATATCACATCATCTATTAATATTATAATACTTATTGTATAACTCTTATTATTTAAACAAGAACTTCCCGTATAAGATATATTTTAAGCCTGAGAGTTTTAAAATCAATTTGCATATATATACCCAAAATAATCATATGCCAATCGATTGGTTACTGAATAGTTATCTAGCTTCTGCTGCAAATCTCCTTCCTAGACCATTAGGAGTCCGCACATCCAAGAATCAAGTATCTAGCATTAAGGAGTAGCAACCATATGACACATGAACTCTCTGCCTCAAAGCAATTCCTAGTTTACGATCGTGTTTGCCTCCCAGGCAAAAACCCGACAAAGACAGATCAAGCCAGTCAGTCCCCTGGTTCTTGCAGCTTCAGTTTTCAGATTAGATTGTCGCGGAGCGACAATGGAACGTGCTGAGTTTGCCGCTGATAAGAGTGGAGGAGGCCAGGCAAACTGTGCAAATGGTAACTGCTGTGGATGCTGCTGGACCTGGACTGGATGCTGGTGCTGTCAAAGACAAAGTGTCTGGCATAATGCTCGTGGCCACTTTGAAAGCCGAACACAGAGTCGGCAGCGTTTCCTGCTTGTAATGCCCCAACCCAGCCTCTGTGTCTGGGTCTGAGCTTGGGTTTGGGTTTGGGTTTGGGTATGGATGCCCCCTTAATCTCACCAGCGGCACGTAGCTACGGGACAGACGAAGAAGGAGTGACTGTGGTCCTGGGCAGTAGTTTTACATACAATGCCAATGCTACTACCGCGGGCTCTCTCTCTCTGGAGATGGAGCTCTGGTGCTCTGAAGCTCTGAAGCTGATCGCATGCGATTGCGATCGGCGCGGTAACAAAGCGATAATGCGAAAATCGTGTAATCCATTAGCGTAACTTTTTGCAAATTTGTGACAATGACAATATTAAGATAACACATACAGCAACGTTCGCTTACGGTTTTGGTTTTGGTCTCGGTTTCGGCCTCTTAAGCCATTGTTTTCCTTTTTGTTTTTTTCGGCCGCCAAATTAATTTGTCGTCAGTGGATCTTGGGCAAGAATCGATGGCAATCGAGTTTGGTGGTCTTCTTGGCTGGATAGCTTTTCTCGCCCTTTCAGGCCTCCGTTCCCGTTGTGCAATGTCAAACTGGTAATGCAATGCAACCGCAGATTCATCTCCAACTCCCAGCTGGGAAGCTGGAGCTTCATCTCCGATCCAATCTGAACCGATCCCATCCAGTGGCGGGGTATCAGCAGCATGTGCCTTTAATTGAAGATGCGTGCGCGCATACTTGAATCGCGCAAACAACACTTTGATCTTAAAAGAAGTGACGTTTAGTGGTAGTTTCGCGTTGATAATGATCTCTTGGAGGGGATAGTGATGCCATTTATTATGCAGCGATTATCGGTTCCAGCAGATCCCTAATACTACAAGGCGGAGTTGGGTTTGTATTGGATATCAGTGTCCCAGGAATCGAGGTCTACAGATGACATTTTAGCCTTCTTTGCACAATTCTTTGCTTTAATCCAGCCATTTACACACTTGTTTTATATATAAACAATATATCTAATATAAAATTATTGAATATATTGAATTTTCTATTAAATAATGTCCTGGAACCTTACCCAAACATAAATCTAACACTTTTGTGTTGCTATCTGAATACCGGAAATTCTGTTATTTAGCTTGAAAGTCAACGGTTTGGATCGGGAAAAGTCATTGCCCCTGGTGTTAGCATGTCGGGGAACATGTTAAAGGGGGAAATCTGGGGGTATGGTCGGCTGTTGTTATGATTTGTCACCTTTTTAATTTTTAGATGGCAGCAAATGTAAACTATTGTCGCCCGGGATGTAAACATGACACAAGCAAACGAAAACAAATATCTGTCTCCATGCGTCACATTGAGGCTGTCTTGGCTGTTGTCATGTCGGAGCCACAAATGCAACATTTCAGCTACCGGGGGCACACGTAAAAAAATAACATACAACAAAATTCAATGATTTTTAAAGCTTTAAAACTGCCTAATAAATCCACAGTAAGCTGATAAATAAATTGTATCTCTGAGATATAAAAACCTTAAGAAATGAAGTATGATTATGAATAAATCGAGAAATTCCCCTTCTTCTCTAGGCGAAAGCATACCCTATCTCTCGCAGTACAGGGTATTGGAAAGTGAGCTGAAAAGCCGGTGCAGTTAATCGCACAGAACGTGAAGCATCTGGACCCCGACCGACCCACATCAAATATCAGTTTATTGCATTGCCTGGCTGCACCGCAGCATGACACTGGCACGGGGTATCGGGGATTGGGGATCGGGGATCGGTTGTCCGGAGTCTAGATTCCCGGATCCACCACCTCTCTCCGCCTTTAAAATCCAATGCATGCCACCGTTGGCATACATTTCCTTCGACTCACATTTTTCCTGCGACAGTGCTCTTGGGGCTACACAGCGAGAAAAATTACTACATTTTTAAAAGTACTCATAAGTTTCGAAGGGTTACTCTATCTCCATTAAAATTAGGAGATTCCTGAGAAACTTTTATTTAAGTCTTTAGTAAGAAAAGGTGGTTTCTTTATCGAATTAAAAAGAGCTTCTGTCGAGACATAACTTTAAATACTTTCTAATAAGACAGCAAGAGATTTCTTGTCAAGATACCTACTTCCTTTTAAGACTTTCTGTAAAAAGTTAAAAATAGCTCCTTAATGTTAATCATTGAGTAACATGCCTGAGCTTTGCAGCACAATTCGGCACTCTGTTAATCTTTTTCGTAAGGATAAATGACAAGTTACTCAACTAACTACATTTTTCAGTCAGTTAGTTATTATGGACTTTAGCAGGAAGGCTGGAAAGTTATTTCTTATAGAATTCTGCTCCTGATTACCACCTGAGTTCTATGTTTTCAGTGTGCTTAACGGCGGTTGGAGCACAACTCCCCTTCACATCTTCACCAGAACCCCATCCTATCTTCGATTACCCGCGGCATCGAATACGAGTATGAATACAAGTGTGAGTATGAGTATGAGTGGGAGTGTGAGTGTGAGTATGAGTACTGGCACGCACACAGCCGACGTATTTTTAGCTAGTGTTGATGTCTTCAATTAAAGAACCGCGGATGCTGCCAACAACAATTAGATTGCGGTGTTAGTTTAGTTAGTGCGAGTGCGAGGCGATGTCGGCATGGGTGTAGTACCATTTCCCAAAATGGGGGGGGAATGGAAGCTGGGAGGCGGTTGTCATCACTGCAAGGTGTCGCTGCCGACGTCGCCATCGTCGCCACCTCAAGAAATTAGTTGTCAAATGCTTTTCTAGCAATTTCTAGTTGACAGACGGCTTTTACCAAAGTGTCGCCACCTTCGTCTTTGTCTCCTAACCATTTCGGCCGTGAATCACCGCTGCCGAGTGACAACAAACGAGAGAAATTCAATTTGTTTGTGTTAATAACTTATAAATTTATGATTTGCCGCCCGACTTGCGGTAATGGTTTGCCTTGGCTTTTCCTCGCTTTCCCCCGAAAGCAGCAGCATCTCACACACACATATGTATATATATATATTTTCTCCCCTTCTTGTCAATATAATCGATTTAATATGAATTTTTCCATTAGTCGCAGTCGCAGTCGCAGTCTCCGATTTTAGACGCGTCGTTTTCGAACATCTCCCTCGGACTATATAGTGTGTTCCAAAAGGCACACATGGTCTGGTTTTTTTTTTTTGGTAGCGGAGAACTTGGAAAGTATTTCTGGTATAGGGACACGGACACGGACACGGACTGGGGGACCACCAATTGCGGAGTTCTTGCGGAACGCGATGCCTGAATAAATACATAAAAACTGGTCAATCTAAACTGTGTGTGCGGTTTTTGGATTTTATGACCTGTGACTCTCGGCCCCCAACCGGGGGCCCAAGGAGAGTGTGCTCTGGAATCTTAACAAACCTGAAGAAATCGGAAATCGAAATGTTTCCTTCTCTCCGGTGGTGGTCCACCGATATGCGGGTCCATCGAAATCGATCGCATGGATCGCGGACATCCCTGCAAATTGTTTGGCGGATACTCCAGAGCGTGACTCTTTGGACAGATGGGGGGGGGATGTAATATCCACCCTCCACCCTCTACCCACCCAACCCCCCAATCTATACGCTTATTGCAGTCACTCAGTCACGAACGGATGTATTTTTGGATTTATCACTGGACCCCGAAGCGTGTGTTCCACAGACGGCGGTTGGTCCCCTATAATCGCATTTTGGAGCGCAAAAATTCTGTGTATTTTTGCGGTCGGTTTATGATCTCTTATTTCAGTGCAAATGCAAATACATTAAATGCAGTAGTATTTCCGATCAAACCGATCGGATGGCGTAAAAGTGTGTTGCAAAAAACAGTTTTTTCCCAATCGTTGCAATTTGAATTTCATTTTGTAATCTGCAACTGATGTCCATCAAGTTGAGAGAAAAATACAAATTTTGATAGCTACATTAATTCAATATTTATACATAATATAATATATAACAAGAAAGGAAGCTAACTTCGGAACGCCTAAGTTTGTATACCCTTGCAGATTAAAATTCGAAAACTAGCAAACATATATTAAAAATTTCCAATCGTTTGTATGGCAGCTGTATAATATAGTCGTCTGATCCAGCCCGTTCCAACATATATACGAGTTTAAGTATATAGATGACTAACTGCAAAGTTTCACTGAGATAGCTTCAACACTGAGGGACTATTTTCTTTGAAAAGGACAGACGGACGGACAGACGGACAGATGTACAGACGGACAGATGTACAGACGGACAGACAGACAGACAGACGGACAGACGGACAGACGGACAGACGGACATGGCTAGATCGACTTGGCTGTTGATCGTGATCAAGAATACATATATTTTATATGTTCGGAAATGTCTCCACCACTGCGTTGCAAGCCTTTGACTAAAATTATAATATCCTGCAAGGGTATAAAAATTCGCATGTATTTTCCCAATATCTTATTATAATATTTTAAATATTTGCAACATTTCCTGTTTAAAAAGAACTGTAAAAATCCCCCAAATATTTTGGTCTACAATATTTTTGCATTTTAAAAAAAGGGTAAAAATATGTACATTCAATACATAAAATAAATAAAGTTCTCACTCACCGATTTTCTCATCTTCGTCCTTTTAATTTTGTATTGAAAATTATTTATTAATTTAATTACACACAGAACACTTCCAATTATGGCCACTCGCGAGATTTTGCCCATTTTCTTACTTTCCTTTTTTTTCTCACAGAATTTAACACATTGCATGCATAAACTTATTAAACACTTTAAAAAAACAACAAAATTATTTTTGTATAAATTTAAAATAATTATTAACCAAACATTGCATGCTTATTTTTTGAAATATTTTAAATAATTATTAAACACAACAAAACAAACATTTTATATAATAATTATTTCAACACTGAAAAAAAAACACATATAAAAGACACTCTTCATTTATTAATTAAACACTTTAAAAAATATATATTTACAGATATTGAAACATTTCCTTTTATAACTCACAGAATTTAACACATTTTACTTATTAAACACTTAAAAAATAACAACAAAAATATATTTTTATATATTTAAAATATTTATTTACCACACACATTGCATGCTTATTTTTTTAAATATTTGAAATAATTATTAATCACAAGAAAACAAACATTTTATATAATAATCATTTCAGCACTGAAAAAAAACACATACAAAAGACACACTTCATTTATTAATTAAACACTTAAAAAAATTGAATAGATAGTGAAACATTTAATATAACAATTATTTAAACACTTCAAAAAAAAACATACATAATTATTTACTTCTGTGTTAACAGAAAAATGATGTACAAATTGGGATGTATTTTCCCAATATTTTATAATTAATATTTAGAAAAATCGTAACGGAGAATATAAGAAAATCTAAAACATTTCCGTTTTAAAAAGAACTAAAATATTCCCCCAAATATTGTAGACCAAAAAAACACAATTTTTGCATTGTGGAAAAAGGGAATAAAAATATGTACATACAATATATAATAGTAAATAATAAAAATAAAAATTATAATAATAATTATAGAACAAATTAATTTTCACTCACCGATTTTCTCATTTTCGTCTCTTTCTTCTTCTTTATCTTCATCTTCGTCCCTGCAAGGGTATAATAAAATATAGTTAATACAAAGCTTATAGACTTTTTTGGTTCATAAATACATAGGTATCTGCAGTGTGAAATATTTTTCAAATATTTAAATATTAAATGGTGCTAAAATTCTGCACATATTTGTTCAATATTTTATTTAAAATTTATAAAAATATTAAGGGCAAATCGGATAATATATATAAATCTGATAAAATTCCTGTAAAAAAAAACCAGTTCTGTAGAAAACCAGTTGTCCTAGTCTAAAAAACACAATTTTTGCATTGTAAATAAAAGGCAATACAAATATGTACATTCTCATGTATATATTTAATAAATTTTTCACTCACCGATTTTCTTATTTTCGTTACTTTCTTCAACTTCGTATTTCTCTTTTGGCATTGGAAATTTTATATAGCAAATATGTTAATTAAATTTTTTTCTTTAAGCATCGGAAATTATATATTGAAATTATAGTAATTAAATTACACATTAAATTCTGGCCACTCCCGAGATTTTGCTATTTCCTTTTTTTCCCTTTTTTTACTCACAGAACTAAACACATTTCATGTATGTATTAATTATTTTAAATAAACACTGAAAAAAAACTCACACACAAAATATTTAATTAAACACTTAAAAAAAAAGAAAAAAATAAGAGATATTAATACATTAAATGTAAAAATTATTTTAACACTTAAAAAAAAAACACAAAAAAATATATTCAAACACAAATTGTAACACTTATTTAACCACTTAAAAAAAAAAAAAAATTATGCTTTTTTACACCAAATAATGGAAGGGAATGGAAATAACAGAAAAATTACACGCACACACAACAAACTAATGCTTTCTGACATATTTAATTAATTTTACACTTTTATTTTCTCTAAGATTATTCGCGCACTTTTCTTCCGTTAAAGTTACAGTTGTTTTCCTTCTTTTTGGGAGAGAGGGAGAGAGAGGACACATGACGTGCACCCACATACAAATCTGCATGGACCACATCACACACATACACACATATGTATGTACATACATACAGAAAGAAGGGTACTGCTGCCTTCGCTTGGCCACGGGAGTCGCACATTTTTTTATTCCAATTTTTGTTTAATTCAATATTTATTTGCAACATGTTTTAAAAGCGTATTCTTTTATTTATCACTTCCTACATAATTATGTAGTTATTTATTAACTTCACCTCCGCAATTGCACAATTTATGATTTTTTCGCATTCCGCTTTCCACTGTCAGAGAAACCGCGATCACTTCACATTTCCATATATTCTTTGAACATTCACTTCTTTTATGTATATTTCAGTGTCCCCGCATAATATTCAGTTAGTTTATTTGATTTAATCGTTTTTTCTGATATTATTTAATGTTTTCTCCGCACTAACAACGTTTTTTCAGCAGCAGCCACCTTTAATTGCATTTTCCTTTTACCCCTGCTAACTTCACCTTGCTTAGCAGCGTTCTGCTTTTACTCCTGCTAACTTCACTTTGCTCAGCAATTTTGAATTTTGGCAATTTTCATCTTCACTCCTCTCTTCACTTGGTCAACGCTCTGACGCCACTAGAAATTGTCACACTCTTGCATACGGCAAGTTGGCGCATATACCTACATACATACATATGTGTGTATGTATGTACATATGTAAATACAAACTGGCGGGAGCTGCTGCTATGATTGTGCGCGGGAGTCTTAACTTTTTGTTATTGCAATTTTAGTTTAATTAAATATTAACTTGCTTATTGTTTTAAAAGTTTATTAGTTTCAGTATCACGTATTATATAAATATTTAGTTATTTATTACTTTCACATCGGCAGTTTCACAATTTATGTTCTTTTCACATTTTGTTTCCTCTTTGTCAAAATTCTAGGCGGAAAAACAGCGATCATTTCACATTTACATAAATTCTGTAAGCCTTCACATGTTTCATGTTTATTTCAGTGTCCCCGCATAATATTCAGTTAGATTAATTGATTAAATCGTTTGTTAGATATTATTTAATGTTTTTTCCGCACTAAAAACGTTTTTTCAGCAGCAGCCAGCTTTAATTGCATTCTCCTTTTACTCCTGCTAACTTCACTTTGCTCAGCAGCGTTCTGCTTTTACTCCTGCTAACTTCACTTTGCTCAGCAGCAGCAGCAGTACTCAATTTTCATTTTGGCAATTTCCATCTTCGCTCCTCTCTTCTCTTGCTCTACGCTCTCACGCCACTAGAAATTGTCACACTAACACTAACAAGATTTGAGCTTAGCTCAAATTGGACCACACACACACGCACACGCACATACAAATTGGCGGGCGCTGGTGTTGCCAGACAGTGTCCACGGCAATTTCAAATGTTTTTATTGCTGGTTTACAAGTTTTATTTCAATTTTTATTTGCTAAAGCCTTTGCATATGTGTTTTTTCACGTAGTTATTAATTATGAGTTTAGCGAGACACCCTTTCACTTTTACATTATTAATGTTACATTTTATTAATGTTACAATTCCAATTGAGAGGCGACACAGCAGTTACTTTCAGTCGTTGTTGAATATAGCATGTTTCAATGTTGATTTGATAAAACGCACTATTTTTTAATTAATTAAATGTTTTGTAGATATTAATACGCGGTTTTTCCGACAATAAATGTTTTTTAGCAGCAGCGCGGTTTAATTTAAATTCTGGCGATATTGTTCTTCTTCTTCTTTTTCTTCTTGGTGCTCTCCCTTACTCCCACTCTCCTCACTAACGCTCTCTTAACTCCCCCTCTCCCCCCATCAGACACCTTACTAACGCTCTCCTTACTCCCGCTCTCATCGGTATTGGAAACCGTTTGACAATATCGCTTGCTCTCGTCAAGCCAAATGCAAAACGAGCAATGCACTATGGGACAAACGACCACTTTTTCTGGCCAAAACACATGTTTTAAAAATCGTTATATTACATGTTTTGTAACCCAAATGTATTCAAATAACATCAATTTGTAATTTTACATAAAAGGAATTTTAACAGAGTGAGCCACTGTTAAAAAATTTTAATTAATAATTAATATGTAATAATAAAAAAAATATATCCTTAAAATATGGCGGGACCACGCTTTTTTTTCTTAAAGCACCTTATTTTTCCTAAATTTAAAAAACAGATCTTAAAAATAATATTGTTTTGAAGATATTAATAAATGCCACAAAAGGTGGTCGTTTGCCCCATAGTGCAATGTGAAGAGGAGGAGGAAACGAGGAACACAATTAAAGCTGGCGGCTGCTGAAACGTTTTAAGTGCGGAAAAAACATTAAATAATGTCTAACAAACGATTAAATATATTAAAATAAACTGCATTTAATGCAGGGAAACTTAAATACACATGAAACAAGTGAATGTTTATAGAATATACGTGAATATGTAGTGATTGCTGTTTTTTCGAACTAAAAATGTGATAAAGAGTAAACAAAACACAAAAAAGAACATAAATTGTGCAACTGCCGAGGTGAAATTAATAAATAACTAAATATTTATACTAATAAACTATTAGAACAATAAACAAGTTAATATTTAATTAAACTAAAATTGCAATAACAAAAAGTTAAGACTCCCGCGCACAATCATAGCAGCAGCTCCCGCCAGTTTGTATTTACATATGTACATACATACACACATATGTATGTATGTAGGTATGTGCGCCAACTTGCCGTATGCAAGAGTGTGACAATTTCTAGTGGCGTCAGAGCGTTGACCAAGTGAAGAGAGGAGTGAAGATGAAAGTTGCCAAAATTCAAAATTGCTGAGCAAAGTGAAGTTAGCAGGAGTAAAAACAGAACGCTGCTAAGCAAAGTGAAGTTAGCAGGGGTAAAAGGAGAATGCAATTAAAGCTGGCGGCTGCTGAAAAAACGTTTTAAGTACGGAAAAAACGTTAAATAATATATAACAAACGATTAAATCAATTAAACTAACTGAATATTATACGGGGACACTGAAATAAACATAAAAAAATGAATGTTTAAAGAATATTTGTAAATGTGAAGTGATCGTTGGTTCTCTGACAGTGGAAAGCGGAATGCGAAAAAATCATAAATTGTGCAAGTGCCGAGGTGAAAGTAATAACTAAATATTTATACTATTAAACTATTAAAACAATAAACAAGTTAATATTTAATTAAACTAAAATTGCAATAACAAAAAGTTAAGACTCCCGCGCACAACCAAAGGCAGCAGCACCCTTCAGTTTGTATTTACATACATACATATGTACATATGCGTGTAGGTATGTGCGCCAATTTGATCTTGTCCAGCGAAGATCTTGTTATTGTAACTGCCGTATGCAAGAGTGGGACAATTTCTAGTGGCGCGAGAGCGTTGACAAAGAGAAGAGAGGAGCGAAGATGGAAATTGCCAAAATGTAAAATTGAGAACTGCTGCTGCTGAGCAAAGTGAAGTTAGCAGGGGTAAAGGGAGAATGCAATTAAAGCTGGCGGCTGCGGAAAAAACGTTTTAAGTGCGGAAAAAAACATTAAATAATGTCTAACAAACGATTAAATATATTGTACTAACTGCGTTTTATGCAGGGACACTGAAATACCCATAAGACAAGTGAAGGTTTAAAGAATAGATGTGAATATGTAATGGTCGCTGTTTTTTCCAACAAGAAATGTGACAAAGAGGAAACAAAATATGAAAAGAACATAAATTGTGCAACTTCGGAGGTGAAAATAATAAATAACTTATTATTTATGCAATACGTGATACCAAAACTAATAAACTTTTAAAACAATAAGCAAGTTAATATTTAATTAAAATAAAATTGCAATAACAAAAAGTTAAGACTCCCGCGGTCAACCGAAGGCAGCAGCACCCACCACTTCGTGTTTACATATGTACATACATACATACATATGTATGTCGGTATGTGCGCCAATTTGATGTTGTCCAGCGTTGTGTTGTTGGTGTAAATACCGTGTGCAAGAGTGGGACAATTTATAGTGGCGCGAGAGTGTTGATAAAGAGAAGAGAGGAGCGAAGATGGAAATTGTCAAAATTCAAAATTGCTGAGCAAAGTGAAGTTAGCAGGAGTAAAAGCAGAACGCTGCTAAGCAAAGTGAAGTTAGCAGGAGTAAAAGCAGAACGCTGCTAAGCAAAGTGAAGTTAGCAGGGGTAAAAGGAGAATGCAATTAAAGCTGGCGGCTGCTGAAAAAACGTTTTAAGTACGGAAAAAACGTTAAATAATATATAACAAACGATTAAATCAATTAAACTAACTGAATATTATACGGGGACACTGAAATAAACATAAAACAAGTGAATGTTCAAAGAATATATGGAAATGTGAAGTGATCGCGGTTTCTCTGACAGTGGAAAGCGGAATGCGAAAAAATCATAAATTGTGCAACTGCCGCCGTGAAACAAACAGATAACTACATAATTATGTAGGAAGTGATAAATAAAAGAATACACTTTTAAAACATGTTGCAACTAAATATTGAATTAAACAAAAATTGGAATAAAAAAATGTGCGACTCCCGTGGCCAAGCGAAGGCAGCAGTACCCTTCTTTCTGTATGTACATACATATGTGTGTATGTGTGTGATGTGGTCCATGCAGATTTGTATGTGAGTGCACGTCATGTGGCCTCTCGCTCCCTCTCTCCCAAAAAGAAGGAAAACTTTAAATGTTACGGGACTAAAGTGCGTGGATAGAAAAAGGGAAAATAGTGTACAGTGATTAAAAATGCCAGAGCATTAGTGCGTTCTTTGAGTGTGTAATTTTTATCCATTCCTATCCTTTTTTTTTTAAGTGTTTGAATAATTGTTACATGAAATATTTCAATATCTATTTTTTTTTTGTTTTTTAATTAATTAATACATGAAAAGAGTCTGTCCCAGAAGTAAATAAATATCTTATTGTGCATGTGTGTGTGTGTTTTTTTTCAGTGTTGAAATAATTATTACATAAAATGTAAATAAATAAAATGTGTTAAATTCTGTGAGTTAAAAAAAGTGAAAGGAAGGAAATGGAAAAAATCTCGCGAGTGGCCAGAACTGGAGGTGCTGTGTATTTAATATTATTAATTAACAATTTCCTATGCAAAAAGAACAAGACTAAGATGATGAAGAAGAAGTAAAAAGAAGCGAAAAAGAAAAAATCGGTGAGTGAAAAATTATTTTATTCTATATATTGAATATACATTTTTTTATTGTCTTCTACAATATTTGGGGGATTTTTAATATTCTTTTTCAGAGGAAATTTTACAGATTTTTTCTGTTCTTCGATTCGATATTTTTTTAAATATTGAAAATTAAATATAAGGAAAAAATATCCTAATTTTTACATAATTTTTTTTTCTGTAGCACAAAAGTACATAAATATATACATATGTTTTTTTATATAAAGTGTTTAATTAATTCATGAAGTGTGTCTTTTGGATGTATTTTCTCTTTCCGTGTTGAAATATTTAATACATAAAATGTTTGTTTTTGTGTGATTAATAATTAAAAAAAAATATATATATATATATTTTTTTTTAAGTGTTTAATATGTAGCTACATAAAATTGTCAAATTCTGTGATTTAAAAAAAGGAAAGTAAGAAATGGGCAAAATCTCGCGAGTGGCCAGAACGGGAAGTGCTGTGTATTTAATTTTAAAATTTTTTAACAATTTCTAATGCAAATAGGAAAAGACTAAGATGATGAAGAAGAAGAAAGAAGCGAAAATGAGAAAATCGGTGAGTGAAATTTTATTTTATTTTATATATTGAATATTCATATTTTTATTCCCTTTTTTCCAAATGCAAAACTTTTGTTATTTGATCTACAATTTTTGGGGGATTTTTTATAGTTTTTTTTTTTTCACAGGAAATGTACAGGTTTTCTTTTATTCCCGGTTCGATTTTTTTGAATATTGATAAATAAAATATAAGAAAAAATATATCCTAATTTTTACATCATTTTTTTTTTTCTGTTAACACAGAAGTAAATAATTACATATGTATGTTTTTTTATTGTTTAATTGTTTGAATAATTGTTATATAAAATGTTTCAATATTTTTATATTTTTTTTAAGTGTTTAATAGGTAAAATGTGTTAAATTGTGTAAATTTTTTTAAAGTGTTAAAGTGTTAAATTAATAATTGAAGAGTGTCTTTTGTATGTGTGTTTTTTCAGTGCTGAAATAATTATTATATAAAATGTTTGTTTTCTTGTGATTAATAATTATTCAAAATATTTAAAAAAATATGCATGCAATGTGTGTGGTTAATAATTATTTTAAATATATACAAAAATAATTTTTTTGTTTTTTTTTAAGTGTTTAATAAGTATATGCATGCCATGTGTTAAATTTTGTGAGTTAAAAAACGGAAGTGAAAAAATGGACAAAATCTCGCGAGTGGCCCGAATTGGAAGTGTTCTGCGTGTAATTAAATTAATAAATAATTTTCAATACAAAAAGAAATAGACGAAGATGAAGATGGAGAGGAAGAAAGAAGCGAACATAAGAAAATCGGTGAGTGAAAACTTTATTTTATATATTGAATGTACATATTTTTCCCCTTTTTTTCAAAATGCAAAAATATTGTTGACCAAAATATTTGGGGGATTTTTATAGTTCTTTTTAAACAGTAAATGTTGCAAATATTTAAAATATTATAACAAAATATTGGAAAAATACATGCGAATTTATACCCTTGCAGGATATTATAATTTTAGTCAAAGGCTTGCAACGCAGTGGTGGAGACATTTCCGACCATATAAAGTATATATATTCTTGATCAGCATCAACAGCCAGTCGATCTAGCCATGTCCGTCTGTCCGTCTGTCCGTCCCTCCGTCTGTCCGTCCCTCCGTCTGTCCGTATGTCCGTCTGTGCATCTGTCCGTCTGTACATCTGTCCATCCGTCTGTCCGTCTGTACATCTGTCCGTCTGTCCGTCCGTCCGTCTGTCCGTTTCAAAGAAACTAGTCCCTCAGTGCTGAAGCTATCTCAATGAAACTTTGCAGTTAGTCTTCTATATACTCTTACTCGTACATATGTCGAAACGGACTGGATCAGACGACTGTATCACATAGCTGCCATGCAAACGATCGGAAAGTTTTTAGAAAATAAATTCTTTCTTTTTCAATTTTCAACAGATTTTCACCAAATTAAGTATATGACAATTCTATAATATTAGTCTTTTATTTATTTTTATAGAATTTCTGTTATAATTTTAAGTAAATCGGACTTCTATATCATATAGATGTCATATAAAAGTTCGTTAAAAAAAACTGTAAAACTGTGAATAAGGTTTCTTTACATCAATTTATACAATTTATAATGTATTGATTCCTAATCATCGAAGTTCTATCTGCAAGGGTATATAAACTTCGGCGTGCCGAAGTTAGCATCCTTTCTTGTTACATCACAAAATGTGATAAAATGTATATAATCAAAACTTTTTATTCGGATTTATTCCGCTTAAGAAAAACTAACTCAAGGGAAATATTAAGCTTTAGATTTGCTAGCTGGAAGCCTCCAGCCTTTCTTATCCACCTAGACATCCATTTACTATAGGGTATCACTGGCTGGGCATACCTCTCACTGGGGGGAAAACTCTTAATTGATGGCACCACGCCTTCTCCGGTTGACGCGTGGATATTAAATCGTTGACAAGCTGCCTTCGTTACGCCGCCAACAAAGTGAAAATTTATTAAACTTCTAAATAGTGTTGACAAAGATGTACGGTAGTGTGACAGACATGACAAATAGTTTGTTGGGATCCCTGTTCCGCCTCCCTCCCTCCCTCCTATCTGCATGTCGCCGTGACAGCAGCAATTTAAAGTGATGCGACCTGCTTGGGGGGTGGTGATGCTGGTGCTGCGGTGCTGGGGTGTGACAAAGTGCCGTGAGAGTCCAGGAAAAGGATGGGGATGGAGGATATCGGAAGGGGAGGTGGTGGTGTTGGAGTGTGGGAGGCGCCAGCCTCAATTTGAACATCATTAAATGAGTTAATGCCATTTAAGACTCTCGACATCTGTACGGATCTCTCTCAGTGTGTGTGTGGTGTATATATATTGTATATTTTCCGGTTACCGAAGGGTGGCTGTGGTTGAACCATTGGTCACTGTTGTGTTGTGGCCACTTTTTCACATTGTTTTCCTTGTGCCAATATGTATACGCATCCGCCGCATTCGCATCTGTATCCAGTATCTGTATCTGAATCGGAATCCTTTTTTCTCCCCCCCCCCCACACACACATCCCATACAGTGGCATTTAAATATTTTTTCCTGCTGCCGCTTAATGGCCTTCAATGTGGAGTATACACCCACACCCACCCACAACAAACCAACCATCCATCCAACCATCCATCCCCGAGCGTATTGCTTTCCGGCAGCATCCGTTCATCTTCTCTCCCCTTCCCTGGTTAACGGATGGAGAGTCAATCTCGCATCATTCTTCACAGCGTTTAAGAATCAATTTCCAACACAACACAACACAAGAGTACAACATGGCATTTGTGCCTGTCCTTTTGGCCCCCCCAACTCCTGGCAGCTCATCCTTCAAGTTTTCCGACTCGATTTCCCTGCCTCCTTAACCCCCTTTTACAACCTGAACTCCTGTGGGGTATATCCCGCTGTGAAGGGGTTTCCTCTCAACAAAATATGTTAATATATGTATATAGGTATATATCCGAGAAATTAGCCTAAGATCTCTAGAGATCCAAGTAAGCCTTTCCGATCAAATCATTTACATGGGAAACGTTCCGGTTCAAATTTGTCACAACCATTTACACTTTCGTACGGACATCAGGGACAAGGCGCCAAAAAATATTAAATTTCCTTCCAAAAATTTGTTGAATCTTCTCCGGCATTTTTATAAAATTTGTTTAAAAATTCAGTTTTTCTCGTTAAAATTTTTCTTTTATAATCGAATATGCCCGTCTTCCGTATGTTATTCTGCCAACAGCAGTTAAAACGCGATCTTTATGAGAGCTGGCTAATCATGTTTATTGCGTTGTTTGTCCGCTGGAATCGTTTCCGTCAACTGGTGGTACCCCCGTTGGATGGTCTGCGTTTACTAAGAGATAGCTCTGATTATCGCCTGGCCGAGGTATTATTTGGCATTGGCCTCTTGGCCTTTATATTGCCATTCCGTTGCTATTGGGTCCAGCGGTGTCAGCATCGTGTCCAGCTTCTAATGCTGGCTGCTGAGATGGTGATTCTTCTTCGCATTATCGAGTTCAATGACAACGTTGTGTGGCAACCCTTTCTGGGCATCTATCGGGACATGTTCGAGACGATGGGACGTAATGACTATTGGTTCTATCAATATGCACCGGGAATGGCCATCTGGTTGGTGAGTGGTCGTGCCTTCGAGTCCTTCCAGTTGCTCCTCTCCTTTGGCATCTTCGTGGCTGGCATTAATAATGCCGCCGAAGAATGGATGAGGACCGTGGATCTATTGTTGCTTGGTCATGAGCCGGCAATTCCATGTCCAGCCTGGCGGAGACACTATCGGGAGTTTCAGCGTCAAGATAGATGTGATAAGAGATATCCGCCAAAGCCCTCACCGGAACACCTTATGTATCGACGTCTGTGCCATGCCTGTATCCAAGAAGCCGCCAAGCTTTATGATGATTTCGAAGTCTATAACGATATCGAGGAACCAAGCAGTGAGCCAGATATTCTGAGTGAATCAATATACCGCGAAAAGTCGAGGCAAATCAATAATCCGGAAGCTGTAAATGGTCCTTTCAAATTCTTTTGATTTCTTTTGAGTTACATAAAAAAAAATTATTTATGATGACGTTTGGAGTAAAGCATTGCCAATTTCACTCAAAATAAGTTGTGTTATCTTTACTTTGCAAGCTTTAATAGTTTAGAATTGTTAGTTCCTCAAGCTAAAAATATTTTTAAAGCATACTTGAAGACTTGAAATGGTTTAAATGAAGAGTTTTTGAGTAGTTTTTTGTTGGTAAAACCCCTAAGTTAAAAATTATATTTACGGGTTAATAGACCTTCCCGGTTTAGTTCTAATTTAAGTGATACATTTTCATTAATTTTTATTAGGAAACCCCCAAGTTTAATATTATATTTACAGGTTAATAGACCTTCCACTTAAACTTCTTCCTGGATATTTTTTTTGTTACTCCTTAGCGCTCCTTGTCTCTACAGTTTGACTTATAAATGTAATACTCGCATGTGTGGATTAAGTCATAATTGCCCACCTGTGCTGTTTGTTGGCACCTGAAAAACTCAATCAGCCGGGCATTATAAATTAATGAGAATTAAATTAAATTATTCAATCAGTTTGCCAAACCCAATGGCAGGCCTCCTGTACCCCCCAAAAAACTCTTGATGGTGCGATATGTGTGCTTGTACCTTCCTTCTCCTCTTTTTTTCTGTGGCATCACAGGGCAAAATCTGCGTGAGAGAGTCTCCGGACTGTGGATTGCCGATTCCCCAGACTCGGGTGGGAGAGGGTGGGTGGGTGGTTGGTTTACTCCATACTCTATACACTCCTTGCTCCATAGCTGGTCTGGTGTGGCCTGGTGTCGTGTATGCAAATATGTTTGACAGTGTCGCTTTATTGTTCCGCCTCGTTCCATATGGCTTGGCGCACTCCAGAGGAGTACCAGTCTGGGTTTGGGGAGTGGGCAAGTGCCAGAACCACTTGCTGCTCTGTCTCTGACTCTGCCTCTGCCCCAGAGTGTTGCTTAGTTGTGGAAAGTCACGCTGCCATATTGCGTGTTTTGATTGATGGATAAGCGCGGTATTTGTTTTGCAAACACTTGACAGGCGGCTTGATTAAAAAACTTCACTGCTCACATGGGACCAAGGAACAGGGATCCCTGTATCCCGGTATCCGGGTTCCGGGACATTTAAAGGCGTGTCCCAGTATCAAGAACTGAGAGCAATTACCAGGGGGCAGACTCTAATGCTTGTTTCTGATTTGTTGTCGCCATTTATTTCACGACCTTTCGCGTTGAACATGCAAATTAATGTAAATGAAATTGTCGAAGCTCTATCCCTCATCCTGTCAGATGTATGTCATCGCTGGTTCTCTCGCCCGCTGATTAATTGGAAATTCATAAAGCCAGCAAAGAGATTCTACCCAGCATCGCAGCATCCCAGCATGGACATGTGTATTTGGATGGTCGCTGTTGTTGCTCTTGGGTGTTATTTTTAGGTGCAATTTTCTGGCCGGGATCTGTGGGGGGGGGGGGGAAGGGGGAGGGAGAGATCCAAGAAGACGAGGTGACAGATGTTCCTCCCCCGCCGGTCAACGTGAGTAGGCAAAACACACATCTGTGGGTGGGAAATGGTAAACAAAACACTAGAAAATGTGGGCGACAGGCCCGACAAACGCCTCTTGTTTTATGCCAATATATATCGCTGGTTTTTATGTCTTTTAATTGGAAATTTTTACAAGAATTATATATAAAATACACCAAGAAATATATAATAAGATTAATAACATATATTTAATATATCTAGAACCAGTTAGGAATCGATTTTCTTAATAAGCTCTCAGTGGAATTCTTAAGGGAATCCAATTGAGAATGATTTACTCCTCTTTTGTACGCTTCAGTATGTAGGGCATACATATATTATATATATGTATTATATATCCTGGTAATGGATTGTATACTATACACTAGCCCGCAATTACGATAACTACATAATGGTCTATTTATTATGAAAGGCCTGCTAATCAGTGACGGTGCGGGGAAAAAGTTAAACTCGTGCTCCAAAAAAGGGTTAAGGGTCAGTATCCCTCACATCCTGCGATACTTTGTATTTATTTAGCCCCGAATAAAGATGTCATAAAAAACAAATTCCACTTTTATGTTTTGGCACGGCCACCGGGCGGAAAAGATTCATGGCCCATTCGAATTGGCCCTGAGCACAAATCGCAATTGGGGTGTTCGGTGGCCAGTAGTCGTAGGACACTGAGCGAAAAAACGGTGACTAGGTCAAGCAGAAATACACAAAAATTATTGTTCTTTTTAGAAATTTAAGTAGATATATAGCAAATTATTTTTCAATTGCAGTATTATCTAAGAAATCTTGCAGTAGGAATATTTACATATAACTACATTCTTTTTAACCTTTAAATTTGTTGCTTAGAGTGGTCTGAAAATTCCCAAGTCAAAATTCTGTGACACATTTGTTTTAACTTTGTAGAAATTAGCACAAATAATGTATCGTCAAGTATTTTCGAGGGAACCTTGCTGTATAAATGTTTATTTAAAAGCTTACGGTTTAAGGTGTCTCAATTTTTACTCATTACTCTCATTTACTCTCTCATCAAATTTCTCCCTGTGCAGCTATCGATGGTGATGCTACCAGCGATAATGCCCAATTTCAAAGAACTTGCAATATCCAGGCACTTGGCATTAAAATTTCTCAAAGCAGCCTGCGGGAACTGGCTCAAAGGGTTGGCGTGTGCATACATTTGTCAGTTTTGCTTGGGGATGGAGTGCTCCTCCTCCTCATCCTTGTAATCCTCCTACTCCCGCTCTTCATCCTCTTCAGGATGTTGTCACCCTTGTACAAGGGAGCAGGATGCTGCCCAGTCTCGGGTAAAGGCCGAAGGGTTGGACTGGCCCTTAAATGATTTGTCGCCTTTTACGCGAGCGATTACCACATTATAGGCTGAAGCTAAAGCGCTACTCATATCGGAAAACACTTTCGTTTATTGCAGCCGTGCAATGGGGTATTCCCACTTGTATTCCCTATGAACCCGGAACCCAGGACCCGGTATCCGTAGCCCGTAACCCGGACACGAACACACACAAAACCCAGGGACTAAGCCCGGAAAAGCTGGAACAGCACCCTGACGATGGGCGGGCATTGCGACACATTCCCGCCTTTTCCCATCGGGTTCATAAATAATTTCCAAGCACTCCTTGCATAAACAACAACGAATTCAATTTGGTAGCTGAAGCTGAGCTGTACGTCGTCTGATCCCTTACCCCCAAGCCCTTTTTTTTTGGGTGCCAGCCTTTAATGAGTTTCTACGCAATTTCGTTTTCCGGAATTATTAAAGGCCAGGACACAAATTATAATCCCAAAGAGGTAGAAAAACACCAAGTACAGGGGAGCTTTGGATATCCAGTCTGAAGTATTACCTCTTTCTTTCCCAGCAAATTGTCATATTCGTGAGGATTCGTGCGGACCCACTTAGTTATCTGATTTGTCACTTTGGCTGTCCAAGGATCGCAGGAATCATATTACACCTGGCGCGGGACCTGCTTTTGGTTTGATTTTGTTTACCAGGCACAAGGCGCTAACAAATGAGACCACCGTTGTGGCTGTTGCAACTGTTGCATGTTGCAGATTAGATCAGAGCAACAGCAGCAGCAATAGCAACAGCAGCACCCTGACTTTCTAGGGTTGATAGGTCTCAATGAAGTGACTTGAATACATTTAAAATTGAATTTTTGGTTCAAAAAACTTTATAAATCTATAGTTTTTATAGCAAAGAAGAAGTATAGGATAGTATAAGGTATTTTCCTCAAATTTAAATAGGATTTGTTTGAATTTGAATCATAAATAAACCAAAGTTTAAAGAGTATTACCAGCTTAGCTTGATCGCGATTTGTGTTGTCCATTCGTGTGACCTGGCCACAGACTTTTAACCATTACCCGTTCCATTACCATTAACGATCCCAGATCTAGCTCCTGGACTTTGGATTCGTGCAGCGTCTCGAATTTCAAGCCTTGGTCATTGTCTGTGCCAGTGGAGACAATATTTTCCTTTATTTGGAGCAAACTGAAGAGAAACCCTTGCTTGAGAGGATGGGATGGGAGGATGAAGGATAGTTTGGATAAATGGCAGCCACAAATTGGAACTACAGGGCTCACTCACTCTCTCGCTCTCACCATCTTTTGGCCATGGTTGTGGTGGCACGTCGTGTTTGCCCATTTAATAACCTCAAGCGAACCCCCAACCTCACCTGGCTTCTGGCCTCCAAATTGTTTTGTTTTATTGGTTTTGTCAATTTGCTCTGGCGGGTGACGACGGAGTGGAAATATTATTTTGTATGTGCCAAACGGTCAAGCGGATCAAGTTTGAACAGGACACCAAAGTCCTGACTGGGGCTGGGACAGCTGCTGGTAACAAATTGCTGATATGTCCAGAAGCGATGCCGCAAATTAGTGTGTTTAATACGTGTGTGTGTGTGTTTGTCTCTCTGGCGAGCTAACAAATTGAACTCATTTCGCCTTACATTGCGATGATCACCGGAAAACAAATGGTCGCCAAGAGTGGCGAGTTCTTCGAGTTATTCGAGTGACGGAAGCCCAGAGTCCACACGTACCAGGATACAGGACCCCATCCAGCCAACTAGTCACTGACCAGCAGGGGCAAGGTGTAGCCTATGTCCTATACACAGGGTTTTGTAAACACTGTGGCTCTTACACTGGGAAAAAGAAGGGTTGTTTTCTTTCTATGACTAAGTAATTTTGCTAAATAGATGTTTTATGAATAAAAAAAAATAGCTAGGTACATCTTAAAAGCGCTAGATTTGGCCACAAAATTAAAATGTGACCGTACTGTACTTAGGCAGGCAACGGATATTGTACCTGGATACGTTTTTTTTTTTTTTTTTTTTATTTATTTATTTATTTATTTTTTTTTGCAATTTTAGGTAATATGACACTGTAAAGCAGCTAGAAATAACATTCCTTGAATTCTTAGACTGGAAAAATATACAAATTAAGCCCGAACTGAGTTTTATATGTACACTTTTAGAAAGAGTTAAGATTGTGATCATTTGGTAACGAAAATAACTTTGTTTGTTTGTGTTTGTGTTTGAATAAAAGCAGAAAATTCTTAGTTCTAGAATTGTATTTATTGTTTATCAGAATATATAATAATCTAGTATGTGTTTAACACTACAATTTATATAGACTCCGCACTAACGTTTTATTTATACTTTCTAAGATAATGTATACATTACCCCTGTGCTATAGATGTCTAGTTATTCGCATTCCCCATTTTTCCAAGTGTAACTTTTGCGTGCCGGTCAAGCATTGTCGAGGAAAAGTGCTGGCCACATCCACTTGGCACATCCCGCACAACCCCAGGACTCAGACTCAGACTGCGACTCGTACTCACACTCAGGCATTTGGACAAAGAGACAAATGAGCGGCACGTAAGTTATTTTGCTGGACTTTTGTCGTCCCCCTGCCGAGGGAACGTCAACGGGGAAACGCCCTTTGGACATCAGATGTTATGGTCATAAACAAAAGTGTTTTAATAACAAGGTTAATGACAAGTGGAATGCCGCTGTCTTGTACTTGTACGTGAGACAAGAGATTTCCGGATTGTGTCTCAAGACAGGACCTTCGTCCTATCCACAACTCCACTTCAGTAAATCTGTCCAACTTGTGTCCGTCGTGCGGAATGCCTAATAGTTATGGACTTGTATCAAAATTTAATTATGTCAAATATTTCACATGTCAATGCAACTGGGACCTGCGGCTTTTCGGGTGTGTGGAAAACAAAAGGAAAGTCAAGGAAAGTCAAGTCGAGAAAATTCGGATAGCTAGAAAAAGCCACAGAATACTGGTCAAGACCGCAGCCGCTGGTCTTTGGTCTAAGCCAACTTCTTTGGCCATGCAGCCCACTTCATAGATTATTAAAGCGAATTGTAGCACAAAAGCATATAATTCTTATTTCGTTATTACACTGAGAGAGCTCCCCCTCTCCGTGCTCTTCCCAGCTGCAATCAATTCATGCATAAACCCTTATGACTTTATACGCTTCACGCTTTCCCTTTGCCTTGGAAAATGCTTCGCTCTGTCGCTCCAGAGCTGGACACGAGCCCGAAATGCACACGGAAAAATTTAGATATAAAATAAAAATTAAAAAGGGAAGATAAATTCAACGTTGATTAAGGAAATTTCTCTCTTTTAGTTAGGATTGTTCTAAATGTTGCTTAAATAATTTTCTGTCTTAAACATTGTCTAGAATTTCTCTCTGTGCTTAGAGTCTAGACCCAAGACACTGGTGAGGTCCATATTTTACCATAATGTAACGGCAAATAGCCAAGTTGTGGTCATTTGAAATATTTTATTTTTATTTCGCTTGAAAAGAAAAGGTGTAACGACAAAACGGAGGCAGCCGCAGACGCTACAGAAGAAAATGGCAAACGATATGAATCGTTACCTCCAGAGACACCCACGCCCCTTGATTCATTCATTGAAATACATATAGTTATATATATATGACATGTGGCATCTATGTAAAGTATCTTAGCATCGCTCGAGTTCACTTGTACTCTCGACAAGTTGCAGATTTTTGTGAACTCAAGTGAATCCTATACTCACTTGGAGACCCACTTGAAATGGTGGCCTTTTTGTTTGCTTTTTGATAATAATAATAATGTCAGGGAAAGAGAATATATGTCCTGAAAGAAAATGGTTAAACAATTAAAGGATAACTTGAGCAATGTTAGTTGGAGTTCAAGAAATGAGAAACTTGATAGAATTTATATCCCAAATATATTCAAATAATTACACACTCTATATAATAACCCCTTTAAACAATATAACTAGGTTAATTTAAACTCTAGACTTCAAAAGCCACATAATGGAATTGAAAACCAACTGAATTTGGTCATGTTTCCTGTAAGGACATACCATTCCACCACCACCGATAATCGATACATTGAAATGGAAACGTGGAATATGAAATGATGCTGAGGGAAATGTATGTACTTATAAATGAAAACTTTTGATAAACCGATTTCAATTTCAATTGAAAAATCATCCGCATGCTTGAATGCATTAGAAAAGTCCAAGGATTCTTGGACTCTCCCCCCCTTTTACGTGACTGCTTGAAATCTTGCATTCAGCCTACGTCCCATCCAAGGATGTGTGCCATTTGATTCATGGGATCCTTGCAGAAGGGGATGGAGCTGTGCGTGTGCTTAAGTGTTTATGAGCCATGTGTGTGTGCGGGTGTGTGTGCGGCGAGTGTGTGTGTCCGATTTGAAATTATTGGCTGCTCCCACGGGTGTCGTAACTTTGGACGAAGCACTCGGTTTCTGCATAGTTTGAGTCCTGGAGTCCAGAGTCCTTTAGTCTCTCCTCCATCCTCCAGGCTGGACCATTTCATAGTCCGCCTCTATCTTGGCCAGTGGCTTTTTATCTTATTGGATTGCTGGCCTGACCACAGATTGCTTGAGACGGGAAATGGACACTGGAGATGGAGTCGGAGTCGAAGATGGTGCCGCATATCACGCACAAAAAAAATGCTTTATTGGCCCATTTTAAATTCCGTGAGCAGCTGCCAAATAAACGCGATTGATCGTTAAAGTGAAAGCGGGAATGGGAGCCAGTAGTGTGGAATCGGGAAGCAAAATCGTGGTAGCTCTTTTTATGGCTATTTAAGTCACAACAAAAAGTAGCCAGATCGAGTTGTGCATTTAAATTTTAGTCAAACTTAAGGAAGAACTAAAATAAAGAATTTTAAATAGTTTATTACAAGACAAAAGAACCCACAAAAAGTCTCTAAAATTGTTAGAGATTTTAATCTATATTTCTACAACGATTTCTGAGATACATTTAATTATTATTATTATAATTTTAAAATATATTATACTATTGCAATATTACTATATATTAAGTAAGAAAAAGAAGCTCCATTTTAGGAAAAATACATCTATTTGAAAACTATAATAGTATTGGTAGTATAAAATACTTCACAGATATATAAAAGTTCTCAAACAATTTTAAAAAGTTCTGAATTAAGAAGATATTTCCCCCAAAACCATTTTAAACGGTTTAATTTAAGATTTCGATTGTATTTTAGGGGTTCACCATTTATTAAACATTAAGAAAATTCCACAAATGTCTTACAGTCATGAACCGCACTGCCTGGCATTCCACACTGCCACTCAGGGATCACAAAGACAATTGCTTGGCCATTTCTGTCAAAGTCTTCCAGCGGTGACAATTTACGGAATCGCCACTCGAATGCTCGTTGGATGCCAAGCACCTGGGCTATAGAGTGGGCACTGAAAGATAAAGTATATAAAAAGTATTTTTAAAACATATAAAATGCATCTTATTAAAATTATTAATAGGAAAGTACTGTAATTTTAAAGTAATTTGTTTCCTAAATTAATGAAAATATTTATGATATGATATTTATAATATATATACAAAAGTTTATCTAGTATTCGCTCTGTGCATTCACTTCAGACATCGCTGACAGGTGACAGAATTAGCCTTGAACAAGCATCTCGTGAAGGCATTTTGACCATGTCACCCCCGATTTCGATTCACTCTCTGTCTGTGTATTTTGTTGGCCAGGCCAACAACTTGCTCGTCAACTCCATGACTGGGCTGACAACTGTTATTGTTATACGTATTTCCCGTCTCAATGGAACGTTACTAATCGCGTTTCTGTCACAGAAATTAAACGACTACGCATTTGACAGATAAATTGACACGATCAAGTGCGACCGACCCATGCCCGTTACATCCACATTAAGGTGGATTAAGCAAAATGGCAACACCCACCGCACCGATGAAACTCCGCCAGAATTCCCATTAAGATGCCTTGACAGACGGCCAAGATGGTTAAGACGGCAATTGAGGCAATGCCTTTTGGGCTCTAACCTGAGTGCCAATTTATGTGCACAGTTAATAAACTTGTGTGTGTTTAATTGAGACTCTAAGAAAGCTATTAAATATCTTAGAAAGAATCTGGAATTTAGGATTATATATAGGTAAAGATATAACACAACAAGAAAGACAGCTATACGAAATAGTAGTCCGATTTGCATAATTCTAGATTAATGTATAATGGCTGTATATCAAATTTGATGAAAATATGTTGAAACTGAAAATATGTTGAACAGATTTTCATCTCAGATTCCATCTCAAATTCCAAAACAAACTTTTCAAATTTATTCAACAAATTTTAAGATGTTACATCATTAAAATTGTGAAAAATCTAAAAAAAAAATTGGATTTCCTAAAAAGTTAAATGTAGTATGCAGATTTGTTAAGCCCCAAACAACTAAAACAGGAACGTTTTCCGAATTGAAATTAATGCATTTTTGACAAAGTAATGCGATTTTTAAACTTTGACTGTCCCAAAAACTATTTTAAAAAATTATCAAATTAAAATTCCGATTTCAGGAATCTTGCAGAGGAAAATATAATTTTTATATCAATAAACCATATATATTCTTGATCAGCATTAAGTAATTGGGTCCATGGCAATAAGAATATTAATGAAAAAATAAATTCATAGCTAGCACATCGTATTCTAGACCTAGGCCTGATCAGTCCTTTAGCATATCTTAATGTATATAATATAATAATAAAATAATTGTCATAGTAAAGACTTACCCCAGTAGCGGGCACGTCATCTTTCGTCATTGCTTAATGCCTTCCGATGTAGACTTTTATTCCTGCGGAGTTAATTAAGTATCGTTTCATCAAAGTGTGCTTCTTCTTGGCGATCCGGAAGTATTCCCTTGGCCACGTCATGTTTTTAGGAGAAGGGTAATCACTATCACAATCACTGTTGATGTTAACACTAGGTACCCCTAGGACAGACTGAGGTCGCGGCGATCGAAGCACCTCTATTTATACTTCCCGATCAAAGAGAACAGAGAAAGAGAGCGAGAGGGAAAGAGCTACCTCTGTAGCTGCAACAGAGAGAGATAGAGCATAAGCGCCATCTCTAGAGCACTGCAACAGAGGGAGGCAGGCATACCAAATGTTATTGTGAGTAAGGGAGAGAGCGAGAGACAGAAGCTTACAGAGGCATAATTAATTTGATAATTTTGGTTTAAAACGTTTTTTTTATATTATATTTTTCGGGACAATCAAAGTTTAAAGATCGCACAACTTTGTCAAATTCATTTCAATTCAGAAACCGCTCCTATGTTTGTTGTTTGGTGCTTAACAATCTGCATACTAAATTAAACTTTTTAAGAAATCCAATTTTTTTTTTTCTTCGATTTTTCACAATTTTAGTTTCATTTTTTTTTGTGTTTTTTTTTTTTAGATTGGGAATGTCTGTTTTGCAACCTGAAATGGCCAGAAAGATTTGCCTGTTAATGCTGATCAAGAATATATATGCTTTATAGGGTCGGAAATGGCTCCTTCACTGATAAAAATTATATTTTCCTTTGCAAGATTCTTAAAATTTAATTTTTGACTTGTTTTCATATTTTTTAAAAGGATTTTTGATGAAGTTTAAAAATCGAGTCACTTTGTCAAAAATGCATTAATTTCAATTCGGAAACCGCTAATGCGTTAGTTCTTTGGCGCTTAAAAAAGCTGCATTCTACGTTTAATTTGTTCCTTTGTTAGTTTTTTAAGGTTAATAGTTTTAGATACTTACTGTTCAGAGTTACTTACAGGTCATAGTTACCTCTGTGCATATGATTCCCAACTTGTTTTAACATCCCAGGAACGAAGTGACTTCTACCAGCCACGTCTCAGATATGTGTTGTGTTACAAAAGTTGCAAGTCATTGTTTATTAGTATTCAAAGTTGGTAACTGATCATACATACTTACTGGTCATTGATACTTATTGTTCAGAGTTACTTACTGATCAGAGTTACTTAATGTTCAGACTTACTTACTTCTTATAATTAATTAATAATCATAGTTAATTATTGATTACAGTTACCCACTGATAATAGTTACTTACTGCAAGAAGAGGTCTCCAAAATAAATCAAACCTATGTCTTTGGACTCCTAAATCTTACAAGTTTTAAAATAAGTCAAGTCTAAATCATAAGGTTTCATAGTCACCATTTTAACACATTTATTCTGGCTTCTTTTGCTCCCACTTGGTAGCCTTGTTTTCATCCCTGTCGTGTCCATGGCCATTCCGTATGTCGTGCGTCGCCCGTCGCCTGTCGATATATACCGTATGTGTATACAAATTATGTTTACATTACATTTTCAAAAAAAAAAAAAAATAAAAAAAGGGGAATTTCTGGAAAATTTCTGGGGTGTTCTCAAATACTCTAACTGATGCTGATGCTAAATAACATAATGAAGATATATGTATAATGAATAAAAAGCTATAGGATGACTATTCCTCTAAAAAGAAAACTATAAGTTCTATTAAACCTTTCGAAAATTAGAATTTCTAAATTCTTAAATAAATAATTTATATCAAAATTATCCAAAAACTAGAACATATTCAATGCACAACTAATAGATACACTTAAAGATACACCTACACCTTCAACTACATCTACATCCCATTTTAAAGATACAACCTAAGCCCTCGGCAGACTTAGGGGACTCAGGGACTCTGGGAATGTGAATGAAAATTGGCGCCAAACATGTTCTTTTTAAAGACCTTCAGTTTACAGTCTGGATTGTAAAAGCTTGGTGGAGTAATTGGCGCTAAACCGCCTACAAATCATCACAAAAATGTGACGAAATAAAATAAACAAACTGTCAAATGTCAAGACTATTCCATAAACATTTACCACTCTTTTGCCAGCGCCCTTCCCCTTCTATATTTCTCGCTACATGGTCCCCACAAATGCCCAAATGTTGAGCATAATTCTATGGGTAGCACAGCACCAAGACTCTCCTCTCCTCCTTGAGCATATTATATCCGCCTTTTGGCTTCGTCTTGCGTCGCCACTAATGCATCCACGGCAATATACAGATGTCTACGGATTTGTGTATAGTTGTATTATGGCTCCGGGTCTGAAGGCGACTCTGCCAGATGCCGCCAGAGAGACGAGTCTCCGGCAAGACAATGCATTCCAGCTCGACAGCACACCAAGTACAGAGAGAGAAATCAAGTACAATAATACAAGTTTAAGAGTTTAAGTTTAAGCTAAAGTTAGTTAGCTTTAATAAACTACAAACTATGGTTTTTGGATAATATAATTTGTATAAGGATTTTTAACAAGTTAAAGCTAAAGTTAGTTGGGTTTTTTTATCTGTCTTGAAGTGTTTTAGTTTCCTTTTGCTTAAAGTTTTATTTTTCTTGTATGCTTTTTCACATTTTCTTGCCGTGTTGAAAGTCTTTTGCCTTTAGGACATCCCTGGCTGCCATAATTTTGTTACCCACTCGTTGCCGCAGACATTGCACACACATAAAAAGATAGAAATTTGTCCCAAGAGCATTGAGAATTTACAATTTAATTTGTAGATGGTTTTCACAGGTTAGTCCAAAAAATGGCACTTCCTCTACTGACAAATACCGTCTGGACCTTTTGCTCTCTCTCTCACTCTTTCTAATTTATATGCAGCAGTTAGAAGTCTAAATGTCTAGAACTTATTTAACAATCTGTGACCTTTGATTGAAGACGGAGATGAAGCTCAAGCTTGAGATGAAGTCTCTGGCACATGTCGCAGTGTCACCATTTTTGGGAAAGTCAATATATACCGGCAAAAGTTTCCGACGTTTGTTATCCGCTTAATTACGATAATCATTCATCAAAGTGACATTTGTGTTTGACACATGTTAGCTGAATCACGGCAATGATTAATTCTAGATTTGCAACTATTTTTGGATGGAGTTATCAGGGGAAAGAACTATGACCCATGTGGGTGATGACTTAGCCAGGATTAATTGCTTGGGGATACTCCAACCCTCTTTGTGAGTTACTAAAACTATGATGTACATACTGTACAGACGGCCCCATGCTTGAGCAACCGCAATGTCCGCGATGTCTTTCGGGGGAGTAACTCCCCGCGTTGCAACTCAAGTGGATCGCGCCAAACGTCCAGCAACTTGGCAAACATATATTGCAGATATTGCAACGATTTCACTGCAACATGGCGCGATGCATTTTGCTATGTGGCAATGCGGCACAATCGAATGAATGAGTGAATAACCGAATGAGTCAACGCAATCGGTGGTGGAACGTCAGGAAAAGGGTATTGGTCAAGACACACACATACACAACAAATCGTGTGCTGATCTGTAAAAAGAGATAGTATTTCAGAGTCATAAAAGTTTCGAAAACTATACAACCTTATAGTTTAGTTTATTAAATCAACTATATACTCTTTAGATAAATAGTTCGAGTGCCTAGGGTCTGTCTCTCTCTCTCCCCTTCTTAAACGATGCAAAATATTGTTTACTTTCTTGGCACATGATCCATCATCATCTTGTTAGTTAAGCGGCTTCTGGCCAACATAATTTAATGGAAATTGGCTGTCTTTTAATATGTAATAAACGACTTATTTAACACTTGAACGATGCAAATTTGTACGGAATTCATTTAGGTAAAAGTGGGGATCCTTTGCCACAACTTCAAAGCCAATGCACAGCGACGAGGACAACGCACATTTACATATGCAAATCAATTTTTCGAGACAGGGGGGGCCAAAAATAAAAAAAAACACAAAAAACCGAACTGAACTGAACGCTGCAAGGTGAGTGTAAGTATATGCGAGGAATACCCCTGGGTTTTTCAATCATTACTCAAATTATGATGGTTTAATTTGGACGCTTTTTCGGTACCGGCAGTCATTAGCCATGCCGCGACCAGCCGCAGTCAAAGCCACATCCAGGGGGCATGGTACAGGGTTTGGGCCAGGGTCTGGACCTCATATTTATATATTCACATGGTCGGGGTGCATAATGTGCAGTGCAATCAAAGGACTGTTTGTTTTGCATATATGACAGCCAATGGAAATTGATGTGTGTGTGTGTGTGTTTGAAGATATCTGTAGAGAAAGTTTATGTCCTTTTGAGTTAGAAGTTGTTATTTATTAGATATGTGTTTCATATAAACGATTTAGATTGGTTTGTTAAAGGATTTATTGTACCTATTACCTATTTTATGCCTTCTTCATTAGATCTAGAAGTAATTGAAGTTGGTGCTGTTTATATATAAGACATATAATTGATTCAGCTAACTTTATTAAAGGATTTCCAGTAATTTTTAGATATTCTACACCTGCTGCTTTATATATAAAAGTAATTTAAGTTGGTATTATTTATATAGATTACTTAAAAACTATTAAGCTAACTTTGTAAGAGGATGAGGTCCTATATATCTTATTCTTTTGTATCTAAACGTAAATGATATTTTTATAAATTACATGAAACCGATTCAGCTAACTTTGTTAGATGGTTTCTAGGGACTTTTACTTATTCTACTTACCGGTTTCTAAAAGTATACCTTCTATCTAGAAGTAACTCTCCCTAAAATCTTTACATGCCAAAGGGTTCTTTTGAATTTAAATGAATATACTTCCCAACTTAGAATCATTTATGCTATAAAACTTATTATGAAACTACATTAGACAACCGGAAATGCCTCTAAAAAAAAACTGTCCCATCTCCCTGAGGGATGTCCCACTCCCTCTAGGCCTTATTAGCTTATCGCCACGACTTAGTTCCAAGGGGGGTTAATTGAGATGACGAAAGACACAGAGAGAAAGAGGCTCTTCTCAAAGCCACTTTCGAAACTCCAAATGTTGAGGGAACGGAAGTGGCTAGATGGACAAAACTAAACTCCAACTATGGACAAGAAACTGTGGCTGAAAGTGCCACTGGCACTGGCACTGGCACTGCGTTATAGTCGCTGATTCATGAATATTTAAACGTCACATTTGGTCGCACTTTTCACGATGCTCATTAATAAAGGCGAGGCGGAGTAAAAAAATAAAGAAAAAGAGCTGAAAATGAAGAAAATGTGGCGATCATTGCTGGCTCGTTTCAGCGTTACAGCGTTTTGGCTTTGCCAAGTCGAAGTCAGTTTGGCTTTCGCGTTCGCGTTTGCGTTCGCGTTCGTTTCTGGGGCAGTGAACAAGTGCCCTCTCTATGCACATGGACATGGCACGGTTGGACAACTGCAAAACTTGGACGCCTAAGAGAGAGAAGAGTTTTCTTTGTTTGGATCGGTTTGGATCGGATCGGATCGGATGGGATGGTATGGTATGGTATGGTTTGGTATGGGATGGACACATGCATGTGCATCCAGCACCCAGTCCAGGCCAAGTATCCGTCCAAGTATCTGAGAGGGGGAGGGTGCTGCACCGCACTTGGATATGCAAGATAGCGTCTCGAGCGTCTCAGATACAGATACCGGAGTTGGATTTAATTTCATGCCGCAGTAGTTCGCGCATTCGCTTTACGCCGCAACATTTCCAGCTAAACGGCAAAACTGGCAACGGCAACGGCAAACTTGCAACTTGCAACGTCTTTTATTCGAACCACACGCTCGGCGAAGATATTAACTTATGCATGAATACATAATCAGGAGCTACGTCCGATGTTGAATGGTTTGTCAACCCCTCCACTCAGTCTCATTCAACCAAGTCCCATCTTCACGGTCTCTTTATGTGTGGATAATGACCTCAACTTTGTGCACTTGCCACAGCAACGGGGGTTAGTCCCCCAGACCTCAGACCCCAGACCCCAGACCTAAAGATGCAATGCGATGTGACGCGAAACCGCGGCTAAAGAAACACTTTTGTCACCCATTGTCCCCTTGTTTGGCTTCTTAAAAAAAGGGGCAGGTGCACGCTCGGTCACGCTCGATAAATACAAATATTAAGTAATTCCAGCAATTTATATTCGTAATCAGCCCAAGATGTTCCGCTTCTCTTTGGTTCTCTGATCTGTAGGGGAAATGCTTTCCGCTGAAGGGGATACAATTATGACATGCCACCAGTTTTTAGGATTACTGGATTGAAAACTATATATTTATTTGATTTTCTAGTATTTTATTTAAGGTTAAAAACTATATGAAATGCTGTAGTTCAGATTCCTATGACAGTTATATATATGTATGTATATATAGTCCACCGATTCGCAATGCTCCGATTTATATAGCAGTAAAATTATATAGAAAAATAACTCCATAGTTTCCTTTAAATAGCTTAAATTTGTTCCAAAACAAATCTCGCACATCCGTGCATATGATTCCCAACTGGTTCTAACATCCCCGGAACGAAGTGACTTCTACCAGCCACGTCTCAGATATGTGTTGTGTTACCAAAGTTGCAAGTCATTGTTTATTAGTGTTCAAAGTTAGTAACTGATTATAGATACTTACTCATCAGAGTTACTTACTGATCATAGTTACTAACTGGTCATAGTTACTTATTGGTCATAGATATTTATTGGTCATAGATACTTACTGGTCATAGATACTTACTGGTCATAGATACTTGCTGTTTAGAGTTATTTACTGATCATAGTTACTTAATGCTCATAGTTACTTGCTGCTCATAGTTAATTACTGGTCATAGGTACTTACTGTTCAGAGTTATATACTGGTCATAGTTACTTACGCACATCTGTGCATATGATTCCCAACTGGTTCTAACATCCCCGGAACGAAGTGACTTCTACCAGCCACGTCTCAGATATGTGTTGTGTTACCAAAGTTGCAAGTCATTGTTTATTAGTGTTCAAAGTTAGTAACTGATCATAGATACTTACTCATCAGGGTTACTTACTGATCATAGTTTTCTAACTGGTCATAGTTACTTATTGGTCATAGTTATTTATTGGTCATAGATACTTACTGGTCATAAATATTTGCTGTTCAAAGTTAATTACTGATCATAGTTACTTAATGCTCATAGTTACTTGCTGCTCATAGTTAATTACTGGTCATAGGTACTTACTGTTCAGAGTTACTTACTGGTCATAGTTACTTACTGGTCATACATAGATACCTACTTATTATAGTTACTGAATGTTCATTGATACTTTCTGATCCTAGTTACTTACTGGTAATATATAATTGCTTTTCAGATATTTGCACTGATTATAGTTTTATAAATCGGTCGATTGTTCCTATGTATTTATATATACACCATAAAATATACCCCAAATACACCAATGACGCATAACAATTTACCGCATTCATACACTAAAAATTCATTAAAGTAAAGTAACCTAGGATTTGGATTGGGATTTGAATTGGGACACGGATTGTGATTGAAATTGGTTTGAGAGCCACTCAGCGGCCATAGTACACTATGGAGACTCGTCAGAAGACTATGCCACATAATTTGTTCTCATTACGTTTTCGTGATTTTTCGAATTATTCAAGAAATTAATCATTCACTTCATTACCACATTATCAACTGGCCCAGGCAAGAGTCACAGTCAAAGCCAAAAGCCTGGTCCCGCATGACTCGATGGTTTCACGTAGAATTCGTTTTTTTTTTTTTTTTTTTTTTTGGGGGGGCTGTCATCCGATGGCCGTTGGAGTAAATGATCTAACCACAGCAAAGTCAGTGCCAGTGCCAGTGTCCATGTACTACACATGAATCATGGCCCAGTAGGGGTTGTGGTCCCGGGGTCAAATGGTTAAATCTCAAATTGACTGGGGACCACGGCTGAACTGAAGACATTTGATTATTGTACTTGATGACTATTAATATTTGAACCGAATTCAGTTGGGCAAAAGGCTTAACTAAGGTTTGATTTTCTTTACTTAATTGTTAGGCAGAACTTAGGGTATTTTGGGTGAAACTACAAGGGTTTTTTTTTTAATACAGCTGCTTTATAGTTTCTTAGTGAGAACTAAGCCCTCGAATGTTGAAGGCATTACCTCAGTCAAGGGACATTTTTAATTAGCGTTTAGCCTTTGGTCAATGCAGCCAAGACAATGAAGGGATAAGGTAGTAAGAAGTTTTAAGACCAGGGCAGATTTTTGTGCACAAAACAAAACACTGAAAATAAAATATATATGTTGAAGAATGCTCATAATGTTCTTAGGATATATGATTATTATTAGAGAATTTTAATAATTCACCTTAAAATTTACACAAAATTAAATGCTAAAGCCATTGTCATTGACCATGTGAATAAATTTATGGGTTTTAATATAATTTTTCTCAAGTGTTTGCTCTGCGGATATCAATCTACATTGGGCGTAACCAAGGGCCATGGCAATACCAGTTGACGTTGTCCACCCCTGAGGATGGTGTCTTGGATGGTCTCATTCCCTGTCCCGTGTCCCTGTCCCCCCCCCCCATTTCCCATTTGCCAGTTTCGGTTTCAGTTTCGGTTTCAAGTCGCAATTCAAAGTCACAGCCAAAAAGAAGTCCCTCTCACCTTTACCATAACCGCTCACCGTTCCTCATCTGGGCGCCGCGACTGGAACAGCGGCAGCTGATTCATTCCGCTACGCATTATTAATGCACATATTTGGATAATTGCCGGGTTAGGGACCAGGGCTCAGGGCTCAGGGCTCAGTCTTAGTCCCCGGGTTTGGGTTTGGGTTCGGGTTTGGTCTCCTCAGTCTGAGACAGTCAAAAGTCTGCTTCCGCGGTAGGCGTTCTTTTACTTTTTTTTCTTCCCCTGCTCTTTGGTCTTGAATTTGTTTTAGTATTTCGTTCGTTCCGCTGCCTCAGGTAAACTAGGCACAAGGCCCAGCATCGTCGTTGCTTCCATATGCAACCATAGATGAGACACAAGTAACCACAGCTTCCAGTATCCCAGTATTCCAACTCTTGAATCAATCTCATGCCCCATACCTCCATTGGTGTAATCAGGCTATACCGCTTTTTGCTGTTAACCAAATCAATCCAATCCATTATGTCTTACTTTTTGGGGCTATCTTGAAATCTCGCATATTTCATTTAAAATTTCCATCTCATTCTTGTATTTACTTCCCATCCGTCAATCAAAATGAAAATGACCAAAAGATTAATCGTTTCTTTCGGAATTTCGTTTGATGTTTTATCGCCACCCGTCCCTCTCTCAATTTTGCTGTTCGTTTGCCATGAACAATAACTTATACCCCCATGAGGTTGTGTGTGTTAAGCGTGTGTGTGTTAGCCAAGTTTTGTGGCCATCAGTACCAAAAGTTTTCTATATACTCTCAGATATAAGGCCAACTTTAGGCTTTTGTCAATTGTCAGGGGTCTCGAGAGCGGAAACTAAGACAAAATTAAATCAAAGGATGTTCCACTGAAACAAAAAAGATTTGATTAGATAGTTATAAAATATAATATATCATTCATATATTACTAATTAATCATAGTTTTGATATCCCTAAAAACCAAAATATCAATTGAACTTTAAGGACATATCATGTCTGCTTATATCTTTGGCAAAATCCCTTTAAGGCTTTCAAGTTTTCAAGTAAACTGAAGAAAACTATTTGCAAAATCTATAAAAAACCTATATAAACTAAAATTATCTGTTATTTAACTATATTTTAAACTCTTAACTCACTTCTTAGACTTCATCCTAAAGCGACTTTTAACACAAACTACTTTTAATAATAAATATAGGCACAAACCATTTGTGGTTTCCTTTGTAACAACAAAATAAATTAGTTTTCTTTGTTTAATTTTATCATTTCATGATATTTAAAGATGTATATTTGGTTGTATTACCCCCAAGTGATGTTGCGTTGATGTCATGACATCGATTTGGTGAATTTTGTACACCGCCAAGACGCAGCATGAGACAACGGCTTGCCAATCACATTCACACTCGAACTTTGAATTGGACTCACGTTCGCCTTTCTCCCAAAAAGCGAGTTGGTCCCAGACAGGGGGAAAGAAACCCCTGTCTCTCTGCTTTTGGCCTTTTGCGGTCAGCATTTTGGTGTTCTGGGCCATGTCGATGTCGAGGTCGAGTAGATGGTCACAATTTAAATTAATGATTTTCTCCACGCTTGATCTGTGATAGTGACTGACATTTTCCCGTCATTTCTTAGATTAGTCCATAGTCATTGGCATTTACTTTCTACTTGTATATATGTATATATATATATATATATATATATATTTTTTTTTTTTTATTTAGCGCACATTCTAGGCCTGGATGAGAGAGGCATGGACTTGGCCACTACCATTGTGCATTGTGTCTGGCCCAAAGAAATGCGTCTCCATCTCGGTCTCCATCTCCATCTCCTCTTGCCTCATCCTCTGTATGAGCGAGCACTTTTTACCACATAAAGGAAAATGTAATAATTATGTAAAAGAATCTACCGACTCGGTCCTGTTTTGGCCACAGTAGCTGTCGCAGTTAGTGATGGATATATGGCGTTTTTATCGAGAAAATTGAAACAGATTAAGCCTAGGATATGGGATATATAAGAAGGGAAAAGGTGTATAATTAAACTTTTTAATATAAATTTCATGTATATTAAAGTTTGAAGTGTTTGCAATTACAAATTGAATAAATTCGGGATAAGACTGGGTAACAACTCACTTGATAGGAACTTCCTTAACTTCTTCAATATTAATTATAGGATAAATTAACTATTGGCAATTATAAAGAGGATATAAGCCTTTGCAAATATTTCTAGCTTTATAGATATCTTAGAGATATTTAAGAGATATTTGAGAGATATTTAAGACATATATGTGAGATATTTAAGAGATAGTTTAGAGATATTTGATGGGTAAACAAGAGATATTAGAGAGATTTTCGAGAGATATTTAAGAGATATTTCAGAGATATTTAACGAATACTTAAGGACATTCTAAGTGCCTCTCCAGTCCGTCATCTCTACTGAGATTCATCTTGGGAATTCCATCCCACATCCACATGCGGCACTCAGATCTCTGGACTCCATTTTTCCCCCACCAATAGATTCCATTCCAGAAAAATTGGTGAGCCTTTGTATGTGTAGTATGCCTGCCAATCGGACACTCTGGCGCTTCGCGGCGTCATTACTAGATTGAGATTGATGGCTTGTACCTTGAAGTCGGGTCTGAGATACGGATTGGTAGTGGTACAACATCGACATTCGACATCAGGCTGGTGGCGCCTTCGGTCTTGGGCTCCGTCTTTTGGTCTCCGCTGATACTCTTGTCAATAATTTGTCACAATCGCACGGCGCTCGGCAACAAATTGTTCCATGTCATGTCTTTGTCAAGATTTGTCGATGGCTCCGACGATAAGCTAGTGACAAAATAATTAAAGCCCAAAGTCACAGTGAATCTCGTCGTCGCCGTGATTTAAAGATTTGAGAATCGACAAGAAGGCGACAATCGAGAGACAATATCTCGGTTCGAGATCGAAAAAAAAAAAAAAAAACTATAAAACTGGAAGTCATGCACTTACCGGCGATTACAAGGTTATTAAGTCCCGAAACGTTTTGTCAAACGAACATCAGAGAGTGTCCGGTTTGAATATAACATCGGGATTTGGCAGGTAGAATTGGGTTTCTACAAAAAAAAATTTAAGGAGGAGTAGGAGAAGTTTTTTTTTTTAATTTTGGGTGGAAAAGGGTTTGAGGAAGACCTAAATATATTTTATTATTAGACTAAGTCAAGTTTTTCATGAGGTTTTTTTATGTTCAAAGTTTTTTTTTTAGTTTTTGAAACAATTTTTATTAGTATACATGACTAAATAGGTTATTAGGATATTGCTAAATATTCTAAGAAATATCCATAAAAATATGCAAACAATATATATATAATCAAAAAAAAGTGTAGTATCATAAAATTGTAGAACTTTCCTTATATTAAATCTTATACCCTTATAGGGCATTCAATTTTAGTCAGAAACCTAAAACGCTTTGAAGGACTCATTTCCGACCCTATAAATCATATATATTCTTGATCAGCATCAACAGCTGAGTAAATCTAGCCACTTTCGGACGAAAAAACATTTTAATTTTTTTTTCGAAATTTTATAAGGGGTTACATCGTTAAAATTGTCAAAAATTGTCAAAAAAAAAAATTTTTTTTTTTACAATTTATTTTGAGTAGGCAGATTTATTAACCTAATGAAAACTAGCCTGGGAAATTTTTACGAATTAAAATTAATGCTTTTTTGACTGAGTTATGAGTTTTTTAATTTTTGATTTGTCGAAAATATTGTTTTATAAAAATATCGATAAATATCGAATCAAAAGTGCGAATATTTTAAGCTTAGGTATGATCCATTTCTTATTTGATGCTGTAATTATATTGCAAACTGCAAGGATATATAATCTTTGGCTTCCCAAAGTTAGTTTCTTTCTGAATTCAACTATAAAATGCATCTTATTGCTTGCTGTTTCTCAACTAATGCTAATAATATAAATTTAGTCTGGAAATTAAAGCTAATATAAAAAGAATTATTAAACAGCCTGACTTATAAAAGTATCTATCAGGTGTAAAATCTGTATTAGCCACTCGTTGCCTTAGAAGTATTACCAAACCTGATATAGGTTTGTACTTAAATCCCAAAAATCTATTTGCTGACTGCATTTTGGACATATGATGAGTACATGCCCACCAGTTTGGAGATGGATGCGCTAGCTTCCATTAATTAACTGACTGAGCTGCCAGCAGCCCTTCTTCTAATGTATCTAATGGAGTAGGAGGATCATGGTTTTTTTTCTTTGGGTTGTACAACCCATTGAACCATTGGACTATTTATGGTTCGTATATATTTTGTCATTACATTTAATGGCCGAAATGGACCGACAAAACTCAATGCTCTGGGAGAGAGAGAAAGATCCCGCCTCTGACGGTGGTGTGGCTGATGTTGATGTTGATTAAGTGTTGGCACTGGGCAACATACCTGGGATTTTGGGATCTGGGATGTGGCATTCAAATGCCCGCTTAATGATATTTTTTTTCTTTTTCGTATTTCAAACTTTGTGTAATTTCGTTTGGTATATTTAAAAATTTCCCATAACTCAAAATCAGTGGAAACTATTTCTGTGATTACCGCTTGTTACCGTAGATGCTTTTCATACCGCTTTCTACGGCGATCAATCAAGTCAATTTGTTAGTCAAGGGAAATGGAGTCTCTATCTCTTGCTAGGCATTTTCACAGCTGATTATGAACGCATCTGTTTTGAGGGAAAAGGAAAAATTTGAGCCTTGAGAGGATGCATAATTGTTGAATAAAATTAATTGCATTCTTCAAAAGGGTTATGTGAGTTTTTCAAACATCAAAAAGCCATATTTACAACAGTAGTTATTATAAATAATATATCTATACTAATAATAATACAAAATATTAGTAAATATTAATATTTATTGAACACTGCAATGCCAAAGTCACCCCTCCTGGCCAAGACACCATCTGGCCATGTGGTCTGTGTGTCTGGCCGGGATTCGTTTTGGGCTTGGTCGAGGCGGCGTCGGTGCCATAAATCAGTAGCAAGATAACCCAAGGAGTGGCCCAGGCCAGGAGGCACGTCACTTTTCCAGTCGCTTCCTTCCTTCCGACTTTCCCGGGCGACAAGGCGTCCCATGAGGCATATGTACATATGTACGTGCATATCGTTCCGATACACGAGTGCTATTATATTCCCTTAGCTTTTCTTTTTTTTTCTTTTTGTTGTATTTATTGTATTTTTCCTGTTTTTCCGGGGCACTCCAAGACGGTGTGAAATGTTAAACTTGATGGTACAAATAATACAAAGGAGCAGCAATTCATGTCGCTTTACCTATAAATTTATGATACGTTAATCAATAAGGCATTATTATTATCTGTAGCAGGTTTACACAGGGATAAATTTCTATATAACATGAAAATATTGTATATAATAAAGGGTTAGCATGTTAAAAAGAAAGCTAAGTAAGAACATTTTAATTAGTTTGAAATACTTCTTAAGGATTTCTTAATTTTTAAAAGCTTAAATTTTACCTTTCTTTATTTTAAATCGTAAAATACAAGAAAGGAAGCTAACTTCGGATCGTCGAAGTTTGTATACCCTTGCATACTGAAATTAATTCAATATGAATTATATATATTTATGTTAAAAAACAATAAAGTGATGTCTGCTTTCATTCCATTCACATATACATTTTATATGACAGCTACAAGATATAGTATTCCGATTATCATAAAATTTTACACAAAATTCTAGATTAATATATAATGGCTATATATCAAATTTGATGAAAATCTGTTGAAAACTAGAAAAGTTATAATTTTTTTCTTAAAATATTCCAATCGTTCGTATGACAGCTATATATATGTATGTATATATAGTCCACCGATTCGCAATGTTCCGATTTATATAGCAGTAAAATTATATAGAGGAATAACGCCATAGTTTAATTCAAAAAGCTTAAATTTTTTCCAAAACAAATCTCGCACATCCGTGCATATGATTCCCAACTGGTTCTAACATCCCCAGAACGAAGTGACTTCTCTCGGCCACGTCTCAGGTATGTGTTGTGTTACAAAAGTTGCAAGTCATTGTTTTTAGTGTTCAAAGTTAGTAACTGATCATTGATACTTACTGGACATAGATACTTACTGTTCAGAGTTACTTAGTGTTCATAGTTACCTACTGCCCATAGTTAATCACTGATCATAGTTATTTTATGATCTTAGTTACTTACTGATAGTATTTACTTATTGTTTTTTGATACTTACTGATCATATGATGATCGAAAAAAGAAACACATAAATGAAATAAGTGTTTCCAGATATTTTATTATAATAATAATAATAATAATAATAATAATATAGTGGTACTTTAACATATGTGATTTTTGCTATATAAATTTTTGATACATCAGTTGACGATATTTTCGATAAATTAAGTTTTACACACATTCCAAGATTAAAGGTTATACAGAAAATATAAAACATTTTACAAATATAGTAATTATTTCGTAAAATGTAATGTCAATTTACAATAAATTTATAAAACATCTCTGGTTTAGTTTTTGCAAGCCCATTGTCCCTTGTAAATATTTAAAACAAAAATGTATATATTTTGCCTAATTGAAAATTCCTGCACGGCATATTCCATAGGCATCTTCCCATTTCAAAAATTCAACAACCAAATAAATCTGCATTCATTTTGTAACTTGTCGGAATGAATGCAGCAGCACTCCAGTGGCTCTGGACATGGTCTGTCAATGATCTAATATCTAATTTAATCGTCGGAAAGTTGTTAAACTCTGTTCAGAGCCCTCTCCCTCCGCTCCCCTTTCGCTGACAGTGCTTTATGGATAACTGACTGAATGATGCCCAAGTGTGCCACACTCGCACATACACCGGACCCATCTAATTACGCCACAATGTATATACACACACTCACCCTTGCCGTGCTCCTTTCCCATTTTTATTTGTATCTAAAAGAGTAGCAGTCAACGGGAATGGATATCAAGGGGGGGAGGAATGGGATATGTTTATATCTGCATCCGATTCTTTGGGACTGGGGACAACCTGCTGTGCTTTTGAGCATTTCAAGATGAAACAATCCTGATCCATTTCGAGAGCACACACAACATACACACACTTTCCCCAATGCTTTTTTGGACAACTCAAGTGTCTAAGTGCTTGCCGACTGCCGCTGCTCTGGTACCTTTCTTTTGCTCATTTTTTTTTACTCCAGCAGATATATTCTGAACACTCGCTATATGCATTTACATATATATATATATATATATATATATATATCCAGAATTGGTTGGGTGGAGTGCAGGCTGGACTCTCCACTCGAATCACTGATCACCCCTATCTTGTGCACTGAAAACTATTTTAATATATTGATTGTAGGCTTAAAGAGCTCTTTTTTAAATTATAGTTATTTAGCTTATATAGGTAATTGTTTAAAATCAGTTCTATTAGCATTAATTCTTAATCAGCTAAGGATAATAGGAAATTCAACTACTTTCTTTGTTTTAAAAGTTTAATGAATTTATAACTTTTAATTTATGTATGTGTTTCTCTTAGAAGAATTTAAATAATATAAATATTATTTAAAGATCCCATTAAATATATATTATTGCAAGAAAGAATCAATTCTTCAATTTTTTTTAAACAAATGTTACTCGAAATTAGAGCAAAAAGTTTTGTCCTTTTTTTTTCTTTTCTTTTTTCCTATATATCTCCATCTTTTTCGAAATCTCTTTATAATAGATATTATTAGATCTTATATATCTATAGATATTATGAATATTTCAATTTGTCTAGAAATATCTTTATCTATCTCTATCTGTCTAGAGATATTATCTATATATATTTGTTTCTATCTATTTACCTTTGTATGTATCTATCTTTGTATCTATATATATATATATATATCTTTATATCGATATATCTTTGTATATATATGTCTTTAACTATATATTTATCTTTGTATCTTTGAAGATATATATCTATCTATCTACCTATCTATTTTTATATCTCTATAGTTCTCTAGCTCTAGCTATTTCTCCAGCTCTCTATTTCTCTAGCTCTTTATATCTCTAGCTTTCTGTTTCTCTAGCTCCCTATTTCTCTATCTCCCTATTTCCCAAGCTCTCGATATCTCTCTCTCTATTTCTCTAGCTCTCTGTTTCTCTAGCTCTCTATTTCTCTAGCTCTCTATTTCTTGAGCTCTCTATTTATTGATCTCTTTACCACATCCAATCTCCAGTGTTGAATCAGAGCTTGAAGTACCTCAAGTACTAATTTTAGTAACAGTATTAAACCAAGTCATCATTTATTCTCAGTGTATATAGCAACAGCAAAGCAACAAACGGCATTTCGAACACTGAGAATTCCGCGGGCCATCTGTTGCACATCATTCGCACTTGGTCTCTGTCGGCGCGCTGCCCTATATTAATGGTAATTTCTTACTTTTTGTATACATTTTCGGCTTGAAATGTTTTTTTTTTTTTTTTTTTTTTTGGTCTATTTTGTTTTTATTTTCGAGGCACAGCGATTTTTGGACTATGCGTGGATTTTCAAATAATTTAATCGCCATCGCATCGGGGTTTTTGGTTTGGTTTTTGCCTTCGGTTTTGCTTTTGCATCTCACGATTTATACTTTGTTGATACTTAACAATTAAGTATTGTGCTTCTGGACCATCTTTTGTTGTTTTCCTTAGCTATCTATGGGTGTGTAGGTGTGTATTTATGGATCTGTTGACTATAGAAATATAGATACATATATAGGGATATGGGATATCTACTTATAGGACCCCCCTTCAAGACCTTAGAGAACATAAAAAGGAATAGGTTTTGGAATAGGAATAAAAAAATTAAAAATGCTCTAGGTTACAATATATGCTTTATAAGATATGTATATATCTATCTATCTATCAGTATAAAAATCGTTTAAATGATATTATATAGATAATATATATATACATATATCTAAATAAATATCATAGAAGCGGTGAGGCGTGAAAACCACCAACAATATTATATACACACACATTAATGGGCCGTTGGTACCAAATGCCGCACACTCACAACAACAATAATAGCAAATAATAATAACAATAACACGGCAGAAAAACACGGTGGGGGCACAATTTTTTTAGTAGTCTTTATTTTTTACTATTTCGCGTGAAAGAAATTACTGGAAAAAAATGTGCTCTAATAACAATAATGAATAAGCAAACAAAAGCGCCACAAATAGTATCATCATCAACAGCAGCAGCCCACCAGTGATCTTAAGGCTCCAATGTACAGCCTCCTTTCCTCTTGGCCATAATGGGATTCACCTCAAAGTCATTGTACATACTTTTGCTGCCATACGCAATTGTATCTCTAACGCAATGTATCTATTCCCGATATGTTTATATTTCCAACTACAATAACACACAGAGAGACCAATTTCTTTTTTTTTTCTGTAGAAATACATAACGTTCTATATTTCATGGCACAAACATTGGAAAAATTTAGAGGAAATTGCGTATGTTTTTTAGGGCTCACCTTGCCCCCACCGTCTTAAATACACAAAATTGAAAATGGTTCATCAGCCGACAGCCAGAAATTATAACTCGGTTGAGTGTTGGGAAATAAAAACAAAAAGAAACACGGCCATATAATTTAAATAATATATAGATATTTGTAGAATATCTTGAGCAATTCTTGCAGAACAAGAATCTAGATAAACAGAAGAATTAAAATACTTGGTGGATGTGTAAATGAAGTATTTAAAATGATTTAGTTTTAGGTATTTTGTGGGATATCTTTAAGATGATCTATACTGTTTAATATATATTTGTACAGATATATACATATAGTATAAGGTTATACGTTTGGTATATAGATGAATATATAGAATATGGTTATATGATAGTTTAGGCTTAGCTTTTTTGGGGACACTTTGGGAAGGTATTCTCTATATATTTTATATTCTTCTTATATATCACTGCATAAAATAATTTAGTTTAAGTATCTTTAAGAATAATTAATATTTTGTTTAATATATATTTGTATTGATACATAAACTATAAAGATATATATATATAAAATAAAAATAACTTGATAGTTTCTTCATAGGAAAGTAGTCACTATGTAGTTCATAATCTTAAGAAGTCTATAGCTTCACTTATAAATCACTCTATAAAGTTTGGGATTGCATATCCTTCAAGCTGACTGCTCTTCTATTCACATAATAATTCTCCAAATAATACAATTATCTCTTAAATTCCTTTAGTTATGATATAGTTTATCCCTAAACCAAGTCATTTTATGTGATCTGTTCCTAGATTCAATCATTTTCCTATATATCTTCATCTAGAATCGCAAGAATCACTTCGTCTTGCTGGACAGATTTGATGATGAATGGCGCATTCTTGGGATTCCAAGTTTTACATGTGTGCTTTGTGCGTTCAAAGTGGCCATTCCAGGGGATGTGAGACATGGGTAGCATCATCATTTGGATCTTTTTGTTTATGCGAAGGGGATTGATGGGTGTGATGGGTGCGATTGCTAGCAGTAAATGCCAATCTGGTCAGGGCAGCAGCAGGTTCACCTCCACCTCATCCTTCTCCAATTTATCTAATCATTCTCAGTACCATTCCGTATAGCCTCCATCTATATCCATCTCCACTCCACTGAAACATGGCACGTGAAAAATAGCGGTCCAAAAACTTTAATGCCTACTACACAAATTCTAGTTCTTTTTTTTATTTTCCGATCTTGGGTAAACATTTAGCTGGAAATAAACAAATACAAGACACTTAAAGGTATTTTTGGTAGTCCCCGGGTACTTGTGCCCAAAAAGTAGACACATTCAGAGCGTTCGGTTTGTATCGTTACAAATCGTTTCGGTAGCTCGTTTATATTAAAATGCAAATGATTTCTTTTGCCTCTGTTGTTGTTTTTTGGTGTATGTTTATTGATTCAAGGAATAAGTTGACTCATGCGCCATTAACACTTTAAAATCGTATCCGAAAGCAAAAAAAGAAACACATTTCTCCTATACCTATGTAGATATGTGTGTGTTTAGTCCACAGCTAGTAGCATTCACTTGAATTTAAGGGATTGCAACATATTGCAGAGAGTAGCTCCATATTACATTGTCTATAGTGCAGTATCCATCTTCCAGACTAAGGTCTTCATCCTCCATCCAAATGATCATCAGTTGCCCTGGAAATTATAGAAAAGTACTGGGTTATTATGGAAAAATATAATATTAGTTGGAGTATTTTATCTTTAGGAAAAGGTTTTATTAGGAGATTGTCGAGCTTACTTGTGATCTTAATAAATATATATTAATATATTAAAAGATTTAATGTAAGTTAGCTCCAATGTTGTTATCTTTCAGAAGGATTAATCTATGTAAATAGATATTTACGCTTTAGGCCGACTTAATTTATGAAATTTCAATCAATGTTTTACTGTATAAATTTCTGTTTTTGTTAATTCAAGAAATTTCTTTCAATGTTTTACTCTTACTAAATAAGATTTTGTTTATTTAGGATTTATAGTATTTATATTAGTATTTATATTTTTGTTATAAGCAGTATATTTTGAGTGTCCTGTGTGCCTAAAATGCTCCTCAGAGCCTTCAAAGTGCCCATCCCTTTTTAATTTCTTGGGTGCTATAAAAGACAGCTCTCCTGAACGTTGATCTAGATCCAATATTCGCGGAGTGCCAGCCTCTAATTTGATTGTTTTTGTCCCTTCTTTAATTTTATTTTGTTGTATTTTTTTTTATGGAGCAAAACCAAGAAGTGCGTGTTGCGCTTGGCTTTTTGCCAGGCCAAAGAAAAAAAGAGTGTTGGCCGAAAAAAAGCGACGCGGCGCGACCTGGCCAAAAGATCCCTGCCCCGAGTGTGCGTGTCTTGCAGGGGTTTTTTTTTTATTTTTGGTTTCTTGGCAGTCTTTGGATTTTGTCTTTTGTCTGGCGAGTGGATAGGTCCGTGTGAATGTGAGGAACGATCATCGCAACGCATCGATCTGCTGCGGCGGCGCTTACGAGCCTCTGGAGTGGCTTAAACCACCAACAACAACAACAAAGCATGGGCAATAACAATAAGAACAGGCAACAAAAGGCGCATACCGAAAAAGGATGCTCAAAAAAAGAAGGGAAAAATCTCAAACTAAAACTGAATCTGAAGCTGAGTCTTGAGACTGAGACTGAGACTGTGTCCACCTATCTGTCTGGTTGCCTCTAGATGCCACTTTTTGACTTTACAGCCAGAAGGTAACACCCACCGGCTGATTCCTGCATACTGCGAATCGAAATTCATTAAGATTCATTCTATATAAGGCCCCCAAGATCCAAGAAGGCGGTTGGGTCCTCTTTCTTTCTTTCCTTTTTTTTTCGTTGATATCTTTTAAGGGACCCCAAAGCCAGGGACAGAACAGGACAAGAGAGGACGACAGGACAGAACACGACAGGATGTAGTCCAACCATTTGCTGTGTCCCTTTTGTCGAGTCAGTTTTTTGTTGTTATTTTTTGCTGCATTGAATTTGACGTTTAGGCATCCATTTTTGGCGATTTTTGTAACTTATAACTTGACAGGCAGCGAAAAAGAAATGAAATTAAGCACTTATTTTAATGGAGTCCCTAAAAAGCGGGGAAATAATAACAACAATAAATTTTTGTTTCCTTTCTTGGCAACAAATTTGCCTTAATTTTGATTGTTCATAAGGATATACACATACATATATATGGGAATATTTGTATATACATATATCCATACAAATCCATTTGGAAGCCCCCCAAACTTTTATTTGTTAATTTATTGTGATGTTCTGCCGAAAATTAGTCTAGAGGTTCCCCCAATTTCCCATTATGTATGCTGTCTTAAGCCTTCATAACTGCCCAGGTCGAGACGGACTTTGGGAATGAGACTGGAACCGAGACTGAGACTGAGACTGAGACTGGAACTGGGTCTCAGGATTGGAAGCGAGACTGGAGAATGAAGCTAAGCAAATTGGAATTGGTAGCCCTGCGTTGATTCGTCGAAACCAATTAATCATTTTCTTTAATTTCTTCTCTTTTTTTTTTTTTCTTGAAGCTGAGCTTTATTTCCCTTTCACCCTCGCTAAGCGTTTAATAAGAAATCAAAGCGTGTGACTTTGTCCTTTCCCAGGATTTAGGATTTAGGACAGCAAAAAGCAAACAAATTTTTTTAAACAGGAAGAGGAAAGAAAGGGTTTAGAACCATTTCATGAAATCCTTCGATTTTAATTTCTTTATCAATTTTATACTTTTAAATTCACCTTCATTTGGGAATCCCCCCTCCCATACAAGACATCTCCTTGGGTTAAACTCCCTTTCATTTTGGGTTCCACACAATTTTTTGTAATTAGCATGGAATTGATTCCAAACAAATCTCGGGTCAAAGCAATCGCTAAGTCATCAAGATAGATCGACATGGGGTATACTATACCATACTATACTATACCATGTTGATGTTGCCACAAACTGCGTATACGAAATGATGGCATTAATGAGTTTTTGGCTCTAACCGAACAATGAAGGGGCAAACAATTTTTTTTGTTTTGTGTTTATTTTCGATTTTACGCTCCAAATTATGTAGCACAAGATCCGTCGCTGCAGCAGCATCAGCAGGCCGCGCCCTTCTCCTCCTCCATCGTTCCTCCTTTTGGGAGCTCTAGCGGAAGCCGCTGGCGGGAACCTCTTTTTCCCTGGCCAATGTCCAATACCCATTGGCTCAAATACACATACACATATACAAGCCTTGAACTGCCCTTCTGCAGGGAGGTACAGTGAGAGAAAAAGTTTAGTTTCCTTTATAATACATTTAAATTAAATTTAGGGAGATTGTGTGTGAAAGTAGAAGCCATTAGGTGAGTAGCTTTCAATTAAAAGAGAGATTAAAAACAGAAGGATTGATGATTGGAATATTTATATTTTTATTATTTGCTATATTATTATTTGATCTTTATTCTACATTTTATTTTAAATATGAATTATATTTTTGACTGATTTATAGAGATAAATGCAACATAACTCTATGTAGTAGTAGAGAAATAAAAGGAAAAAGGAAAGGGAATATATGAAATTAATAGATATTCTTTAATTTATATATATATTTTGTTGTTTATATGGATACCCTTACAGGGTATTATAATTTCAGTCAGTTGCTTATAAAACTGTAAGGAGTCATTTCCGACCCCATAAATCATACATATATTCTTGATCAGCATCAACAGGGGAGTCGATCGAGCCATCCCAAAAAGAATTTTTTTTGAAAATTTCATAAGGGGTTACATCGTTAAAATTTTCAAAAATTTACAAAAATTAAAATAAATAGATTAGGTGTGCAGATTTATTAATATAGTAAAAACTAACGTAGAACTGCTTTCCAAATTAAAATTAAAGCTTTTTTGGCTTAGTTATGAGTTTTTCAAACTTTGATTTGACTTAAAAATTGTTATATTAAAGTAGTCGATAAAAAATGATTCAAAAAATGGGAAAATTTTAGGCTTAGTTATGATTGAATTTCAATTAGAGCTTTTAATTCACATGAAAACTGCAGGGTTTTATCAAATTGGGCCACCCGAAGTTAATTTCCTTTATTATTTTTAGTAATTTAAATAGGAAAATCTAACTGAAATAAGGTTAAGAGGCTTGAGAGTCAGGTCCTTGAGCACCACTGTCTTACTTAAAAAGGGAGCGATAAATTGATATACATTTATCATAAAATATATTATTATCCCCTTACTTTCCAGTAATATCAAAATAAAAGCTTCCAAAACCCAATCCTAACTGAAACTTTCACTGTTATATATGATGGAAGTCCATTCCATGCTTCCTTTAGTCTGAAGTTTCCTGATTTTTTTTCTCAGTGTACGCATTCTCATCTACATCCACATATGTATATCCATGGACATATATCCAATCTGCGACGAGACCCAACGACGACCTCGTCGTCCGTTTCGAGTCATGTTGCTTTATAATAGACTACAGCTTTGAAGTTGTTTTGGCGATGACTTCGTCGCTTCATTCTCTTTCCGTTTTCCATAAATTTAAATTATTAATTTTTTTAGCCACAGATAAGATGACGGCGACGATGATTATGTCGTTTTGTTATTGCTGCTGCCGCCGCAGCCGTCGTCGTTTCTGATGCCTTTGTGCCGTTTTAACGAAATGAGAGTAATTTGTGGATTTTTACCTTTTTTTTTTATTATTATTTTCATTCTGTTGCTGCTCTGCTTGAGTTGGAGTTGGAGTTTTTGTTGTTGTTGTTTTCTTTATATATTTTTTCTGTTGGCCTCGCCCGGACCTTTTGTGGCCCAAACCGAACACAAAAGGCGAACCAATTTGACTACAAGCGGCCCAACATCAAAACCGTCGCCATTCGCCATTGCTCTAAAAAAATAAACATGGAGCATAAGGGCTTGGAGCTGGAAAGCTGGGAAATTGGGAAGCTGGAAGCAGGGAGCTTGGAAGATGGGAAGGTGGAGAGCTGGAAGCTGAATGCTTGGCAGCAGGAAGCTAGGAAGATGGGGAGCTGGAAGCAGGGGAACTAGGAAGGTGGGAGCTAGAAAAATGGAGAGCTGGAAAGCTGTGAAACTTGGAAGCTAGGAAGAGTTGGAGCTGGAAGCTGGGAAGCTATGATGCTGTAAACTTTGTAGCTGAAAAGCTGGTAGCATTCTCCGCGAACATCTCTGACCTGCGTTTGACCCCTTAGAGAACACAAACTGAAATCGCCATGTTATTGCAACCATAACAGGACTGATTAAGGACCCATTTTTTTGCCTTGCAAGATGGAGAAAGGAGTCTTGTTTCTGGACACAAAAAAGGATACTACAAAAAAATATTTCCTACCGAAAAAAAACCTTTTCTGGCTGTTACCCAAAAAAAAAAAAAACTAATTAGGATTAAGTAAATCACTTGCCACAAAAATAACAACAAATAATCATCCAGGAAATCCATATAATTTGTCTTTTAAGCTATGGGATTAGGACAAGGATTAGGTTTACTCATGAATTTCAATAAATTTTAAAGAAAACTGTTATATTATAGTTAATATTTATAAATTTGAAGGATATTCTTAGTTTGTCCTAGTCATAGAAAGTAAAAAAGATACTGTGGAGGGTGCTCCAACAGAGACATTCTACTTTCACCAAAGGTTAAAATTAAATGAAACTTTATACGAAAAGGGTATATTTTGCTCTTATATATATATTATAAAATTCTATTTATTAGAATTTTCAATAAAATTGTATTATTTTCTTAGTCTAAAGTAAATTCTGAGCTTAAAAAGTATCTCAAAAAGTGAAAAACCTATTTTTGAGGGCTTCAATAGACTGAGGTTGTGTTCCAAGTTCCGAATTATCCGACGCCAAGCGGACACAAATAGGAAGTAATACAAGTACTGCAATTGCAAATAAGGAAACCCACAAAGTGCTTGTCTTTGGAAGAGTCCATGGAGAAGAAGAACCAGGGAAGATTCAGTGAAGATTCAGAGGAGAATCAGAGGTGGAGGAGGCCATCGCCTCGACACACGACCATGACACTGACTTTTACTGCTGGCCATAATCTGCGGTTATGCCAGTGGCTATATACCGATGCTGCCGACGGCAATGCAAGTTTATTCAGATACGTTTCAATTAGCCCAATTCGTACGTGAAAGTGTGAATATACATATATATACATATGTGTGTATTTATAAACCCAGGGACCAGCTAAGGGGGCCCCTGTTAGTCGCTTGAACTAGCACTTGTACAGCTACTTAGCACTGTGTAGGAAGCCACTGAGAAAAGTACTTAAGTTGTAATTTGGAAAATAAATATATATATAAAAATATAATTATTTTTGAGGATTAAGCTTATGTTTATCTTAGTTCCTTGAAATGAGTGTTTACATTGACTTTTGAGTGATTTAAAATATCACAAATCAATTGGTTTTCCTTTAAATAAGATTGAAATGTATTTTTAAATTATAAAGTAATATAATTGATCTTTAAATAGATATAAAAAGGAAAACCTATAAAATTTTACACAAAATTCTAGATTAATATATAATGTCTAGATTTCAATTGGAAATCAGTTGAAATCTTGAAAATATATAATAATATGCGATCGTTCCTATGTCATCTATGTATATATATATAGTCCACCGATTCGCCATGATCCAAATTATATACTACTATAATGATATAGAAGAATAACTCCATAGTTTCATTCAAAAAGCTTAAATTTGTTCCAAAACAAATCTCGCACATCCGTGCATATGATTCCCAACTGGTTCTAACATCCCCGGAACGAAGTTACTGCTGCCAGCCAAGTCTCAGATATGTGTTGTATTACAAAAGTTGCAAGTCATTGTTTACTAGTGTTCAATGTTAGTAACTGATCATACATAATTACTGGTCATAGATACTCACTGATAATAGTTACCTACTGGTCTTAGATATTCACTACTCAGAGTTAATTGCTGATCATAGTTACTAAATGCTCATAGTTACTTGCTGTTCATAGTTAATTACTGAACATAGTTACTTAATGGTCATAGTTACTTGCTACTCATAGTTACTTACGCACATCCGTGCATATGATTCCCAACTTGTTCTAACATCCCCGGAACGAAGTGACTGCTGCCGTCCACGTCTTAGAAATGTGTGGTGTTACAAAAGTTGCAAGTCATTGTTTACTAGTTTTCAAAGTCAGTAAGTCAGTCAGATCATAGCTACTTAATGTTGAAAGATACTTACTGATCTTCTACAATTAACAACCGTTTCTTTGGCAATTATATTATTTAGTATTCACGTTATTATATTTTCACGTTAAATACCAATACAGTATAGAACTTCATATTTTCTGCTAAGCTTAGTGCAACATTTTCCCAACTTAGCTCTATGTTCAGACCCCCTGTTTCTCGCTGTGTAGACACTATACTTGTTCGATGCTCTGGACAGACGCTGACTCCCTCTGAAATGCAGGCGCAGGGCAGTTGCGCGAATTGCGAAATGCAAAATGTGCAATGTGCAGTGCAAATAGTCATAATTGCAGGCGGCCAGGCCACAAAAAGTCGGAAGCCAGGAGAGCCTCAGTTGGAGTCAGAATAAGAGTTGGAACAAGGAGCCAGGAGATGGGAGCCAGGAACTGGAAGCTGGAAGCTGTAAGTCCACACCCGCTGTTGTTATGTTTGCCCGGCGATCATTAAGCGCAGAGTTGTTCACTTAACGCTTGAAGGGATGAACAAATGCACGCGCGAAAAATTCTTAAAATCAATTTGCCTTCTGCCAATGTGAATGTGAATATAAATGTGAGCCTGTGCTCAGGGAACTCTCTGCCATTGATTTGCTAATGTGTTAGCGAATGTCATTGAGGAGGGGTTGAAGTTGGGGTCCCGAAGCAGGAGGATTTGACTTTGGATCACAGATTTTTACACATTTTGCTGGAAAAGCTATAAAATCCTAAACATACACAGATTTCTTTCTTTTTTAGAGGGGGGAGAAATGGTAGAGAAAACACTCAATCTATAATCTTTCGAGTTTTGTGGTAAGGAAGTGTTGGCAAAGAGTCGAATTTTGTTGTACCTTCTTTTGAAATATAAAACTTTGTAAACCTGTATACCATTTATCAATATATTTTAGGAAGAATATTTGTATGGGTATTATTGAAAAATGTATATTTAATATAGTGAATTAAATATATAGCTTATTGAATATTACTTGTACAAATTTAGTTCCTTAACTAATCAATCCGTATCCGTACGTAATATATTTAACTTTTTCCTTTTAACTTGATTTATATTGGTTTCAAGACCACAGTGAATTCTATGACCCCCTTAATATTTTATCTTCATAAAAGTGTATTATATAAAATGAAAATGATACCTAAAATAGGTTCTTTTAACCGCATTTCAATTTATATTATATTATATATTGTTATTTTTATTTATTTATTATATATTGTTATTTGAAATGTAAACGATATCTAAAATAAATTCTTCAACAAAATTTAAATGTACTTAAACTCCTTAACAAATTCTATAGCACCTCTAATAATTTACCCCTACGAATATAATACCTAATTAAAAATGAAAACAATATCTATTATATATATTTTTTTGGCATCCGTTTTAAAATAGGAAATATGATATATATTAAATTTCGAAAAGTTTTGCTGACCGCGAAACAAGGGAACGTGGATGCCTGCTAATGTCCAACTTTTGCACAGATTTCTGGGCGGGAACATATGTATGCATGTATGGATTAAGGGGGATGGACAGATGGAATGGAATGGGTGGACTTTTGGACTGAGATTGGGTTGTTGTTCGCATTTTGGAGTATCGGAATGCCGCTGCTTTAGGATTGTTGCATTTGTGGTGCTACACACGCATTCATTTACATGCTCTGTCAGACATTTTTGGATTAGAAGCGGGAAAATGCATATGTATTCAAGAGATGATTATGGGAGGTGAAGAAGGAGGAACAGGAGCAGGAAGACCTGTAGGGAAACCAGGAGGAGTTGGAGGAGTAGATGGTGTAGGTGGAGCAGGAGAAGCTGAAGGAACAGATGGAGCTGGGGTAAGCTGAAGCAGGCATGTGCCCCGCGAAGCGTGTAGCATTAAACATCATTAATTTGGAATTGTTTCCAGGAAAAATTGACACCGATGGGCCAGAGGAGAAAGAGAGAAAGAGCTCCAATGGATATGCAACTGAAAGCATGTTGCATGCTGTAGGGGGTGCTTCTTATCACTGAAACTTGAATTGAAATTGAAATTAAAGTCGCAGCTACAAAAATTTCGACTCTTGAATGGTCATTTACTTAATGGCCCGCCTAATTGGCCAGTCTGAGGTCTTTAAGTAGGCCGGCAATCAAAAAGCAAAGTAGACGCACGTGCGACACTCGAAGCGACTCATTAGCCCCATCTCCATCTTCATCTCACCCAACTCCAACCCCATTCTCAGACCATTCTCCATTCTCCCCGACAGCAACATCTGGATGTATCTGCTTCCGTTCCAATAATAATACTCGCATTAGTTTCATTTTGATGCGATTAAAAACAAAGTCTCGGGGTATTGGGGGAATCCGGGAATATCAAAAACTCCCGAATTCCCGGACTCTTAAACTTCCAATGTCTTGCCCCAGCACTATGTGGCCTTAAGTGGTTTATTGCGATAAAGTGAGCTCCCAGAGACAGAGAGGGAGAGCACTCACCGTCCGCGTTTCAATTACCATTGTCAATCCAGGCAATGTTAAGTGCGGCCCAATGTCCGGACTTCCCCCAAAAACATGTGATGTGATTGCCTTGATTCCAACAGCAGCAAGGATTAATCCCAGATCCAAGAAAAAAGAAAGTAATAGAAGGAAAACAAACAGAAAACAAAGATTTGTTTTATAGACCTGATATAGGGTGATATATTATGTTATATTATTATATAGATAATATATAGTGTTCCTAAAAAGTATGTTGCAACTGTACAGCAAAAATAGATAATATGAATCTAAAAACAAATCTCTTAAAAAAAAAACGAAAACCTTAAAAGTTAAAAAAATAGAATTTTAGATCTATTTTCTTAAAGGCCCTGGGATTGAGTTCCATAAGTTTCTATGTTAGGCTTAGTTTTAGAAACAATGCTAACATTGCATAAAATAAATATAAGAATATATCTTATTTTTTATTCAATGCAAGTATGGTTGGTTTAAAATGAAGTTAGAATGAATTATTCCATAGATATACTAGGAATAAAAGAAGATCCAATTAAGGGAAGATTTATCCTATAAATTTAGTTATAAATATGATATTTCAATATGAAAGGAAATTAACTTAGAGAAGCCAAAGATTATATACTATTGTATCTTCAGCTTAAAATATTCACAGTTTGAATCAATATTTATAGATATTTTTATATGACTTTTTTTCAACAAATCAAAGTTTAAAATATCCATAACGAAGCCAAAAAAGCCTTAATTTTAAATCGGAAAGCTGTCATATGTTAATTTTTGATAGGTTAATAAATTTGCATACTCAATTTATAATTAACAAAAATTCAATTTTTTTATACAATTTTAACGATGTAACCCCTTATAAAATTTTCCAAAAAATTAAAAAATTTATTTTTCTCTCTAAGATATATAGATCGACTCCCCTGTTTATGCTGATCAAGAATATATATGATTTATAGGGTCGGAAATGACTCCTTCACATATTTACAAGCTTCTGACTGAAATAAAACCCTTAAAATGGTATAAAAAATTACTTAATTGTTTACAGTGTTTAGAGGGAAAGATCTAGGCAGTTACAGGTGTAGAGGCAGTTGCAGGTGGGGCGGGGGGAAGTCTACTCTTAAAACATAAAACAAAACACATTCGTCCTCTAATCAGAAAAGCAGTGAGCGGTTAGCGGCTATGCGCTTGAGCGTGACTAAGTGCGACTCCGACTCCGATTCGGACTTGGACTTGGATTCGGTCTCGATGTGCGATGTGTGCAAGTGGTTGCCGTTCTTGAATCTCTGGATCTTGGATCTTGAATCTTGAATCTTCAATCTGGGATCTGGAGCGGGTGTCGCAGTTGGAGGCAAAGCCAAAGCCGCAGTCCGACATGGTCGTAGTCGTAGTCGTCATCGTCGTCGCCCCCAGTTGGTTCGGTTCCTCCACCTGCTTTTGCCGGCCGTTGCATTAATAGCGAAGCAATCAGGGCGTTGCAGAAGCGAGCGCGAAGATCATAACGAACGGTTTTAATACAATATATTAAATGGATTTATTATGCCTAAGAGATTGCGCCTCAGTCGGTGCCCTGGTAGTAGATACACTGAGGGAAATTAAGTAATTTATAGAAGCTTAAAGTTAAACTTGATAATGCAAATTAAAGAGGGTATCAAGGTATACATTACTTAATTATAGAACTTATGATCATAATTTCTTAGGGGTATACATCTATTAACTGAATACTTAATATTGATATTAATTAACATTTCTTTACTGATGAAAAAGTGTATTTAATAGCTGATATATTCAAATCTTTCTATAATTTGGAGGGTATTCTTATTTTAATCAGAAGAAAATAAATAAATAAAAAATTATATATATAAATAATAAAAATATTCATTGATATCAATTCAAAGAATACGAATATCTTAAGCTTAAGTATGATTGATTTATGATACGATTCTATAAATCAATTGCTAACTAAAAGGGTGTACAAACATCGGCTGCTCCAAGTTAATTGCCTTTTTTTTTTTGTTTTAAAATGGTTGTAATAGGTAGACAAATCTTCCCTATAAATATACAAAAAATAATATTCCTTTCTTGATACGTCTTGTTTTACTTGATTTGTGATGCCCTAAATCCTGAATCAAAAGATACTCTCTAGACTATCGGCCTGGCTTGTTATGACACACCCACAGAATGTAAAAAAGGGTCACATTATTAAAATTTGTAGCTAAAATTTATTTTTTTATTTATCTAAATGTTTTTTTTTTGTGGGTTGTAACTATCATTACCACTTTTTTATATTTTTTACTCTACGAAAATCAATTCCAAAACCGTTGAAATACCCAGCTTTCCATAAATCATTCTTTCCCCTTAAAAATCTTATTATGATTTATATAAAATAATCATAACAAACTCCCATTTTCGCTCAGTGTACTGAGTGGTACGCTCGAATGGTCTTTGCGCCCATAGACCGCTCAGTGGCCAATGACTGTGCCGCTGCTCCGGCCACAAGGATCGTTGTCGTTGGCGTTGTCGTTGTTGGCGGCTACTTTACTCCATCTCCATCTCCTCCAGTAGTGGCCAGTGGCCAGTGGAACGGCAGTGTCTCTTTGCCCCCCTCCGCCACTCTGAAACTGACCCCCTCCCACGAATTCAGAAACGCTGCCACTGGAGGAGAAGGCCCTGCTGCCGTCACTCAACAGCGGCCACTATGATTTCGTTAGTCGCAGTTATTACACTGGCCAGTCGCAATTAAAGCCTCAACAGCAGCGCAAAGCGAATGAAAAATAGAAAAATACAAGAGGGGAAAAAAAGAGAAAAACTGAAAAACACAGAAAGGCAGCGGAGAAAAGAAAAACTAACGTCTTTTAGCATTTGCAGTTGCCGTTTGTTTCATCGTCCTCACTGAACACGCGCATAAATTTTTACTTAATTAGATACGTTGTGCTAGGAGGGAGGGGATTCAGTTGGGTTGGGAATATACACATAGCTATAAGATATATGTAGCTATATCTATATGAAGTCTATAGTCATTGCACTATCATTGGCATGTCGGTAGCAAATGCTCGAATGCGATGTCTTTGTCATGCCACAAACACAAGCAATTGATCTCCTTTCCGATTTGCTTTCAAAAAAAAATATAATAAACGAAATCAAAACGATTTCTATTTGATGTTGGGGTTTCCGTTTTATAAAATATATATATTTTTATATGGAATATCTTTTAGTTTTAGGTGTGAAAAATTATTCTAAAATGTATTATATTTACTTCTCAGGGAAACCTCATTTTCTGAAGCATTTTTCTGCTCTGTAAGTCAGTCAAGTTGAACACTTTTAAATAAATACTAATCTGGATAGGTGGATACTAAAAAAAATTTAAGATTATGCTTAAATGCTTTATTTGTTCATAAATAAATACAAGTTTTATGATATAAAATCTGCTTAAATAATACAACAATAATACAAAATCAGAAGGGTAAGGCTTTATTCCTTTATTTTTGAATAAATAAAGAATACTTCTAGAATTCAAAATCTTTGTAGATAGCACAAAATCATAATGATAATGTTTTAATGCCTTTTTAAAAAAAAAAAAAAAAAAAATTATAATACGTCTATAATGTAAAATTATGGTTTATTTTTTGATAAATAAATAATAGTTTTATAAGCATAACAAAGGGTATAAAAAATATATATAGTTTTAAAATAAATTTATAATGATAAATAATATTTTTTCAAAATCTTATAAGATATTAAAACATCATATTGAAAATGCTTTAATACGTTCTTTTTGTGAAATGATAAATGAAAGTTTCATAATCAAAAATCTGCTTTAATAAAACAAAATCATGGCAATGCCTTAAAGCTTTATTTTTTATAAATATGTAGTTAAATAATCTAAAATCTCCTTAAATAATACAGAATCATTTTGATAAAGATATAAAGCATAAAATCATAATAACATGGAACGATAATGGCTGAACTATGTCATAATATCTAAACTTAATGTCAAATAAAAAGGTATTCCTCCTATCATTCCTACAAAGTTGCTTAATATTAAGTTGGTTTTTTAAGGCTATATATATATATGCTAAGAAATGATATAAAAAACATACATTGTACACTTTTTAAAGAAACATTTGACCCATATGAAAGGAATTGGTAATATAATCGAACACATACGATATTCGTGGGGCGCCATAAAAAAGGATTAGCAAATTTGAATTCCATTTTCAGTCGCTTAAATGGCCATTCATTTCAGATAAAAGTCCCTCGACGAACAATAAAAAAAACTGTGGCATGGAAACGGTATGGCATTCAATTGCCACAATGGATGTTGAAAGTCGTTTACTTTTGATTTGTATTTTGCAGATTTTCAAAGCAAAAAAGGGGGCGGCTTCATAAAAGTTCTGTTTAATAAAAGAACCAGCTTGGTGTGAGAACTAATTACATTTTTAATTTCAAATTTGACTAAAAGGAAATGACAGTTTTTAGCAAAAAGGGGGAAGTCTAGAGAACTTTGGGTATAATTATAATTAAATATATTTAATGCTTTAATAAACACAGAGGCAGGGAATATAAGTTAACTTAAAACTAAATGCAAAGTTTGTTGGTTAATAAAAGTTGTAGGAAATAATAGTTATTTTGTTGCTGTTTTGTTTTCTATAAACTCCACATTATTTCCTTGTTTTACTTTGTCATCGTTTTCCAAAGAAAATTATACTCTTACATATAATTCCTTGTGCAGCTGTAAGCTTTAAGCTGTAGTAAATATTTACAACTACTATAAAGTCTAATTGCCTAACTAAACTTATCAGGAAAGTAATTATATTTATACATCATTATATTCTAGTTAAAATCTGGCTATAAAAATTCTATATAAACTTCCAAATTTGTATCATCGTCACCATTTTCCCAATGAAATCGCCTCACTTTTTTCATTTCCCTCAAATCAAAACCAGTGCACAGCTTCTCATACAATTCTCTCTCACTACCTGACAATTACCATATAAATGAAGGCTGTGATATACGTACGCATTGAAAAGACAGCCAGGATATGGCAACAACCACCGATGGCATATCCCTAAGAATCATCATCATCATCATCCTTACCCCATAGTTGCATAAGTGCCCTAGCCTAAACAATGGAGGAGGCCAATGGCAGTACATACAATGGGAAAGCGCTTTAGGTACAATACAAATAAATGTGCCCGAGCACACTGTGCACACTCCACTTCTAGGAGCAAAAACCGAACATGAACTCTGAGCCACAGGACCAGTCAAGCAGATGGCGCTCCTTGTGTGTCTTTGAACATTATGCTCGTCATTAGGGATGCTCCTGCTCCTGCTCCTGCTCCTGGTCTCGTAACGGATCGCGGATTGGGATTTCTATTTGAAATTATGACAGCATAATAATAATGCCACGGGGGTAGAAATGCCGATGATTACACAATATTTATTTACAGAAATTATTATCATTTGTGTGAGAAGGCCGTCTGGCGATGCATTGTCTGGGCTCATCGGTTCATCGGTTCGATATATTTGGGGCGGGGCATCGTTCAACATTCGCTCTTTGGTTATTCATTTTGTAATTTTTTGTATTCTATTTTTTTTTTTTGTGAATCGAGACAGTTGCTTCCTTGATTGAGCCGCAGCCTGGCTGTCTGTGCAATTGTTTTGCTAAAGCAGGATATTTGGAATATATAGTATAATATATAAACCCAAACAGAAGGCAGTGTTGAGTTCTTGGTTTAAAACCTCTCTTGAGAGAGAGAGAGAGAGATCTAGGAATGTTTTCTGATTGACAGTGAAACATGATTCCAGGGTTCAAAAGGATCCTTTTCGTTAAGCATCTGTTTGATTTATAATCATAATTTTGATGTAACTGAGAAGAGACCCGGCATTGAGGCTAAACTGGGTTGCAGGAATAGAGGAATATATCTAATAAATAATTAAAAATATTCTTATAATTTATGAGGAATCCGTCCTGATCAGTGATATTCTTTTACTCTTTTTTAACAGTAAAAGATTCAGTAAGATTTCAATGTTGATCCAGTGTGGAGTTTTAACTATCTATTATAAATAACAAAGTATTATACAAAATATGATTCAATTCCATAAGGAATTCATAATGATCAACGACACTTCTTTTCATTCCTTTATCAGTTCAAGATCATAGAACAAACTTTTACAAATACAAAATATTATAAACAGAAAAGAAAACTAACTTCGGAAAGACAAAATGTATATAGTTTTGCAGTTTGCTATTGAATTATAGGATTGTATCGAAAATCGATAATAGCAAAGCCTAAAAAAATGTATATTCTTTGAATCGATAATTATCGAACCTTTTATATGGAAATTTTTTTGAGAAATCATAGTTTTAAAAACTCATAACTAAGCCAAAAAAGAATTAATTTCAATTTGGAAAGCTGTTCTATCTTAGTTTTTGATAGGTTTATAAATCTGCATACTGCATTTAAAATTTTAAAAAATTAAATTTTTTTATTATTTTTTCAAAATTTTAAGGATGTCACCCCTTAAAAAATTTTGAAAAAAATTAACAAATTTTTTTTCGTCCGAAGATGGCTAGATTTACTCGGCTGTTAATGCTGATCAAGAATATGTATGATTTATGGGGTCGGAAATGAATCCTTCACTGATTTGCAAGCTTCTGACTAAAAGTATAGAATACCCTACAAAGGTATTTAACTATTAATATACTACTCTGCATAGGTATTAACTGACGCCTTAATTATATGATAAATACATAATAATAAATCATATTTCTTTACTTTCATGTGTCAGTAAAAGATTTTATTATCTTTGATTCATATTCTCATGTCATGGTGTCCTAAGGCATAATTTTTCCTCACGAAAATGTATAAAATATTAATTAAGCTATTACAACAAATAAAACGTAACAATTTCTTAGTTGTCATCTCATATGATTTAGACTTGACAGTTTCAGATCATTTAGAGATCATCAAAGATGTCTCACTGGGAATTAAGATACTTACTTCCCCCCTGTAGGCCTAATGACCTTTCCCGTCTGCCTGCAAAATGCCCTTGAGCCTGACGATTATCAATTCATGGTTGCTTCTACTATCTAGCAAAATGTGGAAAAATGGAAAAATATTGGAAAAAAAATGTGAAAAAATGTGGAAAAAAATAGTCACAGCTGCTGTCTGTGGGGCAAAGCGACGATCATAATGTGAAATGAAAAAAAAAGCTATGACTATGAACGGGGCGACGGCGGTTAGGAATGTTATGTAAATTGAACTTGAAAATCGCTGAAAACAATGGCAAAGGTTTTGAATATTTCTCTCGCTTAATTAGAAAACGCAAGGAGGCGAACGCAAATAATTCTCCCCATGGAGACGCGCAACAGACTGGATTACACAGAAAATAAATATAGAAATAAATCCGTAAATGATAAAAAATTGTTTAAGAATATATCATATCAATCATACAAAAAAATATAATAGATAACACATAATCCTTCTTCAAAATTCTAAGCTTTAATGAATTGTTTCTTCACCTTTCACTCTCTAATTTCTCTCACTGTATTTTGGAGAAGGTGGTGGTGTTTTGCCGGCAATGGAGAAGGTGGCGCATAAATTATTCAACAGCTGGGCTGGCTAGGCCGGTGTGGTCTGGTGCCGATCTGGCCTCGGTGATCGGCCCTCAGAGTCGCGATTCCGACTTCGACTTCGACTTCGACTTGGTCTCGACCCTCGGTCCGTTCCGCATTGGCGACGCAACCCAGTCAGGGTCCAAGAGATCGAGATCAAGACGATGACGGGACCCGGGTTGGGTCTCCACCCAAGGGGAAGTCTGTCTGTATATACATATATGTCGCGGAATGCGTCAGTGTGATATATATCAGATGAAGCAAGTATCGAATGTCAAAGTATCGAAATTAATCGATGGAAAGGCAAGGATCTTAATAACAATTAAATATATTGTTGTTTGTATTTTTTCTTGGGAAGAATTTGTTAGAATATCATAGGGAGAATTTAGAGAATAATAATTAGGAAACACTTAAATTCTACAACTTCTATCTCTATTGATATACAACACCTATTTATTGCAATTTCTAGACTGCCAAGATATCGAAATTAATCGATCGAACGGCAAGGATCTTAATAACACTTAAATATATTGTTATTATTATTTTTTCTGGAATGAAATTGGTTGAAACTTCGAGAATATTAATTAAGAAACCCTAAAATTCTAAAAACTTATTCTCTATCGATATACAAAACCTATTTCTTGCAATTTTTAGACTGTCAAGATACTGAAATTAATTGATCGAAAAGTAAAGAGTTATAGGTATTTACTTAATCCTAAAAATTTGAGACACAAGTATTCTTTTTCGATAAAAAATTAAGAGAATATCATTGGTATTATATAGGGAATATATACTGCACAAAATTCTTAAATTCTTTTTAAAAGTATCGATCTCTCTCAATAAATAAACCCCCATTTATTGTCATCTCTAGACTGAACCTAAGCCTGCTCTCAGTGCGGTTGTCGGTGGGGGCGTGGTCATGTGTGTGTAGGATAATGTCATATGCATATGCGTGTGTGTATCTGTGTGTGTTCAGGTATTTGCCAGCGATTTGTGAAGCCGACAACGATGGTGACTATAACCGAGGCTTAGGCTCAAAATCGCTCATGCACCTGTTACAGGAGCGGTTCTGAAAAAGTTACAAGGGAGCTCGAATATTTATTAAGATTTTAGCTGGTGCTTGAGTTTTTCTACTTTATGCTAGTCACAACAAAATTTCCTTTAAGAAATAGCCGTTATGGTATGAGATTTTAAAAGTTCGTCTTTTATAATGTATTATTAATGTAAAATGATAAGATTAAAATGCAGTCGAAGCTTGTCTAAGTAAAACATAGATTTGAGTATTTTAGGTTTTTAATATGATGAAAAATAGATTTATAGATATATATTTTTTTAAATTTAATTGTGTACAAAATAAGCTCATTTAAGGCAATTTAAGGTCACAGAACTTGGTTTGAGATCAACAATCCTTAAGATTAGTTAAAAAATTTTTAATTAAGACCTTATTCCGGAACCTTTTCGCATACCCTCAACTCTCTTAATTCCGCCCCTGTCACCGTTTAATCGCAATGTGTGCAGGGCAGAGGGCGTGGATGCCCGGGCACCGGGTGCCACTACGAACAGGTGCCGCAGGGAGTCACCGCGGCCTCAATGTCGTCGTATTCAAGTGTGTGTGTGTGTCGTGAAAATTGCCCTGGGAGACCAAAAATTTGAATCGTCCCCAGCATTGTTATGCAAATGATGTCGCTAGACACGCAAACGCCACCAGTAACCAGTACCAGTAACGCCCGACATCGCCGTTGTCGCGAACAGATCTCTTTGTTGTGTCTACCTCCGGCGATTGCGATTGCGACTGTGACGATGACGATGACGATGACTATGATGATGATGATGACTGTGATGATGATGACTCCAACTATGACCAAGCGACAGACTTTTAAGACAGAGTCACAAGGTTCCGCTGGGCAAGCTCATCAACATCAACATCAACTTTAACATCAACATGATCCCATTCCATTCCAACGAATGTCAACGCACGGCGACTGCGTTCGCATGACAGCGGCACATTGCCACCGGAACAGAGCTACTACTACTCCTACTCCAGCTCCTCCAGATCTTCATCCTCCTCCAGCTCTTTCAGCTTCTCATGCTCCCCCAGCCCTTCATAAGCCACCACCTTTGGTGGTGATTCTTTTCAAGTTTCTTGACTTGTCCACTTTGGAAAGAGGGTTTATCTTAAGGCATTTTAGATTCATAAATATGCACATTAGGTCGGACCCTATTTGAAGGGAAAACTTAGGGTCAAACTCCCATGGAAAATATGTTTCCCTGATAAAACTAAGCTATAAGAACGAGGGTAAAGTAAGCAATAATAATCAATTAAATTATTAAAACAAATAATATTTAGCAATATTTAAGGTAGTGCTTAGTTTTTAAGAGGAAATATAACTAATAAACCTTAAATGCTAGATATGATCAAGAATATATTGGTAAGGTAAGGGGAAATAGTTTCATTTTCTTTGTAGATAGTCTGGATAGTTCCCAAATATTCATAGATACGGTATAAGCTTCCTTTTTAAAAGGAAATATAATCCAAAGATCTCAAAATGTTTTACATTATCAAGAATATATACCTTAAACTACGGAAAACTGCCTCATTTATTTTTCTAAGTAAAGTAATAGCTTACTTTTTGATAGGAAGTCTATCCAAGAGACCTCAAATGTGTGATATAATCAAGAATATATAGTTAAAGTTAGGGAAAATTGCCTCATTTGTTACTATAAGTAAAGTATTAGCTAACTTTTAAATAGAAAATATAACTCAGAGACCTTAAAATGTTTTAAATGATCAACAATATATATGTACCCAAAGTTATCCATTTTCCCATTTTCTTTAGAGTGTAGAGTTGTTGGCTATCGCCCCGCTGAGTAAACCCGATTGATGATCAATAGCATTCGATCCCCAATACCCAGGTCCCCCACATCACGTGAACCAAACCCCACACAAGAGGCTGTAATTAGCGGGCAAAAGTCTGTTGGCCATTGCATTGCATTGCATGACACTTGGCCACGATGGATGATGGCCCAGAGTTCCAGGGTTCCAGACCAGGTTTCCATGGTTCCCGACCAAGTTCAGAGATTCAGTCTCAGCCTCAGCATTGGGTTCAGGGTGCTGCGTGTTCGCTGAGATGCACTCCACCGATAAGAGCCGGCAAAACAATTTTTCGAATTGTAAACAATTTGTGATGGTCTAGGCCAGGTTCCACTTTTTTATTTTCGAGATTCAGAGTCTTCTCAGTGGGCAGGCTGGGAAAGTCTGTTTGTTGTGGCAAGTGTGAATTTGACTCCCTGGGAGTTGGCATCACACATAGATTGGACGATTCGTTAATTAACCTGAAGGAAAAACTGTCATGACAAGGTGACCAGGTAGTAAATGGAGTCCAGAATGTCCAGAGTCCAGAGATGGTAAATTTGATTTCTAAGGATGCAGTTTTAATAGTTCAAATAATTTGAGACAAAGAATTGAAGCAAAAAAGCTTTGATTAAGTTGGGTAAAAGGTTTGAAATTAATACAAAGATGAAAGAAAAGTGATAGTACAAAGATGGCAGATGAAAGCTTATAAAAAATAAAGATTTTAAATATTATTTATTATATTTAAGTGCTTTACTGACATCCCAAATTAATGTATTATATGATCTTAAGTAAAAATTTATTTGCTGATAATGTTTATTGAAGATTTCTATTGGTGTCATCAAAACTTACCTAATTTTCAAGTGTATATAGTCACATTTTTGAAAGTTCAAAGTCTTCAAGTCTCAATAAGATACAGATTACAGGCAGAGTGAGAGTTACAGGTGTAGGCTGCTATATACACACTCAAAAAAAAAAAAAAACAACAACAACACAACATATAACACACAAGGTAACGACACTGACGAGATGCCGAGCGATAACGATGATGCCCGATGCCAAAATGCACCTTTGCGTGCCTCCTTTGAATGCATCTGTATCTGGTCTTGAGTTTACAACCAAAACTCCTCGTACTCATACTCGTCCTCGTTCTCGTTTCTTCCTCCAACTGCAACCATTGCCATGGGCCTGGATTTGCAGTAGCCTGGATTGGAGTTGGTCTTCATAGACTCCAACCAAGTACCAAATACCATACGGCATCCTTGGTCTCTGGACCGTCATAATCAATGCCGTCATCGAAGACGACGTCTGAGGAGTTGCCCAGCCAGAAAAGGCACTGAAAGAAATAGTATTTAAATCTTAAGCATCTAAAGGAAATGTATATATTTTAGTAATACATTTCTGAAAAGTGGTATAAGCGTTTCTTGTTGTGCTCAACGGGCTAGTTCCCTGGGCTAAATGTCCAACTGTCGACCGCCCCGCATTGTGGGATCATCTGGGTACCCCTTATCCCCTTTCCATACTCAAAGTCCAAGTCCAAGGCATAGCCTATACCCACAACTATTCCCCCTGACTCTTTACCCAACGCGAGCTGCCATTGACAACTGTCTGGCAGAGCCAGAAAAATGCTCCTCCAACGAACGTGGACTGAAGGCACAAACTAAAAGTTGGAGCTGGAAACTGAAGCTGGGAAATTACATGTCTTGGTATCTAAACGCACATTAACCATCGCGCTCGGCAGTCCAGCATTTTCCTCCTTTACCTTTACCTTTCCCATTACCTTTCCTTTCTCGTTGGTTGTGCTTACTTTTCTTATTTAATTTCGATCGATCACTTAGGGAGTACGAATAATAAAAAATTGCCAGAACATGCCGCAGGGTAAAAAGAGTGTGGCTTTGGCTTTGGCTTTGGCTTTGGCTGCACTGCAGATAACACAAGATGCCCACACCCTCTCTTGGCCAGCTCCGAAAAGTGTTTATATGCTCGTCAAGGCCAAGAAGGATAGGGGGGGTCTTGGCCACATTTACTTGCTTGTAGTAGTTGTGCCCAGGACTGTGGGTCTTGGCACTGGGGGTTTTTTTTTGTTTTGTGGTGTTTGTGGGTAAGAAATGATTGGGGCTACTGACATCTGTCATCGGGCCACAAGTACACAAGTTAAGAGTACTTGATATTTTTTCTTTTTTTGGTTAATTGAGAATAAGAATATCCAATAATTTGGATATTATAAATACTAGAATAAATATAGATTCCTTTTCATATTATTTTTATACCCTTGCCAAGGGTATTATAATTTCAGTCAAAAGCTTGTTATCTTGTGAAGGAGTAATTTCCGACCCTATAAATCATATATATTCTTGATCAGCATCAAAAGCCGAGTCGATCAAGCCATGTCAAGCAGAAAAAAATTAATTTTCAAAAAATTTTATTTTTTTTGCAAAAAAATTGAAGGGGTTTCATCGTTAAAAATTGATCAAATTTTAAATTTTTTTAAATTTTAAATTGAGTATGCAGACTTATTAACCTAACAAAAACTAACATTGGACAGCTTTCCGATTTAAAATTAACGCTTTTTTGACTGAATTATGAGTTTTTTAAACTTTGATTTTGTCGAACAGATTTTCATATAAAAGTATCGATAAAGATTGTTTCAAAGGATGCGATTATTCAAAGCTTAGTTATTAGTTTCCAAAACAATTCCATTATTCGACAGAAAACTGTTATTAACTTAATGTCGAAATTGTAATATGTTTTTAAGCAATGAATAAAGAAATATTGTATTGAAATATGCATACATTTAGTAAATTTCAAATTTTTAGGAAACCATATAGAAGATCTTACAGATTAGGTTATTCTTAGCTGTATTTTACCTTAATTTAAAGTACCTTTTTACATAATTCTTTTATTAGAGAATCCATAATTATAAATAAATAAAATTTGTAAATCGTAAGCAAAGATTAAAGAACAAGTAACATGTTATAGGTATTTATTAAGTCCAACTATTTATTATTATTTCAAGTGATTTTAGCTAGTTCCCTAATTTCTAGTTTCTTCTTAAAGCCCAGACATATCTTTCTCTTGAAAACTGTTAGCAATATTCTCCTATATATATCTCTCAACGATTTGCATTTAGAACGACCGCTGCGTAGATTACATCGGATTAGTGACGGTCATGCGTGGCATCTGAACTTGTGCAATCCAAACTTGCCCCACATGTGGCACTCGATTGCGACTCCAACTTCGACTTGGAGTTGGAGTCGGAGTTGGACTTCGATTCCGAGTGGCCAAGCATGTGGAAATCAATTAAGCGGCTTTCCCACGATCGACAAGTGACTGAGTCGCCGCAGTTGGGAGGCGGCAGATGTGTGTGCGAGGTTCCAATACAATGATGGAGATTCTTGCACCCCATTCCGAAATGGATGAGGTGCGACCAGGAGCGAGCTTCAAATGGATAAGATATTACTATCCTTAGAATGGTGTTTAGTTAAAATAATAATATACTAGGGTTTTCAAACACCTTCGGTGTGTTTGAGATAGGTTTTTCGATGAGTTTATATAGGATATATTTATAATATATTTATATATTATTATAGGATATATTTATAAGACTCAAAAAGAGCCTTAATGACTTGGCTTTTAATCTTATTTAAATATTTTCAAATATACTGAAAAAGAAGCTAAGGAATTCAAGACTTTGGATTACAAAACAATCTTTGATAAACTTATATATTAAATTAAACATAAACTAGAATATTAAGTTAGTACATAATATATTTTCCTTGAGTTAAAAATTCCATTTTGAGTAAATTAGTGACTCCAGTGGGTGGCTTAACCGGACATGATACCGTTCCCGCTCCCTCTCTCGCTTTCATTCCATTTCCCGCTCCCATTCCTGCTTCCCGGTTCCATTCCTGCTTCCATTCCCGCTTCCATTCCTGCTTCCATTCCCGCTTCCATTCCTGCGCTTCCCGCTTCCAATCCCTTTCCCCTTTTACCCGCTAAGCGTGGAGGAGTCACCGGTGACTTGGCCAGGTGCAAGCTTCTTAGGGCCAAATCGATCGTTCCAAACCGAGTGCCATTTATCGGCGGTACTCATCGGCGGGGGTTGGATGGGTGCAGGAGCTGGAGAGGGAGGAGTATGAGATGGAGGAGGACTGCTGTGTGGAGGTGGATCAGGATAAAACCGAGGTTCCATGCAGCTGATGACCCGCGGCGATTTGAATTTCCGTCTGGACCAGCTCTCGATAGCATCTGCGCCGCTGCGTCCGCTGTGTGTCCCCCGTTTCACGATTCTCTCCTCCGCCAGTGTTCCTACTCCAGCTCCTCAACCCTCCTCCTACTCCAGCTCCTCAACCCTGCTCCGTCATGTAAGCCAAATCACATTAAACTGGGCCCAGGAGATAAGTGGTTGCGGGAATAATGGCATGTCAGGTGTCTGAGCCTTACAGTCAAGAGGCCACGGATTGACTTTACCCACAAAAACGACAAAAATGACAAATCCCTATGTCCTGGCACCTAGCTGTCATTGGGATCAGGTTCAGGATCGAGGAATCTGGAATCAGGAATCTGGTATCGGGGGTGTGTACACTTCAAGAGCCCCTTAACCTGACATCCTGCAAATGTTTTGCCTTCACACAAAGAGGGATTAAAACATAAAACGCTCATGGACGGCATTCTCTGAAATTTTTTTTTGTGAAATCTCATTGTTTTGCCAGCCCCGGTGGCGCATCCCTTTTATTCTCTGTTGTTGTTTGACTGCAGTGACCAGGTTGCCTTTCCTTTTACCTTAAGGTTATACCCCGATTTAGGTCTGGGATGAAGTAAGAGTCACCTTTAGCGACACTGTCAAGTGCGCAATCCTATAAGGTGACATCGCTGAAAATTGAAAAATAAATATAAACTGGAGTTAAGAGAAGTGCCGACTTCTGGCCTTGTTTCCTCCCTCTACTGAAGTTTTTCCAATTTAAAATGAAACATATTACCAATGTTTTTAGGAACTGGAGCTGGAGTAGGCCTCTAGATAGCCTTAAGTTTACTGGCAATTGGCAAATTTATGAGAAAGTTGATTGGGAATTTGTGATAACACCGTTTTTATGGACTTCCTACTTCCCTTGGGCTGCACTGTGGTCTATTATTTAAGGAAATTTATATAGAAATGTTACCAAAAAGACGTGTTTAATTTAAAATCTATTAATGTCTAACGAAATTCATAAAGAAATCGTAAATATCTGAAGATATTTATATAGAAATCTTATCAGAACATCTACTTAACTTAATAATCTACTAACTTATTAGGAAATTGTATATAAAAATCATACTAAAAGGTATAATTAAATTCAAATTTTTTTAATATTTGGGGAAGTTTATATAAATATCATACCAAAAAGTGTAATTAAATTCAAGTACAATTAAAATCTAAGGAAATGAATATCGAAAATTTATATAGAAATCCTACCCAAATCTCGAATTACATTCAAACTCTAATAATATCTAAGGATGTTTATATAGAAATCTACTATAAGTCTAATTAAATTTCCGTTCCTGGGGAAATTAATATAGAAATTAACCGAAAAGTCTAATTAAATACAAAATCTATAAATATAGTTTATGTAAATATTTATATAGAAATTCAACCAAAAAGTTCCATTAAGTTTAAAATTTACATAAATCCCTACAACATTTTTAGCCTCACACATTTTATTTTATATTTCTACCCTTTTTTTAGGGCATTTAAAAACTCTCTGTACATATTTTTTATATTATTTACTAACTCTTGAATATAAAACCTATTCCAAACATGGCCCACTGTGCCATTACGTCAATTAAAATTAACAGAAGATAAATTAATTGCCTGGGCACGACTGTTCTAATTGTGCTTAATGTGGAACCGATAACCGATACAAAGTCGAGACAATGGGCGCAATTCTGATAAGCGATTAAACGATTACCGCCGCGAGCTACCCTACTCCAGCCCAGCCCCTGTCTGTCCGGAGTGCATCCCCTCTTGCATTTCCTTCATTAGCGTTTTTCTTTCTCTTTTTTTTTTCGGGGAGCGTCAGATGCGCTGACAGCTCTTGACCGCGAACCATGTGCCATGTGGTGGGCCTAGGACAGGATGGAAAAGGACTTTCTTTCCACTTTAACTTTCCTCAATTTCTCGCCTCACCTTGAGGGTCAGTTGGTCCGAAGGATAGCCAAAGGACATGGCAGCAACTGCTGCTTGGATAGTGTTGATCAGCAGGACATGAGTTTAATTTGAAAATGTAGTTTTATACGAGTTTTTATTATATTATTTTAATACACTATTAGTGTATTGAAAATGCTATTACTTAAATGGAAAATCCTTTACGATAATGCTTCTTTTGAACTAATCGCTGCCTACTTACAGGTTAAGCCCTAAAGAAAGTAACTAACTGAGTCTTAAAAACTTTTTTAAAGGCTTTGTAGTTTTATTTTTAGGAAAAAATCTAAAGATTTTAAAATTGTATTTTTGAGCTAAAATTAATTGATTTCAAAAGAAAGATTGATTTGAAGCTTATAATATAGCTTAATATAAAGAAAGATTAATATAAAAGCTATAAAAATGCAACTTTTAATACAATATACCTTCTAATATTACGAAAAATTCTTATTTTTCTGACCCTTCAAGATCCTTTACCTTTATATTATAGCCATATTATAATTATAGCCAAATTTTAAACCCACCAAAATGATATCCCTAAAATCGACCCGCAGGCCGCAAGACCACTAAACCGATGCCCAATGAATGCAATATTTGTCATGGTCATTATGAGTTATAAACGATATTTTGATCCCTAATCACTTTTCCACCGCAGGCACACACGCTCGAACACACACACTCGCACACTCACTGGGACACTCGAACACTCGAACAACTCGAATACGGAGACACTACAAGCTGTCAACGCATTCGTTTCACGTGTTACCAAATGTCTGTGTCCCGATCTCGGTTTTTCTTTTGGGTTCTCTGTTTCTCGGTTCTTTTGGGCCATGTCCCTTAATCTTCACCCTCAACACGCTCACAAAAACACTTGAAAAAAATTAGGATAGACTTTGGAAGACATTACGTATTTATTTCAGATAATTACATACTTTAAAAAATATAAAATCAGATCTAACCGATAATGAAAATTAAACTTCAATTACAATTTTTTCAAAGTTTAATACAAATTTTGCGACTTTCACTGGTTTTCTATGAGTGATTTTGGTTTTTATCTTGATTTTTGTTGATTAAAAAATATTTTGTATGGTTATTTGTGCTTAATTTTCTTCAAAATGATTTCCCATTTAAGCTAAGGTTACAAAGTTTGATTTTTTTTTGTACATGAATAAGTTATTCTCAGGAAAAGTAAAAAATAAATAAATAAAAACCCTTAACCAAAATGAATTAATTTCTGTAGAAGACTATAAAAAAAGTTGGTACTTTTATTTTATTAAAATTTTTATATTATACTAAATTAAATTACGTATTATTTAAAACAGCCTTTTAAAATTATATTAAAAAAAGACAACTACAATTATTATTAAATAGGAATACTTTTTAAAAACACAAATCCTAAACAATAATTGTATTAAATATTGAAAACACAAAACTCAGGAAGTCTATAAAACCAAGCAAATATTGTTCTAATATTTAAATACATAACTTTCCATAAACTAGATTTTTTCTGTAAAATTCTCCCTTAAAAGGTGGCTACTGTTTTCTTCCAGTGCATCCTTCCAGCCTTCCGTTCCGCGACAGTAGGACACACAGTGTAGTGTCCCTTTTTTTCCTCTGTTGTCGTCGTCGTTGTCGTTTTGTCGGCGGGGGAATTAAAGGAACAATTGTTATAGCCAAGGCAATTATAGATTATCACCGACCTTGTGTTTAAGTGTGTATTAGTGTGTGTGTGGGATCGAAAGAGAACCATAAAAATGACACCACATTGTTTCATCTTTATCGCATAATTGCGGTCAAATCCCCCTTCCCCCCTCCAGTTTTCATCCATCGATCCGCTCGCCTTCTTTTTTTTTCGCTGGGCATGGATTTTCGGCATTGGCTTTTTGATCATTGGCCACGGCCAGGCCACATTCACAACCACATCAACATCTACGTTCATGTCCGCGTTCGCAGTTCACCTTCACCGTGTTTTTTTTTTGGAGGAGGAGGGTTCTCCCCCCACATTAGAACAGCGTAGAGGGGGGCGGGTAGCAGCAGCACATTTATCTTCTTGTCACAAATTAACGCTCTTGAAAATCGCCGAACTGAACAATATATGCCTTTCTATTTCGTTTCTTGGTTCGAGTATAGAAGAGAGAGGAGAGAGAAGAGTGATGATGAGGTTTGAGGTACTCTATGCTTAGTTCCCAATTTCCCATTTCCATTTTCATTTCCATTCCCTGCCTCCAAAGGGCGGTAACTCCCAACCCGCAGTTTAAGATGGTCAACTAGGTTTTACTTCCCTCTGGCACCACCAGGTGGATTCTAGATGAAAGCAGAGGGGTAGGGAAAGAATTTCTGTATGATCATCAACGTAATGAGCTATAAGGTTTCCCATTCTAAACCAAAATCAAGTATACCGAAAACTATATTTAAATTAATTTTATAACAAAGGTTTAGTTGATTATATTACTTAACATCTAAAAAGCTTAGAATTAAAGAACCTACTAAGTATTAAGTATTATTAAATATAAACATTTTTTAAAATTATTATAGCATTATATATATAGATCTTATATCATTGCACTTTATATATCCAAAGGAGTTAAGAACTAAACTAACTACTTAGAAAATTAAATAATTAAATTAAATATTTTTTAATAATTAATAGTTAACTAAACTAGCTACTATGAACATTAAACATTGATCTGATATCAATTTATTTTAGTACTTTATTTATCTTAAAATTCAAGAACTAAACTAACTACTTACAAAATTCAATATTGTCCTGATATCCAATTGTTTTAGTACTTTTTTATCTTTAACTTAAGAACTAATCCAGAAACTAAGAACATCTACCATTGATCTTATATCAATTTGTTCTATATTAAATTCTACTGAAATGAAGTATATAAATATACATTATCTATAAATTTAAATACTAAACTAATATTTAAATTCGGTAGAAAAAAAGGATATTAAATATATACTAAATTGATGTAAGGTAAATGTTTAATGTTTAAATATATATATATATATGCATATGTATATATAGTATTATATTATAGAGTATAAATAGTATAGTAGTATATAGTACTATATATATATGTACATTATTTAAGGATAACCTCCCTCAATCCTCATCCACTCTTAATCAGGATTATATGTTAACTTAAGAACTAACTTATTAAACATTAAATTACTATTCATATTAAATCTTAACCTTATATCAATTTATTCCCGTTCAAATACAATTTTTCTACCGAATTTAAGTTCAATTTTAGTACTTTAACTCATAGATAAATATAAATAATTGATATATACACAAACATTTATAATATTATATGCATATATGTAAATTTTCTAAAGATAACCTCCTTTAACCCCCATCCTCACTTAAGCAGGATAATGCCTCGAACCAGTTATCTAGATGATGGCCAGCAATTTCTCATAGTTAGGATGGGGAGGGAAGGGGGAGCAAAAAAAAATCTATATTTCAGGGGCGGACCTGGCGTTGAGTCGCACGCCCATCGTCTCCCCTCCCCTCAATCCCTACGTCTTGGCCACATTGTTTGAATGTTTCGCTCCTTGGCTAAAATCGGTTCACGCATCCATGGGAATCATTTAGGCCCCCGCCCCCCTCAAGCAACGTCATTCCTCTCTTCTGTCGCGGTAATCATCTCACGAGATTTTCAGGGCTCACCTTTTGGCCGTTACATTGAGGGAAAAATGCAGGGAGTTAGTTCAGTTAGTGATTAGTAAATTGTTTAGGGATTTAAAATTACGTATAGCTTAATTCTGACCTTGATATATATATATGATTTGCATTATAAAGCATTTAGCAACCTGATACTCACCTTAAACATTTTAAAAATAACTACCTCTTGTTACATTTACTAAGGGTTTAAGTTAATGGTTTGTATAAGCTTCATAATCTTTCAAATGAAATCATCATGCTTATTCATAGTTAGTTACTCGGTGAGTTACTTCTTAAATCAATTAAAATAATGAAAAGAAATAAGGAAAAAACCTTAAAAGTATAATCTATTTAAAGTAGTTGATATCTACCTAAACTTGATAAATATAATACAATATAATACATTAAAATACAATATATAACCTTAAATATTAACCATTGGAATATATTTTAACTTAAATTTAAATGAAAGAAGTCATAGAAAGATAGTAAACAAAGGCGAAAACTTTTTAAATAATATTATATTTGTTTCTTAATTGATTTCAATAAGTTTGTGTTCCAATTCTAAAATTATTTTTATTTCTTCGGTTTAAATTTATATACCCTTGTAAGGGTATTATAATTTCAGTCACATGCTTAAAACGCAGTGAAGAAGTCATTTCCGACCCTATAAATCATACATATTCTTGATCAGCATCAAAAGCCGAGTTGATCTAGCCATGTACGGCAGAAAAAAATATTTTTTTAAAAAATTGCATTTTTTTTTTGCGAAAAAATTAAAGGGGTTACATCGTTAAAAATTGATAAAATTAGAAATTTTTTTAAATATTAAATTGAGTATGCAGATTTATTAACCTAACAAAAACTAACATAGGACAGCTTTCCGAATTGAAATTAATGCTTTTTTGGCGGAGTTATGAATTTTTTTAAATTTGGTTTTATCGAAAAAAATGTCATATAAAACTATCGATAAATATTGATGCAAAGAATGCAAATATTTTAAGCTTTCTTATGATTGATGACAAATATAATTCTATAATTCAATTGCAAACTTCTAGGGTATATAAACTTTGGTTTTTTGAAGTTAGTTCCCTTACTAGTTTTGTTATTGTTTTTAAAAAGTATCTTTCTATCTTTCGAATCCTTATTTTACTGTTATTTTTTTGCGTGCACTAACTTGTCGAGTTGGCGCCCCCACATGCTAATCGTCAGCTTGAGTGCATATGCTTTATTATATTCCCCAACTTTAAAAATCGAAATGATAATTTTGCGACTCAAATTAAGCTTGTCCCCACCCCCTCATACTCCTCCAGCCCCCCTCTGTGCTGTGCTGGGCACTGCTTAGCCGACGGGGAGGGAGCGAGATGGAAGCAAGAGGGAGCTAGCGACAGAGGGAGAGAGAAAGAGAGAGATAGCGAGAGCAAGAGCAAGAGAGAGAGGAGCGCACACACACACACATACACACTTTCTCTTTTGGGCCATGCGCAGCCATCCATTCCGCTTTCGACCAATGTGCGCTGGGAGTAGGTGCACCTGGGAGCGAGAGCGAGCAAGCGAGCGAGCAAGAGAGGGACACAGGGGTGGGGGTGGGGGGAGAGGGTGTGCAGGCTGGGGACACATTTCCTTGTGTCACATGGGGGGCACCTCCCAATCTCCCAACCCTACTCCCTACTCTTGAGGCCGCCACAGGGATTACCGCACTCTGTCGGTCATCGGATTGTGCGATTGTGCGGGGAAACGGGAAAGCTGTATGGCCAACGACTGGTGGGGCAGGTCCTTTGGTCCTTTGGTCCTTGGTCCTTGGTCCTTTCGATTTGACCCACGCCACCATCACCACATCCGTTGTAGCTACAGATACAGATACAGATACAGAGACTTCGCCGCAGATACAGATGCAGGGAGATACAGAGATATAGAGAGAGGCCTCCCCCCCCAAAAAACAGAGTTGCAGATAGATATAGTTTACACATCTGTGTGCCTTTTATTTATATATACATTTATATATATATATATATACAGACAATTGTATATAGGTGTACCGAGGTCCAAAAACCATGTACAACTCCATCTTCGTATTTACTTTCGCATCCGATAAACAAAATGTGTCTACAAAATCCAGAACACACAAAAGCACATGCAGATGCAGATGCAGATGCACGTCAAGATACACACTGGGAAAACTAAGGTGAATCAAATATAAAACAAAAGGATTCCATGAAATACATGTAAAATATATAATGTTTTTTCTAAGAAACACCAATGCAAAAATTTCTCTTTAATAATTATCTTAACTATAATTTAAAAAAGAAAAAACAGAAAATATGTAAACTATCAAAACTATCGAGTTCTATTTTGTTATATTGCCTACATAATCGATAGTTATTGTTTCAATCATTCTTTTGAAAGATGATCTGTCTGGGATAATTTCTTCAAAATCAATTTACTTTGATTTGAAATGAAATTATATAAGTTATCAAAGATATTGAATTGTTATTTGTTATATCGGTTACACTATGCATATTTATTGCTCCGTTTTTGAAAATAACCCTTTTCCCTTAATTTCTGTAGAACAAACAAATTTAATATTAATTATAATTTTTATTAAGAAAATTTATATGATTAATCGAAAGTATCTAATTGTTTATATAACAAATATAGACATATTGCTCAAATCATATCAAAACTTTCTAATAAATTAATAATGATTTTAAAGGATGTAGTTATAGGTACTAGTTTTATCTAAATTCCATTGACAAGCCAATAAATGAGAAAGAAAATGCATTTAAAGCTATATTCAAGGAATATATTCTCATTTAAATTACAACATAAATTCCTTAAACCGATAAATATAGATATAGATAGTTAGATATATAACCTTTTGCTTTATAAACCCCCATATTTTTCAAGTGCATTCACATGAATATTGTATGGGAGAGTATAAGCATCTTATTTGTACCCAATTGACATTTGGATTCCGTTGGCAATTTTGCAGAAAGCGAAGGAATGTTAAGGGAATGTGAATTACAACAAAGTGATTTTAAGAAGGAATAACTATAAGATATTAAATATTAAGAAAGACTTTAAGAAACACAAAAGAGTTTACAAAAGCATTAGGGAAATATAGATAAATAAAAGTATTTAAATCAATTAAAAATGATGAAAAATAAGAAATAAATATTTTTATGCTTAGTTATACTTCTTGAGACTTAGTTTAGCAAAGGGTTTAAATATACTATAGATTCTTAACTGAGGCATAGTTTGGCCCCGAAAATGCTTTTCTAGGATTTATTTGGATTCCCCGATTTGGGGCCGTTTTGTTACAAAATTTTCAATAAAATAGAAAATTCTATCCCCACGGCAAATCTCTGTATCATTAAAAAAAAAAGGGGGCGAGGTTCGCGAGGGGCCACAAAATTTGCCCCGAAAAGTCGATTTAATTAAAGTCGATTGCCTGGGTGACCGTCCCCCACAGACCCCCAGTCCCCCCTTAACCCCCTCCGGTGGAGTGACACAGTACTTGGCATCATCATGGATGCACCACTGGCCAGAATCCGATTCAGATTCAGATACAGATACAGAGATACGCCCTTTGGAGTGGGCAGCATCCATCGATGGATGGCTCCCACAAACCGGGCAAAACTCGCACGCCGATGCTGCCTGTGCTCGTAATTAATTATTTCATTAGTGAACACTTGATCCGCACTCCTGCCCCACCCCACCTGCCACCACCGCACTGGAAGGGATACCCGCCTCCCTTGGGCGGTCTTTTGGGGCGGGAAAAATCATATAAGTAATTCCCGGGCATTGGGTCCTTATAATGATTTACGAGTATCAAAATTTATTATAACGATATCGTTAAAGAACTTGTTATAATTACAAACATGAAATACTAAATAAATATTAAATAATGAATAAAATATAAATACTAAAGGCACTATTATATGTAATTGAGCTTTATAGCTTGAGGTAAAATATATGGATTATCGGAAATATCAAATTGTTTTTTGATTTTTTGGTTTCGCAATCAATATTTATTAAATCAACATACACATTTAATCTTAAACTGAAGATTTTACTAAAGAAAATTTATTATATTAACTCACTGACATAATACCTTAAAATATCGATTTAATACATAAAAAAATATCGAAATAATGGTAACCAAATAATTTAAAATGGGTTTCAGTGTTAGGTTTACGATAAAATAAATTAATCCAACTTTAAACTATTGTTAAATGTTAAATAGAAACTCTACTATTATCAATAAACCGATTATTATTATAGATTATATTTTTAAAAATATGTATATAGGAGTATAATACATCGAAAATATTGATGCCAAAATGAATTAGCATCATATAATATGGTTTTCAAAATCAGCATGACCTTAAAACGAGTAAAACAACCTTTAAAATTCACAAAATTTACAATTTAAATAAGAAATTCTCTTATTAAAAGTATAGTAGGCTTAAAGCCGGCTTTGTATATATTAATCCTTATTATAGCTTTGATTATTCCCACCAAATTCAAATAAAAGTTCTCTTTTATTTGGGCTTAAAAGGTTCTTCGAACTTAAGACGAACTCTTAAAATCGAAACATCGAAGCTTGAACACTCTAAAAGCAAGGTTAAACTTTATCTCATTTAATGTATGCAGTAAAATACATATATCGGTAATATGTATAACAAAGTATTATATTTTTAAATAATTTGATTAAAAATTAAATTGTACTATGCATAAACAATAGTGATTAAATGAAAAGTAATTTAATAAACAATAATAAAAATAAACAATAATAATAAACATAACAAAAATTTGCTACAATTAAATACTCTTTAAGAAACAAATAACAAAAGGAAAGTAGTTCAATATCAATTATTTAAATATTATTTTCAACTCGATTCCTAATCAATTCCAATATGAAAGGAAATGGACTGTCTTGGTAGGGTGCTTAAACAGAATGCTGTAAAGAGCACGCAACGCTAGTAAAAGAGCATAACCGCTCTCTTAAATTCACACAGTCAACGCTTTGCACTGCTTGCTGTTCGCTTACAGCGCTCTCAGCGCTGCCTGGGAGCTGCTGGGCGTGAGCATGCAAGAGTGAGGGAGCCGGCAATACAACACACGTACAGAGCGAATGGACAACTGCCAAACCGTTAACAGAAGTGTGAGCGGTGGAGGGCACACACTCGCGTGTGTGTGCGTACGTGTGTGTGTTTGTGTCTGCGAGTGTCCACCAGTGGCCGTTGCGAGAGAGTGCCATGTACATAATACCCGGAGTTAGCCGCGTATGTGTGTGCTTTCTTTGGCGGCTCCCTCTCGCTGCTCGCGAGCGCCAAGCAGCAGTAGCAGCAGCAGCAACAAACCGCGACGGCAAACGGCAGCAGCAGCGGCTGTGGCAGAGGCAGCAGCAGCGACGACGTGATTTCAAATCCGCACAAGTTCGAACAAGTCGCATCGCATCGCATCGCACACCGCACAACGCACCGCATCGCTGGCAATCGGTAATCGGAATCGGCATCGGGAATCGGTCGGTCGGTCGGTCGCCCAAAAACAATAAGTGCACAAAAAACAAAAAAAAAAAAAATAAAAAAACAACGCTTAAACCGAGAAACAAAAATAAAGCAGCAAACAAGAAACGCGTGCTACGTTTTGCCGTCGCCAAAACATCCAAGAATAAGTACGCAAAGCAAGAAAAAAAAAAAATAAAAACATAAAAATTGCGGCAAAAAGAATTCTTTTTTTTTTAATTTCATTCATATTTTTTTTATTGTTACTGTTTTTAACTGTGAAACGTTTTGCTTGTGAGAGAGAACCCACCACTAAAAGGATCTGCGCCCCGCCCTCGCGCTGGACACTAGGGAGTGCCAAGTGGTGGGGGGAGGGTACACGCACCACCCTCGCACACTCACACACACACACACACACACACACCTACAAAACACCGCACTCATACGTGCAGCGAGTGTCCTGCTATTTACTTTCCCCCCAACTCCTTTCGCCTACAACTGCTTGGTTCCTCTTTCCACTGCTTGCTGGCTGCATTCCAACCGATTCTTGCCATCCCATTCGCACTGCCGCAGAAGTGTCGCCTTCATCGTTGTCGTTTGTCGTTTTGTCGCTTGTCGTCGTCGTCGTCGTCGCAGCTGCGTCTTTTGGATTGGCTTCCCCGCTTCGTTTTTTATTCGTCCCTCCCGCACACACACACATATACACCCCCATTCGGACCCCTGTCCCCACACACTTCAATTGGATTACATAGCTCCTTGAGGCTCTCTACCGCTCTCCCGCTCTCACCCTGCTCTCCCATTCACCGTTCTGTGTGTGTCCCCAGCATCTGCGGCAGCGCTGCCAACGACGACGTCGACATTTCGTTTTTTGTGTTTCGTTTTTTTGCGTGTGTTTCGTGTGCGTGCTGGCTATGTGTGTGTGTGTGTGCTCGCTCGTTCGTTCTTTAATATTGTCGTTGAGTGTCATTGGTCGAAAGGCAAACGATGGCGCGCACTGCTTGTGTCGCCTTTTTATTAGAACGAGTCCGAGGTGGGGGTTGGGGTTGGGGTAGCCGAGAGGGGCGTGGGCCGAATGGGTTTTTGATTGTGTGCTGTGGGGTGTGGGTGTGAGTCCTGGGTGCGGGTGTGGGTCCTTGCTTACTGCCTGTATTTGTGTGCGAATGCGAATGTGCCCCGTTTGTTTGTGTCGTGCGATGTGCAAGCGAGAGCGCACTAGCGCCTGCATGTGCATGTGTGCGATGGGGTTAGCAATTCAAAACGAGAGCGAGGGAGTGAGAGCGAGAGCAAGCGAACGAACGAACGAACGAGCGAGGGCGAGTGCAAAGTGCATAAAAGTTGGGCCAGCAAAAATGGCGACATCGGCAGGCAGACGACGACGTCGACAGCGGCGGCCAAAGGCAGCGCCAATTCGGGTGTCGCGCGATTTTATAACAGTTCTCAAAAGCGGCGGCATTGCGGCCTCTGCCTGTACTCTTCGCACGGATCGAAAATACGAAGGCAAAGAGAGTAGGATTGGGGGGCAAAGAGCAAAGAAGAAAAAACCAGAAAGCAATGTCCGGTTGTTTTTTTTTTGTTTTTCTTCTCACAATATTTGTATGCCTTTTATTTTAGTTTGCAATTAAAAACGCGTTTCAAAAATGAACAGCGGTATGAATACGGAGCATGGTGGCAAGAGGAAGAGGCCGGATGAACGACACCGGGCATAACAATAACAACATCTTAAGAAAACCCCAAAAAAACAACAACAGCAACAAATCAATTGAATTCACCCACACACCAACACACACACACACTCTGACACACACACACACGCTATCTCGTGGGGATGCAGTGATGCCAGTGTGTGTGCTTCCATATCCGTGTATGTGTACATGTGCATGTGTGTTGTGCTGTGCCTACACGCCCCAAAAGAAAAAATAATAATAATACTAAATAAATAAATAAATAAATATATATAATTATAATAACAATAAACTACTTTATAAAAATCTGGCTAAAGCAGCAGCAGCAACAACAACAACGATAGTTAAATACCAACTGCAACAACAACAAGAACAACGCAACACACCCACACAGACACACAGGTGAGTTAAAGAGACTAAACTATTTAAAAAACAAATATATATATTCTATGCTTACAATAATTTAAAAAAAAATGTATACAAAACATTTTCATATTCAAGGAATTTCCTCTAATTTTATATGTCTGTTTAAAAACATCAAAGTTATATTTATAATTTATATATTGTTTTACTCCGATTTATGATATAATTCTTTAATCTGGGCAGTACCAACTTTTGTAGTTATAAAGGAAAATAAAATGAAAAACTACATGGAAAGTTCATTTCAAATAGCTCTAAATTGAGGTCAATTTTCATAGAATCGAACATACATATATTTATATATATTTCACTGACTGAACTAATTAACTGACTGAATTTATTAATTTATATATATTTATCTTCTTTTTGTTGTTTTCGAAAGTAATCTTGATCTCTTTTTAAATAGTTCATGCCTACGGTATTCCCTTGATCTTAAATAAAAACTGTCTAAGATTATATCTTACATATTTTAATCTCATGATCTGAACAACAGAAAAACATATTGTAAATTGTGTAGATACACCAAAAACATTGTTATTTCCAAAACAAAGTTAAAAACTTTTAATTATTCAGATAAACAATTGAGAAAACTACAGACATAAACATTAAAAATGAAACTAATGTGATTTCGATTCAATTCTAAAGCTGGGAAACTATTAACTTGGAATACTAGTTCTATATAATGTTTATGCTTTTCATGCAGTTAAAATAAAGTAGATAGATAGAGATACAAAAGAAGATAAAGAAAAATATATCTTAAATGTTTTACAAAATGTTTTTCTAAGGTAAAGTTAAATAATTGATCTCCTACTATTAAGGAAACTTCTAATTGGAAAAAATATAACACATTACATCAAGATAAACACAAATAGCTGTCTTATGATAACCTTATCTTATCTGATCAGTATTTATCTGGTATTTATCCATATCTGGTATCTGGTATTTTATCCATATCATGTAATGCAGTGTTCATTAGTATCAAATCTTTAAGATTAAAAATTAAATTAATAGACTTAAAGATAATCTTAGTTGATCGAAATGCATATTCAACTTAAATTGCTTTAATTTCTTTTATTTCCTTCACTATTTTTTTTTTTAATTATTAAATGGCTTTATTTTGTTGTCCCATTTATTCTAATGCTCTCAAAGCTCTTTCATTCAGCCTTGAGTTTTTCCCTCACATTTTCCCAGCCTTGTCTTTCATCTGGATTTTCCCATGGATTAAACAGGCTATTTTATTTTTATTAATTTTTTTTTTTTTATTCAGTCTCAAGGTCGGTTCCCCGCTCGTTTGCTATGCTATATGTTTGTCTATATATATATAACTATATATGTATATATATCTGGCGCAAACATTGATTTCCGATTCGCAGAAGCGTTAAACAATAAATGAAATTTGAACGTATTCTTTGCACAAAATGACAAATGAAGACAACAAAGATATATATCTCAGAACGGTAGCTAAACAGTAGTGGATGGAAAAGAGTTTGGTTTTTCCAGTTTTAGTGTGAATAAACCTGACAACAGATCCGCACCCGATCTTTAGCCTTTTGTTTTCGTATTTAAATGTGCCTTTGTCAATGGGTAAGGTACTATATACACACACAGAAAAAGGTACTTTTAGGTAGCTTTAAAATGTTTTGGCAGGGAAGCACTTGAATATCTTCTTCTTTGAAAACATTTCCAAGCATTTAATAAATTTTCATAGTTCAAATTCTCTTTAATTTGTTAATAATCAAAAACTACTATTTCTCTGCTTAAAGCTGTATCTTTTGTAAATATATCAATGACTATGTGTGTATGGTCGCTAGTCACAGCTGAGGCCATAACTATATAGCCATATAATCGCTTGTTCGTGAGCTGTAAACACCAGGCATTGTAAATTTACACCATGCTTATAATTAGCAATAGAACGGCAGTTGACTTTTCCAGTTGTTATTTGCACCAAACCTTCCTTCATGCCGCTTTCCCTTCTCTGGGTAACAGATCTGTTTGAATGCACTTGAAATAGTTTTAATATATATATTTCTATATTCAGATTCCCACTAAATATAAATTTTAAGAACTTAACGTTCCGCATTTAAAGTTCAACTAATAAATCTTAGGAATGATGTATAAATGATCAATTTTTTCGGTTTAAAATTCAGCTAGTAAATATTCCTATTATCTTAACCTTCTTCTAAAAGTTTTCACACCTTGTAGGGTTCAAATTTGATCAAATAAATCACTACTATTCACTATAATTCTATGAAAAGTAATGGAAATTTCTTTAGTTTATCTTCGAGTGCACCTGTGGAAGGTGGCCAAGCGACAAAGAGCCAAGTGACAGGCGAAAACCTCTTTTGGAAAACCTCTTTAGATCTCAGAGACTGGCTATTCTCATGCTTGGTTGAAGGCAAAAATTGTCGCTCAGGCGTTTACGAGGGGCGCCAACAACTGAGGCTGTAGCTTTTCAACTTCAACTGAAGCTAAGGGTAATGCCTTAGAGGCTGGTTTCACGACTGCACTGCTAAAGTCCAGATAGTTATCTGAGCGAAGAAAGATAAATACCAGGTAAAGTAGGGTTTCACTTGGCGCCTGTAATTTATCTGAAAATCTGAAAAATATTAACAGAGATCTGTTTTATAGGAATTTATCTGAAGGATAAATATAAACAGAGTGCTTTTTAAGGAGAATGTATCTGAACCATAAGTAATAACAGAGTGCTGTTAAGCAACAAATTGTACTTTAAAGCGCTGCTGTTAACAACTGTTATACTCTCCAAAAAAGTATTTAAATCAACTATGATTCTATTGAAATAAAAAAATCTTGTCAAGAAGTTCAGGTCCCTGTTAAGCACCAGATAAACATGTTTTTTTTTGTGTAATTTATCTGAAAGATTCTTAAAAATTAGCTGAACATTAGCCGGATTATTACAGAGCCAAAAAAGTCGGCTCCTGAAGTGTAGGTCTTTGTTTTTCCCTTAACAATTTATCTGATTTATCTAAACGATAAATAAAAACAGAGGACTCTTTATCAAGAAAGGATAAATAAACTGCTACTCAAGTTGACTTGATCACAAACCAAGAATGTAAATAGTTTTAGGATATAATCGGAAATCGACCATAACTAAGCTTAAAATATTCGCATATTCGATTCATTGAATCGATTTTTATTATTTTTGTTCGACTAATTAAATTTAAAAAAACCCATAACTCAGCCAAAAAAGCATTAAATTTAATTCGGAAAGCTTTCCTATGTTAGTTTTTATAATGTTAATAAATCTGCTTACTCTATTTAAAATTTAAAGATATTAATTTTTGGACAATTTTTTTGTTCATAATTTTAACGATGTACATTTATAAAATTTATTTATAAAATTTTGAAAAAAATTAAAATTTTTTTTCTGCTGGAGGAAGCTAGAAAGAATTGCCTGTTGATGCTGATCAAGAATATATATGATTTATGGGGCCGGAAATGACTTCTTCACTGCGTTTTAAGCTTTTTTTTTCTAAAATTATAATACCCTAAACAATTTATCTAAAGCATAAATAATAACATGGTGAATTTTCATTTGACTGTAAGCTATCTGTAGGTTTACAGAATCAAATTTGGACTCTAACCTATTTATTATTTATTGATTTTAACTCTCCGATAAATTTGAACAGTGTTATATAAAAAGAAGTGCTACGATCTGCAACCCAGACACAACCAGTGCCAAACCGCAAGGCAAATAGTGTTAAAAAAATGGCCAAGACCAGAGTGAATATTTGTCTCCCGGTATATATTGTGCAATGGCCAAGAGATTTCTCGCCAATGTGTTAACTGAAAGTGCAAATGAATTTGTTGATTGTCCCGGCTTTAGAGTATCCGTGACTTTTTACAACCAACTGGAACTTTTATAGCAATTGCAATTCCTCAGGCTATTTGAGGGTTCGGGGTTGGATTCAGAAGATACTTTAAAGTAGTTAAAATAAATTGATGAGATTATATGAGAAAGATGTCTATGCGATATTGAATCGGAAGTTACTTCTTATGATTCATAATCTTAATTTGTTTGTTAGCTGGAGAGACAAGAGACAGAATATTAGGTAGTTGATCATCTTGGTTAACCACTTGCCGGATTTCTAGTTCCCCCCGCCCGGTTTCAGTCTCTGCCATATATATATTTTTTTTGCTTTTTGCTTTTTGCGTTCGACTCATGTGCCCTTTTGCCGGCTATTAATTAGCATATTTCGCCATGAATTAGCAGAGTGGAGTCAGGTTATAATGAGGTGGAAAGCCCGGCCAGGGGCGGACTCTGCGCAGAATGGGGCGTGGGTCGTGTGGGGCGTGTGGCGGTTACTTCGAGCGATCTCTGTCACTCTCATATATATATATATATACATAGAGATGAGGTGGGGGGGGAAAGGAAAAACACGACTACAGGACTGCAATCATTTTGCACGCCCGCAAAAAGAAGCAAGTTTTTGGAGTCCCTTCTTGCCTGCGGTGGCATAAAATGAAATTGCAACGGCAGCGGCCAAACACGACTCATCTGCAGATGCAATTCGCCAGCAAAGTGGAGGACATGGGACATTGTCCTCCCAGGCCCCCGCCATGGTCACAGCCCCCAGTCAAAGTCAGAGACAGAGTCATATCCCTATATACCCTCATTCCAATACCTTATCCACATCCACATCCCATATCCACGTCCGACCTCGTCATTGTAATTGTTGCTGCCCAGCGCCGACTTGTATAATCCGCTCAATCCGCCGCTGTATCTTCTGGTAACTCCACCATCGCCCCCGCTGACCAAGGCATATAATTGCACACAGTGGTTAAAGGACAATGGATATTGCCACATGATTAAAATATTGAGGAGATGTGTGTATTTGTTAGACTTAAAAGAAAATATCCTGGCTATTGTTTATATTGTTTTATAATGACATGTATTGTGCCATAATCATGCTAATAACAGGTCATCTTAAAGATACATTAATACAAGATAGAAAGTAAACATTGGAAAGCCGAAGATTGTATTTCCTTAGAGTTTATAATTGTATCAAGGGATCGAATGGGGAATCTATTTAGTTTCTATAAATTGTTATTATATTTCTTATTCTTTGGGTATTCATTTTAATAGGGAAAATGTTCGAAAAACCTTCATTGCATTAACAGCACCTCTTATTGATAATTCTAATAGAATATAATTTAATATAATAGAATATAATCTATTACCAGAAGTTATATACCTGAGCTGAGCAGCTGAGCATTAAAGTGGGTTTTCAGATTTAAATCATTAAAGTTTACGTAAAATGTTTTATTATAATAAAATATAAACTATTAAACAAGAAAATTTCCGCAAGACCTTAAATCCTGTAAATCCCTGCATCCTCTATAATAGTTAGCTGAATTCAAATAGATAATATTTTTAATCCCTAATCCAGTATTTATACCTTTCTGTAACCACTGTGATACAAAAGGCCGCCGCCATTCGTTGGCTCACAGCAAGCCACCAGATGTTCAATCTGCCGCGCGAATTGGCCCCCATCCGATCGGTTTTTTTGGCCAGATCGGGATCGGGATCGGGATTGGGATCGGGATCTCCTGGGACCTGCGATCCCGGTCCCTCTACTCTTTGGGGCCCAGATGAAGACGACAATTCGGAGCTTATGTGTCAGGTGCGCGTCGTGCCGCGAATGAAACAATTTATTGCACTCGCCACTCACTCGCTTTTGCGGTGTTTTTTAGTTGTTCGTTTTTTGTATTTTTTGTATTTTCTGTTTTCTGGCCGTGTTTTGCTGCTGCTCCTTGCATTAAATTGAATTTTCCAGTGTCCGAGTCGGTTAGCTGGGTCTTTGTTTGCCGCTTTGTTTTGCAACTTGACTTGGCTTTGGCACCACCAACCAACCAACCATCCAACCAACCGACCAACCACTTATTGTCCAACTGCCATAACCATAACGAATGCGGCAAATGGCCCGAAAACAGGAACAGAATCGCTTAATTGCATGGCTGAGCGCCGGCTTAGCGAACAACAAAAGCAAAAAACATTGAAGCAAATAAGTGACAAAATATAGGCCTAATTATTAGACATCAGATACCAAATCAGGCAATAATTGAAAGGAACTCTTAGGAAATTATAAAAACGTCGACTGAGTTAATCGTTATTAAATTAAACTTGAGGCTTTAATAATTAAAGAAATGGAATATAAAGCATGTACCTATTTTTGTATTTATTTATAAAGTGGTTTCTTACGTTACACGTATATGACTTATAATTCGAACTTCCTCTTAGTTTATAGTCGTATATATTAAACTTTAATTGACAACTAATTGTTAAAAAAGGCAGTGAAATCGTTGACTCTATAAGCCTAGTATATATATGTATATATATTTATATTCCTGGACAGTCTTTCTGACATCGTCAGTCAACGCGTCGGGCAATCGCAATCGTAATCGTTTTCCCGCCCATTTCAGTGATTCCCCTTGGCATCACCATCTCTATCCCCATCTCTCTCCCCATCACTATCTCTATCTCAGTCTCTGTCTCCATCTCCATCTCAATCTCAATCTCCACCATCCAGCGGGGGGTCGCGGTTCAAGGTGGAAGCTGCAGTAATAGATACAACAACGGTCACGCTTTAAATACCCAAAAACATCACCTCTTTATTTCACAAAAGAAGTTTAAATATAAAATGTATTCATAATTATCTGGGATTTAAAATTAAAATAAAATTTACTTAGTATATATGATAAGTTATTCCATATATGAATACTTTTTTTAGTTCTTTATAATTTAAAAAAATTATACCAAAGAAAACCAAACAAACAAAATCATATAACCCCAAAAATCACTAAACTCAAACCAGGGGAAACAGGAACTCAATTAACTAATGGTCTGATTATCCTATATTTTAATTAAAATCTCCCTTGTTACTATTATTCTGACCGCTGTAGTGCACACCCATAGTAGTCCACTCGATTCTCTATTATTATTCACCCGGCAGAGTGAGTCTGAAGAGAAATACAATTCTTCCATTGTCTGTGCCGGCTAAAAAAAAAGGGGGGACTCCGATCTGCGATCTACGATGTACGATTGGATTGGATTTGATGATTGCCCATGGCAGATGGAGCAGATGGGGGAAAAGTGCGTGGAACTCGCACTTCTTTGACACGAACTCAATGTACACACACAGAGAGATATTTTTTTATTTATAAAATAACTCACACAGAAATCAATTCACGTCACGAGGCCGTGAGAGATTGGCAACGATCGACGGTTCGATCGATCGTTGAACGGCCTTTGACAGAAGTCCGTCTCTGACAAGGTCGGTTCGATGGAAACTAAAATAATTACCAATGCCTCAATTATTAATAAACATCAAGCGATACAATGGCTAAATCAAAGAGCGGAGATTGCCAAGCGATGGTATCTGCTTGACGCCAAATGAGTCAGCACCGCCCGTCGAGGGTTTCGAAATGAAAAATTTCAAAGATGCGAAGAAGATGTGCGTGCCTTGTGATCAAGGAAAGATATTTTTTTGTATATTCCCCGAGCTTCTATCTAGAGAGATTGTAAAATATCTATGATAAATAATTGTATAAAATATATTACAAGTGAAAAATTACGTATACGTATGCGTATGCGTGATATTTTGTATGGTTTTAAGTTATTTTCTATATTTTGTATTCCTTTCGATCAAGAAAAGATATTTTTTGTGTTCCTCTAGCCTCTATTTAGAGAGATTGTAAAATATCTCTGATAAATAATTGTATAAAATATATTACAAGTGAAAAATTACGTATACGTATGCGTATACGTAATATTTTGTATGGTCTTTAGTTATTTTCTATATTTTATATTCCCCTAGCTTCTAGTCACAGAGACTGTAAAATTTCGTTGATAAATAATTGTCTAAAATATATAACGAATTAAAAATTATGTCTACGTATGAGTATACGTGATATTTTTATTATTTTTCTGCTGCTATATATATACCCCTTGCTCTGATATAGGAAGTGCGAACTGTGATTTGTTTTTCAGACAGGGAACTGACATACGAATCATAGCTTCGCTTTTCACGGATTAAGATCGATAGCATCTCTTGTCTTGGCACATAGTCTTGTTGTGTCTGCCAGGTACTAATACATATCGCCATCTGAAACAGTGATCCAACAAAATACTTTGGAATCCATACGCTTGGCCTCAAACTTAACTCTTCCTCCTCTCTCTCGGTTGCCTCTCGTAAAAGTCAACTTTCTATTTGTAGCAATTGAGTGGCGTGAGTGGCCAAATTGTACAGAACAGGGAAACTAAATAGGTTCTATAATTGTGTATTAATACCCATAGGTAATTCATATCATTTGAAAAGGTTTAGGAATTATTTAAAAAAGAATTTAAGCATTTTTTAGGTCCAGAAAAAGGTTTTTACTCAAAAGCAAAGTATCTTTTCCCAAATAGCAAAGAATCTTTTCTGAAAAGAAAAGTATCTTCTCCCATAATAAAAGTATCTTTACTCCAAGGCAATGTATCTTCTTTTAGTACCTTTTCTTTAGTATGTTCTGTCAAAAGCAAAGTATCTTTTCCCAAAAGTAAAGTATTTTTGTTCAATATCTCATCTTTAGTATCTTAGAAAAGATCTCTTCTATATATCCCTTCTTTAGTATATTATTCCAAAAGCATAGTATCTTCTCTCAAAAGTAAAGTATCTTTTCTCATAAGCAGAGTATCTAAATGAAGTATCTAAAGTGTTTAAATGAATTCTGATTCGATTCTGCTACAATTAACTGCAGAATTAATGCCAGAACTATTCACGTGACCGTTGGTATGCCTTTGTTTTGTCTACTGGCTGACTGGCTGCTGCTTTGTCTCTATTCTGGCTCAGTTGTTTGTTGTGCTTTTTGTGTATATATACGTATGTATATATATTTTGTGGGTTTTTCTCGACTGCGGCTGTGGCGGCGGCGGCAGCTCTATCTCTGCTGTCGTCTTCACTTGGCCTGGGCACGAAAGATTAAATGTTTTTAATTTTGGCTAATTTGTGACATGCGCGACCCTAATGGCTTCTTTTCACATCGTAAACCCCGTCGTTGCTTGGCGTTTAATTGCTCTCAAAAGAAAAATCATTGTACCTCGCTCCCATCCATGTGCAATCCCATTCCGGTTGACAATTCTCTGGGAAAATGCCTCTTGCTCCCGCGGGCATAGAAATGGAAATGGAAATTAATTATGCATTTAAGGCTTGAGAAATTACTATTTGGACTTGTGGAGAGCGCGCCGCTGATGTAGTCGTCATCTCTGGGCAATGCACTGCGTTTTTAATATGCTTTTATATTCAAATTATCACGCATGCCAAACAGTTTCCATGGAGGAGCAAGGGCAAAAGGTAGTGGAAAGGAAAGCCAACTGAAAGAAGCTTGATTCCACTGGAAGAAATTCGTTTATGAGGTTTCAATTGTGGTTTTTAAGGTGAAAGAGTTTAATGTTGTATATTATATACATTATTATATTTTTTGCATTATATTTATAACTCAAAAAGTATTTTAGATATAGAGAGAAGATTGCAATGGGTTTTTCTTACTTTTCTTGTGTAGGCAGGCTAGGCAGGGAATTTTAGCAATTCTTCTAAACTAGAAACATTTTATATAGATATAAATTTTAGATAGATCTAGATCTGATCTATAACCATTTCATTAAGTTATAGATATAGCAGCATCTTTCTCCTCAATATTTCTCTCGTTTTACAGCTCCAAAATAGGTTTCTCTAGACACCTGACCTTGACTTTCTTCTACATTCCTAGGAAACCACCTATCTTAGAACCATTATTCAGCCTATATAAATCCGAAAACAATTGTATTACAATTTCTTTCTGTGCATAAGCAAAGTCAAGACATTCAAAGACAAGTTTTGTGAAGCTGAATCGGTGTGGAGACTCGCTTTTTAACGAGCCCCACTGATGATGGCCAGAGGCTCGGCGGCCCGGCATTCATGTTGCTTTTTTTTATTTTTTGTTTGGGTCAAAAGATTTTCGATCGTCCCCCTCTCCACCCACCCCTCTTCCGTCCTCTTCAGCAGACAGAATATCCCCCTTTTTGGGCCCTACGGCCATGTCCCCGCTTGGAGCAAGGTCTGCAATTAGTTAGCATTTCGGATGCTGCCCTGCACTTGGAGAAATGAGGGGAGGCTCAAGGGGAGATGATGAAGAAGATGAGCCGATGGGAAATTTATGATTGGAGAGCGATGTGAATATGTTTGACAAGCCAATAAAGAAATAATTGGAATATTAAAGCTTCACAAAAGATTAAGACGAGATAATCCCACCAAAAATCAAAGAAAAAAGCAAAAGAGTTGAACTTAAGATGTCAGCTTTAAGAAAAATATGGCCTAATGGATTTTAATGATTTTGTTGTGGTTATATATTATATAAAAGATGGTCTCTAGATATTTATAATATTAATTAAGTTCTGGATGGTATATATATTATACTATTGCAAGATTTTTCTCACTCTTTCTTCTTGAGAATCACATGTAATTTAAGAACTTAAACGTGGCTTATATTTAATATATAATTTGCTATGATAAAACTATAAATTTATTTAATGTTGAGGTCCTGGAGATACCTTCAATTTGTATTTTCCCAAGATCAAGGTCGTTCGTTGAAAACCGGTGACATTGGTTCGTTCTCCACTCCACATTTATTGATGTGGACAATTTGTAATGGCAAGTGATTTCCTGCCAACCGCCCTCCCTGGGACCAGGCTCCAGTCTCTGAGTCCCTGAGTCCAACTTGGAGCAATTCCTCTAATTGATCTCACGCTGGCAGCTGTGAGCCTAATGACAAGCCAAGTCCAAGCAGAGTGAGATCAGGTGAGTCAACTTTTGGCCCGTGGTTGCTGTTCGTTTGTCTCAACCCGATTCCAGATTCCCATTCCAGATTCTCATTCCCATTGCTATTCCCATTCCCGTATTCCCATTTTCCAGTCGATTCCCTTTCATTGGCAATCCCAATCCATCCCGTGGCGGGCACTTTGCGCCATTATCTTGTGGCAATTGCTACACCGCATGGGTCACCGCAGACACGCAACTCTGTGCTGATATATTGTTTAGCCAAGGGTTCGGGTTCCACTCCCGTTTCTCAATCCAATTGCTATTTCTTTTATTATTATTTCCTTTCCATTGAAAGGGTTGTCCTGGAAGAGGTTCTTCGTTGACCATTTTCCAATGGGATTGGTTTTATGGAATATTTATGTAAACTTTCTTTAACTCTTTAAAACGGATTTAACATCAACTTTCTCTTTACTTGCTATTAAAATTTATAACTTAGAATGTTTATAAAGACGGCTTGAAAATTCTGTATCTAGATTTGAGTATATAGATCTCTTGAAACTAATTATTAATATCTATAATTGGGATAATTACCTTGGTCTAAACTTATAAACTGTATTCTTCTTTGAAAATAAAAGAAGTTTAAATTCTGCTCTTTAAAGCAAAGAATGCTTATAAAGAAGGTTTGCTATCTCTAGGATAATACTATGTACAGTCCTTAGGGATATCTGTATCTAGTTTTGTGTATGAGGATCTCTTAAAAAATACTGACTAAAACCTTGAAAGGGAAAAGAAAACCTTAGAATTACCATTAACATAAAGGTAACCATACTTCGCTTATAAATAGGACGCATTTTCTAGTATATAAAAAAGCTTTTAGGCTTTTCTCATTCCCAAAAACCATCTTAACGACAACTTGAAATACAACAAACCTCAGATAAATGATCAAATATCCGTATATATATTTATATATATGTAAAGTATGAGAAGTATTATATATCCCTGCCAAGGCATTGTTAGGCACACATAAACTATAGTCTTCGATGACAATCTCTTGACTGCTTCCCAGTGCGCGATGTGCGGAGTGCGATTCGAGGCGGCTTTCGTTCGCATTAGATTCAATGAGCATCAGTCATCAAGTTTAACAACTGGCAGGCAGTAACCAGCAACCAGTTTCAGGAGGAGAAAGAAAATAAAAAGGAAGAAGATCAGCCAGGCAGTCAGTCCGAGTGAGTGAGTGAGGGATCGAGGATGGAGGGACAGGGACATGGACATCCTCGGACAGAGGTCGGGGCACTGTGAATGCTGCACGTTTTCGCACAACGGCCGTTGGTTAATATTTACACCTCGCAGAGACGAATCCATCAAAATATGGCAACTCGTTATGTGCCAAAAGGATGGCAGCGAGATGGCGAAGACGAAGAGGTAGTAGATGGAACTGTGGGATCACATCCCGCTTGCCGGCTTGCCCGCTTCGGATGAAGGAGGATGGACTTGGAGTTGGGCTTGGACTTGAAGGGAAAGGCGGGCGGACACTTGTCATGGCTTGGGAGCTTGGGTGTACATTCGACCAAGTTCAGTTTCTGTTTGAATTTATTTAATGGCATGACAAGGTCAAGACGCCACTACCACTTGGCCAGACTACGCAGCTTTGCCACGACCGCAGGCCTCAGTAGAGATGCCTCCCGATGCAACGTGGTGGTGGCAAGGGCGAGGGTGGAGTTGAATGTTCAATGTCCAATGTGCATGTGGTTGTGGCTTGTGATGGAGGAGGCGGAGTAACCTTTTTGAGTGGAGTCGCCGGCTACCTGCCGACTGGCAATCCACTGAAGCGACGAACGCGCCAGTTGGGCCGGGCCATAAGTCACAAAGCAATTACAGTGAATTGCTTTCTACAGGCTCACAGACTGGGACCTGGACTTGGACTTGGACATGGACTTGGACTTGGACTCTCAGGTTCAGTTCGGGATATGGTGAACTCCCCGAGCTTTGGGTCCCGAGAGCAGCAATCTGAAATAAATGGTGGAGCAGGAGCCAGAGCAGCAGCAGCACTGGCAATAGAGCACAGCCCAGAGGCATCAAGAGGCAGGAATGGATGGTTATAGCGGAGCTGGTTGGATGCACAGTGGAGCACATGGATAGGAAAAAGGATACTAGGTGTTAGAGGGAAAACTAAACTTGATAAACTGTGGGGTCTTGATTTATTAAATATAGTATTTCTTTTCTTTAATAAAATACTATACATATTTAATCACACAAAAGGAGTATTTTAAACTAAATAATTGGGATAATTGCAATCTAGTTTAGAAATTATAAAACCTCACATCAAAAAAAGGATAAAGGAGACATTCCTTTCCTTCATATTTCATACTTATAAAATCTCCTAATTTCTATCATTATTTTACCCAAGTCAAGTTTACCAAAGACCTTTTGTGGTAAAAGCTAAACCAACTGTAAAAATAACCTTCTCATTTGTTTTTCTAACAATAATGCTATATTTCTGTGATGTAAATTTATGTGATCCATAGGAGAATTCATAATCAATTTTCTATTAAAATTTATAGAAAAGTAATGATAATGAAGAAGGATGTGTACTCTCTTTCCAAAGATTTCACATTTCTAAGTGACAATTTTTTCGACAAATCAAAGTTTAAAAACCTCATAACTCAGCCAAAAAAGCATTAATTTTAATTCGGAAATCGTTCCAATGTTAGTTTTTGGTAGGTTAATAAATCTGCATACTCTATTTAAAATTTAAAATTTTTGTCAAATTTTGAAAATTTTAACGATATAACCACTTATAAAATTTCGAAAAAATTTGAAAATTTTGTTTTTCATCCGGAGATGTCGAGATCGACTCGGCTGTTGATACTGATTAAGAATATATATGATTTATGGGGTCGGAAATGACTCCTTCACATATTTGCAAGCTTTTGACTAGAATTACAATTTGTGATTACTAATTGCATAAAAAAGAATAAAATAGAATATGTTTACAATGCTATAAATGCTCTTAAATAATTATTCTAATTTGTGCTTGTTAATATTCAGATGAGTTTGTGTCTTAAAGAGACTTGTATTTCTTTTAAAATAAAAGAGGTTTTCTTTCAAACGATTGTCAAATTCCCTTTATCACGCCTGATATAAACATAGTTTTGAAATAATCTTAAATATATTTAATTCAATATGAACCTATTCCTTTTTCTTTCTTTAAAATCTTCAATATAATTGAATTTAATATTAATCTGCTTTTATTTAGCTTTGAAATGTTATTAATTAATATAATATTGAATTCAATATAAACTTGGTTTTCTGGTTTTTGGATCCACTATTCGTTGTCTATCATCATTCCAAATATTGTGCACAGTGTGCATTGGATATGCCGCATCGGATTGAATGATAGTCACTAATCCGACCACTGCAAAGTGTCCAGGGAACATGCAACCAACATTCAGTGGTTCCTCCTACTACTACTACTACCACTACTACTACTACTACTATTACTACTACTTCTACTACTACTTCTGCTTCAACTACTCCTCCTGCTCCTCCTACTATTCCTCCTGCTCCACAGTGCTCCTACTCCAGCTCCTGCTCCTAGTCCTCCTTCTTCTCAGACTCAACGTTGAAGGTGGCAACCAAAAAGCTGTACGCGAAATCCCGGGTTTCATAACACTATAAAGATGAAATTGAAACCGATTACCGCACTCTTGAAAAAAAGAAGGAGAAGAGAAAAAAACAACGATCAAGTACCACGAATGCTCGCGGACACATTTTACTCATGTAATTTTATTGCGGCTGCGAATGATTGGCAATTCTGGCTAAAAGACAAAGCGCAAAGGGGAAGGCACATCGGCTTTGGCTTTGGCTTTTGGCTAAAGCCAAAGCTCTGGCTATGGCCTGGGCCTGGGTCCCCGATGGATGGATGGATGGATGTATGGCTGGGATGGTTGGTCTCGTCTCTGGCTGGACAGAAAAAAACCAGTTACCAATGCTGGCACAATGGCGTTGCGGATTTTGGGGGTGAGGACAATGTGGATGTGGATGTGAACGCTGAATGTCGATGGCTGCGTTGCGGCTTGATGATGCCAAAAAGAGGAGGCATATATATATAAAAAACTGAGAAAAACAATGGCAAACGAAGCCAAAAACAGTTAGACGAGACACCTGCCATCGAAAACAGAGAGAGAGAGAGAGATGATGATGATGATGGTGGAGTACCCAATCCCAATCCCAAACCCAATCCCAATCCCATTCAATTCAATCCAATCACTCAACAGAGGCAGAGAGACACATATATATACACCACACACTCTCGGTAGGAAACAGCTCAAAAGTATGGCAATTCTGGGGCCATCATAAAATGTGCGAAAGAGAACTCAACATGGAGTATAGATGGGAACGTGGATGTCTTGTTGTTGGACCTCAAACCTGGACATGGATGTCCGCACTCACCTTTTCGCAGTGTCTCGTAGATCAGCGAGCATCAAAAAAAAGGAGAAAAAAGAAAAACCAAAGGGGGGGAAGCCAAAGCCAAGGCACTTAACTTGTCTCGGGTCCCCTCCAATAAGCCAAACCTGCCAGCGGGAGCGGAAAATGTTTTGGCCAAAGGATGGACCCTCATCGGCTTTCCGCTCTCATCTCACCTGGTCAGACCATGAACTATGGGAATAAAAATGGAAATAAATGTAATGCCGCATGAAAATAAATAAATAAAAAAAAGAATACCCTTGCACAAAATGCAACCAAATATCATAGGGTTTCGCGGCTCTTTTGAGTTGCCAAGAAATGAATCCGCGCAAAAGGACACGGGTGCTTTGCCATCTTGTTTAACACCTTGGTTGATTCAAAGGGAATGCCATGGACACAGAGACAATGGACACTAGACAATGCTTTCTTGTTTAAAGTTTAGGAAAGACTCTAGACTTTGTCATCAGTCTATGGGTTAAGTTTTTGATACTAAATAGGTAGGAGATAGGTTTTATTTGCAACTAAACCATGCTTATTTTGTAGCAAAAACTAAACTAAAAGGACAGAGGACAGATTCCAGAGTCTTGTATATCCTTTTACCTAATAATTTTTGTAATTTTTGGTTAGAAAGGCAACCTCAATTGACAGGCAACCTCTCAAAATCCACAAAAAATACCCTTCCTAGTTCCTCTTTCATTAAAAAATACTCTTTCTCACATGTCCAACAACAGATGCTGTGGTAGGAAGATCCAGGAAACTCTAGGGAGCTCCAGGCATCTCTAGCCATCTCCAGGGATTCCCATTGAGTTTGCAAAACCCGGTTTATTCCCATAGAAATAGGCCAGAGCTTACCCTTACCGGTCTCATTCTGAAGAGAACAACATGATCGGTGCTATTTTTACGAGCGAATGTTAAACAATCTGGCAAAATGCATTTCCAATGGCAATATGGCAATTTGTTGCCATTCATATATACCTTTGCCTATTGCCAACACTGCAGGACTTTTTGTTTTGATAGTGCCGCCAGGGCCAGGTTGCCACGATCGCATTGATCCGATAAAAGAGCTCCCAGGTCTCAGCTTCATCTCCCTGCTTCATCTTCTGTTCCCAGCTCCATCACCATCACCATCTCCCTGCTCCATCTCCCAGCTCCCACTATAAAGCCAAAGATCATTTGCATCCTTGGAGGGTGCCGGGGGCTCCCTAGGAAATCAACCAGCTGCCATTTGTCTGGAAGCTATAAGCCATTGCAATGGCCAATCACTCATAGCCTGGATACTTCCGCTTTTGGCATCTCCCGTCCAGCATAAATCGAAATTGGCCCCAGCGGTTTTCCTATCATAACCAGGGTCAGCCACAGTAAAATGCATTTAAATAAAAATAATAAGAAAGCTTATATTAATTATTAACTACATTATAATAATGATCTCAGTTACTTGAAGCAATTGACAAAGTTCCCTTTAACTCCATTACATTTTTTGTACTGTGTAATATTGGTATCAGATCGCAAAAGGTGGAAACTAAAGCGAAAACAAGATGAGTGGCAAAAAAAAAGAAAAACATAAACAAAGAGGGACTGACAGCAGCAGAAAAATAAAATAAAAAAGAACCTGGAACATGGCCCCTGAAGTATGAAATTCGCATAATTTGAGAAACCGATCTCAATGGCATGACAGAGCCAGATAATCATTTAATGCCCTCCGAATGAAACGCCCCTGGATGTGAAAAAAACTGGTACGAGGAGCTAATAACATTTGTGATCCCAAGACAGATCCTGATCCCGATCCAAAGGCATACTCTATAGCACAGGGAGAATATTTGTTTGTTCTTTTTTTTCGGCAGCTTTAGGTTCGAATATAGATTTGGTTTCGGTATAGGCTTGGAGTATACCCTTGCCACCCATTCTTATTTACCTTTCTTTCCAGGATTGACAGGCTCTTTCGAGTGACTTTCGCAAGTGTTTTCCTTCTTTTTTTTTGTTTTTATTTTGGGCGACACAATGCACCTTCCCCCTTGAACAAATGAAGGTAGTACCATCATCACCAGCACCACCACCGCTTCGGCACGCCAAGCCACTCCAGTGTCATGGCACAGCCCTCTTTGCCAAGCCATGCCTCCTTTTTGGCCGCGAATGGAGGACTCATGGACTGAAGGACTGACTGACAAACTGGAGGAAAGACTGACGATGGACTGTTGGACCCATGGACTGAAAGAACTGAAGACCGAATAGGAGGCGACGAACTATTTCGCCCCGTTAACATGTTCACTTTTCAAGTGCTTCCTTTGTGACTTGACTTGGCTGACTTGACTTGACTGACTGACTGACTGACTGACTAACTGTCTGCTTGTATGAGGCCTGGTCGCTCGCCCGGCCGGCACAGCCACTGACACCGCCATGACGGCTGCCTCTCAAAGTAACCCAAAGCCAAACTCAAACTCTAAACTCCAAACGCAAAACGCAAACGCGCGCCGCCAAATGCCTGTCGTAGTCGCAATTCCAGGTCCCCAATTCCAATCCCAGTTTGGATTTCCCCGGACCTCTTTCTACATCAGCCTCAGGGATAGTGTTGGACAAAATGAGGGAGAAATTCAAGGCAGAAAATTTTCAAGGAAATGATTTTGAGAATTTGAAATATAAGTATACATAAAATATTGGTAGGACTAAGCCGTATTTACAGCAGTTAAAATGAAAAAAATATTCTCAAGGTCTTTACAGTTGATTTTACTTTTGGAATTGCTTAATAAAGTCATTTAATATTAATTTTCGTAATAAATCTGATTATATTTTGGGTCATAAAAAGATATTCCATGTAAAAATGTGATTTTTTACTTATACCCATCTTATAACTATCTTAGTTTTATTTCAAATTCACAAAGGTGGAATATGGCATTAAAAATGATTATTTTACATTTAAAATAAAGGTCGTCAGCTTGCTGGGTTTAAGTCTTCTAATAAGACTATGTCGAAAACCCTTTATAAACCGAATAATGTTTTGTTGATATATTGAATGTTATGTTGTTGAAAGTTGGTTTCTTACATTTTCTGTTGTTGTATGTTCTCTTTTTATGAATACTCCGTTGGTGAATGTTGTTTAACATTTTCCTGTTTAGTCTTCTGTTATTGAATGTTCTGTTGTTAAATCTTCTGTTGCTAAATGTTCTGTTGTTGAATGTTCTGTTGTTGAACTAATTCAACCTCAGTTGACACTAAACACTTCCCTCTTTTTGTTGTTTAGAAGACGTGTTGTTGAAAGATACCAATTCCATTTTTCTAAATAATATATTTTTTAGACCTCTTGAAATATATTTAACCACTAGATATATCCCTTTTTTGGCGGCAAACCAGTCAGTTTGTTGGCACAACCGAGAAGCGTGAGCTAAAACCCCTGCAGTTGACGACGCCAAACGTCGTCGTTACGTTAACTCTTTGGGCCAAGCCACACCGCAAGGATTATGATTTATGCGGAATTGTCACGCCGCTGACAAAGTCAAGTCGTGTGTGGCTGAGCCTCTTCAGTGTTTGGGGTTCCCTACAGTCTCCACAACCGGGGCCGCCTGCGGATCAACTGCTAATGGGTGCCAGATCACTTAAACGGCGACAGTTGCAGTAAAGTCAAAATCCAAAAGCAAAAGCAAAAGAAAAAAAGCAAAAAAAATCCAAAAAGCCAATGGCAATGTCATGTGTATGGAAGGAGGAAACACACACCGGCATACACCAAAGGGTTAATGCCGAACTTCAAAGAGGCCTTAATGAAAAGTTCAGTTGATTTGACGTCGCACTCGAGAAATCGCCCGCTCGTTGCTTTCAAGTCAAAGTCACTATTGCCGTGTCTGTCCGATTGACTCTACTATATATATTCCTCACTAGCTAGCTTGATATATATATATATATTTATGAATATATATATTTATATGGCAAAAAAAAAAAGCGGAGCGGAGGAGCAGCGACATAAAGTCAACCTGGTTGGACGCGAACTCGGTCCGTGGCACGACAACACGACATCGTTTTGTACGTCACTCAAATCGTTCGTTGGCTGTCAGGGAGACAGTTCAAAAATGAAATATGTATATACACATTATAACAAATTCTAAAAGGCAAAGACACACACATGCACACACACACACACCGAGGAGAGACAGACAGTTTCAGCCAAAGTCGAAGTCATTGATTGAACACACACGATCACAGAAATAAATAAAAAAAAATATATATATGTTTTTTTATTTGAAACGAGTTGCATGTGTCAAGTGCAAGATAACAAGATTAAAGCAATAAGTATGTGAAATCTATGAATTAAATTGAAATTTAAATAATCTGAATGCATTTTGTAAGAGTCTTTTCTTTTTATAAGATCATAAAGCCTCACTATCTTTGATTTGATTTTTGTTTATAGCATTCTTTTCTTCAAAATTGTAATCTTATCGGTCTAAATTAGCAGTTTCTTTAATTGTAATTTCATTTGAATGGGGTTTAGATCTTTATAAAGTTTAGCTTAGCTTTATTCAAGACAAAACATGGGAAAACAACTCCAGCTAGATAATAACTACAGATTTATAATAATAAAATATATCATAAAACTCCAGCTCTGAGATCTAGATAATAATACATCTGTAGTTAAAAGTCCAGCTCACAGATCAAGATCATAATAAATCTGTAGTTATTATCATCTAGATCTGTATGCTGGAGTTTTATTATTATCTAGATCTGGGAGCTGGAGTCCCAGGCTCACTCTGCTTTTCAAATATATATGTTCTTTTTAATTTTTAGATTTCAACAAGGTTATTTACTATAATATTTTTATGTCAACAAATATAATATAATATCTTAGTTTTTTTTTCTGCATTTGTCATACTATTTTTCCTATATATTTTTCCCTTAAAATTTTTGTAAATCCATAAATACTATTGCCATTTTTCTTTTATAGTTATCCTTTGACATTTAACAAATCTTTTGATTCCTTTTTTTTTGTAATTATATTAAAAATATTATGCACTTGATATTATTATTTTTCCCTGTGCTGTTGAGAAAGGGATCTGTCCCAAGCCACATCCATTGGTACTCAAAAAGAGGGTCCCGGACTCTTGAGAGAGCTGGTGACGGTGAAGGTGACGTTGCCATTCCTGAAAACAGACAGGGGAAATGGACATGGACATGGACATGGACACGCGGACAGGGATACGGATACGGATACGAAAAGAGAGACACATATGAACTGGGGGTCGAAACCCGATTGTCATTCTCTTCGTTGTACATTTTGATTTTATTATTGATTCAATTACAATGTCAACGGGAAGCACTCGTGTCTATATTCGCAGGGATCAGGAAAAATAGAGGGAGTTGTGGAACACCGGACACATCAAATATTCAGTCATGCAGAGAGTCGAAGGACTCTTTCATTAATTAATCAATACTTGCCAGGGCTTTTTTATTTTCTATTTTGTCATAGAGTATATGTATATATAACTTGCTGTATTTAATGGGAAAATTACCAGTTGAGAAGGGCTGATAAATACAATCTAGCTATAGTAATTCTGTAATCAATGCTATATATATATTTATATATAGCTCATAGTTGTTATATATTTGATGGCTGTCGATCTGGCTGGTTGACATGCGCCACACGGTCAACCATTATAAGACATGTTGTATGCAGCTGATAATTAAGCTAATGAATTGTGACAATGTTTGTCTAGCTAAAACTGTTGAATCTTTAAAATAAATAAATAAAGTGAAATCTCTAAGCTGGGAAGGGGAAGGGATCAAAAGCAGAGTTTAAATTATTTGATTTGATTTAAATTTCAGTTATTTTAAAGTTTTCAAACCCACTCCCTTTGATTACTTTTTAAATTCCTGAGTTATATACAAAACACATTGTGGGGTTCTCTTTACTTACAACATAATGGCTGTAAAACTGACGAAAACACCTAAATGGTACTGCTAATAAGCCGTTTAAATTTGGTTTTTTTATTTATCCATTATTGATGTTGTTGTTACTGTTGGGTGCTAATGACAATACAATTTGATTAGCTCATTTAATTGGTTTTCTTTTTACACTTTTGTGTCATATGCTGTCAACTTTGGCTACATGTTGCATGCACTCTACACGACTTTTGATGGGGTATATCAGGGAGATAATATAAGATATTTGGATATATAAGAAATACTATTTGAATTGAAATCATATTTTGTCACAAATTCATTTGGTTTATTTTATAATCATTATCAGAGAATGGTTAAAATTATATTGAAAGGTATTTCCTTATTAACAAGAGTTCTTAAGAATGGTCTCAGGTTTTTAAACCCATTAAAAAAGTGTTCAGGAACTATTCTACAAAATATTATACAATATAACTATATTCAATTTTGTAATTTTAATACAATTTATATTCTTCTTATTATGTTTTGATTCTGAAGATATAATAAAATGTAATATCAAGTAATATACATAGTAACTAATAATACAGCCCAAAACTATATAAAACCCAAGAAATGTACACTACAAAGTTGTATTAAATACTTTTAGCTGCTTTTTAAAGGGATTTAAAATCTGAAAACTTAAATTTATACTTCTTCACTTTCTTCTTGAATGATAAAATAATTTTGCTAATCTAATATTTATTATCAAAGAATTGTTTAAAAAATATTGAAGAGTATTTCCTTATTAAATACATTTATAAAGTAAATTCAAATCCCAAAATATATTAATTACCATTAAAAACTATTTGAATCTCCCACAACTTTAACTTGGTATTTTAATTTAACTAATTACAAAATTAGCTAAACCTCAAATATAATTTATTAAAGATTAGTTTAAAAGCGTATTACCCATGTCGACTTAATCCCCTAAATATAAGTATATGACAAATATTTTTTCTTTTTTTCTTTGTTGTGTGTGCCCAAGCACTTGGCACATTTGTTCGTATCGTTTTAGAAAAGATTCGGATTAAATTTTATGGTCGTTTATTATATTTTGTCATTTGATTTAAATTAACACCATTTGCGTGGGGCAGTATGCGTCAATTTGCGTTGAATTCGGCAAACGAATATCGATCTTTAAGAGTCGATTTCAATGAAGATTCGATTTCTGGCATAGATGTGTGAAATGTGTCGATTTTATTGCTGTGTACCCAAGCATTTGACATTTGTGACGAATGTCTGGCTGTTGGCACAAATCATCAATATTGACAATCGTGATGATCGTTTCTATAGGCTATAGATTGTACGATTATATATAAATTTTGGCTATCAACTGACCCTTATTTTGCTCTTTTTCCCTTTATCAGATCTGTGGATACCGAGACAAGACTTGATCAAATATATAATATATATATATATATATATATATATATATATATATATATATAGAGATATAAACACACACCGGGAGTAAACACTGAAACGTAAGTATATATAAAAAAAAAACCATTAGCTTCTCCGGTCACTCAGCCATATTTTTTTTTTTTACAAAAAACGAATTTTTTTATATATCTCTATCGGCCGTCGAGGTGGCCCCAGATTCGCCTCAGATATGGCCAACACAATAGAGTCACAAAGCTATTAAAAACTGATATAAATCTCATTAAATGCGATGCTTGTAGCAGATGAACAAAAGCCGCCGCCGTTGGCCCCAGTTTTTAGTTGAGTTTTACCACAGTTTTGGCCCAGTCTCCTCCTTACGTTTGCCTTCAATCAATCGTTTGCCTCGCTCCCGGCCATATGGACAAGAATGCCAGTTGAGTTTTAAGCCAAAGCCAAAGCCAAAGCCAGAGTCTTGAGTCTCAGTCTGAGTCAAAGTCCCAAGCAGAGGCTCTCTTGGCCGCAAATGCCAGGGCCAGGCCCATACCCAAAGCCATTCTGATGGCCAGAAATGACCAAATTTAGCCTGGCCATCGTGTTGGAGACGCCCCCAAAAAGAAACCGAGAGGTAAATAAACAAAAAGAGTGCAGATTTTCAGTGTCCCATGGACGATCTGCTTTGCTATCTACGATCGTTGAAAGTTGAAACTGAAAATATCGAACAATGCGGCTTACAATGTTATATTGCTAAAAAACAAACATTTGTCAATAATGTTACCAATTCCCTATGGGAGTAAGGTTGCAACCCTAAAACACTTACAATGAGACTGATTGTAAATGTATTAAATGGAGATGGAGTTAGTTCTCACAGGTTTAGGAATGTTTAAAGTTTGACAAATCGAAATAGGGAATATCAAAAACCTTTTTAAATCTATAATAGTTTAAACTTTGTGGGGAACAGGGAAGACAGAATATATTGAAATACTGTATTGATAATGAAACGATGAAGTATCTAAATACTGAATATATGAATCTATATTATATCATTAGAGTTTTCATTAATAAACTATATCGAATAATATAATTGGCAAACAAAAAAGTAAATCATTTTATTACAGTACGTTTTTTTGTTAGGTTTATGGAATTATATAAAAAATCTGTATTGGATTAATATTTTATATATCAAAAACATATTCCAATCAATAAAATATATCGAATCACTATAAGCGGTAAACTAGAAAGAAAGTTAACTTTGGAAAGTCGAATCTTACAGTATTATTATTACAATTTTTAACAGATATATTTTCATACCTTTACAAAGGGTTTTTAAAGTTTAGTGAGTGAAGGAATCATTTCCGACCCCATAAATCATACATATTCTTGATCAGCATTAACAGGCGAATCAAACTAAGTATTTTTGGGACGACAAAAATTTTTATAAATTTTTTCAAAATTTTAAAAGGGGTTCATCGTTAAAATTTCAAAAATCGACAGAAAATTTTAATTTTTGAAAATATTAAATGCAGTATGCAGTTTTATAAACCTTTTAAAAACTAGCCCAGATCAGCTTTTAAAATTGACATTAATGCTTTTTTGGCTGAGTTATGAGATTTTTAAACTTTGATTTGTGCATAAAAATGACTTAATATTCTTTTTAAATTGAAAACAATTCAAGCTTAGAACACTCCTCTACCTTCATTACCAAATGGTTTCTCTTCTTGGATACCTGTTTGTCTCATTCCTAATTTCTCGCTTAAATGCTTCCCATCAAAGACAAAAGTGTGCTCAGATTCTGGCCCAAGATAAACCCATAGATCCAGTAGCTCCAATATCACACTTTCCATCCAATGATTTTGTGATGCGCCTTCGTGTCTGCGCTTGAGGGCTAAACCACCGGACCTATCCACTTATTACACAGTCTAAGCCAGGGATTACGTCGGATGGGACTGGAGGATCGGGGTCAGGGAGGGATCGAGGTATTAAGGCTGAAGCAGGGAGTCGTCGTCGTTTTTTTCGCAGTGAACTCCCGCAGCGAAGTCAGACCCAAAACATCACATCTGATCGGTGGCGACAGTGGTCTCAGATACCAAGTAGCGCCACAAATGCACTGAGAGAAAAATATAAGTAAAATTATGTATTAAGAAAAAGGGAAGTTAGCTTACGGAAGCCGAAATTGCAGTTTGTAAATTAATTAAAGCATTTAAAAGGAAAAGCCTAAAATATTCCCATATTAATGTAGGACAATTTTCATGATAAATCAAAGCTTAAAAAACTCATAACTCAGCCAAAAAAGCATTAATTTTAATTCGGAAAACAGTTCTATGTTAGTTTTTAAAAAGTTAATATATCTGCATACTCAACTTAAAATTGAACATTTTTGTCAAATTTTGAAAATTTTAATGATGTAACCCCTTATAAAATTCTGAAAAAATTAAAAAAAAAATTTTTTATCCGAAGATGTCTAGATCGACTCGGCTGTTGATGCTGATCAAAAATATATAAGCTTTATAGGGTCGGAAATGACAATTTCACAGCGTTTCAAGCTTCTTCAGGTTAAAATAATGGATTTTGTTAGCAATTCAAGGACTTGCAATGGGTTTAAGCTACAAATCTTATCTTTCTTTAATTTGCTATTTAATAATTCTATATAATTTTTATCACTGTTTCCCAAATGCTGGATTTGTCGCACAGTTCCAGGCGCACTCCCTGCCCGTGTTCGCGTAGTATCCGAAGTCCCTGTCCCAGTCCCAGTCCCCTTCCAAATCCTTGTCCCACTTCCAATCCCAATCCCAATTCCAAGTCCAAGTCCATGTTCGTGCTCGTGTTCATGTCTTGCCATTGAGCACCGCTCGTTGTTGGCGCTCTTCCTTTGTGGTTCTGCGGTGGCTCTGTGGCTTCGCGGATCTGTGAATCTGTGGATTCCGTGGCTGCGTCTCTTGGGGATTGCACCCAGCGGCTTCCGTCAACGATCCCATAAGCGATTTGCATATTGAACAGCAAAAAAATAAACCGAAAGCCAAAATCCAAAACACACACACAGAGATGAGAAAGGTTTTCGTTGAAATCACTTTGTTAAGCCCTTGGATGCTCCGATCCAGAGGCGTACATAATCGGAACTGAAGTGGTGCCGCCGCCGTCATCGTTGTGGTCACACACCGCAGTGTCCACGGGGGCGGAGGAGAGGTGAGGAGAGGCATTAAACTCTGACCAACATATCTCATATGCAGCAAACCGTGTTGACACTTTTTATGTGTTTCATAAATTAAGTTTTACAAAATAGAGAATCGAAGGCGGGCGAAGGGAGATTCCTTTGTGATCTGTGCGATGCCGTGGGACAGTTGGATCGAGGATTTTTTTTTTTGGGGGGGGGGGATTGGGTATCCGGATTGGGGTATCTGCTTGGCCCTGCATTTAATGGTTGACATTTGAAAATTTCTGTTCTGTTGGCCGACTTTAACACGCATTTATGGCCGATGCTTTATGGCCTTCGGAATGCGTTAAAAAAAAAAAAAAAAAAAAAGAGAAGCGTTCCTTATGACGGCTGCCGCGCCGCCGCCGCCGATTCTATGCGATAAAGCCAATAATAAAGATGATTGGTGTCTGGAATGCCATTTTTCTCATCTTTTGTCCGAGGGTTTGCGATGCGATACGAGCTCGCCAGCTTAGCGGCAATTTTGTTGTGAGACGAAAATGAGTTTCATGTGAAATTCAAAATTGAAAGGAGCTGGAGCTCCTCATCTCGGACAGACTCTTGTCTGTCTGCCAAGTAAGGAGTTGGAGTTGGAGGAGTTGGTGGAGTTGGGGCCCACAAATTGACCATTAGCATCGATTGGAATGAAGGGGGGAGAAACGTGTGTGTAGCCAAGGAAATCTCGGTTCTGATCAGGCTTGTCCTTATTATACGGTTAAGTCATCTGACTTTGAACCAAGTTTCGTTTTAAACAAAAGTTCTTTTTTATTTTAAGAATGCTATTTGGTGGACCATCTGATATATTTGTATGATTTTCAATATTTTTTATGACCTTTGCTTATATAGAAAAACAAGTCAGTTATAAGGTTTTCCTAAAAGTGAAGTTAAATGCGATTATCCTTGTGCTTTATCATTAAATGGCACTGTACTTTAATGCCCAGTGTGTACACTCTTTTCAAGTGCACCAAGTAATAATTATTTGAACAGGATGAGTACACACTGTTGTATTTGTGAAATGTGTACACATTTTTCTAAAAGGGATAATGCTAGAAGCCTGCTTTTTGGAATGTAATATTATTATTTACAAAAAACCAAAGAGAAAAATAAGCACAGATAAATATAAGTATATATATTATCTCACTAAATAGATACCATAAAAAAACTAATTAAATATAATTTTATATTTATTTAAGACGAATAATCCCTGGAATTATTCCATCCTTCTTTAGGCGGACTTTCCATGTCAATCCATGACTATGTCAAAAGCAAAACTAAAAGCAATTGGTCCATAAAACTGTTGTTTAAGTCTTGGAGAAAAATGTACTTTTTCACCTTAACAATGTGCGTTTTTAAGGTGTTTGCCTTGAACATAAATTGTTTTTCTTTAAAAGTACTCCAAAATGCACTTAATTTTAGAAGATATATCCCAGTTTTAGGGCTTTCTTTCTTTTAAATACAGATTTTTACAAAATACAAGAATTAGCTACCAAAATACCGAGCATCAATGACTGCAATTGCCTGCAATTTAGTCACATTAATGTCTCAGTGCTGGCTCCATCACGGAAGCTTAGCTTCAGTAGCAGTCACAGCTACAGTCACAGTCACAGTCACAGTCACAGTCACAATTTCAGTTTCAGTAACAGTTTCAATTTCAGTTCGAGCGGAACTGATCCCGCAGACACGATGCAAAAAAGCGGTCCAACAACTATGGCCTTAAGTACCCTAATTATAGACAGACAACAAACAAATTATATAATTGCTTTGCTCCAATAATACTCACTGCAAAAACTGTCACTTTGATGCAATCAGTGATCGCAGCAGCAGCAGCAGATCGCCACAGATACATACATCCAAAAGATACAAATACTGATGCAGATGTAGATACAGATTACAGATTACAGATACACGTGCGACCCAAGTAAAACTGGTTTGGCCAGAACCTCAACTTGGAGAGTTAGCAGTGTAAGTGAGTAAAAAAATAAAAATTAAACATCAGCCGAAAGCAATTAAAAGCCACCGCTGTCGCGCCGCATTTCATCTCCGGGGCTAAATGCCGGCAAAGACCAGGCCAGATTCCAAGATCTGTACAGAACACAGAACACAAAGCCACAGAACAGCAACAGAAACGTAATCGAAATAAATGACATTACAGCAGCAGTCCGAACAGGTGGCAATTAAAAAACAATTTGTTTACCATTTAAATTACTTGCCAAGATGACATATGTCATGCAAAGTTGTCGTCCCCCCCGCTCTTCAATGGCACAGTCCAAAGACAGTGTAATAATAGGAGCCATGCCATTGCCATATCGGGAATACACAATGTGCGTCAGATTATCCATAAAAAATAAAAATTGCTTGGTAATGGGTCTGGGTATATGGGGATTATATGAAACCTATGTTTATATACGAAACAGAAATGTCACAAATTGACTGCTGGGAGCTAGATATATATTTAAGTGTGAGTTCTTACATAAGGTAGTTTTTAAGGAATGAGAGAAGATATTAAATATTATATCATAAAATATTAAAAGCAGTGAAGAATTGGGTTAAAGGTACGACCTTTCTATTTAATTTATTCTTACATTTTATTGTTCTTCTAAAGAACAATACTTTTAAATATTTTTGGGACTTCAAATCGTTTAACCTTTAATAGGTTTAAAGTTAGCTTTCTTTAAAAATGTTACAAGCTCTATAGCTTGGTTATCACAATTCATGGTAAAAACGTTACGCTTCATAATAATAAAAGTTCTTTGAATCTAATTAAGACAATTTCATGTTCAAATCGAAGCATTTGTATATATAATTATTGCTCTACTTGTCTTCTGACAAATAATCTGTCTTTAAACTGACATATAGTCAAGTCTAGATTTATGTAGATTCTTGGTTGATGTCAAGTCTTGAGATTTACATGGATTAAATCTAGGCCACTAGACACTAATACAAATAAATAGTTATGATATAGTATCAGTTAAAAACAAATAACTTAAATAGCTTTGTTATATACAAGCAGATGCTCTTTTGCTAATAAATTACCATTAGACAATCATTATTTGATTTGCAAAACTAGGTGTGGCAACACGATTCGCCAAGTTCGTTTCCTAAGTTTTTTGAGTCAAGAAACTATTTGTTTCGAGGACCATCAAACATCTGCTATTGCCTTAGTTCCGTTTCGATTCATCATCTAGCTAAATACACATACACTCAGTAGATCTCCGATTTGGAATCGTCGTCAAGTGAAGTATTCGTCGCCAAGCGGCACTCATCACATCGATCGAGAATGAGATCGAGTTAGTGAAGTTGAATGGCGATCACGATCACGGGTCCGTGGTCTGGATCGCACAAATAAGAATAAGAGATGGTGACGGGGACCTGAAGTGGCCCCCAAGTCTTCATCGCGGACGAGCGTCTTCTTCGGCACGCACACACTCTCGCATTGTCATGTCACGCCGAGCTCTCTTCAGTCCCAGTCCCAGTCTCAGTCCCAGTTCCAGTCCCAGTCCACACAAGTGTCCATCGGTGCGGGCTCTCCAGCGCCGCAGACGTCAAGTGTCCACTCAGAATTTGTCACATCATTATTCTTATTTTTCTTTTCAATAATCATCTGTACTCGTGTATGCACGCCTGGGAGGTCTGCCATGGCCTGATGTCCACTTCGTTAGATGGTTTCAGTGGAAACTCCTTGAGCTCTGGTCGCCAGAGCTGGTGGACAATGTTTCAGATGGCAGATATGTGGGTCCAAGAGCCCCCCATGGAAGAGAACCTCTAGATACGAGATACAGATCCCCCAGATCTAGATCTCTTATAAGGCCACACACCTAGATCGAAAATACTCTGTTATACCTTTTGGAAATTATTATTTTATGTAGTTCTCTGTGCCAAAATGCAATGCAAAATCTGTAGATTATTTATGCTATAGATAACATAAGAAGGTTCTAGCATATAGCTTTTAAGAATAATTGATAAAAGGAGTTAAGGTGTTGCCCCAGACTTTGAGTAAACACCTTAAAAATGTTATAAGATGGATAACACCTAAGGACTTAATTGCTCTCTAGCAATTTGGAGCCCAACGAAGTCTTAAAGAATGCTAATTTGTATATAAATTTATATAGTTTACAATATTATCACATATATACTAACACATCTTTTGTGTTTGCCTTTTGTTTCTTTGCAGCCAACGATTAAAAAGGCAACGAATAGAGCTAAGCCACAAAGGGATCCCTGAAAAAGCACCAGAAACCAGCAATCTGCAACCTTGAAACCCTGCAAACCTGCAACCTACATCCTGTATCTAGTCTACTACATCGTCAAAACAAAAATCTACCGATTAGCCGTAGTTTGTAAGCCGCTTGATGAATATTGGCCAGGAGAAGCATTCGCACTTGCATCCGCATCCTCAGCCTCAGCCACAGTCCAGCAGTCGCATCGCAGATCCCGTGCAGCAGCAGCAACAAATCCCTGTTGCCAGTGGAGGAGGCACTGCCACCGTTTCCAGTTCCAACTCCAGTTCCAGCAGCAACAGCACCATCAGCAGCAGCACAAGCAACGCTCCCGTGATTACCGTCAGTCCTTCAACATCCTATCTGCTCGGCTATCATCACTACCAGCTGCCCGGCCATGAGCGGCATCATCCGCTTCCGCTCAGCAGCCACCAGCAGCAGCAGCAGCAGCAGCAGCAACAGCAACATCCGCTCCCGCTTGCCCATCCGTCGCGGGGCACCGCCGAGCAGCGCCTGAGTCCCGTCGAACGGGATTCGGGACCCGCATCCTTCCCGATGGTGATGACCTCCAGTCGCCGCAGTTCGCCACCCCTGCCGCCGTTGACATTACCGCTCCCGCTGCCCCTGACGCTGCCGCTGCGTCATCCGCTGGCCCTGAGTCACGGTCACAATCCGAATGCCAGTGCCGGCAACGGCGGTGGACAGCAACATTCGCCGTCCAGCCGCTCCAGCCAGACGCAGTCGATGAGCGCACACTTTTCCCAGCTGGCCCATGCCCAGCTCCATTTGCAGAGTCAGCTGCAGCAGAAGCTGTCGGCGAGTGCCAGGAATAGTTCTAGTTCCGGTACGGGTTCCGGTTCTGGTCCAGGGTCGGGCACGGGTCCAGGGAGTGGTCCAACGCCAGAGAATCCGCTCAGCGATTTGCAGAATATGCAACCATTTGATTTTCGCAAAATTAGCTCCGTCTCATTGGGAGCCTTTGCCGGTCCATTGCCCAGTCCCACGGAGTTTGCCCACCATCATCAGCAGCATGCCCAGCATCAGCATCAACAGCATCAGCATCACCTGCATCGCAGCAATCAGTTCTTTAGCGCCATGGCAATGGCATATCATCTGCCACCGCCACCGCCGCCGCCACCACCCCTGCATAAACCGGGCTCGGACACGCATTCTCCACCGCCGCCACCACCGCCGCCGCATGGTGTGTCCCAGTACCCGCATCCGCATTCGCATTCACATCCGCATCAGCATTCACACACGACCGCCGAGGAGGGTGGCGTGGGTGGCAAAAGGAGTGGCGACAAGGTCGCTGGTGGCGGTGGCTCCTCATCCGCCTCGGGCTCCGTGTCGGGTTCTGGTTCGGGTTCCAATTCGGGCTCGAATTCAGGCTCCAATTCCCAGCGAATGACCCGACTGGCGCTGTCCTCGAATCTGAGGGCCAGCAGAAAGACGCACTCTCCAGGAGGAGGAGGAGGAGGTGGTGGCGGCGGAGGAGGAGGAGGTGGTGGTGGTGGCAAGCGGCAGTGGGGCTCCATGCCCGCCAATTTGGGTACTCAGTTCATCAATCCTGTGACCGGAAAGAAACGCGTTCAGTGCAATGTCTGCTTGAAGACTTTCTGCGACAAGGGTGCTCTAAAGATTCACTTTTCGGCCGTGCATTTGCGGGAGATGCACAAATGCACTGTGGATGGTTGCAGCATGATGTTTAGTTCGCGACGTTCGAGGAATCGTCATAGCGCAAATCCAAATCCCAAACTCCATTCGCCGCATTTGCGGCGCAAGATCTCGCCACATGATGGACGCAGTGCTCAGCCGCATCCGTTGCTTTTGCAGGCACCGAATGGCCTTATGGCTGGACTGGCTCCCTTTGGTAGCTTTCCGTTGCTGACGCCGCCACCGGATTTAAGGCATCATGCAATGGGAGGTGCTTCTGCCGGAGCCGGAGGAGTGGGAGCTGGAGCTCTGGAGCTAAAGCATGGTCAGGATTATCTGCAAAGATCCTACCTAGATGCGGGACGTTATGAGGGTCAACGCAGGAAGCTGCAGCAGGAGCATGAGCATACAGAGGATGAGGATGATGATGAGATACTCGAGGTGGGTGGCATTTATCCTTAAGAATCATCTATATATATATATTCCCTTAATCTCCTAAAGATTTCCCTTATTGATCCTTTTGACATGTTAAACCCTTATCCTTTGCAGGTTGGCATCCATTTGGGCGACGATGACGATGATGATGAGGACGAGGCCGATGCCGATGCTGATGGGGATGAAGACGATGACGATGATGATCCCGATGGCATTGTGGTAGTGGGCGATGAGCTGGATAGCATAAAGCTGGAGCATGAAAACGATCATGAGAATGAGCATGAACTCGATCATGATCGGGAACATGATGATCACGAGCAGGATGAGAGCGATGAGCGCTCCGCTTCGGCCATTTCTGGCCACAGTCAAACCAAAGAGCTGCCCAGTTCGGTCAAGGCGGCGGAGGAGTGCCTAAGTCACTCGCACACCCAGGCCGCAGCCCATATCCATGCCCACACCCGCGCTCACCATGCTCATCCCCATGTCCATGCCCTTGCCCATGAGCATGCCCACGTCCAGGCCCATATCCAGGCTCATGCTCATGCCCAGGCTTTGGCCCAAATGGCGGCCAATAAGCGGAAACGTAAGAGCCAAAATCCAGTTAGGTGTCCGGTGCAATCGGATGAGAATTCTGGTGACAATTCGGTGGATTACGATGTGGCCGCCGATCTGTCCATTAAGAAGGTGCGTCTGCCCATGCAGGCCGCCGCATCAGCCAAAGAAACGGAGGTGGGTGAGTCCACCAAATCGATACCCTCGCCACCGCTCACACCTTATGGTGACCTCAAGCCGACTGCTCTGGGTATCAAGACGGAGCAGGATACCAGTGGAGAGCAGGATCAGGAGCGGGAGCAGGAGCGGGAAAAAGAAAGTGAACGAGAGCACGATCTGGAGCCAGACCAGGAGCAGCTGGAGGAGCAGAAGAAGAGCACCAACAGCAACACGTTGGATCTGTCATTGGGTGCAGCCAACATTAAAATGGAACCCCTCGATGAGTTGAGCTACGAAGCGGATGAGAATCGATATCTGCGCATTAAGCAGGAGCTCATGGGTGGTGATGATGAGGATGAAGGCGTCTGTAGCAGCAGGAGAACTCCCAGCAATAATAACAACAATAATAACAATGAGCTAACGGGTGACACCCACAGGAAGGGCGAAAATGGATTACGCAGCGAGACGGAGGAGCATCAGATCCCTCACTCCGAGCCAGAGTCTTTAAAGCCAGAACTGGAGCGGGAGCAAGAGCCTGAACCGGAGCCAGAGCCTGAACCTGAGCCAGAGCCGGAGCCCGAACCCGATCCCGAACCCGAGGTGCCCATCGATAAGGAGAATCCGTTGAAATGCACTGCCTGCGGCGAGATATTCCAAAATCACTTCCACCTGAAGACTCACTACCAGAGCGTGCATCTGAAGCTCCATCACAAGTGCAACATTGATGGCTGCAATGCAGCATTTCCCTCCAAACGGAGTCGAGATCGGCACAGCTCCAATCTCAATTTGCATCGCAAGTTGCTCTCCACCAGCGATGATCATGGATTGCTGCCCGTACTGCCCACAGATCCCCTGCTGGAGTTAATGAGTCTCAATCTGAATAATAACAAGGGTGGTGGTGGTGGTGGAGGTGGTTGTGGTGGTGGTGGTGGTGGTGGAGGCGTTGCAGGAGGCTTTGGTAATCCATCAGCAACGGCAGCTTCATCTGTGGGCGTTGGTCCAGCCGCAGTGGGTAGCATCCAGGCGGAGATTTTGGCACGCATCTGTGCCGGTGCTCATGCTCACGGTTTGAATGTTCCACTCTGCTTTGAGGCACTGCAGCATCGTTTTGCTGTGGGACATGGTCATGGATATCCACTGGTGGATGGATCACCAGATCCTCGACTGTTGCTCAATCATGGCGGTGGTAATCCGCTGCTCTTTGCCGGCCTGCCGAGACTGCCACGGTTTCCCCAATTGACGCCGCATCTGCTGGCCACCGGAGCCGGAGCTGGAGTTGGAGTTGGAGTGGGTGTGGGTGTCGGTGGGCTGAGCCCGTTTTGTAGACGCACTTCCTCCGATTCGAATTCACAGCATTCAATAACACCGCCAGCGTCCAACCAGAGGCCACACTCACGCTCTCGTTCACCCTCCAGGTCCGGTTCCGGTGGTTCCCGCTCCCCCGAGTATCCGCATTCGCAGGCGGCGGTGGGTGGAGGACATGGGGTGGGCTTGGAGGAGGTGGGACAGAGGCAGAGCCCCGACCGCATATCATGACCGTGTACCTCGTATTATGCCAAGGCTTTGGCATTTTATCATTAGATCCACGGCCGATTTAGAGTGGGTTCAGAGGCATTATCAGGCTACTCATAATAGGACTCTTAAGGACTCTAAGGCATTGCTCATTTCACAGGAAAAGGAGGAGATTAAGGAGGACTTGGCTCACGGAATACGAAATACTTTCACCTAGGCTACTGCTAATATAAAATATTAGATGGAACAACTAGCATTTTTTTTCTATACATAAATATATATATATATATATAAAAATATGATAAATACGAGTCCCCAATATTTTTTTTTTTTATTTTTTATTTTTTGGATACTTGTATTTATGGAAATACTGTTGTTGTTTGGTGTACAAGAATCGAGAGTCGATAATATCGAATCGAGAATTGTGTAGAGAATTGATAATACTTAGAAAGGCAAAGAAATTATGTAACAATTACTAAATAAATAATTAACCATATATAAAAATATATATGCATAAATATATATATATATATATATTTATATATATATATATAAATATTATTGTTAGTGATACTCGAGATAATTTGTAAGTACGTAGGTATTAAGCAGCGCCTCTACTGGTAAATATATATCGTGTGTAATAATTTTTTTTTTTTTTTTTCTATTGTTAAATCAGAGAGGAGAAAACCCTAAGTGTATTGTACGATATTATGGCAACAGAAACGGAAACGGAAATGAAACGAGTCAACAACGACAAAACGCTTGATATACATATATATATATGAAGAAATCAACAACAACAAAAAATAAACGGACCTATCGATTCATATCGATTGTACGAACACTGCTGAGATCACTGATTGCCGATTAACGATAATCATTGATTTCGATTAGTCTCGAATCCCAGCCGAATTAAATAGAGTTTTGTTGTTTTCTTTATTACAAAAACAAATCCTAAAGTAATTATATAGTGGGTTAGTTAGTTCTGAAACAGTAACCAGGCAAATACCTTCAACTCATATTTAAGCTATATATGTTTGCAATAAAATATCTGAAAAATTCTTTAAAAAAAAACCTTGGTTTGTACTTATCTCGAAAAACGGTTGGGACTTTGCTGGGTAAGTAAAGAATTAAAGATCGTTGTGTTCTTAATTACACATTTATTTTTCTAAGCAAATATATGTATTTGCAAATATTTAGTATTTCAAAATATCTTGCATTGGAAAGATCGTTAAATTATTTACCCATTTAGGAAAGTTTTTGCTATTAATATCCTAATAATACCCAACTCTGCATTCTTTTTCTTGCAATATTGCTTATTCTGGGATTTCTTCTTAAGAAATATTTTTTAAAAATTTAAATAATTATAATTATTATTATTATTAAATTATTTACCCATTTAGGAAAGTTTTTGTTATTAATAACCTAATAATACCCAACTGTGCATTCTTTTTATTGCAATATTGCTTATTTTGGGATTTCTTCTTTAGAAATATTTTTTTTAAATTTCAAAGAATGAAATTATATGGTGTAAAAATTTATATTGAAATGGAAACACCCTTAAATTACTACCCAATTTAGCAAAGTTCTTGCTAAAATTTCCAAGGCTGAATTCTGTACCAAAGTTAATACGAATTATAGATCGTTTTGATATTGCTTACAGATTATTTCTTAAGACTTATTTAGAAACATTTTTTAAGAGAAGAGAGTGTTTCCTGTATGAAATTATTAACCAATTAATTACAAGTTTTTGCATCGAATGATCAAATACTCCCAAGTTTGATTTTTGTAGGAATATTTGCTGATGAGTTTTTATGGTGACTGTACCCAATCTAAAGACAATCTTTGTTAAAACAAGTAACATATATTTGTAGCGACATGTAGAGTTTCCCCTAGCTACTGAATAGAGTTTAAAATTTATACTATAAACAATAGTTTCCCCTATGAACTAAATAAATCGGATGAACTTGAGCGCATCGGAGGACGATAGTTGCATTTTTGGGGGAGGAATTGCAAATTGCTGATAACAATTAGGATTGCAGATAGCTAGCAATGGAAGTGGCAGTTGGTTCGCTATTCTCAGCAAAAGGGTTGCCAACCAGCCAGTCAGCCATTTAATTTTAGATCGATTAAGGGAGCTCGTAAATTTCGCAGTTCCCTGCGAGGACATGGACATGGAGGTGGACGAGGACGAGGACGAGGACGAGGACGAGGGCTATGGCGAGGGCGTCAGTGTCCAAATAAATAAATGCAGTGCCAGTATCTATCTGCACATGCAGTCCGTGTCGGTGTCCGTGTCGGAGTCCCCGTGTCCATGGGGTGTGCCTTGCTCGTATATATACATATATATAACCATGAGATATGGGTGCAAGAGCGTCGTGTGGTTGGCCATGTCACCCCTGGGCCAGCATAGACCAGTAACATTTGCCGGCTGCTTCGCCATTGCAATGGCCTTCCCCCTTTTTTCGGGTAAAATAACAGAGCCAAACCGGGCTAAGCCAAGCGCTGAGCTGGTCTCTGTGCCCTGGTCTGTGGTGCAATTTATTTAAAGTAACATTTTAGTGTTTCCTTCCGCTGAAATTCGCTCTCTTCCTTCCTGTTGGCAGGATACACCGTCGGGGTATCAGTATCGGTCTCGGTCTGGCTCGGGGTCTTAGTTTGTGTGGGGGGTTTTTGTGTCTGTGCCAGTATCCTGGCTCCTGCTCCTGGAAGGACCAACACCAACAAAAACTCCAACAAAAAACACCAACACCAACAACAACAACAGATTATGGGTAAATAAAATTGCCACAATGTTATCGTTAAGCCTGCAGCGGACACGCAGAAAACAAGCGGCAAGCGGCAGCAACGACAACAGCAGACACTGGCAACGGGATATCCGTACCAGCGGCACGTCCTCGTCCTCGTACTCCTTTTCCTCCCCCTTTTTACATATTCTTACATACATTACATATGCCACCATATGGCATATGTGCCATAGTAGGTAATACTTCCCCCCCTTAAGTATGTATGTGTCTGAGGAGAGAAGAGCCTTTCCTGGGCTCTATGTGCAAGTGTCTTCCATTTTGCCACCTTAATGTGCCATTAAGTGTGGCGCCACAGCGAGACAATGTTCCAGGAGGGGGGAGGAGAGATGTTCTGCCCCTGGGGTGGACTCTAAACAATTTTAAATCGTTTCTAATTCCTTCGCTTTAAAAATGCAAACTTAGCCCAAGGGGTTTATTGCGTAAGCACTGTCAGGTTTTTTATTTGGATTTTGTAATAGAAAAGGGAACTTAAAAAAATGGTTATTTTTAAGGTAGATCAAAGCATTATCAAATCATATTTATAATACCATAAACAATGCATTTAAAGAGGAGCTTTCCTTTTGGAAGCCAATCATATTTAAACAAATTTAACAAAGTAATTGCTGCGATTGCCCTAAAAATTCCCAAGTCTGAATTCTGTAGCAAAGTTTGCTAAAGAGTTTTTATGAAAGAAGCAAAAAAGCCTCAACAAAGAGGTTCCTTACACTTGTTTTCTGTCATAAAAATATACTTTTATGATCTTGTTTAATAGTATACTATTAATTTGTGTTAAATACTACAATTTATTTACTAAGTTGTATTATTTTTAAAATATTTCAAAATATTTTGGTCTTTGACGTCCCAAAGTGTCTTTCTACCTGTTCTCACTTGAATCAAAAATATATATTGCTATATTAATAATTTCCAACTTTAAAAAATGGGTACTTTATGAATATGTAAAGTATTCCGATATAGAAATCGACCTATTCCCATCTTTTTATCAATTCTAATGAAGTTTCTGCTGACGAGGACATTTTAGTATGTGTGCCCAAAGGCGTCACTTCCTCCACTGGGTTTGTTGTTGTCCCGAAGGTTGCTCCTGCTCCTGTTCGTCCTCCTTGGATACATGGCTACATGGATGCGTGCATGTAAATCAGTTGTACATAAGGACAAAAGTGCACCGACCACCAAAGTACGAAGCAGCACAGGTAATATGGGTCCTTGCCCAGATAGTTTGAATGGATGCGATATATATGTACATATATGTATAGAGATATATGTAGAGATATATACGAGGGCATGTACTGTACTCATGTGGCATCCCAGGGCACACATGCAGTCGTGGAGGAGACCCCAAGCCATGTCAGTGTGGGTGGGCGTGCCTTGTGCCGCTGTTGGTGGGCCCGGGAAATGGGATTGGGTGTGGGAAATGGGATTGGGAAATGGGATTGGGGAGGTGAGATTGCGATTGGGAATGGGCTGTATGTGGTGTGGCAGCCCCAAAAAAAAAACTGATAGTGTAGTACTCCTGCCAACTGCAACTAATTTGTTAGTAAGAGAGGGAGAAAAACACACCCCGGGCTGCCGGCAGTTAAATCACATCGTAAATATTGCTGCGACCACGGACACTCTTTCTACCCAACCCCGACACAACTCCACCCACTCAAACCCCTCCCTCTTGACTTATAAAAAAAAAAAGAGAAAGAAAAAACAGTTTATTCTCGATATTTAGCGTTAGTTTAGATTGTTAGGAGGCAGCACATGCTATCCACCGCCAGTCGGACATGCAAAATAATGACTGTCTGCATATCCAACTCACTTAGTAGGGCGCCAGTGCCTCTGTGCTTTCCTATTCGCACTCTAAGGTTTGCGAAACAACAAGACTAAGAGCAGACTTTAACAAAAGGGATTATGATTCCATAATAATCTCTGAAAAATTAGTGGGTTTAAGTATTAAGAAACTTGTAGAACTTTAACAAGTTTATTAGGAGTTTCGAGGGAAAGGTATTAAGTGTTTTCCTTGATTTAAGGATTATCTGGCTTATGTAAGGTTTTTCTTTACACTATGTTCTAGTTTGAATTAATTTGCCCAAAGCTGCATTAACATAAGTTTGAAAAATTCGGAAAAGTGCTAATTTTCCGCTAATTCAGTGATAGCATTTAAAATTCACCTCTTTAACCAAAAAGAAATCATTAAATATAATGAAACAAGTCAAGGGAGATTAACAGAAGTATATGTTGTATACATATGTATGTTTTAGCTGCTTTGAAAACTTCAAAATTAGCCAAAGCTAATAGTTTTCTAGCTTGTTAAAACATGTTGAGTTTTTAAATCTTTGATATGTCGAAAAAAAAATTCATATAAAAATAGCAATAAATATAGATTCAAAGCATGTGTTATGATCGAATTCCGATCAAGTCTTGTAAATCTAATTAAGATTGAGTAAGCAGATTTATAACAGTAATAAAAACTAACCCCTAAAAGGTGTACGATTTAAAATGAATACATTTTTGACTGAGTTATGATGGATTTTCTCAGCAAAGATATGGAATTTTCGGTTTCGCGAGTACAACTTTCTTTCTCATCACATCTTCGATTTATTTAAAATCGAGCAACTAGTTTCTCTAGAAATAAACCTTTTATATTATATTAAAAAAATATATATAATATAATAATAAATAATTCCTATTTTATCCAAGTTCTTGAACTCTTACACATAATTTCAACACTTAACTTGACCCACACATTTTCCGGGAAAAGGACTACTCCTGACAAGGCTGTGTGCAAGCGTGAACAATTTACAAATATTTGAGGCTATTGATTAGCCCGCTGGATTGAGCAATAATGCCGGAAAAAATTGGAAAATCTAGGCCAGGCCACCACTATATAGAAAGGGTATCCTTGGTGACCTTGGCTCACTGTGGGCAGGTAGAATTAATCCAATTTAGAGTGCGCTAGGCCCGCCGCTAATCCACAAAACGTTTTGCGACTCAAACTCGGACTTGGACTCGGACTTGCGGATGTGGGATCAATGAATGAATCCGAGGGGCTTTGGCTTCCATTGATCTGCTTTTCATTAAGCACGCACTCTCTGTACCAGCGATTAAAGCTAATCGCTTATCGCTGGTATCCCTTGGGACCAGGATGTCATCGTAATCCCTGCTTCGTCTAGGATAAATAGCTGGGTCAGCGATAAAGTGGCCACAGTCTAGAGACAATCCTAACCAGAGACACACACAACACAGAGAGAGAAAGCATGGATACATCATCAGCAGTCTTCCAGTCGAGCTTCTCCATACGCTCTCTGCTTGGAGGAGTCAAGAAGGAGGAAACCACGCCGTATCCGCCATTAAGTCCAAGTGATTCCGGACACAGCTCCGAAGAGGCTTCCTACGACGAAGGACCAGGCTTAGTCAGAAGCACAGCGAGCTCCAGTTCGAGTCCTAGTCCCAGTTCGAGCTCCTGTTCCATCTCTAGTCCCAGTTCCAGCTCAAGTCCCAGCTCCAGCTCCAATTCGAGTCCCAGCTCCAGCTCCAACTCGAGTCCCGTATCCAAGCCCGCCTTTACATACAGCGCCCTCATTGTGATGGCCATCCGGAGTAGTCCAGAGAAGCGACTAACCCTGAGTGGTATTTGTAAATGGATTGCGGACAACTTTGCCTACTATCAAAGCCACAAGAGTGTCTGGCAGAATTCGATTAGGCATAACCTCAGCTTAAATCCCTGCTTTGTTCGAGTGCCCCGAGCCCTCGATGATCCCGGTAGAGGTCACTATTGGGCTTTGGATCCTTATGCCGAGGATCTAACCATTGGTGAGACAACGGGACGCCTGCGTCGTGGTCATAGTGGAGCCCAGCATCTTGCAACACGATCAGGTGTTAAAGCATCGACGGGTGCACTGCATCATCACGGTGGCAAGGGATATGCGGCACCGCATCCTTATCAGCAGCAGTTGCAGCTATACGCACAGTATCAGTACCGCCAGCAGTTGGCCATGTATCAGAGTTATCAGCATCAGGCGGCTGTATTTCATCATCAGAAGCAACCACAGCAGCAGCATCATCATTATCATCAGCAGCAGTACTTTCTTCGTCCGGATGAGCAGCAGCAGCAGCAACACCAGTTGCAGCATCAGCAGCAACAGCAGCAGCAACATCAGCTGGAACATTATCCTAGTGTCTATGCCGACAAGTGGATGCGACAGCCAGTGGAGCGCTTGTGGCGCTAGGACCTTGGATATCATTGATTCAAGTCCATCGCTTGGCGTAGAACGCGGCTTGGTTTAATTAGTTCCAGCAACATCCAAGAATGATGAGCAGTAACAAAAAGATGAGTAGAAGCTAAAGGAGCAGTAATAAAAGCAACATCGTGTCCTAAACTTAACCCAAACAACCTCATGGATTCCAAGTTCTCATTACCTTTTATAAAATGTGATTATATGAATCGTATATATAAGATATATCCCAATGTTTAACATATATTTTAATAAAGAAAAGTTCAAAGGACAAATGACAAATGACTATTAAAAATCAGGGGGGAAGGCCAAATACTATACATATATATCATATATAATATTTAGGTGATACAATTTTCAAGAGAATAAATTCCATATTACGAAGAAACACTGAAAGACTTAAGCCAGAGTTCAATGACATCTTTGCTTAATAATTCAGTTATTGTACATAGTATATATTCCCCCATATGCAAACCCCTTAAAACATTTTCAACATAAACTTCATTGGTTAATAATTCAGTTCTTAAACACATGTATGGTATATACATGTAGACATGCATTCCCAACAAAGACTCATTCTCAACATCTTTCCAAAACCTGCACACTTTCGTGATATAGCGATGAAGTCCAGATTAGTTGACGGCATATGACGTATATATCTTTCGTTCATCGCTCGGGAATGACCCCTGGTCGAAACTCTGTCTGTTTGTTTCTCTCCGCTGCCTGGCTTTAGCTAACCTCGGCTTACTGCATCGTCTTACTTAAGTGCACCTGTCGTGGAGCTTGAATAATGCTGCTGCTGCTGCTGCTGCTGCTAACCCAACTCTAATTCCCATTTAAGGCCGAGGATCCCGACAACGAGCAGTGTCATCATCGGCATCTTGGCCATCATAGGCTTGGGATATAGGAATCGCTTATACCACGACTCTAAGCCCAACAACCGATCGTAACTTAATGCTGGCGGTCAGTGCCATTACAGCGGCAAACTTCGGCTGCAGCAACAACAAATAGCTTATAAAAGAGCTAATCTGATAATACAGAATTGAAAGGGGCGGTCACGGCACGAATTCTGCTACACGCTCTCGATACGATGGCAGTCTGCCCGCCCCAACATCCAGCCAAAGTCCAGCGATTGACGACAGCAGCAGCAGCAGCAGCAGCATCACACGGAACCAAAAAAATGATCAGCTTCCAGTGGAATTAATATAGATTTTCAGTTTTAGTTTAATGGAATCGGAATACTATATAATATTACTGTCATTAACTATGATCATTTAGTATCAATGAATATTAAGTAAATATGATCAGTGAATAACTATGATCAGTAATTATGTATGATCAGTTACTAACATTGAACACTAATAAACAATGACTTGCAACTTTTGTAACACAACACATATCTGAGACTTGGCTGATTGAAGTCACTTCGTTCCGGAGATGTTATAACTAGTTGGGAATTATATGTTTAGATGTGAGAGATTTGTTTTGGAACAAATTTAAAAGCAAACTATTTGAATGAAACTATGAAGTTATTCTTCTATATAATTTTACTAGTATATAAGTCGGAGTATGGCGAATCGGTTGACCATATATATATGTATATATATATATAGCTTCCAGCAAGTTAAATTTACTAGTTGCTATGAATATGTTCCTTATGTTCCTATGTTCCTTAAAACCATTTTAAACATATATTTTCTCTATTAATAAAGAACCTTAACCTTATATTTTCTAACTTGGTTTAGGTGTACAAATATTATTATTAATATTCCCCTCAATCATATTTTATATAAAAATTTGCACAGTGTAACTGAAACAGGCAACGTCAACGAAACTGCCATATTGGTAAAGTGCACCGAATGCGGCTTGGGACAGAAGGGATCGTTGGTCAGACGGCGAAATTACATTTGGCCGGGTCCAAAGTTGGGGCTGAACTTGGATGCACTTGCATTATGGGTAGATACAAGCACACACCGTGTACCTCTTGTACCTGTGTAATAGAAGGTTGCCTCAGCAGCAGCAGCCGGAGCAGGAGCAGCACTCAAGTGCTCTTAATCTGCCGGTAGATTGATGCCATGGGACCAGATGTCAATAATTCAGGGCAATGCCGGTAGTTTACCGTGGCCAAAGCATATTGTCGATCTCAAACCATTCAATATATTCAATGGTTTCTACCATCGATCCTTTTGGAAAGGTTAAAATATAGAGGGAAAATCTATCTATTGATAGATATGAAAAGTGTCAGGTGACTTAATCTATTGTATGGTCTGGAAATTATTTGTTAATTAGTCTTTCATAGTTTGGAAAGACATATTTAATATTTAGGGTGTAGCTTCGAACTTAAATTGTTAAAAATTCTATTTTGAAAGCAGTATTTTAAGCAATTAGTTCGTTTGAAATAGGATCTGATGTCATATACAGAATATAGAGGATTTTAGGTGCTATAGAAAGCAGCAATTCCAATCTCTTAACTATTTAGAGGTTCCAAATGTCACCACTAATACATGACCTCAAAGACTTCTTTCTCATTTAAATTAAAATGCAATATAAATAAAGAATACCACATAGTATAAATATTTCGTCACTTAACAATAACCAACAAAATAGGCAAAAGTATATAGATTTATTCCCTAAAACTTTACCAATTTCAAAATCACAATCATCATTGCTAATTGTTATAAACCATTCCCATTTCCAAATTGATTCCTTTATTGCTATCTCCCATGATAATATATGAACTCAAATTCTACTTGAGCTTGAAATCAATATGTAAGGACTCTGCATTCCCTTCCGCATTTCCTTTCTAAAAGTTAAGAAGAGGGGAACCCTGAATGGAATGGCTGGTCTCTTCTTTCCAGGGCATCCCTCCGTGTCAGCAAAAATAAAAAAATAAAAACATGGGGGGGAACAAAAGGAAGAGATTTAAAAATCTGCTCGGCTCAATTATAAGAATTCAAGCCAATCTCAATTCTCGCGAATTTGCCGGAGCCAGTCCCAGGCTCAGGCTCCTCGCATTATTGCCGCGTCTCGTGATCCCGATTCACTCTGCGTTCTCCTGTGGTCATTCGTCATCTCGAGATTGCCCACAAACATACACACACAGAGAGGAGAAGGGGTTCGGGCCCAGGTACGGCCCCCCAATCCAGGTTCCAGGCTCCAGGTCCAAAGCCAAGTCCCAGTTCCCAGTCATTGACACTGATATGTGTGGCAAGGTGTCTTTCGAAATGACAATCTGCAATTTGCTATTCGGAACCGTTTAAAGTAATTTATTTTTTTATTCCCGCGCGGGGACGAGATCCACTCTCAGCAAACGCATCGAACCCGATCTTCTTTTTGGTGCTGGACCGGAAGTCTGGTCACGGTCGCCATGATTCGACCTTCGTCCAAAAACTCTGATGCAAAGAAGAAGGGTTCAAGGGTCCACAGGTCTTGGGGATATATATGTATATACATTTATATATTGACAAGCGATACCCGTCGTTATCAAGCTGGGACTCCCTTCTGATACTTTCCACTTAATTAATGACCTCACTACTTTTTCTGGCTCGCAAATCAATCCCCGAATCCCTGAAGACATCTATTAGGTACATCAAATGGGTTTATGCGAGTAAAGAATTTGTGAAATTATTACATGAAATGTGCAATATCTAAATTTAAGTGTAAAAAAGAATGAATTCAAAGAATTACGAAATTGAAGCTTGAAAAATTGTCTCATCTACAGGACCCTATTATTAACTATGGGGAAATATTTTGTTATATACTGGGTTTATGTGATAAACAATTGGTGAAATTAGTTAATTCTTATGCTGTAAACTTAACTCCTTCATAGGTTCATAATATTAAATTTATAATATAAAATACATGAATATTCATCCCATAAACTAGGAAAAGACTTGTGTAAAGAACACATTCCGTTATGGTAAATTGACTTGGTGAATATTTCATGGGCGCAACGAGACGAAATAGTTCCGTATCCCGTATTCAGCACCCACATCTTGGCATTTTGTTTGCCCAAGGCACTGACCACTACTGGCCATGATGGAGCACTGCCATCGCCCCTGGCCGTATGTCAACCCTTTTCTTTTGGTCATCCCAAAGAACGTCTCATAAATAATGCAGTCAATTAAGTCAAGCGAATGTGTCGCAGAAACACCCCTTGACAAAACACACAGGTATAAATCTCCATGGGGGTTGAGTCAATCAGGGATTAGCCGGGAGGGGTTCTGACAAAGATTTGCTGGGATTTAGATTGAATATTGGAAATATGCTAGGATTTTATACTACACTTTGCATCTGTTCTAAACGAAGCCTTTAGATAAATTCCAGAGTGTTTATCAAACACAAATAGTTAAGGTTTCAATTTGATTTGGGAAATTAGAAGGGAGCTACATCAATTGTCCTGGTTTAAATTTTTGAGATATTGTATCTTTTGTTTTAGATATAGTAAAATACAGAGATAGAAGCAAACTTCTATCTAGAATGTATCTAAATCACAATTTAAAATAATACATACAAAATCCAAAGGTGTAAATAATAAAAATATTAATTAAACCACTTAATAAATGTATCTAGATTATGCTTCCAAAAATAATGCATCTTTATAAAAAGAGACAGCGTCTTCTCTCAGATCTTGTTTTGTATATCTTATGTCTTGTCGTGTGCTCATTGTAATTACGTTACTTACACTTTTTACCTGTCGATTTGTTTGGCCAACATGTCATGGTTGTACCATACCTGTATCTGTGTATACCCGTATCCCCCTCTATCCCCTATTCTACATGTAAAAAGCTCAGATAATTAACAACAATTAATAATGTAGACAGAGCTCAACTACTGGCGTGTATCCTTGTTGCTGGGACAACAACGACAACGGACGTCTTTGCGAATTGCGTGTGAGGGGCACATTTCGACGACATGCGTGAATAAATAAGACTTGGCCAAAAGGTATATTGTCACCCATGCCACTAAAACAAAAACAAAAACAAAACGAAAAACAAGGAAACAAAACAAAACAAAATGCGCTTGTCATATACATATATCACCAGAGCAAGGGGATTGGGTATTGGAGCTGTTCGAGGACTAGTCAGTGGAGGATACTGGACAGGGGTCGCTGCTGCCAGTACTAAACGGGCCATAAAATATGACAAACTTAACAACGGCACGGACTGGCTAACAACCGAGCAGTGACAGAGACAGTGACAGAGGGACGGAGGAACAGGAACAGGAGCAGGGACCTGGACGACGATGAGGATGGGGATGAGGACTCATACTCGGACGTGAACGTCTACGAGGACTGGAAGTCATACTCCGACATGGACGTCGCCTCATACTCGGTCTGGAACGACCACTTGGACTTGGACTTATATTTGGACTCATAATCGAAATTGGAACAAGGACTTGACTCATACTCAGCCTAGGACGTAGACGTGGACTTGGAATCATACTCGGACTCATAGTTTAACTCATACTTTGACTCATACTCGAACTTGGAACATGGAATCATACTCGGACTTGGAACCTACCTGGACATGGCCACATACTCAGACTAGGACGTGGACGTGGTCTTGAACTCATGCTTTGACTAATACTTTGACTCATACTTGAACTCATACTCGGAGTTGGAATATGGACTTGGACTCATACTCAGACTAGGATGTGGACGTGGACATGAACGAGGAGGACTGGGACTTATTACTCCGACATGGACGTCGACTAATACTCGGACTGAGACGAGGACTTGGACATGTACTCATATTCAGACTGGGACGTGGAATGGACTTGTACTCATACTTGGACTCATACTTAGACTCGCAACACCAATAGCTGTAGAGCCAATGTAAGGTGAACACCCGCTTCGAAGCTGTCAATCGGCCAAAATGTTATGTCCACTTGACGGTTTGAAGGAAAATAAAAAAAAAAATAAAAGAAAAAGTCACGAAATGCAGTCATAAAAAAATGCCACAAAGTCGCATTTTAAATTATTAATGACAACAAATGTTGTGACCGCTACTCGATATTATATTTTACATCCCACCAAATATTCAACTTCCGCTTCGTAAAGAAAAAGGCAACTAAATCGAAATCAAAATCGAAATCGAAACGACTTGGTGAATGTAATGTCATAAACGTTGTGATCACTGTCATCATAATTTATAATTGACTTGCTCGAGAATAAATGGCATCGAGTATGGCCGACCGCGATCATTGGCATCCTGTCGTCACATTCATTTAAACGGTATAGTGGGGGGGGGGCCTGAGGAGCAAGAGTAAGTCAAGTGACCCGGGTTCCCTTTTCATCTGTGGGGGGGGGGAACATACGATCCTGGGTACAGCAGTGTCGAATGGGGAATGAGCTTCATGAGGAGATATATAGAAATATATACGGAAATTGATATTGATTTTATAGTTTTGGAAATGATATCATATGTTAGTTTGTTTTAAAGATCTTGAAAATCTTTTACTTTTAACTTATTAAGTTAGCAACTCACTTACTTGCTAACTAACTAAATTGAATACATTGTTTGGTACGTTTTCTAGTCGCTTATATATGCTTTCTAAAAAACACATCTAAAACAAAAGATTTAATCCATTGAAATGCTGCTTAAAAGAATGCAACCTAATTAAATTCCGTTGATAAAACATTGCTTCTTAACCATTTTAACCACACAAAATTCCGAAAACATCTTAAAAATGCATTTTTAAGGATCAATACATTGTTTAGCATGTTTCTATATCACTTTGGTTTTGTTATTTAACCAAAATAATTAAGATAATCAAAAATCTAAGCAGCTATAACCCATAGTGACTCCCATCCTTTTGTATCATAACATTGGTAGGGTATTGCATTTACACCTTAACGGACTGTACAGTGCGAACGGAATTGGATTCTCGGGCGCCAATGTTTGCACCGCGGGGTGCTCCTGGATGCAATGATGCGGTGTCAGGAGCAAGGGACCACGAGCAAACGAAACCATTTACCTTCGGCGGGGCAAATACTTAGGCGCTTTTATTGCGCTGCCCGTGAAATGAGAAATAAAACAATGTTGTCGCTGGTATCCCATCAGGGTTCGTCCCCTGATCCTCATCCACATTCAGAGTTTCATCCTCCTCCTTCTCGTGTGTGTGTGTATTTGTACCATCTAATAGTTTGGAAAGGAAGGAAGTTGTGAATCTTGTTTGCTGGAAGCCTGACAGCTTTACTGGGTTGCAGATTGGCCGCTGTTTTGTTGTTGGCCTTTGTGCCTGCCTGCTTTTCACCGGCAGCATTTTTCAAGAGTAATCGTTCAATGAACCGATTGGCAGGGTAATCAGGCCTATAACATGTGTTGGCAATATCAAGGCCGTGCCGGTATGCCAACACCCAACACCCAGCACTCGGACACCCAAAAAAAAAAAAAAAAACACCCAAACACCCGAACACCCAACTCCAAGTAAGCCCATCCGCACATCTTTTGCACACACATCATCCTGAAGGACACAGCGGAGGTCAAAATAATAGGTTGGCCAGAAGCTTAAGTTTGTGAATTATGGATAAATCTTAGAGAAATTTACTTGTGCCTCAGGAAGATTGAAAAATTATAAGTAAATACGGTTTAGATACATAAACAAATATAGCTGCCATAGGAACGATCGGACGTTTTATAGAACTATGATCAGTAATTAACTATGATTAGTTATTAACTATGACTAGTAAGTATTTATGACCAGTAAGTAACTATGATCAGTAATTAACTTCGAAAACTAATAAACAATGACTTGCAACTTTTGTAACACAACACATGTCTGAGACCAGGCCGGCAGCAGTCACTTCGTTCCGGGGATGTTAGAACTAGTTGGGAATCATATGCACGGATGTGCGAGATAAGTTTTGGACAAATTTAAGAGCAAACTATTTGAATAAAACTATGGAGTTATTCTTCTAAATAATTTTACTAGTATATATCAAAATCGGACTACTATATCATATAGCTGCCATACAAACGATCGTTAGCCATAGAGGAAAATGCTAAACAGTGAATGTCAAACTGTAAATATAATATGTATAGGTGAATGAAATACTTTTAGACAACTTTTTAAAAACAGCTTTAAAAATTCGAAAAATTTCTGAGGCACTGAGGTACAAAGTTTAATATTAGTTCTTTGAGTTCTTTTTCATGAAATTTTTATATTATATTATTTCTAATATCAGTTCTATTATTTCACCCAAAACTGTAGTTGTAAGTGACTTTGTGAACAAAGGCTTTGTGGCTGGCAAAAGTTTGGCCAAGACGACCCTTCTTCCTGCGGGGGTCAAAAACTTAAATGCCCAAAAAAAAAGTAACCAAAAAAAAAAATAACGAAAAAGGGAGAAGGGTGAAGGGTAACTTGAACGTGAGCAAAAAAAATAAAGAGAAAATCCCAAAACTCTCTGCAAACATGATGGGTAAGAACTTGCTGCTCCGCCGATAAGATTTTCGGTTGGCAAAAAAAAGAAAAGGGCAGCATTGAAAAGGGTTCTTCGGCCACTTTTTTCGCTTCATCACTTATGCATGCTTTGGTCTATTAGATTTCCGTTTCCGGTTCAACTGTAACGCATAAAAGTTATACAACGTGTTTGAGGTTTTACGCTCTTTGGGGCCACACACACACACGTCAGTCAATGCGATTTGAACCGCCAAGGCTTACCACCTGCTTCTGGTTCTTGGGTCGAAAGTCCCCGGGTCGTGGTCCTGGGTCTTTGGTCCTCAATCCTTGGGTTGTCAATCCTTTACCTCTTGCTGGACTTAACTGACATGCTCCAATTGTGCCATGAAGCCACAGGAGCAGTATTAAATGTATGTATAATTTGTATTTTCAATGGGATTCTGTAGAGCTTAGACAGTGGTAGGTTTAAATATACATATATAAAAATATATATTTTATTATTTTAAACATATATTTATACCTCCATTTTATCCAAAATACTTCGAAGGATTAAACTCACAATATTTCTATAAGATAAACGAAAACTTTACCCAGAAGTCTTTTAATTAAAGCAGTTTCTTTGAATATTTTCATATTTAATTAATTATAGTAAAGATGTAAATGTTACTATTAAGTAACAGGTACCTCCCTGTCGAAGCTCCATTACTCTTAAATCTTTATTTCTACCCTTTACTGTAATGGGCATACAAATTCCATTTCAGCAAAAGTTCAAAACTTTTTTACATTTCAACGCAAAAGGCTTTGTCAGAACCTGTGTTCATATAGGCATTTAATTCACTCCATGTCCTTGGCATTACTGCGATAAGGAAGGGAATATCTAGATGGATAGATGGTCAAAAACCTGGATCCATTCACCCGTCACCAAAAAACACACACAAAAGACAAAAGGGTTGAGATGCCAGCCAGGGGGTTGTTGCCATCGCCAAATGTTTGGGGTTTATTTTTTATTCCCCATCAAATGTTATTATTGCTGATTTTGTTAAGTGGCTCTTACCATTGCAGATATATCCCTTCAATAGATAAATCTTTCAGGGATATATATGTATCTACATATGTACACAATAATGTGTCAATATATATCCAAATTTACTGAGGAAATTATTTAGAAAGTTTTTACTAAAACAACACCAAAGGAGAATCCTAGGTTTTTAGTCTATTATTATTCACATGAGTTTGGTTTATAGGTTTATAGAAAGTTATTGTCAAAAGGACAAGTTTGGAAAGTTTTTTGTATATAATTTAAATGCCTCAACCTAAATTCCTCCTTCGCTATCAATCAGATTCCAACATACCTTCAATATTTCTATACTCATAACTGAAACAACATAATTTGAAACACACTTCTCTTCCACCTATATACAGGTGCATCTTAAAGGCACATATTGCAGGTGTCTATATAACAATACAAGGCAAGATCTCTGTTGATTGCTGTGACACCATCCGTTGATGAGGCACACAGCGCTGATCAATTAACGATCCATCAGTTTGTAAGGATGGATAATGCTTCCTTTTGTGTGAACCCAACACAAGACATTAATAATTGTGACAATTCCACACATTATCTATTAATCAAAATGAGTTTTGTTAAAGCTCCCAATATGACAAAAGTGGGGGAATTAATGATGCACTTGTGACCGATGACCGACGAATAGGTCTTTTTGCTGCTGCTGAGAAGGACAAAAAAAACTAAAGAAACTGAAAACGAAAACAAGAATGAAAACAACAAATCATCAATTGACAAATCGATGGGCATCACTAAAAACTCATTATTCCAATAACATGAGGATGAGGATGAGGATGAGGATGAGGTTGAAGATGAGACTGAGTCTGAGACCGAGGCTCATCTCCTTTCTGATTGTGTGTGTGTGTGTGTGTGTGTCTGCTGTGCGCTGCCCTGCTGGCATCTCCTGAAAACAGCATTCAACGCAACCATCATCGGACTGACTTCTCTGTTGTCCATCCTCCCCGGTCCATCGTCCATCCAGTCTCCCATCGTCGTCTCCTTGGACAACGCCCCCGCCCCACCTGACATTGCCTGACGTTGACGTTCACGTTAAAGTCAACGTTAGCGCTGGGGTTTCAAAATCGTCGCATTCGTCATCGTCATATCAGCCGCTCATCTTGTACTTGAGTGCGAGAACAGTGGTCATTATCTGTTCAGATTCTGTTGCCCTTGGAGAGTAAGAGGGAGAGGAGTCAGCAAAGAGGAAAGGAATTGGGACAGGCACTGATGCAGTTAAAAAAAAGAGTTCAATATAGATACACTCAGATTTAAGATCATAAAAAGTTGTAGGATTCTCACAAAGTTTAATTAAAGACAAAAATCAATATTAAATAAATAAGATGGAAAAAAGCATACATTATGAATAATGAAATTTTGAATAAACAAGAAAGCAAGCTATCTTCAAAAAGTCGAAGTTTGCATACCCTTGCAGGAGCATTGGTTTAAATATGAAATATAACATAAGTCGGCCAAAGATATATTTTTGGGGTCGAAGGGCAATCACTAGGCTATCACTCCCACTATCACTACAGATGTTAACAGCGTCCTTTCCGCGCACCGAATGAGGCCAGAGCCACGGCTGTGCCTGTATTTATAGTCTCCGAGTAAAGAGAACAGAGAAAGTGAGAGCGAGAGACAAAGAAATGAGAGAGATAGAGAGCAAGAGGTATCTCTAGAGAGACACAGAGAAAGATGGACACACGGAAAAAGAAAGAGATAAAGAGAGAAAACGATCATTATTATGATAGCTATATGAAATATTCGTCAGATATTAGTAAAATTCAAATGGAAATATATAAAATTATATGAAAATAGAAAAATTATAATTAGTTCTCTTTAAAATTTTCCCATGATAATGCTGATCAAGAATATACATAATTTATAGATTCAAAAATGACTCTTTCACTGCATTGCAAACTTCTGACTGAAATTATAATACCCCGCAAGGGTATAAAAAAGTCACCTTATTTAACTTATTTCAAAGTATAGAACAATAAATATATTTACATACATATTTATTATAAAATATCTTTTTTTTGTTGAGTGCATTCGTAAACAACAACAGCGGTAAGAAACAATTTTGCTGCTCACTGCAATCATTGCCAGGATCAGGCTCAAAGCCAAGAGCGTGGAGCCAAGGAGCGGGCCGAAATCCACTTTGCCTCATTCGTAATTTACCAGGTTAATGGCAACGGAGGGAGGCCAAAACCGAAACCGAAACAAGCTGAAGGCGACAGCTTCGTCCAAAACGATGGCGATGGCGAAACATACAAACACACACAGACACACACCACACACAAAAAACAATGCAAAATGCCGGGAATAAAAATAAAAGCAGAAACTGGTGGTGAACTGAGGACTGAAGGAGAAAATAAAGGAGCAAGGCGCACACCTGACTAGACCGAACAATGGCTCCCATTCCATCCCATCCCATCTCATCTCATCTCGTCGCAGTTCATCCCATCATCTCATCTGGATCCAAGTCGCTGTGACTTCATCGCCAACTGCGACAGCGACTGCGAAATGCATTTCGATCTTGAGACACTTGGAGAAATTGGGGTGTATATATTAGAATTAGTTGAGTTTTTAGCAAAGGGATTTGGTATTATAAATTTCTAAAAATTGAAAGTTAAAAAGAACCTTTGCTACAACTTATTTTAATATACAAACTTTTCTTTCTTTTTTTACCAGTTAGTAACTATGATCAGTAATTAACTTTGAACAATAGTAAACAATGACTTGCAACTTTTGTAACACAACACATGTCTGAGACCAGGCCGGCAGCAGTCACTTCGTTCCGGGGATGTTAGAACCAGTTGGGAATCATATGCACGGATGCGCGAGATTTGTTTTGGAACAAATTTAAGAGCAGGCTACGAAACTATAGAGTTATTCTTCTATATAATTTTACTAGTATATAAATCGGGACATGGCGAATCGGTGGACTATATATATATACATATATGTAGCTGCTATAGGAACGATCGGAAAATTAAAAAAAAAAAAAAAATTATAACTTTTCAAGTTTTCAACAGATTTTCATCAAATTTGATATATAGCCTTAATATATTAATCTTATGCAAATCGGACGACTATGTCATATAGCTGCCATACAAACGATTGTTAAAAAAAATAGAGCAAAACGGTGAAGTAAAAATGTAAATATTAAATGTATAGGTGAATGAAATGAAAACAGGCATTACGTTATTTTTTTGCTACAGAAATATATATAATTTATATTGTATTGATTCCTAGATAATATAAGTTATTATAATATAATATAAGGTTATTATAATTTTTTGTCAGAAGCTTATTATGGTGTGAAGAAGTCATTTCCGACCCTTTAAATCATAAATATTCTTGATCAGCATCAAAAGCCAAGTCGATCTAGTTATGTCAGGTTGAAAAAAAAATTTCGAAATTTTATCAGAAAATTGTAAGGTGTTACATCGTTAAAATTTCTAAAATTTACAAACAAAAATTTGAATTTCTTTAAATATTAAATTGAGTATGCAGATTTATTAGCCTAATAAAAACTAGCATAGGAACGTTTTCCAAATTGAATTTAATGCATTTTTGGCTTAGTTATGATCGATTTTTACTGCAAGGATGACCCTTTTTTTAGCTCCCATACTTAAAGATTTTTCACAATATAAACAAATAAGATTCATAACGTAAGCACTTTTCCCAAGATAATCTCAAAATAAAAACATTTCCTTCAACTTTCTTCAACTTCTTTTTGCATAAAGTAATAATTTAACAAAAAAAAAACAAAATAAATGGAAACCAAGAATGGGCGTATTTTTTAGCAAATGGAATAACGAGATGTGAGTAACGAGTTGTTATGATTTTTTGCTGTGTGAGTCCGTCCACTGACCGTTGTCCGGCGACCAACTGCCAACCTTTTGGCCCGACTGCCTGTCCATCCATCTATCCATCGAGGGAGAAACACTCGCACACTCACACACACACACAGCTCCAGAGAGAAACATATATACTACATACATATATTATTCCAATTCTGATGGTCATCATCTTTATCATTAACTTTTTGCTATCGAAGATTATGGCCGTGTCGGGGTTGCCGTTGCCGTGGCTTTTTGGTATTGGTATTGGTGACGTTACCAACTCCGAGTTCAAGTCCAAGTTGGCCACGAAGTTGGAGTTGGAGTTGGAGTCGGAGACCCATGGTGTCCATGTGAGCGACAATGGCGCAGAGTGAATTAAAAATACAGAAATGAAAATAAATCATCATCAGAGACGCATGTCAAATTCTCCTCTTGACTGCGTGTGCTGGACTGGGCCACAGAGATTGGAACTGAGAAGGAGGACTGAGAACTGGGACTGGGACTGAGATTGGGCTTGGGAGTAGGGGTATGTTAGGTTGAGATTTTGAGGCAAAGGCGACAGCAAAGACATCGAACCGGACATGGTTGTTGAACAATGTCATTGCAAATGTAACATGTGATGAAAATAATTAAGACTGGGATAAGGGACAAGGGACACGGCACATGTGACCTTGATTGTTTTTTCTTTCAAGCTAATTGATTCGAGAATATGTTTATTATACAGAATCGTTGAAGTTTGTTATATAATTTGTAATATAAATAATACACAACGAGAAAGGAATCTAACTAGAGAAGTTTACATAGGAAAGAATCAAAAATCTATCATGCAAAAGCTTAAAATATAAGTATTTCAATCAATACTTTTCCATACTTGTATGAATATTTTTCGACAAAATCAATGTTTAAAAAACTCATAACTTTGTCAAAAAAGCATTAATTTTAATTCGGAAACCTTTTCTATGTTAGTTTTTATTATGTTAATAAATCTGCACTTTAAAATTTAAAAAAAAATTAAGAATTTTTCGAATTTTTTAACAATGAAAAAAAAAAATTAAACATTTTTGGAAAAAAATTTTTTTTATCGGAAATGGCTAGAAAGATTCTCCTTTTGATGCTGATGAAGAATATATATGATTTATAGGGTCGGAAATGACTCCTTCATAGCTTTACAAGCTTTTGACCTAAATTATAATACTTTAAAAGGGTATAAAATATGTATATAAATCTCCAAAAGTTAATTCAAATTAGTAATACAGATCTTAAAACTAAATGTGTTTGTTACCTATAGATTATTTTTTCTATAAACACTAAGAAAGATTTAGATTTTCCCTAAACCAAGTATCTTTAAACTATCCTGCTGTATTTCCTTACAGAATACTGCAAGTATGCAACATCTATCCTATCCTATCCTATCCTATCTATTGAGTGTTCTCCAAATATCTGAGAGTAGCTCATCCTCGATTCAGTTAAGAAGCCCAAACTAACACGCACATAGCCCCCTATTTTAAGACAAAACAACCAAAAAAAAACAAAATCAGATTCAGAATCGCATCGCGTTGGGGAGGATCGTTGAGGCAAGAAGATGAAAGACACAAAATAAAAAAAAAAGAAAGAGAAAAAAGTAAGTGCTCAGGTAACCAATGGATTGGTTCAAGTTAGTGATTGCACAGTTTAATAGCCGCATTATTACTACAGCCAAAGAGAGCCGTGCCAAGACCATAAAAGAATGAACTCTCAGGCAAACCCACGAGCAGCGGCGAGCCTCCACAGTACCCACAACCTTCGTATAAAGCATCCCATGTATCCCAGCATTGAAGCATCCCATTGCATTGCTGCATCCCATGTATCCCAGCATCCAGGCACCGTTCGAGTTCCAGTTATGGCCACAGTGCGCCAAGTGCAACTGCAGCTTGCAGCTTGCAGCTCGGGCGCAGCATTAATGCTTTCCAAGTTAATGAATATTGTGTTTCATAGCCTGCCACAGAAGGCTGAAGTAGTCTTTTACAGCTTCCGACTGGAATCCGTTTTGCCCACTGAAAATAAGCCGACAGAGCTCAACGCGAAGACAATGCACTGAGAGAAAAGCGTCAAAACAAAGCGAAGTTTAAATAAATTTAAATTTTGTCTGAAAGCATCCTTCAAAATGTTAAGACTTTCCTAAGACAGCTTTAATTTTTCACGTCATAATTTTCTAACACAAATTTTGAAACCCACATGTAATTTGGTGTGAGCCTGTATATATATATATATATATATACATGTAGAATATATAGCATTGAATTATATATTCTCACGATATTACAAATGTAAATTGTATATAATTTCCAATATTTTCAATAAAATATTAATATTTGCTCACTAAATGAGAGACTTTTATATTTATTAAAGTTTGCAATATTTTTAATTTAATATTGGCAATTCAACATGAAATACTATATTTTTCTATATTGAAACAAATCAGTATATCAAAGTTTACGATATTTTGGTTAAATTATTGATATATTACCATTAAATTTACTATGTTTCGATATTCGATTTATCGGTGTATCAATGTTTCACGCAATTTCAATATAATTTTGATATTTTACCATAAAGGGGTATATTTTTTTATTTGAAAACAAATCCATTTATCAATTTGTAGGCTAAGTTCAAAATAATATAGAGCGCTATATTTTTTCTCAATATATAAAAAGGGTATTGCCTCTGTCTGCACACCTATTTGCCTCTAAATTAAAATAGTTTCAATATTTTTCCATATAATTCCCATCACCCGACTTTTCTCCCTGTGTAACGATGAAGCTTTGGCAGCGCTTTGGATTCGGGCTTACCAATAAGCCGCTGCTCCTGCTGCTGCTGCTGCCTCGGAAGGTCGTGCCCGCCATCAACAGATCAACACGACACACTCCGCCGAAGCGCCGCCGTCGCATCACCATCTCCATTTCCAACTCCTCCTGCTCCCCACTCCGGCTTCATCTTCTGCTCCTCCACATCCCCATCATCATCGCATCGACATCGATGCATAGCCATGGCCATGTGCACATGGAGCTGGCAGCGAGCAAGTGTAGGCGTAATTGTTTTATGTTGCTCGCTTCGCTACGCAGACTGTTTTTTGGGGCCTCGATGGCGGCTTGGAGCATGGATGCATCGCGAGTCTGGGAGGGAATATGGTGGAGCAAGGGATTGTATCGGATTGAGAAGCAGTCGAAAGTGCACTCGGAAAAAGGGATTCTATCATATCATAATAACATTATTTATAGAACTTCAGAAAATTCTTATAAAAATGAGAGTATTAGGTGATTAAAAGAAATGTTTCAATATCGAAAAATAATACATAATATAGCACATTTATACATCACAACAAAGTGCAAGAAAATCTCCTAATAATCTTAATGCAAAATTTTTAAATATTAATCACCGATTATCCCTAGATTGGAGATTGGTGCTTTTTTCCCCTTTTTTTTTTTGATTGTGTGGCACCTCAACTGAATCTGGCTGTTTGCCAGTTAGCGTCGTTGTTCCAGGAGCAACATGCCTTTTAAATTGGCCGACTGCCCCGCCCACCTGCCTGGCATCCTAGCCGCCACCTCCTCCTCCTCCATCCACTCCCATGGATCCCATGCCGTAAATGGTAGCACTTGTGCCCCAGCCCAGCTGCCGCCTACCCCCTGACCCCCCCTGCAATGAGCGCATTTTCAATTTTATGCAAATTAGTTTGGATTTGCTTGAGTTTTGACTGTCGACTGCCGATCGTCGGTAGGTGTTGGTCCCAGGTGAGATTGCCCGCAGAGACTTTGAAGGGAAACGCCGCCGACTATCGAGCATATTATTGAATGGGTTACTTTTGGGCTTAATCAAGTAACAACTAACAAGTAACAGGTAACCAGGGTGTTGTAATGGAAACACAGGTCACGGCATAAAAACAGCTAACAGAGTAGTTTAGAAATCGGTGAGAGATATTAGATAGAGAATTAAATCATTTATGATACCCTTAAAGGGTCATTAAAACTTCTTTAGTAAAATATTAAATAAAAAATATTCCTATAAAATATTTATATCCTATAAAAATATTTAAACTCCCCCAAATTTCATAGTTTAAAAAAATCAACATTTTCGAAATATGAATTAAAAGATATCACAATAAATTCAATATTAAAATATAAGTAATTTTCCACTCACCGAGTTTCTTATTTTCGCTTCCTTCTTCATCTTTGTCATTTTTCTTTTGGATTGAAAAATGTTCATTAATTGAATTACATATAAAAAACAACCATTTCTTATCACACACGAGATTCTTTCCATTTCCATCCTTTCCCTTTTTTTAACTCACAGAATCACATTTCATTTAATAACTATTTTAACACTTAAAAAAAAAACACACACAATTAGATATATTTATACTTCTGCGTTGGCAACAAGAAACACTTTTCATATATTTCTTAAACACTTAAAAAAAATAATAATAAGATATTAAAACATTTAATGTAACAATTATTTAAAACACTTAAAAAAAAAACAACAAAAAATGTAAAGGAATGGAAATTACACACACGAACAACACACTACTGCTCTCTGGCATATTTCATTTTTACACTTTTATATTCGCTTGGATTATTCACACACTCTTGTCCCACACATTGCATGCATATTTTTTTAATATTTAAAATAATTATTAATCACAAGAAAACAAACATTTTATATAATAATTATTTCAACACTAAAAAAAAACACACACACAAAAGGTACACATCATGTATTAATTAAACACTTAAAAAAAATAATATAGATATTGAAACATCTAATATAACAATTAGCAAACAAAAGGAGTTAAAAATTAAGATATATTTTCCCAAGTATTTTATTTTTAAGATTAAAAAAATTTATATATATATATAAATCCCCCAAATATTGTAGAAAATAATAAAAATGTGTTCATTCAATATATAAAATAAATTAATTTTTCACTGACCGATTTTCTCATTATCGCTTCTTTCTTCTTCTTCTTCTTCTTCTTCTTCTTCTTCTTCTTCATCTTTGTCTTTTCCTTTTTGCATTGGAAATTATTAATTAAAAAATTTAAATACACATCACTTTCAGTTCTGGCCACTCGCGAGATTTTGTCCATTTTCTTCCTTTCCCTTTTTTTTAACTCACAGAATTTAACACATTTTAAGTATTAACTTTTTTTTATATCTTTAAAATTTTAACACTGAAAAAAAAAACACACGCACATATACAATTAGATACATACATATGTATGTATTCACTTCTGCGACAGACACACTTTTCATGTATTAATTAATTTAACACCTGAAAAAAAAATAAAAAAAATAATATACATATTGAAACATTTCATGTAACAATTATTCAAACACTTCAAAAAAAAAAAAAAAAAAAAAAAACATACATATCTATTTACTTCTGAGTTAACAGCAATAAAAGGAAAGGATTGGATAAAACTGACTCAAAGAACGCACTAATGCTCTCTGGCATATTTAATCACTGTACACCATTTTCCCCTTTTTCTATCCACGCACTTTAGTACCGTAACATTTAAAGTTTTCCTTATTTTTGGGAGAGAGGGAGAGAGAGGACACATGACGTGCACTCACATACAAATCTGCATGGACCACATCACACACATACACACATACATACATATATGTACACACGGAACGAGGGGTACTGCTGCTTTCGCTTGGCTACGGGAGTCGCACATTTTTTTATTCCAATTTTTGTTTAATTCAATATTTAGTTGCAACATGTTTTAAAAGTGTATTCTTTTATTTATCACTTCCTACATAATTATGTAGTTATTTATTAACTTCACCTCGGCAGTTGCACAATTTATGATATTTTCGCATTTCGCTTTCCACTGTCAGAGAAACCGCGATCACTTCACATTTCCATATATTCTTTGAACATTCACTTGGTTTACGTTTTTTTCAGTGTCCCCGCATAATAATGAGTTAGTTTAACTAATTTAATCGTTTGTTAGTTATTATTTAACGTTTTTTCCGCAGTCGCCAGCTTTAATTGCGTTCTCATTTTACTCCTGCTAACTTCACTTTCCTCAGCAGCGTTCTGCTTTTACTCCTGCTAACTTCACTTTGCTCAGCAGCAGCAGTACTCAATTTTGAATTTTCCAATTTCCATCTTCGCTCCTCTCTTCTTTTTGTCACCACTCTCGCGCCATTCGAAATTGTCCCACTCTTGCATACGGTATTGACACTAACAAGATCTTCGCTGGCCAACATCAAATTGGCGCACATACCTACATACATATGTATGTATGTATGTTTATACAAACTGGCGGGTGCTACTGCCTTCGGTTGTGCGCGGGAGTTTCAATTTGTTGTTATTGCAATTTTAGTTTAATTAAATATTAACTTGCTTATTGTTTTTAAAGTTTCTTATTAATTTCACCTCGGCAGTTGCACAATTTATGTTCTTTTCACATTTCGTTTCCTCTTTATCACTATTCTAGGTGGAAAAAACAGCGATCACTTCACATTTCCATATATTCTTTGAACATTCACTTGTTTCATGTTTATTTCAGTGTCCCCGCATAATATTCAGTTAGATTAATTGATTTAATCGTTTGTTACATATTAATTAACGTTTTTTCGTACTTAAAACGTTTTTTCAGCAGCCGCCAGCTTTAATTGCGTTATCCTTTTACTCCTGCTAACTTCACTTTGCTCAGCAGCAATAGTACCCCATCGTCACTCCTCTCTTCTCTTGGTCCACGCTCTCGCGCCACTAGAAATTGTCCCACTCTTGCAACACCAAATTGGACCACACACACACACACGCACATAGAAATTGGCGGGTGCTGGTGTTGCCAGACAGTGTCCACGGCAATCTCAAATGTTTTCATAGCGGATTAACAAGTTTTATTTAAATTTTTATTTGCCAAATCCCTTGCAAATATGTTTTTTTATCACGTGTTTATTAATTATGTGTTTCATTTTTACATTAGCTCAATTCCATTTTTTTGATGCCACAATTCCAATTGAGAGGCGACACAGCAGTTACTTTCAGTCAAATGTTGAATATAGCATGTTTCAATGTTGAATTGATAAAACGCACTTGTTTTTAATTAATTAATTGTTTTGTAGATATTAATACGCGGTTTTTCCGACTATAAATGTTTTTTAGCAGCAGCGCGCGTTAATTTAAATTCTGGCGATATTGTTCTTCTTCTTCTTTTTCTTCTTGGTGCTCTCCCTTACTCCCACTCTCCTCACTCACGCTCTCTTAACTCCCCCTCTCCCACCATCAGACACCTTACTAACGCTCTCCTTACTCCCGCTCTCATCGGTATTGGAAACCGTTTGACAATATCGCTTGCTCTCGTCAAGCCAAATGCAAAACGAGCAATGCACTATGGGACGAACGACCACTTTTTCTGGCCAAAACACATATTTTAAAAGTCGTTATATTACATGTTTTGTAACCCAAGTGTAGTCAAATAACATCAATTTGTAATTTTACATAAAAGGAATTTTAACAGAGCGAGCCACTGTTAAAAAATTGTAATTAATAATTAATATGTAATAATAAAAAAAAATATATCCTTAAAATATGGCGGGACCACGCTTTTTTTTCTCAAAGCACCTTATTTTTCCTAAATTTAAAAAACAGATCTTAAAAATAATATTGTTTTGAAGATATTAATAAATGCCACAAAAGGTGGTCGTTTGCCCCATAGTGCAATGTGAAGAGGAGGAGGAAACGAGGAACACAATTAAAGCTGGCGGCTGCTGAAACGTTTTAAGTGCGGAAAAAACATTAAATAATGTCTAACAAACGATTAAATATATTAAAATAAACTGCATTTAATGCAAGGAAACTTAAATACACATGAAACAAGTGAATGTTTATAGAATATAAGTGAATATGTAGTGATTGCTGTTTTCTTCAACTAAAAATGTGATAAAGAGTAAACAAAATACAAAACAGAACATAAATTGTGCAACTGCCGAGGTGAAATTAATAAATAACTAAATATTTATACTATTAAAACAATAAGCAAGTTTATATTTAATTAAACTAAAATTGCAATAACAAAAAGTTAAGACTCCCGCGCACAACCGAAGGCAGCAGCTCCCGCCAGTTTGTATTTACATACATACATATGTACATATGTGTGTAGGTATGTGCGCCAATTTGATCTTGTCCAGCGAAGATCTTGTTATTGTAACTGCCATATGCAAGAGTGTGACAATTTCTAGTGGCGCGAGAGTGTTGACAAAGAGAAGAGAGGAGCGAAGATGGAAATTGCCAAAATGCAAATTGAGTACTGCTGCGCTGAGCAAAGTGAAGTTAGCAGGAGTAAAAGCAAAACGCTGCTAAGCAAAGTTAAGTTAGCAGGGGTAAAAGGAGAACGCAATTAAAGCTGGCGGCTGCGGAAAAAACGTTTTAAGTGCGGAGAAAAAACATTAAATAATGTCTAACAAACGATTAAATATATTAAACTAACTGCATTTTATGCAGGGACACTGAAATACGCATAAGACAAGTGAAGGTTTAAAGAATAGATGTGAATATGTAGTGATCGCTGTTTTTTCCAACAAGAAGTGTGACAAAGAGGAAACAAAATATGAAAAGAACATAAATTGTGCAACTTCGGAAGTGAAAATTACTTAATATTTATCCAATACGTGATACCAAAACTAATAAACTTTTAAAACAATAAGCAAGTTAATATTTAATTAAACTAAAATTGCAATTACAAAAAGTTAAGACTCCCGCGCACAATCATAGCAGCAGCTCCCGCCAGTTTGTATTTACATACATACACACATATGTATGTAGGTATGTGCGCCAATTTGAGGTTGTCCAGCGTTGTGTTGTTGGTGTAAATACCGTGTGCAAGAGTGGGACAATTTCTAGTGGCGCCAGAGCGGTGAACAAGAGAAGAGAGGAGTAAAGATGGGGTACTGCTGCTGCTGAGCAAAGTGAAGTTAGCAGGGGTAAAAGAAGAATGCAATTAAAGCTGGCGGCTGCGGAAAAAAACGTTAAATAATGTCTAACAAACAATTAAATATATTAAACTAACTGCATTTTATGCAGGGACACTGAAATACGCATAAGACAAGTGAAGGTTTAAAGAATAGATGTGAATATGTAGTGATCGCTGTTTTTTCCAACAAGAAGTGTGACAAAGAGGAAACAAAATATGAAAAGAACATAAATTGTGCAACTTCGGAAGTGAAAATTACTTAATATTTATGCAATACGTGATACCAAAACTAATAAACTTTTAAAACAATAAGCAAGTTAATATTTAATTAAACTAAAATTGCAATAACAAAAAGTTAAGACTCCCGCGCTCAACCGTAGGCAGCAGCACCCGCCACTTTGTGTTTACATACATACATACATACATACATATGTATGTCGGTATGTGCGTATGTAAATGTCGTATGCAAGAGTGGGACAATTTCTAGTGGCGCGAGAGTGCTTGACCAAGAGAAGAGAGGAGCGAAGATGGAAATTGCCAAAATGTAAAATTGAGTACTGCTGCTGCTGAGCAAAGTGAAGTTAGCAGGAGTAAAAGCAGAACGCTGCTGAGCAAAGTGAAGTTAGCTGGAGTAAAAGCAGAACGCTGCTGAGGAAAGTGAAGTTAGCAGGGGTAAAAGGAGAATGCAATTAAAGCTGGCGTCTGCTGAAAAAACGTTTTAGGTACGGAAAAAACGTTAAATAATATATAACAAACGATTAAATCAATTAAACTAACTGAATATTATGCGGAGACACTGAAATAAACATAAAACAAGTGAATGTTCAAAGAATATATGGAAATGTGAAGTGATCGCGGTTTCTCTGACAGTGGAAAGCGGAATGCGAAAAAATCATAAATTGTGCAACTGCCGCCGTAAAATAAACAAATAACTACATAATTATGTAGTAAGTGATACATAAAAGAAGATACTTCTAAAACATGTTGCAAATAGATATTGAATAAAGCTAAAATTATAATACAAAAATTTCCGACTCTCGTGGCCAAGCAAAGGCAGCGTTACCCTCCGTTATGTACATGTATGTATGTGTGTGATGTGGTCCATGCAGATTTGTATGTGGGTGCTCGTCATGTGACCCCTCTCTCCCTCTCTTGCAAAAAAAAAGGAAAACAACTGTTAATATTATGGGACTAAAGTGCGTGAATTAAACAAGCGAATATAAAAGTGTACAAATAAAATTTGCTAGAGAGCAGTAGTGTGTTGTTCGTGTGCGTAATTTCCATTCCTTTCTATTGTTGTTGTTAACGCAAAAGTAAATAATTTTTATTTTTATTTTTTTTTTAAGTGCTTAATTAATTATTACCCTAAAGGGGTAAATATAATATTTATTTATTTATTATTATTTTTTTTTAAGTGTTAACTAAATATTAAACTAAATGATAAAGAATATTTTTTGTTTTATTTTTTTTATGTGTGTAATTAATAAATACATGAAATGTGTTTAATTCTGTGATATAAAAAAAGGTAAAGAAAGGAATTGGAAAAATATCGTGAGTGGATATGTGCTGTGTGTAAATAATAATTTAATTATTACAAGCAAAAGGCAATGAGCGGAAATATACAAAATATTGCTATGTTGGATATGTCCTGTATGTACTTTAATAATTCGATAATTACTGATTCATCGAAAATTACAAAGATAAAGAAGCAAATGAAAATGAGAAAGTTGGTAAGTGAGAAATTAATTTAATTTTTATATTGAAAATATTTCGATTTCCTTTTATGCATAATGATTTTTTTAACTACAAAATTTGGGGGATTTTTATGCAGCAGATTCAATCGGAATCTCCGATTCGCCTTTAGTATTTTAATAAATTAAAAATGTAATTATTAAATAATATATTCAACATATTTTCAGCATTAGAAATGTAATCTATATATATATATATATATATTTTAAACCCTATATAAAGATTTTTTAACCAACAACAAACAACCAATTTAACCAATTTATTAATCAATAAGAATCGCTTTAACCATTAATGCTCTATTTCCAATTCAATGAAATAACCTAAACAGCAAAAATATACAAATAAACATCGGTTTACCGCAGTAAGTTTACTTTCATATTAATTGCTGATTTTTTATAGTAATATAATTTTTATAATTATATATCTAATCTAAAATGTTTTTTATAAATAACTTACAGGAAAGCACTTTTATTTTTCCATGAGTTAAAGTAATATCAACTTAACACGGAAACTCTATGGAAACAAATTAAAATATATAAAAAATATACTGTAAAAGAAATTCTTTTACAACAAATAATGTTGCTAAATAAAGTTTAGATTTTACAAGAGTTTCCCTGCTAACTTGATGAACATTTAAACTCATTTAGCAGAGTTTGAAACTGGCGACATGATTTCCCAGAGAACCCATATTTTGGGGCAGACGGATCGTGATTTGCACCAAAGGGCCAAAGAATCTGGCATTCTCAAGTCATTAAAACTAATAAGTTGCGGTGAGCGAGAGGAGGAGGAGGAGGAGGAGTCTCCAAGGATACGACACTGGAGCACGCAGAGGATGTAAAGGAGACACTTGAAGGAGTTGCTTCACAGTGAACAGTAGCTGCAGTAGCCGGTGGCCGGTGGCTGGTGGCTTCTGTGTGTCCACATATGCGTGGTTAGCCGGGGCTAACCTGAACCCTGAACATCTCTGAAGATCGGCAATAACATCAATTTCCTGTTAATGTCCATATTGTGCATCGGGCGTACAAAGCAACAGCAAATTTAATTGAACTCAATGCAAATTATGGTGAGCAGAATTTTCCCACAGATCGCCAAAGGTTTTAACGATACCCTCTCCCCCCACCAGCCGCCCCTCCCTCTCTTTGGGGATCTTGGGACGTAATGAGCCTTAAAGTCAAACGTAGACCTGACAGCTTCAATGGCTTAAACGTAGCACAGGAGCTGCAGCTAACCACAAATCATGGTAACACCGCAGCATGGGCCCGAGTTTGGGCCACAGTTTGGTTTTCATCCTAACTGGGAATATGGGAAGTTGGCGCAACGCAACGCATAATCATTATCACTCAAATTGGGGGCTCCCCGATCCGATCCGATCCGATATCCATATCCACGGTACCCAAGACCAAGACCAAGACCAATTATGTGGCGAAAGCCAAAGTCAAAGTCCGAGTTGGGAGTCAAAGTCGGGGCCTAAAATGAGCATATATATGTATATATATGCATATGAGCTTGGTGGGATGCCCCGGCACTTAAACGGTCTACTAGCATGAAATGGGCTGGACCAGTGCTCTCGAGTACCGGAGTACCGGGTACCGTAACTTAAGCCCCCGAATTAGGCGACCAAATGCAGGGATCTCAGCTTTCAGCTTCCAGCTCTCCCATCTTAGCTCCCAGCTACCGGCTTTGGGCGACCAAGAGGTCACTTTTGGAACTGCATTGCTCGCGGCTCTGTGTTAACGCAAATTGTATATTGAATGCTCATCGCAAATTAATCGACGGCAGCGAAATCGATACGGTCATCGATTGAGTTCTCACACAAGGAATCCTCTTCTGGAGAATATCTTCTGGATGCTGGTAAGTAAAAGATGAAGATAAACGTTTAAAATCAATTAATTGAGTTATTTTTTAAGATTGTCTTATATATGATATATTTTTGTTTCAAAATTAAAAAAATCAGTTTGAATTAGAATTAGTTAAATTAGTTAGGAATTAATTCAATATAAATTATATATATTTATGTTTAGCATATTCCTCTATATTTTTAACGAACGTTTGTACGGCAGCTATATGATATAGTAGTCCGATTTTCATGAAATTATACACAAAATTCGAGATTAATATATAATGTATATATATTTAATTTGATGAAAATCTGTTGAAAACTAGATAAGTTATAATTAATTTTTCTTAAAATTTTCCGATCGTTCCTATGGCAACTATATACATGTATATATATAGTATATATATAGTCCACCGATCCGCCATGCTCCGACTTATATGCTTGTAAAATTATATAGAAGAACAACTCTATAGTTTCATTAAAATAGCTTAAATTTGTTCTAAAACAAATCTCGCACACATGTGCTTATGATTCTCAACTCGTTCTAACATCCCCGGAACGAAGTGACTGCTGCCGGCCACGTCTCAGAAATGTGTTGTGTTACAAAAGTTGCAAGTCATTGTTTACTAGTGTACAAAGTTAATTACTGATCATACGGAGTTACTTACTGATCATAGATGTTTACTGATCATAGTTCTATAGATCGTCCGATTGTTCCTATGTCAGCTATATACAAAAGTTGCAAGTCATTGTTTACTAGTGTACAAAGTTAATTACTGATCATACAGATATTTACTGATCATGGTTCTATAAATCGTCCGATTGTTACCATGTCAGATATATACAAAAGTTGCAAGTCATTGTGTAATAGTGTACAAAGTTTTACTGAACTGAACATAGGTAATTACTGGTCATAGATACTTACGGATCGTAGATACTTACTGATCAGAGTTACTTGCTTACTGGTCAGAGATACTTAATGTTGAAAGACACTTACTGATCATAGTTATTTAACTCTCATAGTTACTTGCTGCTCATAGTTAGTTATTGATCATAGATACTTACTGTTCAGAGTTAATTACTGATCATAATTACTTAATGCTCATAATTACTTGTTGCTCATAGTTAATTACTGAACATAGATACTTATTTAGTTAGCCCTTCACTGCGTTGCAAACTTCTGACTGAAAATATAATACCCTTCAAGGGTATATAAATCAAAATAATCGGAACAATTTAATTATTTGCTTTATCTGCGCTTAAAAGGTATAGGTTCAAGTTTAATCAAAAAGATTCTATTAGTTCTTGACAGTTTGTTAATTAACTAAAATAAATAAACAATTCAATTATTTTCTAATTTCGAATGCAAAAATATTGCATTAACTTTAAAAGAATTTTGTTAAATATTTAAATTTTAATTACTTACTTATACAGGTTAGCAGTTTGCACAGGTTTATAGCTAACTTTTAGTCAGCAAATATTTATAAAATATGTAAATAAAAGTAGCAAACAGATAAGAGATTACCATTAAAAAATATTTATAATACTCTGGTAAGGTATCATAACTGTAAAAATTCATATTTCTTTATACAAAATATATACATATATATTTTTGTTCAGCAACAAACGTCAAGTCGATTTAGACATGTCCGTCTGTCTGTCTTTCCGTCTGCTTATTTTTTGATCTGTCCTTTTGTCCGATCAGTCTCTTAATTCATCTGTACGAAGCATATTAAATAGTTTTCTTTCCATTCCACATAGTATTTCATATAAATTGTGTTCGATCGGACGACTTTAAAAATAAACTGTTTGGAATTTAAATTCCCATCACAAAAGCGACAGCTTTTGGAAAATCGCTACACCATTTTCCGTTTGGGCCAACTTTTTTCTTACATATGTAAAATATACATTGTAAATTAACTACTTCTACAGGCGCCACTCCATAAATAAGTGTCCGTTAGCTTCTTTTTTAATAACAATAATTAACAAAAATAAATCTCTATATTATTTATTTTTGGTATATTATTTTAATCATTTAATGGTATATGGTATATGGATTGTAATTAAAATTAATATATTTCGGCAGTGATTTTTATTATGTAAAATTACTAAAGAAATTGGTTAGTATCAATGCTAAAAGTGATTTAGTCTTATATTTTGTAGCCAATATACAAACCAGGTTTATAAGTATTGTAAACGCCTTGAAGTAGACAAAGATTTAGTTCGAATGCATTAACCTTAGGAAAAATGAAAGGAACTAATTTTTCCATATAATTAAGATCTTGATCTTAGCAATTTGAATTTAATTATTAAATTTACTTTAATATAATTTAATTTTTCTTTGTTCATGTCGCTCTATAGTTTAAAATTCAGTTTATAATACAGCTTAGTAATGTGTTTTTTAATGATAACGATACATATTAGTTCTGATATATTCCGCATGATGGCGTTCTGTTTAAGCCCAGCTAAAGTGGTCTCCTTTTCGATTTATAAGACTATCGATTATTGCAGACACAGGGTGTTCTTGGTACTCAAGCCTGAGATTCGAATACACCGAGCTAAGCCGGCACTTCTCAACGGAAAATGAAGTTTCGTAACAAGGGCTTTTGTTTGCGGTGTTTCACATTCAATTGCAAATACGTTCCCCGCTTCCATTGAATTCAAAACCGGTTTCGGTTGCAACCCCCAAAAAGTCTGTCAGACAAAACCACCCACAAAACAGACCCACGAACCCATGAACCATGAACCAACGAACTCGAACTCGAACGCTTCGGACATGTTGTCTCGAACTTTGCCCAGTTGCCAGCGGCTTTTTAGCTTGATTTCGTAATAAAGTTAAACCTTAATTGGGTTCTATATAATATAGACGATAATTTAAGATCATCATTGAGTCAATTAAGATTTATTCGTTTGTTTTATGCCTAAACCCTTTTTAAGCATAGGGTATTATATCTCTTTATTCAGAACTTTTCAACGTAGTGAAGAAGTCTTTTCCGATATCATATATATTTCTGTTCAGCTTTAATAGCAGAGTGGATCTAGCCAAATCCCTTAGGAACATTTTATTTTTAATAGTTAATTAATACTTAACTTTATTTCTACTTTAATTTCTTATAAAGTTTTAAAGTTAGGGCATTCTACATTCGTTCGCTCGAACAGAACGAGTTCAGTTCCGAGTTCGGTTGCGTTGCGTTGCGGTTCGAATCGTTCGAGTAGGTTTGCTGGCCACACGCTGGAATAGGTATAAGGTGGTCTCGTCGCCTGCCGAAGTCTTTGGATTTCAGTCCCTTAAGTTGCATTGTAAAATAAAATTGTTGTATTTTTAGTATGGTTTTGAGTTTTATTAAGACTAATTATTTGAAGGTATCAACTTTATCAGAGTCCTTAAAATTGTGTCTTAAAAATGTAATTACGGTTAATAGAATTTATATAATAATACACAAACTATTTAACTTTAACCTACTTTATTAAAAAATCAATGTACAAACTGGTATAGGTTTTTTTGTAAGCTCAAAATTATCATCCTATATTATTTTGGAATATAAAAAACAAATACTCGTTAAAATCATTCTAAAAACACTTTTAAAATACCTCATCCCTTTTTTCATATATTTTTTTTTTAATCTTGGAATTATTTTAATATCGAAAATACCTTAGTTCGGGATTGTTAAGAATGATTTCAATTTGTTCAAAGTGTAATCTTAATTTGGGTCCAACATTTTACCGGCTTGACCACCTTATCCCATGTGCACCATGACAGGCTAAGCGGCTGAGCGTACCGCTCCTGTCTGCCTCTGAGCGTGAGCGTTTTGTCAAAACTGAACTCTCGTGGCGAGCGGACGTGTTTTTGTTTTGTTTGTTTTTTGTTCATCAGTGAACCGCGCGCCGATTGCCGCCGCAATTACTCGAAAGTACTTGTACCCGTAACCCGTAACCCGTACGCGTACTCGTATTCGTACTCGTATTCATATTCGTACTCACTTATTCATTTACGTTTACGTTTACGTTTGTTCGGTGACTTTTGCGCGTCGTGAGGAAACGCTCTGTGACTGTGTGTTGTTTTTGGTAATTGCCACACTCGTACACCTATGTACCCACCCCCCCTTGATCTCTCTCTCTCTCTCTCACTGTGTGTTATAATAATTTTTTTTTTTCTAACTACATCTCTATTGCTCTCTGTGTGAGTGTGTGTGTGTGTGTGTCGGCTTTTTGTAGTCAGATTTTAGTGGAAAAATAAAACGAGAAACACACGGCGAAATTAATAACAGACAGCGGAGAACAATAACAACAACAACAACAACCACCGATTTTTTGCAGTTGGGTTGTTTTTTGTTGTGTGTGGGTTTTCCAATCAGTATGGTATATATATTTTAAATTGGGATGTACAACATTCTTATTGGCATTTGTCAGTTGGGTTTTTGGCTGCCGCTTGCGTTACGTTGCGGTGAATGAACCCAACGGAAAGCGCAGCGCAAGACCACAAAAAAATAAAATAAAAGAAAAAAAATGGTGGCAGAAAAGACAACAAGAGCGCACAATAACCGCTTATATTTTCGAAATATTAAAGCCAACTGTGCGCAACGGCCACAAACGGTAACAGTACAACAACAATAGCAACATTAACAACAACAAAAACAACAATAATAACCATAACAATGACGAAAGTAAAGCAAAGAAGGAAAGGAAAGCCCAGGTCCAACTGGGAATCGTAGCAGAGGCTGCAGTTTTAATGTGTTTCCCAGTTGGGAAACGCTCTCTCCCTCTCTGTCTCTCTCTCTCTTGCTCTTCTTCCGCTCTCTGAGTGCATCCTAGCCGCTTCTGTGTATGTGTGTGTGTGGTTGGGTGGAGGGGTGGGGAATTCAAATTAGAACGGTAGCTTGTGTGTGTGTGTGTGCTTAGATAAAGTCCGCTATCTTATCGGTGGGCCATAATCTTTCTCCTTTTTTTTTTTTGCGAATTGGAGAACGAAATGTTTCCAGCTGGCGTTGCCTTACTTACTTTTTTCTGTTTGGCCAAAAAAAGAATCGATCGCACCACAGGCATTACTCACACTCACTCACACTTACACTCACACGGAGCTTAACCTTAAATTTTCCCACACAACAACAACAACAACAAAAAAAGTAAATAAATACATAAACGATGACAGCGATCTACACAGGAAGAAAAGGCTTAAAAGAAGCCTTACTAATTATATGAACTGTAGAGACTATTACGTAACTTTCTGTCGTAAGCTACTATATATAATGGGTATTTTATTATAGAAAAGGTACAATAAACTGGGTAAAATATTTATTCCAGGCTTCTGAAAAGTATCTAAACTATAAGTTATATAGATACAACTATACCTATAACAAAAACACTTGAAAATATATATGATTAATGATTTAAGTGACTGTTTTAATTATGTTTCGAAGTTTTTTTTAAAGTTTCTGGCAAGTCTAGGCATTTTTATACCCTTACAGGGTATTATAATTTCAGTCAGAAGCTTGTAACGCAGTGAAGGAGTCGTTTCCGACCCTATAAATTATATATATTCTTGATCAGCATCAACAGCGGAATCGATCTAGCAAAGTTTTAGAGAAGAAACATTTTTCTCAATTTTTTGAAAATTTTATAAGTGGTTACATCATTAATATTATTAAAATTTTGCCAAATTTTGAAAGTTTTTAAATTTTAAAACTTAATATACAGATTTTTTAGAGCTTTAAAAACTTGCACTGAAAAGTTGTCCGAATTAAAATTAATGCATTTTTTGCTTAGTTATGGTATTTCAAAAACTTTGATTTACTCAAAAATTACCATATAAAAACATTGCTATTTAATATATCTAGAATGCAAATATTTTAGGGTTTCTTGTAGGGTATATACACTTTGGCTTTTCGATGATAGTTTCGTATTATCTAAATATTATATATTAAATAATATATTAAATATTATTTAAATAATTTTTTCTCTAGATTTAATCTGAATTGTTCAACTAATTTGTAAGGCTTTATGCCTATAAAAAGGTTTCTTCATATTTATATTGTTATATATACAAATATATATGTATATATATTAATATACATATATATTTTTGGTATAAATGCTATGAGCCAGATCCCTCATGGATTATTTTAAGTTCATCAGGTTGTTTATACAGTCTTTTCTTATTTTTCTTCAGTGAACTTCTCTTTAAAACATTTTAAAAACTTCCAAATAAATCATTTCTTTCCATTTTACATCGAAATACGTTACGCCTTGTCTTAATATTTTATTTTTTATTATTATATTTTTTGTTGTTGTTACCTTGCTTTTTCCACTGAAGCAGTGTCACAACCGGTTTAAGGATTCTCGGTTCGCACACATTTGAACCTATGCCAAAGGTGTGCCAAAAAATAAGAAAACCGAGAAAGAAAGAAAGAAAGAAGTTCATGTTCCCCAGGGACTTATCTTCTTTTTTCACCTGGACAAAAGCTAAGAGCAAACAATCGGTTGTATACTTTTTGAGTCATAAAAAAAAAAAAATGGGTGCAAAATGTTGAAGTATTTTTATAAAAATTAATTCATTTTCAAGGGAATTAATAGAACAAACTGTAGTATTTTTATTTATATACATACATATTTATAATATAATTAAAAAGACTACAGTTTATTTAGTAAAATAGTTTTATTTCAACTTGGAATAATCACTAATAAAAGTTTATTCTACCTTTGAATCTTAATAGTATTTATTATATATATTATAATTATAATCATAGCCTTTCCCTATTAGAATCTAGTCTCGATCATTATTTTCTAGACACGATTTTATAGCGAGCACAGCTGTACATACAAAACCAAAAACAAAAACAAAAAAAAGAGTGATCACTCGTGATCGTTATCGCACTGTCAAGGTGAATCTGCCGAGTTGTAAGTGCGAGTGCCTGGCCTTTATTATTTTCGTGTAATGCGATATTACACACCACACTTAACGACTTTTCGTGATTTTATGAATTGTGACAACCGAAAGCCCATCACCTCAAATCACTCAAATGTGCACTGAGCACCGAGCAAAAGGGTTTTCAAAAATCACAATTCTGCTGAACATTGTCGGCAACAGTTAAGGGCAAGGAAATAATACCCTAATAAAGGGTACATTTAAATGAAAATAAAATACAAATATTAACGTAAATGAGTATGTTTTTATTTGGGTTTATAACTAACCTTTTTTGAGATTTATTTAATTATTAAAAAATAATAATATTAAGGTACCTACATGTTACATATTTATTTGGGATCCCAAGACCCTCAGTAGTACTAGTAGTAGTAATCCAATATTATGTACTGGGACAATAGGCTGTTTACTTTTCCTTTAAAATTTTCAACAAGCTCCACACTGGAATACTTATAAATGTAAACAGTTACTGGTACCAATAAATGTACCTATAAATTTACATATAAAGGTACCTATTTGGTGGAATTTTCCCTTCAAATTTTTAATTTTTTTAGTTTTCCTCATTCAAATGATTAATTTAATCAAAGACCTCCTAATTTTGGTACGTAAAAATGTATCTGTACCTACAAATGTACCTCTTTTGTGAACTTTCCTCTTTAAATGATCAATTTTACTATAGAAAACCTGCGCTAGGTACTTGGAAATGTACCTGTATTTATAAATTTCCATATAAAAGTACCAATTTTTATATATAACCTGAAAAACGATCCTATATCTTGACCGCCACTGTATGCCTTCTTCAGTTCTTGCAATTTATTTCATTTTCTTGACTGAAAATTTGACTAAAACCCAAACTGCCGGAAAAACTTGCACACACAGCGTTTCATGATATATATATGTACACTTCTTTTTTTGCCTTTTGTGTGGGCTTCTTTGTATGTTGGTCGGCTTTTGATTATATTTTTGTACTCCTTGGGTCTTTCGCAACTTTCCGGTGAAGTAACCCCCAACCAACGGTGGTAGACGCCTCAAAAAAACATTGCACATAAGAGAGAGACCCCGATATATCTGCGGTTGGACTGCGTCGCATGGAAATTCAGAAAGCTTCACAATAGAGCTCGAGAGCTCGAGTCAAATGCCACCGCAATTGGCAGTCGGCAGTCAGTCGATCAGATCAAATGTCATGGAATTGTCTGTGCAAGCATCTGTGTAATAATTGCCACCGATTTTCCTGGCTACCCAAAACCTCAAGCCCAGACCCAGGTCCCAGCTCCAATCCGAACCCGAATCCAAACCACCGTTGACAGAAGGCGGAATGAGTTACTGGGTTAGTAGTTCACCTGTTGAATAGTAGCCTCGGGGGAAATTTGATACAAAAAAACCCCTGCACAATACATACGGGACATGCTTATCAGCATTTTCCACTATATGTATGTCTTGTCTATATATATTATATAGTTGTGCCAATATTCTAAACACAAAGTGCTGGGTTTGTTGGTAGAGTGTCTAATGGGGTTACATTAGAACTTGGTTGGAATTTTGCAAGAGAATGTGTAGTAAATATGTGGGAAAATATTGAATTAAAGGTTTCTGGCTAATTAAGTATTTATTATCTTCACTTAAGTCAAGGAATTTAGTGTGGATATCAATAATGTGATATTAATCATAATAATGAGTTCTCTTAGGTATTTGCATAGATTTGCACAGGGAATGTATGGGAAATATATGGGAAAAAGTTACTTTATATTACATTTTCTGGCTGTAATTGTTGTTTATTTAAGTCGTTGTTTTTTGTACTTAAAAAACAATAAACTAAGGAACCTATTAGGGGCATTAATAATATGATAATAATAATGTTAATTATGGGTTCTCTGAGTTTAAGCAGAAATTAGTGCCGTTTTAACGTGTTTTCAGTTCTTTAAGATTATTAATTTTAGGAATTTATTAGGACACTTAATAATATAATATTAATGAGGATATTATTAGGTTTTTTTTTTAATATTTGTTGAAATATGCTAGTATTTCTCAGGGAATATATGATAAAGATATGGGTAAATGTTGAATTAAAATGAAAGGATTCTGGCAATAATTATTGTTTATTTAATTATTTGTTTTCATTACTTAAGGAATTATCTGGCGAAAAACATAGTATGGAAAAGAACATTATTATAATTTGAGTATTTGTTGACAGTTAGAAGCATTTAACAGGAAATTTGTAATAATTATTATCTATCAATGGCATTTTTCTTTGATTTATAAACAGTTTATTTAGGGACCTTTTTGGGGGAAAAATAATAATACAATAATAACAATAAATTAAAATTAAATAAATATAGTTCAAGTATATTCAAAAATATTATATATATATTAATATATATTTCAATTTGTAGGTCAACTTGTTATAAATGCAGAAAAACTATTTATGAGAGGCTTAAACTATTGACTATTGACTATACACAATAGACTTCTAGCTAAATATATTCACTAAATTAAAAAGCTATTAAAAATGTTGACGGGTTTTTATAAATATATTAAGTTTAATTGAAAATCAAAGTTCAGACTTTTGCCTAAAACATTTAAAGAATCTTTCTTGGAAAAGCAATCTCTTATAGAAATTTAAATATTATTATATGAAAGGAAGTTATCAATATAATTATTATTATTATTTTTATAAGAGACTATTACTATTATTTTGACCTCTGCTGTTGCTATTTGTGCTTTTGCAACGTTGTAACCGCTTTGTATGTGGGTCTGTGTGTTTACACTTCTGGTGCTTCCAGCGATTCCACAATCTCCACCAACCGCGCAGATATATCCATTAGGACGCAGCTCTAATGTACCTTCAACGAACCTCTAACGTACCTCAAAACACACCTCTGTGTGTGTGTGTGTGTGTGTGTGTATTTATTTTCTCTGCTGCTTTCTTGCCCTTTTTCCCCTCTTTCCCCCCTCTTAGTTTTGTTGTGGCGGCGGCAAAATGAACACTTTTTAACGCCGTAACTCGACAAACTCTGCAACTTCACAGCTCCGAGGCGGTACAGTGGTCCCGCGATGACGTGTACCAGACACAGTGGTGACCGCAAAGAGCGTAATCAGAGTGCGCCATTTATGGCGCGATAGTTAAATCAATCAACGGATCCGACGATATGCGAGGGCAGCTGGCCAGATTTATTGGTACCCTCGGTGTTGTAGTCACTCTGGTTGCGATAACGCCACACATTTTGAAGGCCAGTCGTAACTTAGATTCCAAAGAAACAAAAAAATAAATAAAAAACCATTTGGTTTTGGTTTTATTCGCTTGTTTAGTATTATTATTACCATTTTGATTTTTTATATATAAATACAATCGTGGTTCAGCTGATTGGGTTCAGTTAGAGACTTGATGCCTCTAGAATCTTCACTTATCTTAAATCTTGAAATGCATTAAAGCCTTTAGATATGATTTTTTTCACAGATTTTCTTTTCCATTTTTAAAGTTCCATAAAAAATATATATATATATATTTATATATATTTATATATATAAATATATATTTATATTTTATAGCTCTGTTTTATTATATATTATTATAGAAATATATAATTATATATTACATATTTATTAACAGAAGAAAGCCAAAAGATCTTGTCAAAAACAAGAACCTGACTTTAAATTTCCATATAGAGAATTATTAATATAATAATATTATAAATTAATATTTTAAAGACGTTTTGAATAAGTTAGTGCAGGAAATGTTAATAAAATAATACTGTATTGATAAAGTGATTATGTGTATATATAAATCAATATCTTATCATTGCGATAAATCCATATTTTGCTAGTATATGTAACCATTATAATCAAAATAAGACCAAAATAAATCAAATAAAATTTGCTAATATAGTTTTCGATCATTTTTATAGTTATACCTGGAATTCGATATTTAAATTCGTATATTTGATAGTTTACCTAAATCTGTATTATGATGCGTTATTATAATGCGCGATATTTTAATTTATAAATTTTAAAGATTTTTTCTTTCTGTAGTTTCATATAAAAATCAATATTTTAGCATTGCAATAAACCGATAATTTACTTATATTGAATCAAAATAATAGAAGGGATAAATAAATTAAATAAACATTTTTATAGGATTGTTTAGGGAAATTGTAACTTAAATTTGATATTTTTGCATATTAAAACATTCGGTTTGCTATATTTTTAATGTGATACATGATTATCCATTAATTAAATTGCAGTTTTTCTCTCGTTATACATCTCTACATTGAATAAGCAGTTCTAGGTTCAGTATCTATGTACCTTTAACTTTACTCAATAGGTATATATAAAGACAACGTCTTATAGCTAGTAGCCACCGTACAAAACAATCGATTGGAATTTATGGGTCAATGGGGGCAATCCAATGTTGCGACGTCATCTGCCGGCAATTAATTTGTGTTTGTGGAAAGCGTTAAGCCCCCAACCATTTACCAATTGCCGTTGGCCCAAAGATTAGCCAAAGGTCACTCCAGTCTATCCATTCGCTCCCTAGAATCTGTAAAATCTAAACCAATTTTCCACTCTTTAGATGCGACGTATTAACCAAGCAATTAGAGATTCATTAGATGGCAAAGATTGCCCTGTCCAAGGAACACACATGCATATCATTATACTGGCCCCCAAGTATATATATATATGTATATATATGACTATATCTGGTATTTCTTGGCCACACGCTCGTAAATAACAAACGGGCACTTGAGTTTCCTCCTCCTGTTTTCCGATAGCTCTCCTCCAGTATGTGTGCCAGAAACTCCTCATCGTTGAGATTAAAAACAAACGGCAAAACAGAAGATCAGGGAAACCACAAATCGATACACAACACTTGGGGCGAAATGTGGAAACTAGAGCGATATTGCAGGGCAAGAGACACTACAAGAAATTAATTAAGGGAAATTATAGGAAAATCTTTGGGTTATATATAAACTTTTCATGATTACTTAAAGGGAAATTTAAGCCAAGACCCTTAACCTCTTTTGAATGGTTTACTCTACCTTCTTGACTCTTTTTTGCCGTGTATCTTGAGTCTTGAGCGTTCTCTTTGCTGAAATCTGAATCCCCAGTACAGACTCTCCACATGGCCTCAAAGTTATATACACACACACACACCCCAAGACTCAAGACTCATGACTCTAGACTCGAGAAGTCGTTACGATCTGAATCTGAATGTATTCGTGAGTGCTGCGCAATTAATTATGCGACCTACGAAATACGTACGAAAATGCGTACTTACTTTTTACTGGTCTAAATCGTAAAGTGCGTAGAACTCCCAAGCTGACCAACGTTTGGAGAGTGTATCATCACGAAAACCCCTCAAATAAAAAAAAATAAAATATATATATATAGAAAATACAAGAGTTTACGATGGCACTCCACCAGCATAGTCCAGAGATCGCATCGGGCATCCGGTCCGCTGCCAAGTACTCACTCTCTGAAACGGCGGCACTCGAACTTCAAGTTCAAATAATAAAAAAAAAACCTGAGAACGCTCCAAACTCTGGCCTCAACTCGTTTGTTGCCGGCTTAAAGCCGGTGTTAGCCAGAGTTTTGCTTCTTTTACCTTGTTTTTTTTTTGTTTTTTTTTTTTTATTTTTATTGTTAGCTCGTTTTTAAGCTCGCACTTAAAGGTAAATAAAAAACAAACTAGAATTGGAGTCAGTCTTCCGTAAAGTAGAAGCGACTGCGGTTTATCCAGTAATTTATGAAATTTCTAAATACTTACTATACTTGATTAATGATTAATTTAAAATCAATTTTAGCTAATTTTAATAGCTATATATACATATATGCTTATAGATCCTTAATTAAAAAACTAACTATGGCAAAAAGCATTTTTATAGCGCTTTCATAATTGGTATTGCGACCTTAGCTTAATCCAAAATCGTTTTCATGCCGGAAAATGCATGAAAATGGCCTACAATTTGTGAGCCAAGTTAATATTTAATAGCATATAAAAATACAGCATAAAATTTGCAAAAGGCTAATAGCTGTAATTTGAAATATGGCTTGGCTATTAATCGGACAAGGTATGGTGCCTTAATTAAAGTGTGTAATTAATGGCTGATGTTTTGACTGAAGAATTGCTGAAATAAATAATACATGAAGTTTCTATATATGTATATATTTATATATCTATTAAATAAATTATTTATCTTTATGTTTTTTTTTATAAAAAAGAAAACTAAGCAGTTGATCATGTGCCAAAAAATGCTAAAAAGGTTTTAAACCAAAATGCATTTTTTTACGTTTGCAGGGTATTCTAATTTTAATCTGAAGCTTAAAACTCATTGAAGGAGTCATTTCCGACCCTATAAATTATATATATTCTTGATCAGCATCGACAGCGGAATCGATTTTTTAAGTTTTAGAGAAAAAAAATTTTACTCAATTTTATTGAATATTTTATAAGGGGTTACATCGTTAAAATTTTAAAAATTTCACTAAAATTTAAATTTTATAAATCAAAAAACTCAGTATACAGATTTGTTAACCCTATAAAAACTAGCATAGATCAGCTTTCCGAATTGAGATTAATGCATTTTTGGCTTAGTTATGATATTTCAAAAACTGTGATTTATCCCAAAAATAGGCATATAAAAATATTTATTTAATATTATATAGAATACAGATATTTCTAGGAGGTATACGAAGTCATATTTAGTTTGATTTATAATTAGGGTTTAATCAAAAAAGAATATTTAATTTGAAAAACTTATTTTTTTCTAACATTTTAGAGGGTATAATTGTGTAAAATGCATAACATTTTTAATATATAAAATATTAAAACCCTATATACTGGTATCTTAATAATAGCCACCAAGAATAGCTTTCCAATTTGAGATTAATGATTTTTTGGCTTAGTTATGATCGATTGTACATAAGAAACAATGATTCTATAAACAAATACAAGGGTATACACACTTCGACTTCTCGAAGTTCAAAATTTTACCAATTTCTGTAATATAATCACTTCCTTTTACATACTTAATTCCCTTAAAAATTACCAAAACCATCCATTAATTAAGCCATTCGGAACCATTCAATTTTTCTTTTGAAATAAAATCATCTGAAAAAAGCACGTTCCTTGGGATATAGATATATTCAAAAAAAAACAACGATCGTGATAAATGATAAATGAAATTGTAACAAAAAAATTAAAGCGAAGCCAAGTCCAGTGCAAAGTACTTTACCTTTTGGTAAACATTTGCTTGTTATTTCGGTTTTTTTTTTTGATATTGTATTGTTGTTCCTGGAGTCAGAGTCGCAGATATATCTGCCCTGCATGTGTGTATATATATGGGATATATAGATATATTTGTACATATATGGGGAAATATATTCAACCATACGATCGTACTTACGGGCGTGCGTGTGTCTGCGCTGCCTTTATTGAGGTCGATTGTTCATTTATCGTCAATGTCAGTCATCAGTTGGCCTGCGTGCTGCGTGTTTTGTTGTTTTTACACATTCCCTTGCGTTTTGTTTACGTTTTACGTTCATTACACGAGTCAGAGCCAGGCCATCAGGCTCATGGAGTTTTCCCCTCAAAGTTTCCCAAAAAAAAAGGCAGCTGGGTGGCGGTGGGAGTTTTCCCAAAGACTTTATTATGGCATTTTTGCAATTACTTTACAGCGACATTCCGTCGCCGCCTGCTGCTCCTTTGGCACTCCCTTATATAAGTGGTCTCGGGGACAATGTCCTCGGCAGCAGGACATCTGCATGATGCACACATAAATCCCAACTGTCTGCCAGCTCTGCAGGATTGTCACATTGTCTGGTCATGTGCCAAAATCTTGATAAAAATTATTGGCAAAGAATTTTGATGGTGGAAAAGGAATTATTATAAAGGGTAAGAGAAATATCTCGGAAGAAGAGGGAAAAATTGAAGATGGAAAAAAATGTTTAGTCTATAGATAAATGGGCTTTAAAATGTGACAAATAAATCATAAATTGAATCAGATAATTAAAAAATAGTGACTAGTAATTAATAATAAAATATCTTAGTAAGAAATATGTTTTAATGGGAGTATTATTTGCAAATTTATTTATATTTCAATTTAAAACAAGAATGACAAAAAGGGAAGCTAACTTCGGCAAGTAATGCCTGATTTTATCTGATTCACCGTATTTCGTTTTCCCCATTTTTTACGATTGTTTGTATTGCATTATTTATTTATTATTATTATTATTTATTAAAATTCTACATTAATATATAATTGCTACGTATAAAATTTGATGAAAATCTGTTGAAAACTGTTAAAGTTATAATTAATTTACAATTTTCCGATCGTTCCTATGGCAGCTATATATATGTATATATATAGTCCACCGATTCGTCAGGATCCGACTTATATGGTAGTAAATTATATAGAATAATAACGCCATAGTTTCTTTTAATAGCTTAAATTTGTTCCAAAACAAATCTCGCACATCCGTGCATATGATTCCCAACTTGTTCTAACATCCCTGGAACGAAGTGACTTCTTCTGGCCTGGTCTCAGATATGTGTTGTTACAAAAGTTGCAAGTCATTGTTTATTAGTGTTCAAAGTTACTTACTGATCATACATACTTATTGGTCATAGATACTTACTGATCATAGTTACTCACTGGTCTTAGGTACTTACTGATCATAGATACTTACTCTTCAGAGATTATTATTAATCATAGTTAATTACTGGTCATAGATACTTAATATTCAGAGTTACTTACTGCTCATAGATACTTACTGATCATAGTTAATCACTGATCATAGTTCTATAAATCGTCCGATTGTTCCTATGGTAGCTATATATATGTATATATATAGTCCACCGATTCGCCATGATCCGACTTATATACCAGTAAAATTATATAGAAGAATACTTCCATAGTTTCATTCAAATAGCTTAAATTTGTTCCAAAACATATCTTGCACATCTGTACATATGATTCCCAACTGGTTCTAACATCCCCGAAACGAAGTGCCTTCTTCTGGCCTGGTCTCTGATATGTGTTGTGTTACAAAAGTTGCAAGTCATTGTTTATTAGTGTTAAAAGTTAGTAACTGATCATAGGTACTTACTGTTTAGAGTTACTTACTGATCATGGATACCTACTGGTTTTAGATATTTACTGTTCAGAGTTAATTACTGATCATAGTTACTTAATGCTCATAGTTACGTGCTGTTCATAAGTAATTACTGATCATAGATATTTACTGTACTACTTACTCATAGTTACTTACGCACATCCGTGCATATGATTCCCAACTTGTTCTAACATCCCCGGAACGAAGTGACTTCTTCTGGCCTGGTCTCAGATATGTGTTGTGTTACAAAAGTTGCAAGTCATTGTTTATAAGTGTTCAAAGTCAGTTCATGATCATAGTTACTTACTGGTCATAGATAGTTACTGTTCAGAGATACTCAATGTTGAGAGTTAATTACTGATTATAGTTAATTACTGATCATACTTATTTACTGATCTTAGTTAATTACTGATCATAGTTACTTACTGTTCATAGATACTTACAGATCAGAGTTAATTAATGTTGATAGTTAATTACTGATCATAGTTAAATATTGATTATACTTATTTACTGACCAAGTTACTTACTGGTCATTGATAATTACTTTTAATAGATACTTACTGTTCAGAGTTACTTACTCGTCATAGATACTTACTTCTCAAAGTTACTTATTGGTCACAGATACTTAATGTTGAAAGATACTTACTGATCCTGTATATTTAATAACCGTTGCTCTGGCAGTTAAATTATATATTTTTCCGATTTTCATAAACTTTTGACTGAAATTATAATACTCTGGAAGGGTATAAAAATTACGATAAAGGTATGAAAATAAAATATAATAAAATATAAAATATAATAAATAAATAATTAATAAATATTTACAACTTTCAACTTTCATCTAATTTGAGATATTACCAATTATTTATTTTATTATTAGTTGTTTCTTATTAGTTATTAAAAAAATAATAAGAATGAATTAAAATTGAAGTTAATATATAAAATTTAAATTGTGAGGCAAGTACATATGTATATGTAATATATATACAGGAAATTTCCCATCAAAGTTGTCGTACTTAAATCTAGGATTTGTCTTGGAACGAATTGCGGATATATTTGTTTTTCAGATTCCAATTTCGATTCCGAAATATTGGAAAACTTGTGTGTACGTTGAAATTTTCCCTAACTGTCGCCCGTTTTTGGTTTTTTTTTCTTTTCGAGGGAGGGTTGATCTGTTGCCAGGGTGGTGGTTTGCTTTGGAGTAGACCAAGTCTAAGGGTGGCACTGACCCCCGGCGCGTGCCCCAGACGTAAAAGGGGGAACACAAAAAAAAATAAACAGAAGAAGGGTGTATTTTATGGGATTTTAGACCATTTCCATGGATTCATTACAATTCTTGACTCGGTTCTGCAACACCTGCTAGCCATTAAGGCATACGGTATAGATTTTTGTTCTCCCCCACAAGTAATATTATCTCTTTGGAAAATTAACTTTCGACCCACAAAAATAACACTACCACCGTGCAATTTGCAACTAAATGATGATTTCATGAGGCGCACTCTAAACTGCGCGCCACATCAAGGTGCACTAGATCTAAAAAACAAAATTGAAACGGACCCAGTTTTCTTTTTCTTGTTATTTTTGTTTTATACAAATATATGCAAATTGGATATTTGCACTTGGAAATGCGGCAAACCGGCTTACAAGTCGGCTTTCAACCGGCACCACCAGGAGGGTGGTGGGGAGAGGAGGTGAGGTTTGCTCTCTGACCCACATTCCGGAATGTCAACTACAATGGCCTCGGAAACTTATTAAAAATTGTTCACTTATTCTCAAGACAGACGAGCGTCGTTAAACGAGCGATTTCCCTATATGGTATGGTAATGGGGAGGGAATCAGAGTGATCAAAGTCTGAGAGAATAGTTTAATTATTAAAAAAAAATTGAGTATAGGTAGAACTTTAGGAGTTACAATTTTAAATTGTACAAAATATAGGTTAATCTTGAAGGGAATTCCTTTTCTATATATGTCTCACTTAAATTCATTATATGTCTCTTCAAGTTTTAAATATTAAAATAATATAAATTATACATATAATATTTATGTTAAAAAACAATAAAGTAATGTCTGCTTTCATTTCCTTCACCGTTTTGCATTTTCATCTTTTTTAACGATCGTTTGTATGGCAGCTGTATGATATAGGAGTCCGATTTTCATAAAATGTTACACAAAATTCTAGATTAATATATAATTAATGTATATTAAATTTGATGAAAATCTGTTGAAAACTGGAAAAGTTATAATTAATTTTTCTTACAATTTTCCGATCGTTCCTATGGCAGCTATATATATGTATATATATAGTCCACCGATTCGTCAGGATCCGACTTAAATGCTAGTAAAATTATATAGAACAATAACTCCATAGTTTCATTAAAATAGCTTGCTCTTTGTTCCAAAACAAATTTCGCGCACCTATGCATATGATTCCCAACTTGTTCTAACATCCCCGGAACGAAGTGACTGCTGCCGGCCACGTCTCAGATATGTGTTGTGTTTCAAAAGTTGCAAGTCATTGTTTGTTAGTGTTCAAAGTTAGTAACTGATCATACATACATACTGTCCAGAGTTAATTACTGAACATAGATACCTACTGGTCTTAGATATTTCCTGTTCAAAGTTAATTACTTATCATAGTTACTTAATGCTCTTAGTTACTTGCTGCTCATAGTTAATTTCTGATCATAGATACTTAGTGTTCAGAGCTACTTACACCTCATAATTACTTACGCACATCCGTGCATATGATTCCCAACTGGTTCTATCATCCCCGGAACGAAGTGACTTTTACCAGCCAAGTCTCAGATGTGTTGTGTTAAAAAAGTTGCAAGTCATTGTTTACTAGTGCTCAAAGTTAATTACTGATCATAGGTAATTACTGGTCATAGATACTTAAAGTTGAAAGATACTTACTAAAAGTATGAAATGATCTACATACTACCGATAAGTTTGTACTTCTAAATATATTACGTAAAAACTCGTGTTTGTGTTGTTTCGTAACGTTTATATATTTATTGATTATGGAAATTTATTTAAAAAAATGTATTATATATTTTATATAACAATATTTATTAATTTCTTATTAACAATCTTCACAGATTTCCCCGACATACCACCCCGGGCAGCATTATCAATGGTGGGCGGTAATCCGAGGACCAACTCCAACTTTCTTCCACTCCAAGCCCCCTCAATCCACCACCCCTCTACACTCCCCCCCAGCCGCTGCTCCGAACCATGTCTGAGACGATACCAGCAGGAGACGCAATCTGTCCAGTAAGCGAAGCCAAGCGCCAGGAAGCCGAGAGCTACATAGACGCGCCGCTAAAAATCATTGAGCCCTTTGAGGAAAACGAAGAAATCAACGATCAGGAGCAGGAGCAGGATCGAGACAAAGAGACCAAGGAGAAGCACCAAGAAGCGGGTGAGAAGAGCAGCCCCGAGGAGGAGCAAGAGCAAGAGAAGCCATCCGAGGAGCCTCATCCCGCTGAGATCAAGGCCAAGAAATCCGTCAGTTTCAATCCCAACGACGAGAAGATTCGTAAATTCACCACTGGTGAGCCCATCGTTGACCAAAAGAATCCCTTTCGTAATGGTCAGGTGGCCAACGGACGGGAGAAGAAGACACCGCCGCCGGTGCCCGCAAAGCGTTCCACATTGAGTGTCCGCAAGACGGTGACCCAGCAGCTAAGGGAGCGAGAGCGAGAGCGCGAAAAGGAGCGGGAGCAGCAAAAGAACGAGGCCAACTCACGCCGGAGCAGAGCGACCAAGAACTCGGCTCCATCGACGCCCGGCGAGGACTATGTGACCACCGAGGAGGTGCTAAAGCAATCCAAATATGTCAAGACATACATCAAGAATCCCGATGCCTATTTTGTCTACGATCCCACGGTGCTGGCGAGGATTAAGTTCGAGGAGCTGCAGGAGATAGCCGGGAAGCTGCCCAAACGTAAGCAGGCACCCAAAGATCCGCGTGCCGGAACGAAGCAACCACGTGTCCACAATCAAAACACAAATCCAAATCCTTCCTCGAAGCTTGCCTTCAAGAAGTGCTCCAAACCCAACTATCCAGAGTTGGCCAATCTAAAGATACGCACTGGAATCTCCGAACCGGATACCGAAGGCGCTCTCTTCCTTAACCCCGACGAGGTGACCAAGAACGCGAGGAAGTTCGACGAGCGAGTGAAGAAGCTACAAATCAGTTCGGATGATGATCTGGATGAGATTGACGGGCCACTGACCAAAAGCGAGTCCAGTGACGAGCTGGCCCACAGTCCAGTGAAGCCGGTGAAGTCAGCAATGAGTGGAGGAGCTACCACTGGTGGTTCCGGTGAGGAGTCGCCGCCCTTGGTGGGCACTTTTACCAACACCATTAGTTCTGACGAATTTCAGGCCTATTTGGATCGCAAGGGACTGGCGTTGATGCCGCGGCGGGATCTCTCAACGCCCACACTTTCGGCTACGCCCAGGGCTACACCCACAGTCACACCCACATCTACGTCTACCACATCGCCACCTTTGAGGACAGCGGAGGAGCGACGTCAGCAAGTGGCCGAATCCCTGGCAGCGCTACGTAAGAGTAACACCAAAAAATTGTCGGTTTTGCAAAGGCTTTCCCAGAGTCTATTTCCCGCCCGACGGAAGACCATGCCCAAGCCGGCGGCCACCATGCCACGAACCTTGTACGGTGATCCACCGCCAAAGGAGGAGATACGCCGAAAGGAGGAGATTCGCCGAAAAGCGGATGCCACGACGCCCACTGAGATGCGTCGAGTGCTTCTAGAGAGTCGACAGAGCCAGAATCAGGTACCAAATGGTCGTCCAGTGCAGGTGCCAGTACCGCGGCGAATAGGGGATTTACAGAATAGAAATCCCACGGTAATAATGCAGAGATCTGCTCCGGAACGTCAGAGTCTTATCCCGCGACGAATTTCTCCTGAGGCTCCACCTGCCAGTCGCTTTGGGCGCTCCAGCTCCATGGATCGCAGTCAGATACGGCTGCTGGGACAGCGCAGGTCGATGGCTGCAGAGCAGCAACAACAACAGCAGCAGCTACAGCAGCAGTTACAGCAACAACAGCAGCAACAGCTACAGCAACATAAGCAGCAACAGCTGCAGCAACAACAGCAGCAACAACAGCAGCAACAACAGCAACAACAGCTACAGCTCCAGCAGCAGCAACAGCAGCAGCAGCAGCAACAGCAGCAGCAGCAGCAACAGCAGCAGCAGCAGCAACATCAGCAGCAACAACAGCAGCAACAACAGCAGCAGCAGCAACATCCCCTAGCAACGCCGATGGCCACCTCAACGCCTGTGCGCGGCCACAACGAATGGGAGCAGCTGAGGGCCATCAAGGAGGTGACAGACCGACAGCTCTACCACAAGGTGCTCCAACAGCAGCAGCATCCAGTCCAGAAGCTGCAGCGACCCAGAGAGGAGATCTACGAGCACCTGCAACCGGTGCAACAGCAGCAGCAGCAACAGTTCCTGCGCGGCTCTCAGCAGCGCAACACCTTCTCCGGCATTAGTGGACGCCACCGTCATGTGATGATACTGGACGGTACGCCCATTGTCCCAATGCAGCAAGTGCAGCAGGTACAGCAGGTTCAATTGCAACCGCCGCGCTGCCAAAGTGTGCTGGACAACATGGTGTCCAGTCCGGGACTGCGACGTGGCTACGAGAGCGAAAGCGAAGTGACGCCGGTGGTGATGCGACGCAGGGATCAGGGACAGAGTCAGACACCATCACGTCGCATTGGAGGACTGCTGACGCGCGAGGAGATCCTCGACAAGGTCAAGGAGTTCTGCCGCAAGAGCATCAGTAGAACACCGTTGCCGGCGGCTAAGATGCAAATGCAACCCATCTATGAGCGTCACATGACGCCGCCCAATGCAGATGTCTCGCCGGTTTCCTACGCTTCTGTGGACGATCAGGGGTAAATAATGCTTGAGATTTGAAAAGATAGAATCCCTCCAGTAACCAGATCTTTTCCCTTCCAGTGCCCGACCACAGGTTCCTCTGCGAGTGCAAAGCCTGCCCGTCCAGCAGGTACGCTATCCAACGGCTGACATGACTGGCCCAGCGGCTGGCTCACCCATCTACGCCCATGTCAGCAAACGAACCAGCCTGCTGTCCAACGATTCGGATCAGTATCTGTCCAGTCAGCAGTTGGGTCTGCTCGGTCGGCCGGTGCTCCTCGACCAGTTCGTGCTGGTGGAGACGGGCGAGGGGCAGGTGCAGGCCGCCCAACTGGTGGACTATCATCATCCCGGCAATCTCTATGTGTCCCAGGGTCAGGGCTATATGATGCAAGACGGTCGGACCACGCCGCTCATCCTAGACCGTTCCGCCCAGCAGGGTAGTCAGATTTACTGGACGCCACAGCATAGACTCCACCAGCAGCAACAACAACAGCAGCAGCAACAACATCGCCTGTTGACAATGCCACGGGCTCCTCGAGGCTTTCAACCAGTGGCGCCTCGAATCAACGTGCCGGCCACCAACTGGAACAAGCAGCAGCAGGCGGCGGTGATGGGTGGAGGACAGCAGAAATTTGTAACCATGGTGCCTACGCCAAGGAATCACATTCATTCCTTGGCCAAAAATGGTAATGCCTCCGACTGGGAGCTTAGTTCGGAGGCGGGCGAGGTGCGGCGCATTATGGAGAATCACTTGTAAGGTAAGAGTAACAAGGGATTTTATATTTTATTTGATTTCAAATGTAAGTATATTTAAATTTGAATTTCAAACTACGCGGGTTTTACAGTGAGCGGTCACACTGCTGCTTTTCCATCTCATGTTGCCGTTCTCAGTTTTTTTAGTACCACATATTTGATAAAAGTTTATTGGTTTTCAAACATTTAGTATTTTAGGCGCTAATTTCTTGATATTTTAATTTGTTCTTTATCAAAAGATGCATTTTTTTTATAATTTTGTTTAAGTTTATGTATATTCGGGTGTGACCATCTAGCCAGATGTTCTAACCAATTCAAGTGTGACCAGTAACCGCTGAGTAGAAAATCCTCTCTATATCGAAAGTGCACAAAAGTGCTGTAAACACCCACACAGCCTTACATCGCTTATGTGTGTGTTTGCATTGTTTTCAATTTCAACTTTTAGTTTTTTGCGGCTTAGAGTTCGTAGATAAAGTGCGTCGTAAGTGAGTGAGTATTAGCGTATATATATACAAAAACATTTATAAATAAATGTCCAAGTGAAATGTGCGTGGGCCAGTTGAGCAGCCTAGAAAAGAGCAAAACCTTGAACCTATTTTCTGCAAAATTTACCTCTGTGACGTAGGTGTATTTTGTATTGCCCTCTCGCTCAAACCAACCAGAACTAACAGCTGTGCGAATGTATGTCGCATTTTCTTCCATCTCCTTTATTCCATGGACATTGCGAACTCTGTAATTGTTGCTAACTCGCTCGCACTTGCACTGGGTCACCGCTCAGGGGGGGCCATAAATACAAACATACATACGTACATATTTACATATGTGATGTTTTGTTCTATAGGTCAGTTTTATTAACATTATTTCACGATTTAATCAGGCATTGCAAATCGGATAATGTTAAATAAAACGATCTATATAGAGTGTATGTATAGGCCCTGGTAAAATACATTTTGAGTGTGTATTGTTAGTTGAGGCCCGGACAAAGCAAAAATAAATGCAACAGTAATCGTGGCTGTGAGTGAGAGCGAGAGGGCATGTGCCATAATAGGCTGTTGCATGCCTCTGCCCGCACATGCAACGGCTGCATTTAACATAACATAACTAGGCACTTAACAGGACCCTAACATAACTTAATCGAAATGTAATTAACATTAGTCGAACTGTTAGCCCAAAAGTCCTTGAAATTTAGGTGCCACAGGTGCTTAATGTCCTTGCCGTGAAGGATTTGGAAATAATTAGATGAAAAATAATAAAATTATATTTTCCATCTCCTTGCAGAAGGCAACGCAACGATGGAAATGGAGAGGGAGTTGGAGATGGAGGGCAGCACAGCCGAAGATATTGGAAGAGCCAAGGCCAGAGCCTCATCCGGCGATGAGTCACTTGGGAGCAGCTCCTCATCGTCCTCGGGGCCCAACTCGTGGACCATTCTGCCAGTGGTGAGGGAGAGAGGTGAGGGACTAGAGGAGGAGGAGCTACCAGATCCGGGACGCAGTCCAGCGGATAAGCATGCAAACGACAGGTGAGGCTGCAAGTAAAAACCTAACCAGAGAGACTCACATCCCCACCTTTTCTCCACTCAGATGCAACAGGCAAGTAACCGATGACTCGCCGGCGGACGATATATCCGACGGAATCTCGATAATCAGCGACTGCGAGAGCACAGACCGCATCTCGCCCAATCTCTTCCTCCGCCAGCCTCTTGTGGACCTGGGCTTCAGCGAGCTGCCCACAGGACCCATTATTCTGGGCTCGTCGTCCAGCACAAGCGGTGTGCAGCAGCTGGAAGAGCGACAGGACTTTACCGATGGCAGTCCAGATGCCCGACAACGGAAGCAGCGAAAGGATCATGAGGAGGTGGCCGAACGTGTGGTGCGCTCTAAGCTGGAGATGAAACTAAGCGACTTTCAGGTGCTGCCACCTTTAGTGCAAAGCGGCTTAACTGCCATCTTCTATGTGGTGGCCACTCTGGCCATTTTGGCCTTTGTGGGCAAGCTGCGTCACCCCGAATGGCAGGTGCTGGGCAATGACAAACCTCTGGCTGATCTGGAGCGTCGTGTGGGGGATCTGGAGCTACAAAACAACCTGCTGCGAGCCGAGATTGACATCATGTCCAAGCAGCTACAGTACCTAGGCGGAGGCGGTGGCGGTGGAGGAGGAGGAGGTCAAGAAGCAGGACAACGTCGAGCGAAGGGAAAGACCTTCAAAGCCTGGCCGGGCAACGGTGACTCTGTGCAGCCCGTGGATATAACCAAAACAGATCTGAAGAAGTCCTTCCAATGCAATGATGGCCAGTTTGTGGAGATTGCCGCCATGTGCTTGGAGAACAAGCCACCGCATGCCGAATCTCTGGCCGATGAGATCGGTGATGCGGTTAACGATGTGTTGCAACAGTCTCGAGCCTTTCACAATTTTGAAAAGGTCACCGAGAAGCTAGGCACTCTTTCCGGCGGTAATGAGGACAATGGTGCTACCCCTCAGACTACGAATCCCAGGCCTGGTGCAGCCCAAAACCGTGAGCAGCCGAGGCGAGAGAATGCCTCCAAAGAACGCTATAAGCCCAAATACAAGCAGGATCACTCCCACGAGAGGAAGAAACAAGGACGCAACAGCAGAAGCCGTGAGGAGGGGCACTCCAACGAGTACAGGAAGTACAACGATCATGGCAGCCGCGAACGCTTCAATAAGAACAATCGAAAGCCCATGGATAACAGTCATGAGGGCTATGACAAGGACAACGACAGCGGCAGTGGCGAGTGGCATGAACGGATGATGCAACATCGGGAGCATGTTCGCCACAAGCAGGCCCAGAAGCGCAACAACAACTGGTACATTGAGCGCGGTGACAGTCGCGAGCAGATGCGTTCCGGGGAAAAGGGACGCTGAATGAGGACGATGACCTGGATAAGGCAGTTGGCTGGGGTCTCATATATACATATTTATATATATATATATATATATTCTTTAATCCCAATGTATACTTAAGGACGACGTGTGCGGCAGACGCACACGGAATTGTGTTTGGTTTCGAAAAAAAGGGACCTTGTTTCGGGAATTTGAAGCAAGAGCTTACAAGAAGCATCATGTGCTTAATATATTTATTTACCTACGACCACTTCGGCAATGTCGAAGCATAATCATTTTTGCAATCTATGTATACTACTTTTCCAATAGTCAGTGTTAAATAATAGTATTTATCATATTTGTTAATAGGGCAACATGGTACATATCGCACTCATTTAACTAAAGTGGCACAACCCAAGGCCAAAAACTATATAATAATAAAGATGCATAATGCCTATGAATCTTCTCGTTTGGCATTACACATATTGTTATTGTATGTTTTGGTATTTAACAAGACATACATCCATAATTTTTCTTCCATTTGAGGGGGCTTCTTTTTTTATATCTCCGCTGACATAAATATAATACCCAAGACAACTAAATGTTCAAGTGTTTTGCCAGTAAAGGTAACATTATGTGTGCTAAGATATATCCGACTTATTCCCAGTTTTGTGTGTTGTTCAACTTGTGTTAAATGTGTCGACGATGTGTCTGTTTTGTATAATAATAATAATAATAATTGGTACCATTTGTGGTACCTTTCCTAAGTTCCAGCTCAACCTAAGAGACAAACCGACCGATTTAGGTGCGGAATCACTCGGCTTGGTACGTCAATATATTGCAAAATCCAATGGACGAGCCACAGAAATAATTAAGGTTCTAAAATTCCTTTAAAATTATGTTTATAAAGGGACTTTAAAAATAGATTTCTTTCAAGAATTTAACATTTAATAGCACCCTTTTTAGCATTTTTTAAAGGAATTTCAAAACATTGGTGTTTTTGTAGCTCTCCCTTATATTTCCCTTCAACGAGTATATATATCAATGATACGATCCTTTTAGGCAAAAGGTAGCTTTCGCTAAAACTATAATATATATATATATTTATATATATATATACTAGATATTTGTGATACATATAATAATATCTTTTTTTTTTTTAGATTAGAAAAATAAAAATCACACTAGTCGACAGAAAATTAAATTGTTGCCACATGAATGGATTCTCAGTAATTCAAAAATTATTTTTCTTGGACTACAAAAACAAAACGGGCGAAATTCTTAAGGAAAAATGTTTTTCGAACTACGAGTGTTCCAGTCTTGAGGATTTGTTCTTTTTTATTTTTTTGTCGACTAATGTTATTGTACCATATTAGGTTTTTTTTTTCCTGGAAAGCCAAATCCAAATACAACCACAGCAAAAAAGCAACTATAAATATTTTTGTATGCATGTTCGTTCAATATTTACCAGTACAATTAATGTATATATATTTACATCTGTATAAATATGTACCCAAAAAATGTATTGCAAAGATAAATAAACTTTCCACGAGTCCCAATTGCAGTGACTCTCCAATGGGAGTTTCTCAGTGTGCTTAAAAGAATAAAAATAAAATAAAAACACATCAAGAAAATAACGATTTTTTCTGCAGAAAAATTTAATTTCGAATTATAATTTAATATTTATTTTTCTTAAATAAAAATTATAAATCCTCTCTTGTGATTAGATTTAAAGAGAAAGTAAAGAGGGGACTAACTTCGAGATTCGAATTGATTTAAAGGATTAAAATATTTATCGATATTTTTAAATGTCAATTTTTCAACAAATCAAAGTTTAAAAAACTCATAACTAAGCCAAAACAGCGTTAATTTTAATTCGAACAGTTTCGTATTTTACTTTTTGGAAGGTTAATAAATCTGCATACTCAATTTAAAAAAATTCAATTTTTTTATAATTTTTTTTTAATGTTAACGATAAAATTTTGAAAAACTTTATACCATGAGAGAACTAACTTCGGCATGCCGAAGTTTGAATACCCTTTCAGTTGCAATTTAATATTCTAATGGCAGATATATTAAACATTTATATTTAAACATTTATTATTTTAAAACCGCATAAAACTTTAGACTAAAACTATAAATTTTTAATTTTTATAATTTAAGTACGTATATTGAAAAGCAAGACAAGGTCAAATCATAGCCGATTTTCTGCTGCTGTTCCTAACTTTTCTTTCTTTTGTTTAGTACTATCTTTGTGTTTATTCTTGTTTTCAATATTTTATTATTTAGAAATTATGATTTTAATGGCGAATGGGAATTTATATACATATATTTTTTTTAATATATATTATTAAATCAAAAACGTAATTCTCATATTTTGAAGTATATGAACAAAATAGCCGACAAAGTTAATGTTTGTTTTCCTTTAACTTACATGTATATTTAGGATATTCTGTTTTTTTATATAATCACCTCCTTAAAGGTCGCTCAAAAGTTATTTTAGCATACAGCGGAGGTCCACTCTAATGTTCTCACACCTGCAAAACCATATAAGCATAACTATGCATATGTGTGAGTGAATTCCTTGCATATACAATGCACTTTCATTTCTCGGCCGAGGTTTAAAAAGAAAAAAAAAAAATAACAGATCGGCTCTATGTGTGTAGGGAATATGCATCTGTATTATGTATACGACATGTAGGACTCAAACTGTTCTCAGCTCGCTTTCACTGCTACCCAACACACACACACACACACACACACACACACACACACACACACACACACACACACAAACACACACCTTCGTCAGAACAGTTGATAAAATAGAAAGCTCCCGTTTAAAAAGAGTGCAAGTGCCACAGAGAGCAAGAGAGAGATAAGCGGGAGAGAGGAACTGTGCTTAGAACATTTGACTTCGTGTATGCTTCGTGCGTCGTCCATCGCGTCAGTGTTGCCAGGTTATGTCCACCCGCATTAGCTAAATTCAGAGCCAAAATTAGCTAAATATTACATAAAATATAAAAATATTGATTTTATTGTTAAATAAAAAATATATATAAAGTTTCTAGTAGTAGCAATTTGTAGAAAGCTAAAATATGCCAGTTTTGTGCTGAAAATATTCCAATTAAGATATCAATTTTAACACAAAGCAAACTAAATTTTTTTTAGGAAGTTTACTGTTTCTAGATTGTTTGTATTTTCGGGCTACAAAAGCTTAGATAATAATTATCAATAGTATTGCAGCTTAGACTGTACAATTGTCTGGTCAATAAAAGGCATTTATAATTGTGAAATTTAATTTTAATGACAGATACCAAAAACGTTGCTATTTTTATTGTAGGCCTAATCAAATTAGGATATTTTGGAGCATTTTTAAGGGCACACATAAAATAAAAATTTTATTCATTTACATATTTTTCTTATAATTACTTTATCCTAATGTCACGAATGCAATTATTGCAAGAATATGAAAATAAGCTATTTTAAAGTCCATGAGCTTTTCCATTTTCAAATATGCCTGATCTAGCCGTAAATAAGCTGAACTAGCAACGCTGTTCTCAGTTACTACAACGATTTCAAAAACTACGGATGTTTCACACGGCGGATGAGTAACGACGGGCTAGGGGAATTTCAGCAAAATAATAACAAAAATATATATAACAAAAACCCAAAAAATAATAAAATAAAATAAAATAAAAATAAAACAAAACCAAACCCAGAAACGAACCAAACAAATACGGAACACGGAACAACACAATTAACTAAATAAAAATATTGAATGGCAAATAAGTAAATAGACGACGATACGCACACACATCAAATCGAAAAAAAAAATTAAAATAAAGAAAAACACAACAACCACCCACGAGAACACACGCAGATTTGAGGAGGAAGAAAGCATCGCAATTGTAACAACAACTGAGTCATTATACAACTCGCCAGCGCCAGCCAGTCAAAAGAGAAAATAAAAATAAATAACAAACAGCCAGGACCCCCGCATATGTATAACCAGCGTCTAAAATAAGTTATCATTGCATCGAATCGGCACCGAAATTAACATCAGTGTTCAGCATCAGCATCAGCAGCAGCAGCAGCAGCAGCAGCATCAGCATCATCTGCAGTTACATCGGTATATTTCTGAATATGTCTTTAAATACGATTTAAATATATATTTTCCCGATAACGCAGCCATCCATCCACCTGCATACATACATATGTATGTGTGTCAGTGTGCCTCTGTGTGGGTGTGCAAAAGAAGAAGCGAGAAAGCTGAGAAAGCTCACTAGGGCAGTGGAGCTCGAAAGGGACAGCTGTTTTGCAGCAATGTGGGTGAAGTCCGACCTTAGGGCACATGCACACAGCCCCCCATTAGCAGCTGTGTGTTTGTGTGAGTGTGTGTGTGTGTGTGTGTGTGTGTAACCGTTAGCATCTCTCTTTCAACGCAACGATCTCACAGCTCAGCTGATGGTATTCCGTTACTTGCTAAGCTTCCCTCGGGACTAGTCGTGCTGTGCCCTTCGTGTAACCCGTTTCGTCACAAATAACAGTTACTATTTAGAGAGTGAGTGCATCGAAACGTAGATAAAACTTTAAATCTAATGGAGCAGTGTATTTATTTAGCCATGAAATACATTTCCATAATAATGATGTGCTAAAAAGAATTAAATATTCTTACGAAATGTGGTAAACAAATACAGTGGACACACGATACAGCGAGCTTTTGTAGGTGTAAACAAATTATACTGGTTGACAAAATATGAAAAAGAATAGAATAGTTTTTTTTTTTTTTTTAGATATTTAGTATTATTTTATATACAAATATTCTTCAAACCATTAAAGGTTTTTCTAAAAAGTGATGGCTTGGTAGTGAGGCTTCGAGTTTGAATATTTTCATGCATTGAATACTGTTGAATGTTTTCGAATGATGCATTTCCCCATTTCCCATATATAATATTAGCAAGTGAAACATCGCAATTCGATTTCGATTGTTGCAACATACTGGCGACGAAACCAGAAGGTAAAGGATAGCCACTGCAGCTGTTTTTGCATTTTCTGGCCCGTGCCGAAATCAAATTTGGCATTTCTTTGCGGGCTCTGCAAGCAGTACGTTCATTCGTTCAAACAATAAGAGAAAAAAAAAACACAAAAAAAAAAAAAACAGAAAAACTAAATAGAAAAATAGATATTGCGCTGACACACACACACACAGATACACAGACTAGTTCGCCGAGAGACGTGTATATATATATATATTTGTCATTTCAATTTTCGTGTGCTTGTTGTGCTCAGATAAACGAACGAGAATCATGTGCCAAAATTTTGTTGCTCAGTTTTTTTTCCATTATTTTTTTTATTAGTGTGTGATTTGTGACGTTAAATGGCTAGCAATTAAATGGTGTGAACAGCTGATTTTTTGTTTTTGTGACGGAATATGGAATTTCTAATGGCGAAGGAGAACCGTTACCTTTACCATTTGACTTCCGGCAGTGCTTATGTGCTCATGTGTTTGTGTGCTCTGCCTTTTAGCAGAACATGAAGAATCCGAAATGGAATATAAATTTGGCAATTACAGTGCAATACATTGGGGAGGAGGAGAGGAATAAAAAAACGAGGGAGAAAATGTCAATAGCTCATGCATATACACACACAAACATACGCCCGCGCGGTCAGCTGTTTTGTGTTGTTCTTGAGTAAAAGTTGTAGGAAATTCGGGGCTTGAACGCCAAAACACATACACAACAAACGTGTTCGTGTCAGTAGCTGATTGTGTGTGTGTGTGTGTGTGTGCTTGGATGTCAGCCAGCGAGCTCTCCCACTCTCCTGCTCTCTTTCTCTCTCTCTCGCCACACACACACGCCTCTCTTTGGAGGGAAATGCGAGAGCTGCGTTTGCTTCAAGCCAGCGCTAGTCTGTGGGAAATTTTGCTGGCATTAAGTACAAATAACTCGGTGTGTTTGTGTTCAACGATCTTGTTGTAAAATAAAGTGGCTGCAAGCACACCACACACAGGCGTATGTATGTAGCAGCTTAAATTGCATATATTGGGGGCATGTGACTGTGTGTGTGTGTGTGTTTTTTTTAGTGTAATTTCCCGCGACATTCTGACACGGGGAAAATAACCTAAAAGCATTATGCAATGTACATATATTAAAATGTGAGCGTAGGTTGAATGCAGCAGCAAGCAGATCTATGCAATGCCTCTTTTGTGCCATTTATGTAACGGTCCGTCGTTCTCTCGCGCTCCCGCCATCGCTCTTACTTCTTCCGCCTGTGCTCAGCTGACATTACTTGTTAGAAAACGGTAAACGGCGGACATCTGCATTTCTGTGCCCCCCTCCCCTCCTCGCGCAATGGCAGTGGCAGTGATGTAACGGCATTCTCGCTCCGCTTCTGCTGCGACATGTGAACTGGATTACACAGTGCTAAAAAAAAAGGGAAGCAAGGCAGTCAAATGAAAAACGAAAGGAAAAAGGCAAACCGAGCACGATAAATTGACACACGGCGAGACGAGCGTTTATATATCACAGTGACTGTATGTTTGTGTATGTGCAAGAGCAGTGGCGTATGCATAGGGGGCGCATCCTCATTTGAATTTATACACAGAGAGAATTATTTCCAAAATTTATTGTTGTTACTTACAAATTCTCCAGATACTTACAAGGACTCTTTTAATTCAAAAACTCCCTTAAAAAAAAAAATTACGTATACGTAATATAATATAAATTAATTTCAAATGTTTTAATATATTTAATAATAATTTCTTTAATATGTATTCCATTTATTTTGATATAAACTAATCTTAATTGTCAAAATTTCTTCTATTTAAAAATACTACCCTCAAAAAAAATTACGTATACGTAATATGATATAAATAAAATTCAAATGATCTCCTATATTACTATATATTATATATTCTTTAATATTTGTTTTTTTTTTATTTTGATATAAACTAATCTATTTACAAATACTTGCGATGCCTTGTTGCTCCTACTTAGGAAAAAGATTTCCCCTCAAAAAAATTACGTATACGTAATGTAATAAAAATTCAATTCAAATGTTTTCCTATATATTATAATATTTTCTTTAATATTTATTTCTTTAATTTTGATATAAACTAATCTTAATTGCAATATTATCGAGATGATTATAAGCCCCCCAAAGAAAAATAACGTATACGCCCATGTGCCTCAGTGTCGTTGCGCAAAAAAAAACCTGTGCCGTGCTCACCCGTTTAATTATCTTCAAACAAAACGAGGCAAATTGAAGGCTGCAAGTAGCCGTACTCCAAATGCCCTACTCATTATAGAGAGACATGCACATCGACAGCTTAACTTAATTGAATTAAATGTTCCTAATTGGAAGACAAAAGCACTGTGCCGAACAAATCGGTGTGCCATAAAACCATAAAGGCCACCACATGTAAATACATGTCACATACACACACACACGTTCGGACGAACGATAACAGGGAAATCATGCTATTTCACATCGATATGTGCTCGTTCCGTGATTTCAGCTATTATCGAACATCAGTGTGGCGGTGTTTAGCACATATTGCTTTTGTATGCATTATGTCCGATATCTACAAATGATTGCTCAGATAGTTGTAACATTTTTGTTACAAAAACTTTCATAACAGATAAACATTCAGATAAACATCAGATAAAATTTTGGTATAAGAAAATAGGTTTTAATGGCAGGTTCTCTTTGATAAAACCAAAAAAAAGTTAGTTTATTTCTTTAAAGTAATATTTAATAAACAAAACAAGACAGCCGATACCCTTGCAGTTTGCAATAGAATTATATTATCGTATCGTATCATTCTTTAAATCCATAATTATTGATATTTTTATATGATATATATGATTTTGTTAATAGTTTCATTGGGTTTCATAGTGTAACAAGCTTCTGGCTAAAATTATAATACTCTGCTAGGGTTTAAAAATATATTTTTAATATAAAATCAAGTAAAATTTGTAAGTTAAAGACTTACTGATTGTATTTTCATGTTTTATAATTTATTGCTTAATTGAAAAGACAAAAAGACGGCTAAGACGTCTATTTCCATGAATATGACTGTATATCGTTTAAGTAATTTACAAATTAAAAAAAAGGGGACAGTAGAGAGCTTATCAAACTAAGTTTACTTAATGAAATCATCATTAAGACTATTATTTTGAGTAGTATTTTCTTTCTTGCACCCTACCAATAGCTTTCTTGTCATCCATGGACTCGCTCCCAAAAAGTATGCTACAAAGCGAGCGAGAGCCCGAGTCCTCCAAGAAGTTGACTTTTCGCCCCCATCCAAATGCCCATAAATACATGTCCCTCGAAAGCACACACACACACACAGACACACACTCTGTACACTTGTGTATTTAGCCTGCTGTTGCACATAGAGTGACTGGAGGAGGCACGCTCTGCACTTATGACGATGTGGAAAGTAAACATAGAAATAACAATAATAATAAAAACAACATGGTCGAAATGGACGCTCTCCCAGCTGATGATGGCTGACTCTCACGCGCACCGCTCTCTCTTGGGCACTTTCTCTCTGTGTGTGTGTGTGTGTGTGCTGCCTCTCTGTGAGCACCGCTGCACTCTTTTATGTCTCTGTGTGTGTGTGTGTGTGTGGGGGTCGCTCTTGCAACCGAAAATCAATAAAATCTGGGCCACCAGTTTTAAAGGTTGATTAAAACGGTATGACGCGAATTCGTGAGCACGTTCCACGTTGTCTGTGTGTGTGTGTATGAGGGTGTGCTTGTGTGTGTGTGCAAAAATATAAATAAACATTTGTAAGCCGAACTCCGGTCTGTGCTCTCTTCAATCCCCGTTCCAGCCTCCGCTCTCGCTTAAAGACGAATTTTGGCTGCGTCTTATGTACCCGACATAAAAGTGAAAATAGAGCTTTTCAAGTTCACTTGGCCAGCGCACACGCACACCATCTGAAGAAGTATATATATATATATATATATTTGTGTGAATAAATCTATATATACATAAGTATTAGCTGCCCCTGCATTTATATGCTGCACAGTTTATTTTTTTCTTTCATTTTTCCAATGATCTTGGCTTGCCGGCTCAAAATGCAACGCAAATCTAATGTCAAGGCCAGTGGAAAACTATAGGTTAAAAGTCAAATGGTATATTATTATACATATCCTTAATAGGAAATAGTTTCAATAGAAATTGTTGTGTTCTTTTTAAAAGATTATTCAAGGAATTAGTTTATATAAAAGTGTATTTTCTGCGGGTTGCAATTTTAACATTATCGAATAACGCTATTTGTTATTAGGTTTAATCCAGCTTAAAGTAGTTTCATGGGTATTAACTAGATTTAAACCAAATTAAACTGCTTGTAAACAGAAGTGAGAACAACTGATGTTTTTTTAAACTAGAATTAACTAGACTTGAAGCATTATTTGCTTAGCTGTGAACGTAATAGTGAAAACAATCACTATACTTGACTTAATTACTTAATGTTGATTGTGCTCTAAGTACCTTTTAGGTATGAGGGTTTTCGAGATATAGATACATTTATTTAAGATGATTTAAGATCTAAGATGTATATGCATTTATCTACGATAATCTATGATCTAAGAAGATTTAGATGCATTTATCGAATTCATCTTTGAACTTACCTAAAAAGTGGCTGTTGTTTAGCGTTGTTTTAGCTTTTTATAAGCTTAAACATTAAGGCCTGTTAAAAGTTTCAAAACCTGCTGCCCAGGTATCAAAATAATTAGACAAAAATTAGAGAAATTTTTTAAGATATAGTTAAAATTAATTTTTAACCGAATACAGATTCCAAAATTGGTTTAAGCTAATCATTTTTTTTATCTATTTATTCAAAGCTACTTAAGCCATAGAAATTTTACTCATTAATTTAGATAGTTTTTCTCTTATCAAGTCACTTTGATTGATCTCTTACTCACACAAATGCAATTCAAACAAGTCAACGTTTTGACACAATTTTCTTGAAGGCCATCACTCATACGCAGTGTTGTCCCTACTCAAATATTTGCAAATTTTTTCCATTTTTTCTTCTGTATTTAAAATAATTTTAGGAAAACATAAGGATTAAAAACATGCATATAAAGAATTCAAGAAAGTAGAATATATATCCGGCATTATGAAATTTTATACTACGTATGTGTGATTTTTGCAGAACCTTTAAAAGTACAAATTTGACAATTAATCCCACTGTATACAGAGATAAAGCAATTTAAATTGAACCAACTGCGTGAATTCAACCTAGTCGTGAGTCGTGAGTCGTGAGCCGTCGCTCGTTGTATATAAACATACATATATACATACATATATATGCATGTAGACTCCTGTGGAAACCCAGCAAAGACTTCACCAGCCTTTCAGTGTGTGGCCTTCAATCGGCTTACAAACGGCGAAAAGGTTACGTGCGTATGTATGTATGTAAGTAGGGAGAGGGGGAGGTGAATACATACAATCATACATGACCCCGCTGCACTCACACAGCTGCAGCATGCAGCATAAATGAGAGTGCGAGTGGGTGCACGCAGAGGCCTCGGGGTCGTTTATATGTCATTGCGCACATGCCAAGCGGCGCAGGCCAAAGAGCCTGAGCCTGTCTCTCTCTCTCTCTCTCTTTCTCTGTTATCTCTTGTTTATTTTTACTCGCACTGCTAGGCTGAATGAGAGGGGGGATAGCAGGGGGGATACTTGGAGCTTTCACTTGCTCACACTCTCACTGGCCTTCGTCGTTCGGTTCTTATCCGTTCGGCTATGCTCCAGTTACGCACCCGAATGCATTTCGTCTGAGTTGGCTCTCTCTCTCTCTCTCTTTTTCTCTCTCTCTCTTGGCAGCCAGGGCTTTCTTTCTCTTTGTTGGCACGGTTAACGGTTAACCTACATTCCATTAGGGTGGTGGGGGTGCAGGAGACTGAGGGGGAAGGAATAAGGGGAGAGGAAAGCTGGCTTGCAGCTCAATGACGTAGGCGGAGTGCATGCACATATACAGCTATGTACGCAATAATAGTGCTAATCTCTAACTTCAAGGTTTATTCTTTCGCCTAATTAAGGTAGTTGGAGTTGAAAGCCAAGAAATCTCTAATATTTAACTCTTACCTTGATTAAACTGTATATATTGGATTTTAATTTAAATAAAGAATGGTAAGCAATTATTGTATTTACCTCAGCTGTGCTTGAATGCGCTTTAATTGGCTGCAAAAATGTGGTCCAAAGAGCTCTTAAGCATCATGAGCACACCCTTCAATGTTCACTTATGAAAAATCCTCCACTTTAAAGGATATATTTGGAACCATTTTAAAGCACTATGTTTCAATTAAATTAAAAAAATAAACTCTTAACAAAAGATTACGTTTAGGGAAAAGTGTTAATAACATAACATAACATTTTTTAGGATAATTTTATGAGACTTTACATGTGTATTAAGATACTTTTGTATTTACAAAGAAGTAGCTAAACAATTTGTAAAAAACTTCAATTGTAGGGAATTTAAAGATAGCACATGATTCATTTGTCTGTAATTAATTTATTTATAAAATACTTTAATTAAACCTATCTAAAGGCTAAAGAAAATGTTAACAAATGAAGGCTAGTAACATGTTGCGCAAGATACAAATTAGGGTAAATGTAGCTAGGAACATGTTGAGCAACACTGCGACTGCGAAAGATTTAAAGCTAAAATTCATTGGAATATAACTCAATTATCGTTTTCAAAGATGTTTGGGGTCGAAAGTGAATGCTGTCACATTTCAAAATAAAATTTAATTGAGTGTTGTCACCATATTCTAATAACTCTTATAATCTTATAATTCCTGAGCTGTCTTGTTTGTATGTTTGATAAGGGAAAACCCTATTAATACCAAATAGTTATCGAAATTTAAGCCTAGTTTAAAAAAAAATTATTCTATTTATTTTTCAGGTGCCGATACACAATTCATAAACATAATTCAATCAGCTGTCAAAAACGAAATAAATGGTTCTAACCAAACGCTCGCGGATTGCCAAAACCAAAGAGAAACGAAAGATATAATAACAGCCAGGAGAGAAATCAAACTAATTATAGCAACTAGAGAACGTTTTTAGGTAATGCCCATTGCCGATAATAATTTAGTAGCCAGCCGGTGAAACTAAAACATATATTAACTCGGATATGCTCTGTAAATACAACACATTAAACATATTAAGGATCTAGATAACTACGCTTTAAACGACATCTGAATCGGAGCCGAAGGTATCTAGCACACATCCCAACATTCAAAGTTCAAACAAACACGATTGTAATTCTAGTCGAGAAATAGTCACCAAACAGATATTGTACACACCGCGAAACACTATTATAAAAGTAATAAGCCCTCCCCACCAAAATATAAGTAAATAGCCAACCAACCTAGGAGATAGATCATCCCCAAAAGGCAAGCAGCATAGATAACTTAAAATAGTTAATAATAATAATAATAATAATTGATAATTAAAAATACGCTCAATTAAAGCCAGAAATCAGTATTCCAAAAATTTTCTACCAATGTGCGGATGATCCACAGGAATATAGAAACCGCCAATCATTGGAGCAACCGCTTGATAGAAGCACCACCAAGCGCCATTTAGGGGTAGCACCCCCCAGAGCTGCGCCTGGAGACGTAGCCCCGGTATCCGCGGCCGGAGTCCCCTGATCGAACCGCCCAGCAGAGGTCAGTGCAACGTGGACCAGTGCAACGACGGTGCCAAGATGCATATTGAAATTCAGGTGGCTCTGAACTTCGTCATATCCTATCTCTACAATAAGCTGCCACGCAGACGTGTTAATATATTTGGCGAGGAGCTGGAGAAGGCGTTGCGTGACAAGTTCCAGGGACACTGGTATCCAGAGATGCCCTTTAAGGTGTGTCCCATGCTCCTTAATCGCTCAAATTGATTAAATTTTTAATTTCTAATTTCTATTGATTTGAACTTTTGCAGGGCTCTGCTTATCGTTGCCTAAAGACCGGTGATCCTATCGATTCGGTGCTGGAGAAAGCTGCCCAAGAGAGTGGAGTGCCCATCACTGACATCCTTGAGAACTTGCCCAGTGAGCTGTCGGTTTGGGTGGATCCTGGGGAGGTTTCATTTCGCATTGGTGAAAAAGGATCTGTTAAGGTAGGCTACTTATTACAGAAAGTGATGAATAGGTTGCAAGTAGCTCCTGAAAAACATAGGTACCTTTAAGTTTAGGCAATTGAAAGTATATTGTAGTAATAAGTTATTTTTCATCCTCTATAGTATTTATACAGGGCATTGCAGGGTTTTCTAATTTTAATCGAAGCTTGTTACGCTGGGAAAAAGTCGTTTCCGACCCTTTAAGTCATATATATTCTTTATCAGCATCAATTGCCGAATCGATTTAGATAGCTCTGACTAAACATTTTTTTTTTCAAATATTTTAAAAATTTTATAGTTATGCTTCTTTTAAACTTTGATTTGTCGATAAAAAATTTCATTTTAAAATATTGATAAAGATCGATTCAAGAAATACTATTATTTTAAGTTCCGATACGATCCTATAACTAAATGATAAACTGCAAGGATTTATAAACTTCGGCTTTCCGAAGTTAATTTCCTTTCTTGGTTAGAATTAAAATCAGTTTAGGAACTCTGCTCTGCTTTTTCACATTAAGTAATAATGATTCATATTCAATGAGAAAATTCTTTTGGAAAATACTAAATTGTTCATTTTAAGATAGTAAAATGCGTCGTGTTTCTTAGGTTATTTATCCTGTTTTATGAAATCCTGCTCGTACCGAAGCCCTCTTTGTCTGCAGATGATGTTCCAATATTTTCTAATTATGATCTAGTACTGAAAACGATCCATACTATCCACGATGAAGACTAAATTTCCTATTCCGATGACTATAACTGCTCCACTTACCATGAAACTCAAACCACCTCGCTTTATCATCGGAATAAGATGCTTGAGATCCCTGGAAATACTAGATTTCATTCAAGCTTTTGCTTTTCATTGTAACTAGAAACAAGATTTAATTACGAATGATTCCAAATATAATGTATTTAGAATACAAGGAGTCGTATATACGGGGAGTTTTTTATAGGGCGGCTTTACAGGGAGTCTATATAAGCAATCTGATCTACTTGTCTTCTAATAAAAATGATCTGAGTGTAATGTTGTATATTGCCCATCCTCGATTTATGTGGAAAAACAAGAAACTAACTTTGAGAACTGAAGTGGGTATACCCTTGGACTTATGGGTTTAAATTTTTGAATTTCGATCATAATTAATCTTAATTTGGAAAACTTTTCTGTGTTGGCTTTTATTAGAATATTTAAAAAAAAAATTGAGTTAGATTATTTCCGCTGTTGATGCTAATATATGATTTATAGGGTCGGAAATAAATCCTTCACTAACTTGCAAGCTTCAGACTGAAATTATAATACCCTTCAAGGGTATTCAGATAGAGATTAAGATAGAGAAATAGAGATAGAGATAGATATAGAGATTGATTGAGATAGATAGAGATATATAGAGATAGATAGAGAAAGTTAGAGTTAATAGATAGATAGAGATAGAGATAGTTAGAGATAATAGATAGATAGAGATAGATAGAGAGAGGTAGATGGATAGAGATAGATAGAGAGAGGTAGATGGATAGAGATAGATAGAGAGAGGTAGAGAGATAGAGAGAGGTAGATAGATAGAGAGAGGTAGAGAGATAGAGAGAGAGATAGAAAGATAGATTGAGAGATAGAGAGATAGATAGAGAGATAGAAATATAGATAGAGAGATAGAAAGATAGATAGAGAGATAGAGAGATAGATAGAGAGATAGAAAGAGATAGATATAGAGATAGATAGAGAGATAGATAAGGAGATAGATAGAGAGATAGATAAGGAGATAGATAGAGAGATAGAGATATATAGATAGAGATATATAGATAGAGAGATAGAGATATATAGATAGATGAGATTAAGATTGAGATAGAGAAAGAGAGGAACAGGCAGAGAGAGGCATTCATTAGCAACTATTATTATGTGCTTTGAAAACACTAAATTGCACTTTAAAGTTAAAAATTTCAACTTTATTCTTACCGTATGTAGAATTTAACGATTTCGTTTCTTTTTAATTCACAGATACTCTATACGGAAAATAATGAGAATCATGAAGATAGCCATTCGGCAGACCGCGAGGTCACCACGACTTTCAATCCAGAGGCACAATGCTTCAGACCCATCGATGCGGTCAATACAACCATGAATAATCTGAGCTTAAGCCCCAAGGCTTTGCCACTGGCATTACCCTTGGCACTGCCCCAGACGGGCTCATCGCCCCATTCGGCCGCCTCCAGCTCACCCACCTACAAGGGTAGCCCCAATCCCACGATCTCCGGCAGCTGCAGCACTGGCTCTGGTTCTGGCTCTGGCAATGGTACCGGTTCCAGTACCGGATCCGGTTCCGTATCCGGATCGGCGATGTGCACGGGTTCTGGTCCTGTGGTTGGCACCACTGCCGTAACCAGTACCGCCGCTGCGGCCTTTACCCAACGCGCTGCCCAGGCGCCGCTCACCTTTACCACGGCTACCTTTGCGCAGACCAAGTTCGGCAGCACCAAGCTGAAGACCAGCTCCAAGCGCACCAATAGGTCGGTTCTGAGTTCCCTTGATTGTTCTTACTATTTCTCTAAATATGTTTTTGTGCCTTCCCAGCAGTGCCTACCGGATGTCGCCCACTGAGTTCTCCAATTACATTAAACAGCGTGCCATACAACAGCAACTGCATCATGGCCATGGCGTAATACCGTCCGCAGGCTCAGTGTCCGCCTATGGTGCACTGGATGCCGTATCCCCGGCCCGCTCTCTCTCACCGAATCCCTTGTATTTGGGCAGTGGCACTGGGTCAACTGGTGGTGGCAGTGGTGCCAGCGGCGGCAATGATTCCTCCTTCTATTACCCCAACATGACGGTGGGCCTGTATCCGCAGTTTAGCAATTCGCGCAGCCTCTTTGATTCACACTTCAATACAGACTCTAGCCTGGGTCTCTTTGGCAGCGCCGGTGGCTCTGTGGGCGGTGGCGGTGTTAACAACAATTACAGTACTTACCTGGAGCCATGCTATTTCCCCAACAGCCATGGCAGTATCCCGCCGTTCTGCCAGCTGCATCTGTCCAATGGCAGTGGCTCGGGCATGGAGCGTGCCAATAGCAGTGATAGTTGCTTTGGCCTGGACATGGATTGCGGCTTGGTTGGTGGTGTAAATGTGAATGTAAATGTGAATCTGGATGAAGGAGGAGCCACTGCAGTGGCCGTGGCCATTGCCGGGGACTCATCATCCGACAATAGTCCCGTGGGTACACCTACAATGAATGTAGGCACGAATACAACTAGCTCTTTGATTGGCGGTCTGCAACAACAGCAGGAGGAGGAGGAGGAGGAGCAGCAGCAGCAACAGCAGCAGCAGCAGCAACAGCAACAGCAACAGCAACAGCAACAGCAACAGCAACAGCAGCAGCAGCAACAACAGCAGCAGCAACAACAGCAGCAGCAACAGCAACTGCAGCAACAGCAACAGCAGCAACAACAGCAGCAGCAACAGCAACAGCAGCAACAACAACAGCAGCAACAGCAGCAGCAACAGCAGCAACAGCAGCAGCAGCAGCAACAACAGCAGCAACAGCAGCAGCAACAGCAGCAGCAGCAGCAACAGCAGCAACAGCAGCAGCAGCAGCAACAACAGCAGCAGCAGCAGCAGCAGCATCAGCAACAGCAGGCTCAAGAAGCCTCTACGGGCAAGCTGATAGACGGCATCAACTCTTTCTATGGTGCCGGGTCATCCTATCAGCAACTTCTGGTTGCCAACTAGAGTTTGGCCCAGCAGATAACTACAACAAATGACACCTAAACACAACCAGGATAGCCACAGACAACAAGGGGGAGAGTCCTGAGAATCTAAGTACCCACAGAATTAGCCGAACCGAACTGAATGTCATCGCTACTTAAGTACTTGAGCAGATATGTTTTTATTTTCTTTTATTTTTCTGTCGTGGCCCTTGATGCCGACTGAATTTGTTACCAACGTTTTGAGATTTTCGTTTTCTTTTTACCTTTACGAATGTAAGAGAGAGATAGAGAGAGATAGAGAGAGAGAGAGAGAGAGAGAGAGAGAGAGAGAGAGAGAGAGAGAAAGAGAGAAAGAAAGAGAGAGTCCCTCGTTTGACGAGGGGCCAACAGAGATCGTTGTACGCCATCCCCATATAGATAAAACGGATAGTTCGAAATTGGAACAAGCCATCCTTTGAGGAACGATACGATGTGACAGATACAAATACCACAGCGACACCTCTCTTAAAAACACACCCAAAAAATACAACACACTCACTTGGCAGTTTAAGAGCTGAGTTTTTGGGAATGTGCGTGGATGCCCCACAGCCGGCCCTCAGTAAATAATATTTATTTTGTTATTAAATTCTGCACAGTCGAAAGTGATGTTTCTTTCTGTTAACACACACACACACACACACACACACACACCACACATACACAGACACTCACACACACCGGATGTACATATGGAAATGTAGGTTTAGGCCAAAAAAAGCAAAAGCAAAAGCAAAAAAACCAATAATAGGCAACCAGAAAATAAACAAAAAAAAAACCATAATATATTATATATATATATATATTATAGTTTATATTATTTTACTATATATATATATCATAATATATATATATATATATAAATATATATATATAGAAAGAAGTCAACTAGAATTTCTCAACTAATTGTTTTTACTTGTTATGCATATATACATATATTTATATACACATATAACTATTATTAATTATCCAACTTTGGATCAACTTTCGACATTAAGTTTTTAATTAGTTTGTAAACGTTTACTATAAGATCATTTTTTATATCAAGACAAACCCTAAGAGAGTAAAAAACATTGTTGAATATATAGAAAGCGAAAAAAGAACCTTTAAAAAAAAAAAAAACAAAAATTATTAACAAAACAAAAGACAACTTGCATACCCTTGTTCAGCGCCAGAACATCCAAGAACATCCAGCTGACCCGAAGTGTCTGACAATGCCATTTGTAGGGGAACCCCCATATATCATCATAAATACTTCAAAAAAATTCATATTGATTTGCTAGCATTTTGTTTTTGTGGATGATACCCGACTGTGATCCCATCATCTATATATATGTATATATATATATTATTCGAAATGTGACAGGAAAAGGATTTTCTAGTCCTCGTGGGATCCCCCTTTTCAATGTTTTTCTTTTGCTCTTTTGCTTACCCCTAGAAGAGGCCAGGTTATGCAAGCTTCAAAAATGAGATAACACAAGTGAAGGAAAAACCACAGAAACAAAAACAGAAGAAAATCAAGAAATCAACAACAACAAAATAAGAATAAAAAAAAAACAAACAAAACTAAACTTTCTTTGTGTGTTATATTGTATGTATTAACTATATATTTGACTTCGTACTTTTTTTTTATATGTATGTATATCTATTTTTATATGAACATTTGTAATTTTTATAAATCAACTAAAGTAAAAAAAAACAAAAACAATTTTATACTTTTTATATGGGCTTACGTGAAAATACCTTGTGCTGTATGAACGTTTACTTTAATGTAAAAACCAAAAACAAAAAAAAAACAAAAACAATGAGAGAAAAACAAAAGAGCATTTTTATTTAACTTGTTCGAAACTTCGTTACCCTCCTTTTCCCCAAAAAAAAAATAAAATAAATGAAATAACTAAACTAATTAATGTAAATAATGCACTGCATCTACATATATAAATATATATATATATATATTAATTTTTGTCAAGTTCCCCGATCCTATCCCGAATTTAAATGCAAAAGCACACCCCTCATAAAATATCGTTTAATATGGAAATATATTATATATTAAATTTACACCTAAGACTACACAAGGAAACAGAAGTTTGAGAGTTAAAAAACAGTTGGCAAGACAAGTGAATTTCCTCTAAATGTACTATATTGTATGAATATGTATCTTGTTAAGTAGCATTTGTAATTTATGCAGGTGTTTCTTTATTATTATTTTTTTTTGCATTTTGTTAAAGCCAAGGAAATACTTAGAGATGACATGGAATGAATGGATAGAGAATGGAAATGGATTTTAAGTATTTTGAACAAATGTATTCGAATATGTACCTACACACATCCCATCATAAGATGTGTGTTTATCTGAAACTCACCACTGAAAACGGAAATTTATTGAAACATTTAAGTACCTTAACGAAGCTTCTAAACTATATAGCTTCTGTGAGTCCCGGATCAAGTCAAGCCAACAAAAAAAGAAAGAAATGCTATTTCGTTGTTTTTAAAATCCAAAACCTCCTTTCGTCCGACACGAGGGGCTTGCAAATAGCCAATTTGTCAATTTGCTAATTAGCTAATTAGCTAATTGTGCAAATTGGGGCATTTTGTGGCTAGCTTTTGTATTCTGAGATCATGGTAGCACATAAGTACCTACACTTCACACACACACACACACACACATAGTACACCCTTTCCCCGACCAAAGACTTTATAACATAATAAGATGCATAGTGCCCATAGCAATAACTAAAATATGGCGTTTTGCATTTTATTATTAGATTGCCTTTGCCCCCAAAAGAAAACATTTAACACACATAACACCACCACACACACAAAAATGGAATGCGGGCACTTTTTTTTAGATATTATATTAGAGAATATTTAAATAACCAAAAGCAAAAAAAAAACAAGGAATAACAAATTTTGTACTTTTATATATATGGTGAATATGTATATATATATTTAGATATATATATATATGCATATACATATATATATATGTATATATATATACATATGTATATATATTCGTTAACACATATGAATGTCTCCAATGGGTTCAACTCAGCTTCAGCTCAACAAAACGAACTCTCAATGTGGTTTTTGTATTCTATGTCTCTGAAATCTGAATGGTAGCGAACAGCAAAACTAATCGTATAATGTTTAGATAATGAAAATAAGACAGAGCAATAAGGCACAAGTATAAGACCCTCCTTTCCCGCATGTGTCCTCTCTACCAACCTACATATAATTATATATATATACATATATATATATACTAGTATTTACCTGAATTGAAGCGGACAGAGAGAGCTCTGAGAAAAACCCAATGGCTTGCTTAGAAAAACCTTTCTATTGTGATTGTGATACCAATGTAAGGCACAGAAAATGAAAATGAAACAGAAACGGAAACGGAAACGGCAATAGATTCATATAATATCTATACATAAAATATGTACAGTACCGTTGTTGGAAAGTTAAAGAAAATAAGAATCAAGAATCCGCCTGTCATCGATGTCCACCAAACTTACATTTAGACGCGGTCGCGATGAAATTGTATCCGACCGATCTTAAGAACAATAGGAACCTTTAATGGTAGATACAGAAAAATATACAAAAAAACATATATTTTACAATATGGAAGTAAAAAGCCACACTCAAGCCCACATTCTGATACACACTGATATTGATAAATGATTAATGATTAATGATTAATGATAACGATAACGATAGATTTAGATACAAGATTCAAGACAAGATCCGATTTAGTAAACAAAATCTCACTAACTAAGCGTGCGCGTATTTTAGGTACAAGATCCACGACAACCATTAATGGAAATAATACTAAACTGCTTTTTATACCTCAGATATGTTTCTATATATGTATGTATCTATATGTACGAAGAGATATCTCCAAACACACACCACACACAATGCAATGTAATCGAAGTAAAAGGATAACTTAATTCAACTCAGCATGCCCAAAACTTGTCGTCGTCTTAAGGTCCTTAAATACCGATATTTTGATAGGTAGCTAGAGATGACAAATTCATTTATGAATGTGTAACTTTTATATATTTTTAGGAAACTTGTTCAATTGATACGCTTTTTCCAAACATAAAAATCTAAATGTGCATTATCGAACAAAACAAAAAACAAAAAAAAAAACGAAAACGAAAACAAAAAAAAAACGAGAAAAACAGAAAATAATACACCATCAGAACTCGTGAGTGTCTCGGATTGTTAAATAGTTTCTTCCGGGACTCTCTCCAACTTGGGTAGAACTTTGGCGATCTACGATCTATGACAAATTAAGCTCAATATATATATATACCTATATATATCATAGCTGTATTCCGTATCATAATTGTATATTCTTTTCACGGAATAGAATCGAATTGTAAGGTGGGCAATATACATAGATAGAGATACCAGATACTTTCTCATGCGTATCTGATGGATTCGTATGCCCAAGTGACGCCAATAATGGACATGGAAATGTATTGTGATTTGAGTTCTAAACAGTAATCTGTGTGTATGTTTCTTCTGTTATGGGTGTGTGTACATAGGAACGACAAGTTCAATATATACATACATATATATATATATATTCAACTGGCAAAATGTACATGTTTTGTATCGATAATTACATATATAATTTAACTTCAACTTCAATAAGTTATGGTACTGATTGCTACATAGCGTTCGTTAACTGACAAAACAATGCAGCAGAAAGCAGAAAGCAAATTAATTAAATTAATGCATATCAGTGATCACAATAATGATGATGTACATAATTTGTAAGCAATTGGGGCATTCTGAGCCATCTTAACAGCTGCGGCAGGTGCAAACATTGGTGGCCCTTGCAACATGAAGACTCAATCTTCTGGTCACAAAACGAATTTTTAAACCAAAATTTGCTCACACAACACAACATAAGTAAGTTCTTTTAAGATTGCTTTTATATTTCAAATTTCCTGGAGTTGGTCGACCTTTAATAAAGAATGATTAAGGACTTCATTAGGCAACCAATAGTGTTGCAAGGACTTCTGTTCTATATTCACTTTATGTTGCCATTTGCCACACCTGCTAAGAGCTATTGAATGGCCTACAAAAAAAAAACAAATTAATTAAAATAAAAGTGTATGTGCCAGCAGCGACACACACACACACACACACACACACATCCCAAGAAATGTACGTACATACATATATATCTATTCATAGTACCGAGAAAAAAATATTCATTCAATTCAAAACCCTTTAAGTGTGTACATAAGCCTAGCGGTAAATAATATGACATGTATGTATTATGTATAGTAAAAAATATAACTTCCATATTGAGTATTTTTCATATTACCTTTAATAGAATAAAGATTATCGTATTATTCAAAAATATTTTACAACAACTATTTAGCATCAACAACAATTTACAAAAAAAAAGAGACATACATTGATTAACCGCCGAATTTGAATTTAAATTTTAGTGCGCCATCAGTAACCGCCATTTGAGTTATCCGACAAATTTGAATTTGAATTTAAATAGTCGATCAGTTTCCGCCACGTAAGTAAATCGATAAATTTAAATTACAATTTAACAACTTTTAACAACAATAATAATTTACAACAAGAAAAGACAAAAAGTATGTTAATTTACCTGGCAAATTTGAATTCAAACAAACTATCAGTACCCGCCCTTTCAGTTAATTTGAATTTAAATTGTCGATCAATTGCCGCCAAGTAAATCGATAAATTTGAATTCAAATTTAAAAGACCGATGAAAATCCGCAAGCAAACCGAAATTAGTTATGTTGTAGTTAGATGTACAACTATAATCTCACAACGCCCGCCAAATTTGAATTCAAATTCAAATAGACTTTTAGTACCCGCCCTATCAGTTAATCAACTAATTTAAATTTGAATTTAAGTAGATCAGTTGCCGCCAACCTGTTGTTCATAATAAGTTGTTTTTGTTGTTGTTGTTGTTGTCTTAAATTTACAAAAACAAAAGACGGAAAATATAATAATTGAACCGCCAAATTTGAATTCAAATTCAAATAAATTATCAGTACCCGCCCCATTAGTTAAACGAAAAATTTGAATTTAAATAGTCGATCAGTTGCCGCCACGTTGGTAAATCGATAAGTTTCGATGACGATAAAAGCCCAAAATATAAGATAATCAGTGAAAAACGACCTGGTCACAATAACAAAAATTTGCATATATTACAATGAATTGGCAAAAAATTAAATTTGTTTGCTGCTGCTTTCTGTTCGCCTGGTATTTCAGGTCGAAAATTAAGAAATTGCCACGGGAATCGATGCCTTATTCTCTAAGTAGTGCAATTTAGCTTAACCGCCAAATTCGAATTTAAATTGACCGCCAACGATGAATTAATGGATAAGTCACGCACTGAAAGTTTACAATATGGTCTTACTGCCCAAAATATACAATATGGTCAGGCTGGCGAAAAGTGCAAAATTCAAATTTAAATTTAAATTGTCCGCCAACGATAAATTAATCGATAAATCAGTCAACCGAATGTTCACAATATGGCCACACTGGTCAAAAGTTACAATATGGTCACACTGGCAAAAGTGTGCAAAATTCAAATTTGAATTTAAATTAACCGCCACCGATAAATTAATCGATAAACCGCGCAATCCAAAAATTTCATTATGGACACACTGGCCAACAATTCTAGGGTGTGGTGACACTGGCAAGTGGTTTATATTTTTGTAATTGCATACTTTTGGGGGTGGTGTAGCATACTTTTGGGGGGTAAAATGAATTTGCAAAAAATTAAATTTGCTTGCTGCTGATTTCTGTTCGCCTGGTATTTCAGGTTGAAAATTAAGCGACATCGAGCGCATCGAAGGCTTGGTTTTGCAACACACAACCGCACGATTTACACAGTATGCACAACACACAACCGCACGAAGTATACAGTATGTACAACAACAACAACATCAATTACAACAACAACAAAAATTACAACAACAACAACAACAAAAATTACAACAACAACAACAACAAAAATTACAACAACAACAACAACAAAAACAACAAAAATTACAACAACAACAAAAACAACAAAAATTACAACAACAACAAAAACAACAAAATCTACAAAAACAACAAATTTGATTTTTAATACAAATTGTCATTCAGCACCCAATCAATTAAATTAAACAGCAGATATTATTTATTTTTTAAAACGTTTTATTAAAATTTCTTTTCGATTGGGGTTCGGCTGCACAAAAAAATATATGTTGCATTTATTTCATAGTAAACGCCCATGTGTATGTGTGTGTGTGTGTGTGTGTGTTAACGCTAAATGTAGCTTCTTAGGTAATCGGTAAAATGTTAGTTTCCTGGTTGGTTTGTCTTTTCCCAATCGGTTTGTGGATGGCTCCTGTGAAAGCAATTACAATATTTATAGATTGCGGCTTACGGGCTTCGAGTTACGAGTTGCCAGTTACGGGTTACGAGTATCATCGCTGTGTCCAGGTAAGGTACTGCTTACAACTTACAACTATTAAACATTACTTTCGTTATTGGCAGCGACCTGCTTGGCTCCCGATCCGCTGCCAGATCCCCCGGCTGCTACTCGGGCACGGGTAAATTTGCTAATGGACGTGGGCGATGCCGAGGCAGCAGCAGCAGCGGCAGCTGCATCCAACCGGAGACTATTCCCGGCCGGATAGACGCAACCCTTGCGCCGTCGTCCCGCCGGAGAACCGGCACCTCTATCACCGATTTGTACTAGGCTGGACAGATCATCGCTGCGCGAGAAGACAAACTCCTCCGAGGAGAGGCGCTTCCGCACCCTTCCACCGACCACATCCGGTTTCTTGCCATTGCTAAGCGGCGAGGGCGAGGCGGGTGCCACCAGCGCCGGAGTCTCTATGCCATTGCCACCGCCCAGGACGGGGAAGTGGGATTCCAGGACGCCGGGTCGCATGAGAATCTCCTCCAGGTGGGGACCGCCATTCTGACGAGCCGGCGTTGCAAACTGCTCCAGTGATGAGCTGGCACTATAGAAACTCGTGTCCGCGGAGCCCTCGGAACCGCATTTGGCATGCTCTGAGCGAGTGCAGCAGCCGCGCTGGGCATCTCGGCCGCAGGGACAATGGGGACAAAGTCGCAGGCAGTGCTCTTCCGTCAGGATGTCGCTGTCGCTGAAGGTTAGCTTCTTCACCGGTGGCGCTGGCCTCGCTGGCACATGATCCTGATCCCCATCCAGGGGATCGGCCGATTTGGAACTCTGCACCGCATTGGCAGCATGGGGCAGCTTCAGCCTCTGCAGGCTGTGGGCCGAGGCTGACTCGAAGCTGTCGTCACTGGAGTCGAGGCTGTGCGCCGCCGGCGACTGATCCGGGAAGATGCGCGGAAAGGTGACAAAGACCCGACCCAGTCGCTTGTATTGATCCTGGGTCCTGCTATCCTCCGCACAGCCAGCCAGATTCTCGGTGAACTTGGGCGCTCTCCGCATGACCTTGGGCGTATGCAGCTGCGACTCAAAAATGTCCTCCAGCGGCACCTTGGGCCCGGCCACGCCCATGTGCTGCAGATACCGCTCGATGCTGTTGGCCAGGCTGATGGGGACGCTGGTGCGCGAGGAGACGCTGGAGATCTCGGACAGAGTCTCGGGGCTGGCCAGTGGTGCCAGGCCGTACCAGTCATCATGCAATAGGTCCACGCCCTGCGGCACTGCACCGCCGGCATCCGAGGCTCTCCGCAGGGCCTGCACCTGGGCCAATGGCAGCGATCTGGGTTTCTTCTCGGAATGCTGTCGTTCCAGCAGGGATCTCTCTGGCAGCGACGGCGGTGGGGTCAGGGCCATGTCAAAGGCCACCGCCTTGAGGCGAGGAATTGCCACCTCCTCCGGAAACGGTTCGGCATTTCCAATGACCGTCCCCGTCGTCTCTGAGCTCATCAACGATGGACTCTGGCGCAGGGCCACCGTGGCCAGGCTGTCGTCCAGGGCGCTTGATATGTCGTACGGCGTGGTGGCCGAGCTGAGCTGGCTGCGTCCAAAAATGCTGCCCGCCAGTGAGGACGCCTTGCTACCACCACAGCCGGTGGCCGAGCAGAGGCGCTGTGGCTGCAATGGCGGCGCTGAGCCATTGGTGAAGGACGTCTCCAGGCAGAGTTTGTGCTGCGCCGTCGGCGTCAGGGCGAGGCAGTTGCTCAGATTTGTGTAGGAACTTTGCGAGGGCCGCTTGCAGTGCTGCGATTGCGCTGACGTTTGCATCTGGCCGGAGTCCGTGTCCGTTTCTGGTCCGGATCGGCGCATCGGATCCGTTGTCCCATAACCGCTGCAATGCGGCTGCGGTTTCTGGTCCTGATCCTGATCCTGCCCTTCATTCGATGCTGTGGAGAATGCATTCGAGGTCTGACGCTGGGGCTTGCGTGGCCCACTCGTTGTTACAACCTAAGGGGAAATGGTGAGAGGGAAAAGTATCAGTGTTTGCATGATTTGAGCTCTAAGCCTTGATAAAGGTCTACATTGTAGTCCTACTAGAATTTGATTTGATTTGATTCTTTTCGTTTATACTTGATCTTTTTTTAAAAACAATTACAAACTAGTTGTAAATAGATTCGATTTTTTTGTAGCAAATATAAACGCAAAGTTTGGCTTAATGAATTCAAGACAAGAAACCAATCAATCAAATCAATCGTGATTTATACAGCTCGTAGTTAGTTACATATGAATGCAGAAAGAGACGAGTAGATGTTGCGAGCGAGAGAGTGGGATGCATGTATGTACAGCAGTGTGACAGATGAGCGAGAGAGAGAGAGGAAAGAGACAGATGCAGATAGCGAGTGACTAAGTACAGTTGCGTCAAAGTGAAGCGAGTGGGGGGTAGTACAGTACAGATTTATTGCTCATGACTCGACAGTTAAATAGTTCGATAGGTCGCTGTGGTAGAGGTGTGGTTTGGTTAGTTGGATAGGAGCTTACAGGTGCAAGACACAATATCGAGATTGGTTTTCGTTGTACATATACAGCGAGTACGATTACATTTAGAGAGTTTACAAAATTGTTGGGTTGTTTGTTTGGTTTTTTTGTTTGAAGTTGGGTTAAGAGCGGGAGAGAGAAATATACATAGAGAGAGGTAGAGAGAGAGAGAAAGAGACTTGTAATTCGGTTGACATATTTAAGAAATAAGTTTGGTTTTAACGAGAGCAAAATGGAAAGTTGCTTTTAGTCGTTGGTTTAATGATTACATTTTTTTTTGTTTTGTTTTTCTTAAATAGAATTACGCTGGCGGCTGTACCTGGTATCTGTATCTTGTGTTGTCGTAGTTGTTGTAGTTGTAACTGTTGTAGTTGTAGTTATTGTCGTGTTATCATTACGTCTACGAGTGGTACATGCCTTTGCGGTTCGATCTCTACAAGACACGACCTGCGCACATCATCGGATGGTCGGATTATCGGATGATCGGGTCACATACAAATCGGTAATTGGTAAAAATGGTAATCGGTTATCGATAATCGGTATTTTTCACATACGCATATCGTCGAAAAGAAGCAAAACGAAAGCATAAATAAGTTGATAAGTGATTTCACAAGTTATTTGATCTAAATCGGAGAAATGTATCTCTTGGGGGCGGGTCGAATCGGTCTGAATATTGATTTTAGGAAGTGTGGGGGTCACGGGGTCATCCTGTAGCCTGCCTGACCACTACTCTCTCATTGCAACTACATAGCTCACAGCGAAGGGCAAGTCTTCATCCCAGCTCAGCGGAAAGCGCAACTACTTCGTCTATCACATGATTTTTGCCATTCCAGAAGCTTTACAACAATTTATGTAACATCCATTCCCATGCAGCAGATTTTTTTTTTTGGGGGTCAGTAATTGATTGTGTGTGTGTGTGAGTGATTAGGTATAATAAATCGAGGCTTAAATAAAAATTAAATTGAACAAACTTACCAAAATGAAATCCGGATAAAGAACTCAATATGAAAATCATCATCAAAAGTTGTGTGTGCAATAATTTTGAAACCGATACGATGATACTCTTGCCAAACATATAACATTCGAGCATTGCTTCACATTTCGTCAAAATCAGTTCCATCTGCAGTACATTCTAGTGGGAAAGACAGGGCTTCGATAATGCTACTTACAAGAATTACAAATCTACTACAAGTCCTACACTTGCCCACCTCTGGGATGGTTACAAATCAAAATTAATAATTAGTTGTGGCTGTGTATATTCGTCATATAAAACAAACAGATTTAAGAGAAAAAAATGTATATAAATAAGAGATATAAGTATAGAGAGCGTAACGCGGAGATTAAATAAACGAAATGCAAATTACAATTCTTTCACTTAGACGACTATTGGGCAAGGATTAGTCTAGGACCTTATAATGACAAGATGCATAACGTTTATACATTAATATACATATAAAAAAATATTTAGAAGAACCTAGGTTTGCTTTCACGTATCATCTTGTTATTATAAAGCCATTGGTTTACTCTTAAGCGATCTAAACATAAAATACAAGTACATAAATTAAACTTAGAAGTAATTGTAAACATTTAAAGTCCATTGTCAGTGCCTCACACAGCGATAAATACAAGATAAATATTACGATTAGTGTGTGGTGCTGGCTAAGTATCTGGGGTTCCTAACTCTAAACACACACTTGTCCCAAGGCGAGTATGTCTTGGTATTTGACAAAAAACAAAAAAAAAAAAAACTAAAGCAAAACGGCAATAAATAAATACAATAAACAAATAAATGTCGCACAATTCAACAAATGCACTGAAACCATAAGGGAGTGTTGGCCTTAGACTAGATATAGCGTTAATCGTAATTGGCTTTACAAAAATATGTTGATAGATTGTGGCGCACAGGTGTGTGTAAGTGTTTGGTGTAACTGTTGGGGTTCGTAATGAGTTTGTGGTTGGTTGGTGGTTTTGTGGCTTGCGTGGCTTCGGTTCGGCGACCTATGGCCTTAAGGCTACACTAAGGGCAAGGTACAGTACGGTACAATTCAGACGAACCAAACTAACTAGATCGGTGCTGCGTACTCTATATATATATATATGTATATGCTAAGGGCTAGTTAGACTATATATACGGTTCTAGGACAACGACGAAGACGACGTGGTGTAAGGTGTCGGTATCGGTATCAGAATCGGTATCGCTATCCATTCCATTCCACTCCATTTCCAAGTCGGATTTGGTCCGATCAACTGGCTGTGGAATAGCTGTGCACCGAGGAGCTGCGATCGTCATCGACCTCCCCAATTACCTTCTTGAGGGCGGCAAGGACCTTGTCGGGCATATGATCCTGCAACATCACCGGCGAGATGAGCACTTCGTCAAAGTCTGTGGAATCGGCCCAGATGGCTTGGTAAACAGGCTCCCGGTTCTTTAGAACATTTCTGAAAAAATACACAAGATCTTTAATGAAATACAGTTTGTGGCAAGAGTTTACTGAAAATATATATAGCTATATAGCTATGTAGGTATCTACTATCTAAGTAATAAATGTATTACGGAAATTCCTCCTAATTAAATTTGAAGGCCAAAAAAGCTTGATCAAACTACAAAGTTTATGTTTCTATTTACATTTATGAACTCTTAAAACAAAACATTAGTCATTTCTATATATTTATAATAAGTAATCTGCTTTTACAATGTAGATTTTAAATGTTTCTTTGGGGTTTAGCATAACATTTAAAAAATTAACAAATAAACCCAAACAATTAACTATATTTTGAAGATCTTAAGAGCTCAAAATCGAGTTCTTAACTATTTCTCTAAAAGGTTATTATAATGGAAATTTAATTATTCGTATGATAGGAATCTTGAATCTTCAAATCTTGATTTTTGGAATCTGAAGGGATTTCCGTTACACTTTTCTATATAATTTAAAGAAGTTTTTAGGCAATATTTTAAAGGGCCTGAGTTCATGCGGGGACTGTTAATCATGAATCATAATTAGCTAATACTCTAACGAGAGCTGGACAGGGCGACAGCGAGAGAAAGACAACAAGAACGAGAAGGAGGAGACGAGTCTGATAAAGAAATGGGCGAGACATGCAGCCGGTGGTACTTTCTCATGCAACAAAGACTTACAAAACAGAAAAATAAGAAAATGAAAAGGAAATTCAATGTGAGGAGGTTCTCTAAAACTCAGAGATTGTCACTAGTTTATCACACACAAACCAAACAAGCTACTATTGTGTTTATGCGAAGCCGAATTCATGTATTTATAAATTTATTCTAGTTTATGAATTGGGGGAAAATGAGAGTCCTTAAATATAATTTCATGTAATTAAGTTTATTATTAAATTAGGTGGCATATAAAGCTAAAATTGATATGGCATTACTCAGATTCTTTTGGTGTTATATTATAAAAAAAAAAGATCTAATATAATTTATAAGTTTCCATTTGTTTTGTTTACCAATAAGCAATAAGTTTATTATTACATAAACTGCCATCTTTTTTTTTTTTTAATATAAATTCATGAATTCGTGGGCTTCGCATAAACAGGGGACTAAGCAGATTTCATGAATTCGAGAATTTATGAAATGCATAACAAGGTAAACGACACGTAGAAAGTATGCAAAAGAAAGGGAGTGTAAGTTAGAGAGGGAGCACGAGCATGGGCAAGAGAAAGAAAGAGAGAGTAGTGGGAGAGAGAGAGAGAGAGAGACAGAAGAGATAGAGATAGAGATCGAGTTGAGTTACTGCAGCGCCGCTCAAGCTCTTCTTCCCATCTGTTTTTTTTTTTTTTAATTTTTTTAATGCGTTTGCGTGCTCGTATCTGTGTGTAGATGCGGGTGCAGGTGTATGTGTCGTTGTGTGTTTGTGTGTGCCTACCTCCAACCACTGTCGTATTTTTGCCTGCAAAACATTTTCAAAATTAATTTCTTTTCTCTAATTTCAAGCAGCGTATTCATGCCCCAAAAAGTGCACATCAAATTAAATATATATATTTTTAAGAACTTCTAAACTTTAAATGACAATTTAATTGGTTATTTGAAATATTTTTTAATTAGAAATCTATGAAAAATATTGCTCAATCCAAAATACCGCAAAGTTTGACATATGGAAATTTGAAATATAAAAAAATATATATATAAATATATTTTTTTGTTAACCTCTATAATTAAAATTTTAGCAACATTATTTTAAACTATAAATCTTATAAAATATTGATCATCAGTTTTCCCGTCACAAATAGATACAGCATTAATCTAACGATATTTTCAGAAATTCCTGGTAAAAAGTACTACACTCCAGAATTGATATCTTTTAGCAGCTTTTTTTTTGGGACATGAATACGTAGCCTTTTTTAAGGAATAAATCAGGACTTTGGGACTTGGGACTGTGGCAAACAGAATTGGTACCGTGGAAATAAAATAGGTTCGAAGCCAAAAACATAAACACAACAAAACCGAAAGAAAGCAGAAGCAAGCAACATGTGAGCGCTTCGCCTAATTAATTCACAGCTTATGAAGTGATACCCTGTAATTTTAATATATCTTCAGTACGAGCAAAATTGCTCAAAAAAAAAAAAAAAAAAAAAAAAAACAAAGAACCTTAAATTAATGACCGAAATAGTAGTCCTAATAAGTTATTGTTGCCAGTTCAAATGTAGTTCCCAACGTTATCTATTATATTAGGGACATGGATTGATTATAATACACGGTTGTATCTTATCTGTTGCGATTTAATTTATTTTATATTCGTATTTGTTTACCCTTAACTATAAGTATTTGTTTTATATTTAACAGAAATTAGACTACCTGTCGTAATTATAAACTATATATTTAAATAATTGCAGGGTGTTATTATTTCAGTCAGGAGCTTGTAAAGCGGATAAGCACTCATTTCCGACCCTATATTTTATACATTTTCTTGATCAGCATTAATAGGCAAATCTTTCTGGCCATCTCAGGAAGCAAAACAAGCTTTTTCAATTTTTTCAAAAAAATGAAAGGGGTGACATCGTTAAAATTTTGAAAAATCCAAAAAATAATTGGATTTCTCAAAACTTTAAAATTAGTAAGCAGATTTGTTTAGCGCCAAATAACTAATACAGGAGCGGTTTCCGAATTGAAATTAATGCATTTTTGGCAAAGTTATGCGATTTTTAAACTTTGACTGTCCCAAAAAATACTACAAAATTATTAATTAAAAATTTCGATTTCAAGAATCCTGCAGAGGAAACTATAATTTTAATCTGTGAAGGAGCCATTTCCGACCCTATAAATCATATATATTCTTGATCAGCATTAACAGGCGAATCTTTCTGGCCATCTCAGGAAGCAAAACAAGCTTTTCCAATTTTTTCAAAAAAATTAAAGGGGTTACATCGTTAAAATTGTGAAAAATCTAAAAAATAATTGGATTTCTCAAAACTTTATAATTAGTAAGCAGATTTGTTAAGCGCCAAATAACTAATACAGAACCGCTTTCCGAATTGAAATTTATGCATTTTTGACAAAGTTATGCGATTTTTAAACTTTGACTGTCCCAAAAAATACTACAAAATTATTAAGCAATAATTTCGATTTCAAGAATCCTGCAGAGGAAACTATAAATTTAATCAGTGAAGGAGCCATTTCCGACCCTACAAATCATATATATTCTTGATCAGCATTAACAGGCTAATCTTTCTGGCCATCTCAGGAAGCAAAACAAGCTTTTCCAATTTTTTCAAAAAAATTAAAGGGGTTACATCGTTAAAATTGTGAAAAATCTAAAAAAAAATTGGATTTCTCAAAACTTTATAATTAGTAAGCAGATTTGTTAAGCGCCAAATAACTAATACAGGAACGCTTTCCGAATTGAAATTTATGCATTTTTGACAAAGTTATGAGATTTTTAAACTTTGACTGTCCCAAAAAATACTACAAAATTATTAATTAAAAATTTCGATTTCAAGAATCCTGCAGAGGAAACTATAATTTTAATCAGTGAAGGAGCCATTTCCGACCCTACAAATCATATATATTCTTGATCAGCATTAACGGGCGAATCTTTCTGGCCATCTCAGGAAGCAAAACAAGCTTTTCCAATTTTTTCAAAAAAATTAAAGGGCTTACATCGTTAAAATTGTGAAAAATCTAAAAAATAATTGGATTTCTCAAAACTTTAAAATTAGTATGCAGATTTGTTAAGCGCCAAACAACTAATACAGGAACGCTTTCCGAATTAAAATTGATGCATTATTGACAAAGTTATGCGATTTTTAAACTTTGACTGTCCCAAAAAATACTACAAAATTATTAATTAAAAATTTCGATTTCAAGAATCCTGCAGAGGAAACTATAATTTTAATCAGTGAAGGAGCCATTTCCGACCCTATAAATCATATATATTATTGATCAGCATTAACAGGCGAATCTTTCTGGCCATCTCAGGAAGCAAAACAAGCTTTTCCAATTTTTTCAAAAAAATTAAAGGGGTTACATCGTTAAAATTGTGAAAAATCTAAAAAATAATTGGATTTCTCAAAACTTTATAATTAGTAAGCAGATTTGTTAAGCGCCAAATAACTAATACAGGAACGCTTTCCGAATTGAAATTTATGCATTTTTGACAAAGTTATGAGATTTTTAAACTTTGACTGTCCCAAAAAATACTACAAAATTATTAATTAAAAATTTCGATTTCAAGAATCCTGCAGAGGAAACTATAATTTTAATCAGTGAAGGAGCCATTTCCGACCCTATAAATCATATATATTATTGATCAGCATTAACAGGCGAATCTTTCTGGCCATCTCAGGAAGCAAAACAAGCTTTTCCAATTTTTTCAAAAAAATTAAAGGGGTTACATCGTTAAAATTGTGAAAAATCTAAAAAATAATTGGATTTCTCAAAACTTTATAATTAGTAAGCAGATTTGTTAAGCGCCAAATAACTAATACAGAACCGCTTTCCGAATTGAAATTTATGCATTTTTGACAAAGTTATGCGATTTTTAAACTTTGACTGTCCCAAAAAATACTACAAAATTATTAAGCAATAATTTCGATTTCAAGAATCCTGCAGAGGAAACTATAATTTTAATCAGTGAAGGAGCCATTTCCGACCCTACAAATCATATATATTCTTGATCAGCATTAACAGGCGAATCTTTCTGGCCATCTCAGGAAGCAAAACAAGCTTTTCCAATTTTTTCAAAAAAATTAAAGGGCTTACATCGTTAAAATTGTGAAAAATCTAAAAAATAATTGGATTTCTCAAAACTTTAAAATTAGTATGCAGATTTGTTAAGCGCCAAACAACTAATACAGGAACGCTTTCCGAATTAAAATTGATGCATTATTGACAAAGTTATGCGATTTTTAAACTTTGACTGTCCCAAAAAATACTACAAAATTATTAATTAAAAATTTCGATTTCAAGAATCCTGCAGAGGAAACTATAATTTTAATCAGTGAAGGAGCCATTTCCGACCCTATAAATCATATATATTATTGATCAGCATTAACAGGCGAATCTTTCTGGCCATCTCAGGAAGCAAAACAAGCTTTTCCAATTTTTTCAAAAAAATTAAAGGGGTTACATCGTTAAAATTGTGAAAAATCTAAAAAATAATTGGATTTCTCAAAACTTTATAATTAGTAAGCAGATTTGTTAAGCGCCAAATAACTAATACAGGAACGCTTTCCGAATTGAAATTTATGCATTTTTGACAAAGTTATGAGATTTTTAAACTTTGACTGTCCCAAAAAATACTACAAAATTATTAATTAAAAATTTCGATTTCAAGAATCCTGCAGAGGAAACTATAATTTTAATCAGTGAAGGAGCCATTTCCGACCCTATAAATCATATATATTATTGATCAGCATTAACAGGCGAATCTTTCTGGCCATCTCAGGAAGCAAAACAAGCTTTTCCAATTTTTTCAAAAAAATTAAAGGGGTGACATCGTTAAAATTGTGAAAAATCTAAAAAATAATTGGATTTCTCAAAACTTTATAATTAGTAAGCAGATTTGTTAAGCGCCAAATAACTAATACAGGAACGCTTTCCGAATTGAAATTGATGCATTTTTGACAAAGTTATGCGATTTTTAAACTTTGACTGTCCCAAAAAATACTACAAAATTATTAATTAAAAATTTCGATTTCAAGAATCCTGCAGAGGAAACTATAATTTTAATCTGTGAAGGAGCCATTTCCGACCCTATAAATCATATATATTCTTGATCAGCATTAACAGGCGAATCTTTCTGGCCATCTCAGGAAGCAAAACAAGCTTTTCCAATTTTTTCAAAAAAATTAAAGGGGTTACATCGTTAAAATTGTGAAAAATCTAAAAAATAATTGGATTTCTCAAAACTTTATAATTAGTAAGCAGATTTGTTAAGCGCCAAATAACTAATACAGGAACGCTTTCCGAATTGAAATTTATGCATTTTTGACAAAGTTATGAGATTTTTAAACTTTGACTGTCCCAAAAAATACTACAAAATTATTAATTAAAAATTTCGATTTCAAGAATCCTGCAGAGGAAACTATAATTTTAATCTGTGAAGGAGCCATTTCCGACCCTATAAATCATATATATTCTTGATCAGCATTAACAGGCGAATCTTTCTGGCCATCTCAGGAAGCAAAACAAGCTTTTCCAATTTTTTCAAAAAAATTAAAGGGGTTACATCGTTAAAATTGTGAAAAATCTAAAAAATAATTGGATTTCTCAAAACTTTATAATTAGTAAGCAGATTTGTTAAGCGCCAAATAACTAATACAGGAACGCTTTCCGAATTGAAATTTATGCATTTTTGACAAAGTTATGCAATTTTTAAACTTTGACTGTCCCAAAAAATACTACAAAATTATTAAGCAATAATTTCGATTTCAAGAATCCTGCAGAGGAACCTATAAATTTAATCAGTGAAGGAGCCATTTCCGACCCTGCAAATCATATATATTCTTGATCAGCATTAACAGGCGAATCTTTCTGGCCATCTCAGGAAGCAAAACAAGCTTTTCCAATTTTTTCAAAAAAATTAAAGGGCTTACATCGTTAAAATTGTGAAAAATCTAAAAAATAATTGGATTTCTCAAAACTTTAAAATTAGTATGCAGATTTGTTAAGCGCCAAATAACTAATACAGGAACGCTTTCCGAATTAAAATTGATGCATTTTTGACAAAGTTATGCGATTTTTAAACTTTGACTGTCCCAAAAAATACTACAAAATTATTAATTAAAAATTTCGATTTCAAGAATCCTGCAGAGGAAACTATAATTTTAATCAGTGAAGGAGCCATTTCCGACCCTATAAATCATATATATTATTGATCAGCATTAACAGGCGAATCTTTCTGGCCATCTCAGGAAGCAAAACAAGCTTTTCCAATTTTTTCAAAAAAATTAAAGGGGTGACATCGTTAAAATTGTGAAAAATCTAAAAAATAATTGGATTTCTCAAAACTTTATAATTAGTAAGCAGATTTGTTAAGCGCCAAATAACTAATACAGGAACGCTTTCCGAATTGAAATTGATGCATTTTTGACAAAGTTATGCGATTTTTAAACTTTGACTGTCCCAAAAAATACTACAAAATTATTAATTAAAAATTTCGATTTCAAGAATCCTGCAGAGGAAACTATAATTTTAATCAGTGAAGGAGCCATTTCCGACCCTATAAATCATATATATTCTTGATCAGCATTAACAGGCGAATCTTTCTGGCCATCTCAGGAAGCAAAACAAGCTTTTCCAATTTTTTCAAAAAAATTAAAGGGGTTACATCGTTAAAATTGTGAAAAATCTAAAAAATAATTGGATTTCTCAAAACTTTATAATTAGTAAGCAGATTTGTTAAGCGCCAAATAACTAATACAGGAACGCTTTCCGAATTGAAATTTATGCATTTTTGTCAAAGTTATGAGATTTTTAAACTTTGACTGTCCCAAAAAATACTACAAAATTATTAATTAAAAATTTCGATTTCAAGAATCCTGCAGAGGAAACTATAATTTTAATCTGTGAAGGAGCCATTTCCGACCCTATAAATCATATATATTCTTGATCAGCATTAACAGGCGAATCTTTCTGGCCATCTCAGGAAGCAAAACAAGCTTTTCCAATTTTTTCAAAAAAATTAAAGGGGTTACATCGTTAAAATTGTGAAAAATCTAAAAAATAATTGGATTTCTCAAAACTTTATAATTAGTAAGCAGATTTGTTAAGCGCCAAATAACTAATACAGGAACGCTTTCCGAATTGAAATTTATGCATTTTTGACAAAGTTATGCGATTTTTAAACTTTGACTGTCCCAAAAAATACTACAAAATTATTAAGCAATAATTTCGATTTCAAGAATCCTGCAGAGGAAACTATAAATTTAATCAGTGAAGGAGCCATTTCCGACCCTGCAAATCATATATATTCTTGATCAGCATTAACAGGCGAATCTTTCTGGCCATCTCAGGAAGCAAAACAAGCTTTTCCAATTTTTTCAAAAAAATTAAAGGGGTTACATCGTTAAAATTGTGAAAAATCTAAAAAATAATTGGATTTCTCAAAACTTTATAATTAGTAAGCAGATTTGTTAAGCGCCAAATAACTAATACAGGAACGCTTTCCGAATTAAAATTGATGCATTATTGACAAAGTTATGCGATTTTTAAACTTTGACTGTCCCAAAAAATACTACAAAATTATTAATTAAAAATTTCGATTTCAAGAATCCTGCAGAGGAAACTATAATTTTAATCAGTGAAGGAGCCATTTCCGACCCTACAAATCATATATATTCTTGATCAGCATTAACAGGCGAATCTTTCTGGCCATCTCAGGAAGCAAAACAAGCTTTTCCAATTTTTTCAAAAAAATTAAAGGGGTGACATCGTTAAAATTGTGAAAAATCTAAAAAATAATTGGATTTCTCAAAACTTTATAATTAGTAAGCAGATTTGTTAAGCGCCAAATAACTAATACAGGAACGCTTTCCGAATTGAAATTGATGCATTTTTGACAAAGTTATGCGATTTTTAAACTTTGACTGTCCCAAAATATACTACAAAATTATTAAGCAATAATTTCGATTTCAAGAATCCTGCAGAGGAAACTATAAATTTAATCAGTGAAGGAGCCATTTCCGACCCTACAAATCATATATATTCTTGATCAACATTAACAGGCGAATCTTTCTGGCCATCTCAGGAAGCAAAACAAGCTTTTCCAATTTTTTCAAAAAAATTAAAGGGGTTACATCGTTAAAATTGTGAAAAATCTAAAAAATAATTGGATTTCTCAAAACTTTATAATTAGTAAGCAGATTTGTTAAGCGCCAAATAACTAATACAGGAACGCTTTCCGAATTGAAATTTATGCATTTTTGACAAAGTTATGCGATTTTTAAACTTTGACTGTCCCAAAAAATACTACAAAATTATTAATTAAAAATTTCGATTTCAAGAATCCTGCAGAGGAAACTATAATTTTAATCAGTGAAGGAGCCATTTCCGACCCTACAAATCATATATATTCTTGATCAGCATTAACAGGCGAATCTTTCTGGCCATCTCAGGAAGGAAAACAAGCTTTTCCAATTTTTTCAAAAAAATTAAAGGGGTGACATCGTTAAAATTGTGAAAAATCTAAAAAATAATTGGATTTCTCAAAACTTTATAATTAGTAAGCAGATTTGTTAAGCGCCAAATAACTAATACAGGAACGCTTTCCGAATTGAAATTGATGCATTTTTGACAAAGTTATGCGATTTTTAAACTTTGACTGTCCCAAAATATACTACAAAATTATTAAGCAATAATTTCGATTTCAAGAATCCTGCAGAGGAAACTATAAATTTAATCAGTGAAGGAGCCATTTCCGACCCTACAAATCATATATATTCTTGATCAACATTAACAGGCGAATCTTTCTGGCCATCTCAGGAAGCAAAACAAGCTTTTCCAATTTTTTCAAAAAAATTAAAGGGGTTACATCGTTAAAATTGTGAAAAATCTAAAAAATAATTGGATTTCTCAAAACTTTAAAATTAGTATGCAGATTTGTTAAGCGCCAAATAACTAATACAGGAACGCTTTCCGAATTAAAATTGATGCATTATTGACAAAGTTATGCGATTTTTAAACTTTGACTGTCCCAAAAAATACTACAAAATTATTAATTAAAAATTTCGATTTCAAGAATCCTGCAGAGGAAACTATAATTTTAATCAGTGAAGGAGCCATTTCCGACCCTACAAATCATATATATTCTTGATCAGCATTAACAGGCGAATCTTTCTGGCCATCTCAGGAAGCAAAACAAGCTTTTCCAATTTTTTCAAAAAAATTAAAGGGGTGACATCGTTAAAATTGTGAAAAATCTAAAAAATAATTGGATTTCTCAAAACTTTATAATTAGTAAGCAGATTTGTTAAGCGCCAAATAACTAATACAGGAACGCTTTCCGAATTGAAATTGATGCATTTTTGACAAAGTTATGCGATTTTTAAACTTTGACTGTCCCAAAAAATACTACAAAATTATTAATTAAAAATTTCGATTTCAAGAATCCTGCAGAGGAAACTATAATTTTAATCAGTGAAGGAGCCATTTCCGACCCTACAAATCATATATATTCTTGATCAGCATTAACAGGCGAATCTTTCTGGCCATCTCAGGAAGCAAAACAAGCTTTTCCAATTTTTTCAAAAAAATTAAAGGGCTTACATCGTTAAAATTGTGAAAAATCTAAAAAATAATTGGATTTCTCAAAACTTTAAAATTAGTATGCAGATTTGTTAAGCGCCAAACAACTAATACAGGAACGCTTTCCGAATTAAAATTGATGCATTATTGACAAAGTTATGCGATTTTTAAACTTTGACTGTCCCAAAAAATACTACAAAATTATTAATTAAAAATTTCGATTTCAAGAATCCTGCAGAGGAAACTATAATTTTAATCAGTGAAGGAGCCATTTCCGACCCTATAAATCATATATATTATTGATCAGCATTAACAGGCGAATCTTTCTGGCCATCTCAGGAAGCAAAACAAGCTTTTCCAATTTTTTCAAAAAAATTAAAGGGGTGACATCGTTAAAATTGTGAAAAATCTAAAAAATAATTGGATTTCTCAAAACTTTATAATTAGTAAGCAGATTTGTTAAGCGCCAAATAACTAATACAGGAACGCTTTCCGAATTGAAATTGATGCATTTTTGACAAAGTTATGCGATTTTTAAACTTTGACTGTCCCAAAAAATACTACAAAATTATTAATTAAAAATTTCGATTTCAAGAATCCTGCAGAGGAAACTATAATTTTAATCAGTGAAGGAGCCATTTCCGACCCTATAAATCATATATATTCTTGATCAGCATTAACAGGCGAATCTTTCTGGCCATCTCAGGAAGCAAAACAAGCTTTTCCAATTTTTTCAAAAAAATTAAAGGGGTTACATCGTTAAAATTGTGAAAAATCTAAAAAATAATTGGATTTCTCAAAACTTTATAATTAGTAAGCAGATTTGTTAAGCGCCAAATAACTAATACAGGAACGCTTTCCGAATTGAAATTTATGCATTTTTGTCAAAGTTATGAGATTTTTAAACTTTGACTGTCCCAAAAAATACTACAAAATTATTAATTAAAAATTTCGATTTCAAGAATCCTGCAGAGGAAACTATAATTTTAATCTGTGAAGGAGCCATTTCCGACCCTATAAATCATATATATTCTTGATCAGCATTAACAGGCGAATCTTTCTGGCCATCTCAGGAAGCAAAACAAGCTTTTCCAATTTTTTCAAAAAAATTAAAGGGGTTACATCGTTAAAATTGTGAAAAATCTAAAAAATAATTGGATTTCTCAAAACTTTATAATTAGTAAGCAGATTTGTTAAGCGCCAAATAACTAATACAGGAACGCTTTCCGAATTGAAATTTATGCATTTTTGACAAAGTTATGCGATTTTTAAACTTTGACTGTCCCAAAAAATACTACAAAATTATTAAGCAATAATTTCGATTTCAAGAATCCTGCAGAGGAAACTATAAATTTAATCAGTGAAGGAGCCATTTCCGACCCTGCAAATCATATATATTCTTGATCAGCATTAACAGGCGAATCTTTCTGGCCATCTCAGGAAGCAAAACAAGCTTTTCCAATTTTTTCAAAAAAATTAAAGGGGTTACATCGTTAAAATTGTGAAAAATCTAAAAAATAATTGGATTTCTCAAAACTTTATAATTAGTAAGCAGATTTGTTAAGCGCCAAATAACTAATACAGGAACGCTTTCCGAATTAAAATTGATGCATTATTGACAAAGTTATGCGATTTTTAAACTTTGACTGTCCCAAAAAATACTACAAAATTATTAATTAAAAATTTCGATTTCAAGAATCCTGCAGAGGAAACTATAATTTTAATCAGTGAAGGAGCCATTTCCGACCCTACAAATCATATATATTCTTGATCAGCATTAACAGGCGAATCTTTCTGGCCATCTCAGGAAGCAAAACAAGCTTTTCCAATTTTTTCAAAAAAATTAAAGGGGTGACATCGTTAAAATTGTGAAAAATCTAAAAAATAATTGGATTTCTCAAAACTTTATAATTAGTAAGCAGATTTGTTAAGCGCCAAATAACTAATACAGGAACGCTTTCCGAATTGAAATTGATGCATTTTTGACAAAGTTATGCGATTTTTAAACTTTGACTGTCCCAAAATATACTACAAAATTATTAAGCAATAATTTCGATTTCAAGAATCCTGCAGAGGAAACTATAAATTTAATCAGTGAAGGAGCCATTTCCGACCCTACAAATCATATATATTCTTGATCAACATTAACAGGCGAATCTTTCTGGCCATCTCAGGAAGCAAAACAAGCTTTTCCAATTTTTTCAAAAAAATTAAAGGGGTTACATCGTTAAAATTGTGAAAAATCTAAAAAATAATTGGATTTCTCAAAACTTTATAATTAGTAAGCAGATTTGTTAAGCGCCAAATAACTAATACAGGAACACTTTCCGAATTGAAATTTATGCATTTTTGACAAAGTTATGCGATTTTTAAACTTTGACTGTCCCAAAAAATACTACAAAATTATTAATTAAAAATTTCGATTTCAAGAATCCTGCAGAGGAAACTATAATTTTAATCAGTGAAGGAGCCATTTCCGACCCTACAAATCATATATATTCCTGATCAGCATTAACAGGCGAATCTTTCTGGCCATCTCAGGAAGGAAAACAAGCTTTTCCAATTTTTTCAAAAAAATTAAAGGGGTGACATCGTTAAAATTGTGAAAAATCTAAAAAATAATTGGATTTCTCAAAACTTTATAATTAGTAAGCAGATTTGTTAAGCGCCAAATAACTAATACAGGAACGCTTTCCGAATTGAAATTGATGCATTTTTGACAAAGTTATGCGATTTTTAAACTTTGACTGTCCCAAAATATACTACAAAATTATTAAGCAATAATTTCGATTTCAAGAATCCTGCAGAGGAAACTATAAATTTAATCAGTGAAGGAGCCATTTCCGACCCTACAAATCATATATATTCTTGATCAACATTAACAGGCGAATCTTTCTGGCCATCTCAGGAAGCAAAACAAGCTTTTCCAATTTTTTCAAAAAAATTAAAGGGGTTACATCGTTAAAATTGTGAAAAATCTAAAAAATAATTGGATTTCTCAAAACTTTAAAATTAGTATGCAGATTTGTTAAGCGCCAAATAACTAATACAGGAACGCTTTCCGAATTAAAATTGATGCATTATTGACAAAGTTATGCGATTTTTAAACTTTGACTGTCCCAAAAAATACTACAAAATTATTAATTAAAAATTTCGATTTCAAGAATCCTGCAGAGGAAACTATAATTTTAATCAGTGAAGGAGCCATTTCCGACCCTACAAATCATATATATTCTTGATCAGCATTAACAGGCGAATCTTTCTGGCCATCTCAGGAAGCAAAACAAGCTTTTCCAATTTTTTCAAAAAAATTAAAGGGGTGACATCGTTAAAATTGTGAAAAATCTAAAAAATAATTGGATTTCTCAAAACTTTATAATTAGTAAGCAGATTTGTTAAGCGCCAAATAACTAATACAGGAACGCTTTCCGAATTGAAATTGATGCATTTTTGACAAAGTTATGCGATTTTTAAACTTTGACTGTCCCAAAATATACTACAAAATTATTAAGCAATAATTTCGATTTCAAGAATCCTGCAGAGGAAACTATAAATTTAATCAGTGAAGGAGCCATTTCCGACCCTACAAATCATATATATTCTTGATCAACATTAACAGGCGAATCTTTCTGGCCATCTCAGGAAGCAAAACAAGCTTTTCCAATTTTTTCAAAAAAATTAAAGGGGTTACATCGTTAAAATTGTGAAAAATCTAAAAAATAATTGGATTTCTCAAAACTTTAAAATTAGTATGCAGATTTGTTAAGCGCCAAATAACTAATACAGGAACGCTTTCCGAATTAAAATTGATGCATTATTGACAAAGTTATGCGATTTTTAAACTTTGACTGTCCCAAAAAATACTACAAAATTATTAATTAAAAATTTCGATTTCAAGAATCCTGCAGAGGAAACTATAATTTTAATCAGTGAAGGAGCCATTTCCGACCCTATAAATCATATATATTATTGATCAGCATTAACAGGCGAATCTTTCTGGCCATCTCAGGAAGCAAAACAAGCTTTTCCAATTTTTTCAAAAAAATTAAAGGGGTTACATCGTTAAAATTGTGAAAAATCTAAAAAATAATTGGATTTCTCAAAACTTTAAAATTAGTATGCAGATTTGTTAAGCGCCAAATAACTAATACAGGAACGCTTTCCGAATTAAAATTGATGCATTTTTGACGAAGTTATGCGATTTTTAAACTTTGACTGTCCCAAAAAATACTACAAAATTATTAATTAAAAATTTCGATTTCAAGAATCCTGCAGAGGAAACTATAATTTTAATCAGTGAAGGAGCCATTTCCGACCCTATAAATCATATATATTCTTGATCAGCATTAACAGGCGAATCTTTCTGGCCATCTCAGGAAGCAAAACAAGCTTTTCCAATTTTTTCAAAAAAATTAAAGGGGTTACATCGTTAAAATTGTGAAAAATCTAAAAAATAATTGGATTTCTCAAAACTTTATAATTAGTAAGCAGATTTGTTAAGCGCCAAATAACTAATACAGGAACGCTTTCCGAATTGAAATTTATGCATTTTTGACAAAGTTATGAGATTTTTAAACTTTGACTGTCCCAAAAAATACTACAAAATTATTAATTAAAAATTTCGATTTCAAGAATCCTGCAGAGGAAACTATAATTTTAATCAGTGAAGGAGCCATTTCCGACCCTATAAATCATATATATTATTGATCAGCATTAACAGGCGAATCTTTCTGGCCATCTCAGGAAGCAAAACAAGCTTTTCCAATTTTTTCAAAAAAATTAAAGGGGTTACATCGTTAAAATTGTGAAAAATCTAAAAAATAATTGGATTTCTCAAAACTTTAAAATTAGTATGCAGATTTGTTAAGCGCCAAATAACTAATACAGGAACGCTTTCCGGATTAAAATTGATGCATTTTTGACGAAGTTATGCGATTTTTAAACTTTGACTGTCCCAAAAAATACTACAAAATTATTAATTAAAAATTTCGATTTCAAGAATCCTGCAGAGGAAACTATAATTTTAATCAGTGAAGGAGCCATTTCCGACCCTATAAATCATATATATTCTTGATCAGCATTAACAGGCGAATCTTTCTGGCCATCTCAGGAAGCAAAACAAGCTTTTCCAATTTTTTCAAAAAAATTAAAGGGGTTACATCGTTAAAATTGTGAAAAATCTAAAAAATAATTGGATTTCTCAAAACTTTATAATTAGTAAACAGATTTGTTAAGCGCCAAATAACTAATACAGGAACGCTTTCCGAATTGAAATTTATGCATTTTTGACAAAGTTATGAGATTTTTAAACTTTGACTGTCCCAAAAAATACTACAAAATTATTAATTAAAAATTTCGATTTCAAGAATCCTGCAGAGGAAACTATAAATTTAATCAGTGAAGGAGCCATTTCCGACCCTACAAATCATATATATTCTTGATCAGCATTATCAGGCGAATCTTTCTTTTTAAACTTTGACTGTCCCAAAAAATACTACAAAATTATTAATTAAAAATTTCGATTTCAAGAATCCTGCAGAGGAAACTATAATTTTAATCAGTGAAGGAGCCATTTCCGACCCTATAAATCATATATATTCTTGATCAGCATTAACAGGCGAATCTTTCTGGCCATCTCAGGAAGCAAAACAAGCTTTTCCAATTTTTTCAAAAAAATTAAAGGGGTTACATCGTTAAAATTGTGAAAAATATAAAAAATAATTGTATTTCTTAAAACTTTAAAATTAGTATGCAGATTTGTTAAGCGCCAAACAACTAATACAGGAACGCTTTCCGAATTGAAATTGATGCATTTTTGACAAAGTTATGCGATTTTTAAACTTTGACTGTCCCAAAAAATACTACAAAATTATTAAGCAATAATTTCGATTTCAAGAATCCTGCAGAGGAAACTATAATTTTAATCAGTGAAGGAGCCATTTCCGACCCTATAAATCATATATATTCTTGATCAGCATTAACAGGCGAATCTTTCTGGCCATCTCAGGAAGCAAAACAAGCTTTTCCAATTTTTTCAAAAAAATGAAAGGGGTGACATCGTTAAAATTGTGAAAAATCCAAAAAATAATTAAGCAGATTTGTTTAGCGCCAAATAACTAATACAGGAGCGGTTTCCGAATTGAAATTAATGCATTTTTGGCAAAGTTATGCGATTTTTAAACTTTGACTGTCCCAAAAAATACTACAAAATTATTCATTAAAAATTTCGATTTCAAGAATTCTGCAGAGGAAACTATAATTTTAATCTGTGAAGGAGCCATTTCCGACCCTATAAATCATATATATTCTTGATCAGCATTAACAGGCGAATCTTTCTGGCCATCTCAGGAAGCAAAACAAGCTTTTCCAATTTTTTCAAAAAAATTAAAGGGGTGACATCGTTAAAATTGTGAAAAATCTAAAAAATAATTGGATTTCTCAAAACTTTATAATTAGTAAGCAGATTTGTTAAGCGCCAAATAACTAATACAGGAACGCTTTCCGAATTGAAATTGATGCATTTTTGACAAAGTTATGCGATTTTTAAACTTTGACTGTCCCAAAATATACTACAAAATTATTAAGCAATAATTTCGATTTCAAGAATCCTGCAGAGGAAACTATAATTTTAATCAGTGAAGGAGCCATTTCCGACCCTATAAATCATATATATTCTTGATCAGCATTAACAGGCGAATCTTTCTGGCCATCTCAGGAAGCAAAACAAGCTTTTCCAATTTTTTCAAAAAAATTAAAGGGGTTACATCGTTAAAATTGTGAAAAATCTAAAAAATAATTGGATTTCTCAAAACTTTAAAATTAGTATGCAGATTTGTTAAGCGCCAAATAACTAATACAGGAACGCTTTCCGAATTAAAATTGATGCATTTTTGACGAAGTTATGCGATTTTTAAACTTTGACTGTCCCAAAAAATACTACAAAATTATTAATTAAAAATTTCGATTTCAAGAATCCTGCAGAGGAAACTATAATTTTAATCAGTGAAGGAGCCATTTCCGACCCTATAAATCATATATATTCTTGATCAGCATTAACAGGCGAATCTTTCTGGCCATCTCAGGAAGCAAAACAAGCTTTTCCAATTTTTTCAAAAAAATTAAAGGGGTTACATCGTTAAAATTGTGAAAAATCTAAAAAATAATTGGATTTCTCAAAACTTTAAAATTAGTATGCAGATTTGTTAAGCGCCAAATAACTAATACAGGAACGCTTTCCGAATTGAAATTGATGCATTTTTGACAAAGTTATGCGATTTTTAAACTTTGACTGTCCCAAAAAATACTACAAAATTATTAATTAAAAATTTCGATTTCAAGAATCCTGCAGAGGAAACTATAATTTTAATCAGTGAAGGAGCCATTTCCGACCCTATAAATCATATATATTCTTGATCAGCATTAACAGGCGAATCTTTCTGGCCATCTCAGGAAGCAAAACAAGCTTTTCCAATTTTTTCAAAAAAATTAAAGGGGTTACATCGTTAAAATTGTGAAAAATCTAAAAAATAATTGGATTTCTCAAAACTTTATAATTAGTAAGCAGATTTGTTAAGCGCCAAACAACTAATACAGGAACGCTTTCCGAATTGAAATTGATGCATTTTTGACAAAGTTATGCGATTTTTAAACTTTGACTGTCCCAAAAAATACTACAAAATTATTAAGCAATAATTTCGATTTCAAGAATCCTGCAGAGGAAACTATAATTTTAATCAGTGAAGGAGCCATTTCCGACCCTATAAATCATATATATTCTTGATCAGCATTAACAGGCGAATCTTTCTGGCCATCTCAGGAAGGAAAACAAGCTTTTCCAATTTTTTCAAAAAAATGAAAGGGGTGACATCGTTAAAATTGTGAAAAATCCAAAAAATAATTAAGCAGATTTGTTTAGCGCCAAATAACTAATACAGGAGCGGTTTCCGAATTGAAATTAATGCATTTTTGGCAAAGTTATGCGATTTTTAAACTTTGACTGTCCCAAAAAATACTACAAAATTATTAAGCAATAATTTCGATTTCAAGAATCCTGCAGAGGAAACTATAAATTTAATCAGTGAAGGAGCCATTTCCGACCCTACAAATCATATATATTCTTGATCAACATTAACAGGCGAATCTTTCTGGCCATCTCAGGAAGCAAAACAAGCTTTTCCAATTTTTTCAAAAAAAATTAAAGGGGTTACATCGTTAAAATTGTGAAAAATCTAAAAAATAATTGGATTTCTCAAAACTTTAAAATTAGTATGCAGATTTGTTAAGCGCCAAATAACTAATACAGGAACGCTTTCCGAATTAAAATTGATGCATTATTGACAAAGTTATGCGATTTTTAAACTTTGACTGTCCCAAAAAATACTACAAAATTATTAATTAAAAATTTCGATTTCAAGAATCCTGCAGAGGAAACTATAATTTTAATCAGTGAAGGAGCCATTTCCGACCCTATAAATCATATATATTATTGATCAGCATTAACAGGCGAATCTTTCTGGCCATCTCAGGAAGCAAAACAAGCTTTTCCAATTTTTTCAAAAAAATTAAAGGGGTTACATCGTTAAAATTGTGAAAAATCTAAAAAATAATTGGATTTCTCAAAACTTTAAAATTAGTATGCAGATTTGTTAAGCGCCAAATAACTAATACAGGAACGCTTTCCGAATTAAAATTGATGCATTATTGACAAAGTTATGCGATTTTTAAACTTTGACTGTCCCAAAAAATACTACAAAATTATTAATTAAAAATTTCGATTTCAAGAATCCTGCAGAGGAAACTATAATTTTAATCAGTGAAGGAGCCATTTCCGACCCTATAAATCATATATATTCTTGATCAGCATTAACAGGCGAATCTTTCTGGCCATCTCAGGAAGCAAAACAAGCTTTTCCAATTTTTTCAAAAAAATTAAAGGGGTTACATCGTTAAAATTGTGAAAAATCTAAAAAATAATTGGATTTCTCAAAACTTTATAATTAGTAAGCAGATTTGTTAAGCGCCAAATAACTAATACAGGAACGCTTTCCGAATTGAAATTTATGCATTTTTGACAAAGTTATGAGATTTTTAAACTTTGACTGTCCCAAAAAATACTACAAAATTATTTATTAAAAATTTCGATTTCAAGAATTCTGCAGAGGAAACTATAATTTTAATCTGTGAAGGAGCCATTTCCGACCCTATAAATCATATATATTCTTGATCAGCATTAACAGGCGAATCTTTCTGGCCATCTCAGGAAGCAAAACAAGCTTTTCCAATTTTTTCAAAAAAATTAAAGGGGTTACATCGTTAAAATTGTGAAAAATCTAAAAAATAATTGGATTTCTCAAAACTTTAAAATTAGTAAGCAGATTTGTTAAGCGCCAAACAACTAATACAGGAACGCTTTCCGAATTGAAATTGATGCATTTTTGACAAAGTTATGCGATTTTTAAACTTTGACTGTCCCAAAAAATACTACAAAATTATTAAGCAATAATTTCGATTTCAAGAATCCTGCAGAGGAAACTATAATTTTAATCAGTGAAGGAGCCATTTCCGACCCTATAAATCATATATATTCTTGATCAGCATTAACAGGCGAATCTTTCTGGCCATCTCAGGAAGCAAAACAAGCTTTTCCAATTTTTTCAAAAAAATGAAAGGGGTGACATCGTTAAAATTGTGAAAAATCCAAAAAATAATTAAGCAGATTTGTTTAGCGCCAAATAACTAATACAGGAGCGGTTTCCGAATTGAAATTAATGCATTTTTGGCAAAGTTATGCGATTTTTAAACTTTGACTGTCCCAAAAAATACTACAAAATTATTCATTAAAAATTTCGATTTCAAGAATTCTGCAGAGGAAACTATAATTTTAATCTGTGAAGGAGCCATTTCCGACCCTATAAATCATATATATTCTTGATCAGCATTAACAGGCGAATCTTTCTGGCCATCTCAGGAAGCAAAACAAGCTTTTCCAATTTTTTCAAAAAAATTAAAGGGGTGACATCGTTAAAATTGTGAAAAATCTAAAAAATAATTGGATTTCTCAAAACTTTATAATTAGTAAGCAGATTTGTTAAGCGCCAAATAACTAATACAGGAACGCTTTCCGAATTGAAATTGATGCATTTTTGACAAAGTTATGCGATTTTTAAACTTTGACTGTCCCAAAATATACTACAAAATTATTAAGCAATAATTTCGATTTCAAGAATCCTGCAGAGGAAACTATAATTTTAATCAGTGAAGGAGCCATTTCCGACCCTATAAATCATATATATTCTTGATCAGCATTATCAGGCGAATCTTTCTGGCCATCTCAGGAAGCAAAACAAGCTTTTCCAATTTTTTCAAAAAAATTAAAGGGGTTACATCGTTAAAATTGTGAAAAATCTAAAAAATAATTGGATTTCTCAAAACTTTATAATTAGTAAGCAGATTTGTTAAGCGCCAAATAACTAATACAGGAACGCTTTCCGAATTGAAATTTATGCATTTTTGACAAAGTTATGAGATTTTTAAACTTTGACTGTCCCAAAAAATACTACAAAATTATTAATTAAAAATTTCGATTTCAAGAATCCTGCAGAGGAAACTATAAATTTAATCAGTGAAGGAGCCATTTCCGACCCTACAAATCATATATATTCTTGATCAGCATTATCAGGCGAATCTTTCTTTTTAAACTTTGACTGTCCCAAAAAATACTACAAAATTATTAATTAAAAATTTCGATTTCAAGAATCCTGCAGAGGAAACTATAATTTTAATCAGTGAAGGAGCCATTTCCGACCCTATAAATCATATATATTCTTGATCAGCATTAACAGGCGAATCTTTCTGGCCATCTCAGGAAGCAAAACAAGCTTTTCCAATTTTTTCAAAAAAATTAAAGGGGTTACATCGTTAAAATTGTGAAAAATATAAAAAATAATTGTATTTCTTAAAACTTTAAAATTAGTATGCAGATTTGTTAAGCGCCAAACAACTAATACAGGAACGCTTTCCGAATTGAAATTGATGCATTTTTGACAAAGTTATGCGATTTTTAAACTTTGACTGTCCCAAAAAATACTACAAAATTATTAAGCAATAATTTCGATTTCAAGAATCCTGCAGAGGAAACTATAATTTTAATCAGTGAAGGAGCCATTTCCGACCCTATAAATCATATATATTCTTGATCAGCATTAACAGGCGAATCTTTCTGGCCATCTCAGGAAGCGAAACAAGCTTTTCCAATTTTTTCAAAAAAATGAAAGGGGTGACATCGCTAAAATTGTGAAAAATCCAAAAAATAATTAAGCAGATTTGTTTAGCGCCAAATAACTAATACAGGAGCGGTTTCCGAATTGAAATTAATGCATTTTTGGCAAAGTTATGCGATTTTTAAACTTTGACTGTCCCAAAAAATACTACAAAATTATTCATTAAAAATTTCGATTTCAAGAATTCTGCAGAGGAAACTATAATTTTAATCTGTGAAGGAGCCATTTCCGACCCTATAAATCATATATATTCTTGATCAGCATTAACAGGCGAATCTTTCTGGCCATCTCAGGAAGCAAAACAAGCTTTTCCAATTTTTTCAAAAAAATTAAAGGGGTTACATCGTTAAAATTGTGAAAAATCTAAAAAATAATTGGATTTCTCAAAACTTTAAAATTAGTATGCAGATTTGTTAAGCGCCAAATAACTAATACAGGAACGCTTTCCGAATTAAAATTGATGCATTATTGACAAAGTTATGCGATTTTTAAACTTTGACTGTCCCAAAAAATACTACAAAATTATTAATTAAAAATTTCGATTTCAAGAATCCTGCAGAGGAAACTATAATTTTAATCAGTGAAGGAGCCATTTCCGACCCTACAAATCATATATATTCTTGATCAGCATTAACAGGCGAATCTTTCTGGCCATCTCAGGAAGCAAAACAAGCTTTTCCAATTTTTTCAAAAAAATTAAAGGGGTTACATCGTTAAAATTGTGAAAAATCTAAAAAATAATTGGATTTCTCAAAACTTTATAATTAGTAAGCAGATTTGTTAAGCGCCAAACAACTAATACAGGAACGCTTTCCGAATTGAAATTGATGCATTTTTGACAAAGTTATGCGATTTTTAAACTTTGACTGTCCCAAAAAATACTACAAAATTATTAAGCAATAATTTCGATTTCAAGAATCCTGCAGAGGAAACTATAATTTTAATCAGTGAAGGAGCCATTTCCGACCCTATAAATCATATATATTCTTGATCAGCATTAACAGGCGAATCTTTCTGGCCATCTCAGGAAGCAAAACAAGCTTTTCCAATTTTTTCAAAAAAATGAAAGGGGTGACATCGTTAAAATTGTGAAAAATCCAAAAAATAATTAAGCAGATTTGTTTAGCGCCAAATAACTAATACAGGAGCGGTTTCCGAATTGAAATTAATGCATTTTTGGCAAAGTTATGCGATTTTTAAACTTTGACTGTCCCAAAAAATACTACAAAATTATTAATTAAAAATTTCGATTTCAAGAATCCTGCAGAGGAAACTATAAATTTAATCAGTGAAGGAGCCATTTCCGACCCTACAAATCATATATATTCTTGATCAACATTAACAGGCGAATCTTTCTGGCCATCTCAGGAAGCAAAACAAGCTTTTCCAATTTTTTCAAAAAAATTAAAGGGGTTACATCGTTAAAATTGTGAAAAATCTAAAAAATAATTGGATTTCTCAAAACTTTAAAATTAGTATGCAGATTTGTTAAGCGCCAAATAACTAATACAGGAACGCTTTCCGAATTAAAATTGATGCATTATTGACAAAGTTATGCGATTTTTAAACTTTGACTGTCCCAAAAAATACTACAAAATTATTAATTAAAAATTTCGATTTCAAGAATCCTGCAGAGGAAACTATAATTTTAATCAGTGAAGGAGCCATTTCCGACCCTATAAATCATATATATTCTTGATCAGCATTAACAGGCGAATCTTTCTGGCCATCTCAGGAAGCAAAACAAGCTTTTCCAATTTTTTCAAAAAAATTAAAGGGGTTACATCGTTAAAATTGTGAAAAATCTAAAAAATAATTGGATTTCTCAAAACTTTATAATTAGTAAGCAGATTTGTTAAGCGCCAAACAACTAATACAGGAACGCTTTCCGAATTGAAATTGATGCATTTTTGACAAAGTTATGCGATTTTTAAACTTTGACTGTCCCAAAAAATACTACAAAATTATTAAGCAATAATTTCGATTTCAAGAATCCTGCAGAGGAAACTATAATTTTAATCAGTGAAGGAGCCATTTCCGACCCTATAAATCATATATATTCTTGATCAGCATTAACAGGCGAATCTTTCTGGCCATCTCAGGAAGCAAAACAAGCTTTTCCAATTTTTTCAAAAAAATGAAAGGGGTGACATCGTTAAAATTGTGAAAAATCCAAAAAATAATTAAGCAGATTTGTTTAGCGCCAAATAACTAATACAGGAGCGGTTTCCGAATTGAAATTAATGCATTTTTGGCAAAGTTATGCGATTTTTAAACTTTGACTGTCCCAAAAAATACTACAAAATTATTCATTAAAAATTTCGATTTCAAGAATTCTGCAGAGGAAACTATAATTTTAATCTGTGAAGGAGCCATTTCCGACCCTATAAATCATATATATTCTTGATCAGCATTAACAGGCGAATCTTTCTGGCCATCTCAGGAAGCAAAACAAGCTTTTCCAATTTTTTCAAAAAAATTAAAGGGGTTACATCGTTAAAATTGTGAAAAATCTAAAAAATAATTGGATTTCTCAAAACTTTAAAATTAGTATGCAGATTTGTTAAGCGCCAAATAACTAATACAGGAACGCTTTCCGAATTAAAATTGATGCATTATTGACAAAGTTATGCGATTTTTAAACTTTGACTGTCCCAAAAAATACTACAAAATTATTAATTAAAAATTTCGATTTCAAGAATCCTGCAGAGGAAACTATAATTTTAATCAGTGAAGGAGCCATTTCCGACCCTATAAATCATATATATTCTTGATCAGCATTAACAGGCGAATCTTTCTGGCCATCTCAGGAAGCAAAACAAGCTTTTCCAATTTTTTCAAAAAAATTAAAGGGGTTACATCGTTAAAATTGTGAAAAATCTAAAAAATAATTGGATTTCTCAAAACTTTATAATTAGTAAGCAGATTTGTTAAGCGCCAAACAACTAATACAGGAACGCTTTCCGAATTGAAATTGATGCATTTTTGACAAAGTTATGCGATTTTTAAACTTTGACTGTCCCAAAAAATACTACAAAATTATTCATTAAAAATTTCGATTTCAAGAATTCTGCAGAGGAAACTATAATTTTAATCTGTGAAGGAGCCATTTCCGACCCTATAAATCATATATATTCTTGATCAGCATTAACAGGCGAATCTTTCTGGCCATCTCAGGAAGCAAAACAAGCTTTTCCAATTTTTTCAAAAAAATTAAAGGGGTTACATCGTTAAAATTGTGAAAAATCTAAAAAATAATTGGATTTCTCAAAACTTTAAAATTAGTATGCAGATTTGTTAAGCGCCAAATAACTAATACAGGAACGCTTTCCGAATTAAAATTGATGCATTATTGACAAAGTTATGCGATTTTTAAACTTTGACTGTCCCAAAAAATACTACAAAATTATTAATTAAAAATTTCGATTTCAAGAATCCTGCAGAGGAAACTATAATTTTAATCAGTGAAGGAGCCATTTCCGACCCTATAAATCATATATATTCTTGATCAGCATTAACAGGCGAATCTTTCTGGCCATCTCAGGAAGCAAAACAAGCTTTTCCAATTTTTTCAAAAAAATTAAAGGGGTTACATCGTTAAAATTGTGAAAAATCTAAAAAATAATTGGATTTCTCAAAACTTTATAATTAGTAAGCAGATTTGTTAAGCGCCAAACAACTAATACAGGAACGCTTTCCGAATTGAAATTGATGCATTTTTGACAAAGTTATGCGATTTTTAAACTTTGACTGTCCCAAAAAATACTACAAAATTATTAAGCAATAATTTCGATTTCAAGAATCCTGCAGAGGAAACTATAATTTTAATCAGTGAAGGAGCCATTTCCGACCCTATAAATCATATATATTCTTGATCAGCATTAACAGGCGAATCTTTCTGGCCATCTCAGGAAGCAAAACAAGCTTTTCCAATTTTTTCAAAAAAATGAAAGGGGTGACATCGTTAAAATTGTGAAAAATCCAAAAAATAATTAAGCAGATTTGTTTAGCGCCAAATAACTAATACAGGAGCGGTTTCCGAATTGAAATTATTGCATTTTTGGCAAAGTTATGCGATTTTTAAACTTTGACTGTCCCAAAAAATAATACAAAATTATTCATTAAAAATTTCGATTTCAAGAATTCTGCAGAGGAAACTATAATTTTAATCTGTGAAGGAGCCATTTCCGACCCTATAAATCATATATATTCTTGATCAGCATTAACAGGCGAATCTTTCTGGCCATCTCAGGAAGCAAAACAAGCTTTTCCAATTTTTTCAAAAAAATTAAAGGGGTTACATCGTTAAAATTGTGAAAAATATAAAAAATAATTGTATTTCTTAAAACTTTAAAATTAGTATGCAGATTTGTTAAGCGCCAAACAACTAATACAGGAACGCTTTCCGAATTGAAATTGATGCATTTTTGACAAAGTTATGCGATTTTTAAACTTTGACTGTCCCAAAAAATACTACAAAATTATTAAGCAAAAATTTCGATTTCAAGAATCCTGCAGAGGAAACTATAATTTTAATCAGTGAAGGAGCCATTTCCGACCCTATAAATCATATAATTTTTTCAATTTTTTCAAAAAAATTAAAGGGGTTACATCGTTAAAATTGTGAAAAATCTAAAAAATAATTGGATTTCTCAAAACTTTAAAATTAGTAAGCAGATTTGTTAAGCGCCAAATAACTAATACAGGAGCGGTTTCCGAATTGAAATTAATGCATTTTTGGCAAAGTTATGCGATTTTTAAACTTTGACTGTCCCAAAAAATACTACAAAATTATTAAGCAAAAATTTCGATTTCAAGAATCCTGCAGAGGAAACTATAATTTTAATCTGTGAAGGAGCCATTTCCGACCCTATAAATCATATATATTCTTGATCAGCATTAACAGGCGAATCTTTCTGGCCATCTCAGGAAGCAAAACAAGCTTTTCCAATTTTTTCAAAAAAATTAAAGGGGTTACATCGTTAAAATTGTGAAAAATCTAAAAAATAATTGGATTTCTCAAAACTTTATAATTAGTAAGCAGATTTGTTAAGCGCCAAATAACTAATACAGGAACGCTTTCCGAATTGAAATTTATGCATTTTTGACAAAGTTATGAGATTTTTAAACTTTGACTGTCCCAAAAAATACTACAAAATTATTAATTAAAAATTTCGATTTCAAGAATCCTGCAGAGGAAACTATAATTTTAATCTGTGAAGGAGCCATTTCCGACCCTATAAATCATATATATTCTTGATCAGCATTAACAGGCGAATCTTTCTGGCCATCTCAGGAAGCAAAACAAGCTTTTCCAATTTTTTCAAAAAAATTAAAGGGGTTACATCGTTAAAATTGTGAAAAATCTAAAAAATAATTGGATTTCTCAAAACTTTATAATTAGTAAGCAGATTTGTTAAGCGCCAAATAACTAATACAGGAACGCTTTCCGAATTGAAATTTATGCATTTTTGACAAAGTTATGAGATTTTTAAACTTTGACTGTCCCAAAAAATACTACAAAATTATTAATTAAAAATTTCGATTTCAAGAATCCTGCAGAGGAAACTATAATTTTAATCTGTGAAGGAGCCATTTCCGACCCTATAAATCATATATATTCTTGACCAGCATTAACAGGCGAATCTTTCTGGCCATCTCAGGAAGCAAAACAAGCTTTTCCAATTTTTTCAAAAAAATTAAAGGGGTTACATCGTTAAAATTGTGAAAAATCTAAAAAATAATTGGATTTCTCAAAACTTTATAATTAGTAAGCAGATTTGTTAAGCGCCAAATAACTAATACAGGAACGCTTTCCGAATTGAAATTTATGCATTTTTGACAAAGTTATGCGATTTTTAAACTTTGACTGTCCCAAAAAATACTACAAAATTATTAAGCAATAATTTCGATTTCAAGAATCCTGCAGAGGAAACTATAAATTTAATCAGTGAAGGAGCCATTTCCGACCCTACAAATCATATATATTCTTGATCAGCATTAACAGGCGAATCTTTCTGGCCATCTCAGGAAGCAAAACAAGCTTTTCCAATTTTTTCAAAAAAATTAAAGGGGTTACATCGTTAAAATTGTGAAAAATCTAAAAAATAATTGGATTTCTCAAAACTTTATAATTAGTAAGCAGATTTGTTAAGCGCCAAATAACTAATACAGGAACGCTTTCCGAATTGAAATTTATGCATTTTTGACAAAGTTATGAGATTTTTAAACTTTGACTGTCCCAAAAAATACTACAAAATTATTAATTAAAAATTTCGATTTCAAGAATCCTGCAGAGGAAACTATAATTTTAATCTGTGAAGGAGCCATTTCCGACCCTATAAATCATATATATTCTTGATCAGCATTAACAGGCGAATCTTTCTGGCCATCTCAGGAAGCAAAACAAGCTTTTCCAATTTTTTCAAAAAAATTAAAGGGGTTACATCGTTAAAATTGTGAAAAATCTAAAAAATAATTGGATTTCTCAAAACTTTAAAATTAGTATGCAGATTTGTTAAGCGCCAAACAACTAATACAGGAACGCTTTCCGAATTAAAATTGATGCATTATTGACAAAGTTATGCGATTTTTAAACTTTGACTGTCCCAAAAAATACTACAAAATTATTAATTAAAAATTTCGATTTCAAGAATCCTGCAGAGGAAACTATAATTTTAATCTGTGAAGGAGCCATTTCCGACCCTATAAATCATATATATTCTTGATCAGCATTAACAGGCGAATCTTTCTGGCCATCTCAGGAAGCAAAACAAGCTTTTCCAATTTTTTCAAAAAAATTAAAGGGGTTACATCGTTAAAATTGTGAAAAATCTAAAAAATAATTGGATTTCTCAAAACTTTATAATTAGTAAGCAGATTTGTTAAGCGCCAAATAACTAATACAGGAACGCTTTCCGAATTGAAATTTATGCATTTTTGACAAAGTTATGAGATTTTTAAACTTTGACTGTCCCAAAAAATACTACAAAATTATTAATTAAAAATTTCGATTTCAAGAATCCTGCAGAGGAAACTATAATTTTAATCTGTGAAGGAGCCATTTCCGACCCTATAAATCATATATATTCTTGATCAGCATTAACAGGCGAATCTTTCTGGCCATCTCAGGAAGCAAAACAAGCTTTTCCAATTTTTTCAAAAAAATTAAAGGGGTTACATCGTTAAAATTGTGAAAAATCTAAAAAATAATTGGATTTCTCAAAACTTTATAATTAGTAAGCAGATTTGTTAAGCGCCAAATAACTAATACAGGAACGCTTTCCGAATTGAAATTTATGCATTTTTGACAAAGTTATGAGATTTTTAAACTTTGACTGTCCCAAAAAATACTACAAAATTATTAATTAAAAATTTCGATTTCAAGAATCCTGCAGAGGAAACTATAATTTTAATCTGTGAAGGAGCCATTTCCGACCCTATAAATCATATATATTCTTGACCAGCATTAACAGGCGAATCTTTCTGGCCATCTCAGGAAGCAAAACAAGCTTTTCCAATTTTTTCAAAAAAATTAAAGGGGTTACATCGTTAAAATTGTGAAAAATCTAAAAAATAATTGGATTTCTCAAAACTTTATAATTAGTAAGCAGATTTGTTAAGCGCCAAATAACTAATACAGGAACGCTTTCCGAATTGAAATTTATGCATTTTTGACAAAGTTATGCGATTTTTAAACTTTGACTGTCCCAAAAAATACTACAAAATTATTAAGCAATAATTTCGATTTCAAGAATCCTGCAGAGGAAACTATAAATTTAATCAGTGAAGGAGCCATTTCCGACCCTACAAATCATATATATTCTTGATCAGCATTAACAGGCGAATCTTTCTGGCCATCTCAGGAAGCAAAACAAGCTTTTCCAATTTTTTCAAAAAAATTAAAGGGGTTACATCGTTAAAATTGTGAAAAATCTAAAAAATAATTGGATTTCTCAAAACTTTATAATTAGTAAGCAGATTTGTTAAGCGCCAAATAACTAATACAGGAACGCTTTCCGAATTGAAATTTATGCATTTTTGACAAAGTTATGAGATTTTTAAACTTTGACTGTCCCAAAAAATACTACAAAATTATTAATTAAAAATTTCGATTTCAAGAATCCTGCAGAGGAAACTATAATTTTAATCTGTGAAGGAGCCATTTCCGACCCTATAAATCATATATATTCTTGATCAGCATTAACAGGCGAATCTTTCTGGCCATCTCAGGAAGCAAAACAAGCTTTTCCAATTTTTTCAAAAAAATTAAAGGGGTTACATCGTTAAAATTGTGAAAAATCTAAAAAATAATTGGATTTCTCAAAACTTTAAAATTAGTATGCAGATTTGTTAAGCGCCAAACAACTAATACAGGAACGCTTTCCGAATTAAAATTGATGCATTATTGACAAAGTTATGCGATTTTTAAACTTTGACTGTCCCAAAAAATACTACAAAATTATTAATTAAAAATTTCGATTTCAAGAATCCTGCAGAGGAAACTATAATTTTAATCTGTGAAGGAGCCATTTCCGACCCTATAAATCATATATATTCTTGATCAGCATTAACAGGCGAATCTTTCTGGCCATCTCAGGAAGCAAAACAAGCTTTTCCAATTTTTTCAAAAAAATTAAAGGGGTTACATCGTTAAAATTGTGAAAAATCTAAAAAATAATTGGATTTCTCAAAACTTTAAAATTAGTATGCAGATTTGTTTAGCGCCAAATAACTAATACAGGAGCGGTTTCCGAATTGAAATTAATGCATTTTTGGCAAAGTTATGCGATTTTTAAACTTTGACTGTCCCAAAAAATACTACAAAATTATTCATTAAAAATTTCGATTTCAAGAATTCTGCAGAGGAAACTATAATTTTAATCTGTGAAGGAGCCATTTCCGACCCTATAAATCATATATATTCTTGATCAGCATTAACAGGCGAATCTTTCTGGCCATCTCAGGAAGCAAAACAAGCTTTTCCAATTTTTTCAAAAAAATTAAAGGGGTTACATCGTTAAAATTGTGAAAAATCTAAAAAATAATTGGATTTCTCAAAACTTTAAAATTAGTATGCAGATTTGTTAAGCGCCAAATAACTAATACAGGAACGCTTTCCGAATTAAAATTGATACATTATTGACAAAGTTATGCGATTTTTAAACTTTGACTGTCCCAAAAAATACTACAAAATTATTAATTAAAAATTTCGATTTCAAGAATCCTGCAGAGGAAACTATAATTTTAATCAGTGAAGGAGCCATTTCCGACCCTATAAATCATATATATTCTTGATCAGCATTAACAGGCGAATCTTTCTGGCCATCTCAGGAAGCAAAACAAGCTTTTCCAATTTTTTCAAAAAAATTAAAGGGGTTACATCGTTAAAATTGTGAAAAATCTAAAAAATAATTGGATTTCTCAAAACTTTATAATTAGTAAGCAGATTTGTTAAGCGCCAAACAACTAATACAGGAACGCTTTCCGAATTGAAATTGATGCATTTTTGACAAAGTTATGCGATTTTTAAACTTTGACTGTCCCAAAAAATACTACAAAATTATTAAGCAATAATTTCGATTTCAAGAATCCTGCAGAGGAAACTATAATTTTAATCAGTGAAGGAGCCATTTCCGACCCTATAAATCATATATATTCTTGATCAGCATTAACAGGCGAATCTTTCTGGCCATCTCAGGAAGCAAAACAAGCTTTTCCAATTTTTTCAAAAAAATGAAAGGGGTGACATCGTTAAAATTGTGAAAAATCCAAAAAATAATTAAGCAGATTTGTTTAGCGCCAAATAACTAATACAGGAGCGGTTTCCGAATTGAAATTATTGCATTTTTGGCAAAGTTATGCGATTTTTAAACTTTGACTGTCCCAAAAAATAATACAAAATTATTCATTAAAAATTTCGATTTCAAGAATTCTGCAGAGGAAACTATAATTTTAATCTGTGAAGGAGCCATTTCCGACCCTATAAATCATATATATTCTTGATCAGCATTAACAGGCGAATCTTTCTGGCCATCTCAGGAAGCAAAACAAGCTTTTCCAATTTTTTCAAAAAAATTAAAGGGGTTACATCGTTAAAATTGTGAAAAATATAAAAAATAATTGTATTTCTTAAAACTTTAAAATTAGTATGCAGATTTGTTAAGCGCCAAACAACTAATACAGGAACGCTTTCCGAATTGAAATTGATGCATTTTTGACAAAGTTATGCGATTTTTAAACTTTGACTGTCCCAAAAAATACTACAAAATTATTAAGCAAAAATTTCGATTTCAAGAATCCTGCAGAGGAAACTATAATTTTAATCAGTGAAGGAGCCATTTCCGACCCTATAAATCATATAATTTTTTCAATTTTTTCAAAAAAATTAAAGGGGTTACATCGTTAAAATTGTGAAAAATCTAAAAAATAATTGGATTTCTCAAAACTTTAAAATTAGTAAGCAGATTTGTTAAGCGCCAAATAACTAATACAGGAGCGGTTTCCGAATTGAAATTAATGCATTTTTGGCAAAGTTATGCGATTTTTAAACTTTGACTGTCCCAAAAAATACTACAAAATTATTAAGCAAAAATTTCGATTTCAAGAATCCTGCAGAGGAAACTATAATTTTAATCTGTGAAGGAGCCATTTCCGACCCTATAAATCATATATATTCTTGATCAGCATTAACAGGCGAATCTTTCTGGCCATCTCAGGAAGCAAAACAAGCTTTTCCAATTTTTTCAAAAAAATTAAAGGGGTTACATCGTTAAAATTGTGAAAAATCTAAAAAATAATTGGATTTCTCAAAACTTTATAATTAGTAAGCAGATTTGTTAAGCGCCAAATAACTAATACAGGAACGCTTTCCGAATTGAAATTTATGCATTTTTGACAAAGTTATGAGATTTTTAAACTTTGACTGTCCCAAAAAATACTACAAAATTATTAATTAAAAATTTCGATTTCAAGAATCCTGCAGAGGAAACTATAATTTTAATCTGTGAAGGAGCCATTTCCGACCCTATAAATCATATATATTCTTGATCAGCATTAACAGGCGAATCTTTCTGGCCATCTCAGGAAGCAAAACAAGCTTTTCCAATTTTTTCAAAAAAATTAAAGGGGTTACATCGTTAAAATTGTGAAAAATCTAAAAAATAATTGGATTTCTCAAAACTTTATAATTAGTAAGCAGATTTGTTAAGCGCCAAATAACTAATACAGGAACGCTTTCCGAATTGAAATTTATGCATTTTTGACAAAGTTATGAGATTTTTAAACTTTGACTGTCCCAAAAAATACTACAAAATTATTAATTAAAAATTTCGATTTCAAGAATCCTGCAGAGGAAACTATAATTTTAATCTGTGAAGGAGCCATTTCCGACCCTATAAATCATATATATTCTTGACCAGCATTAACAGGCGAATCTTTCTGGCCATCTCAGGAAGCAAAACAAGCTTTTCCAATTTTTTCAAAAAAATTAAAGGGGTTACATCGTTAAAATTGTGAAAAATCTAAAAAATAATTGGATTTCTCAAAACTTTATAATTAGTAAGCAGATTTGTTAAGCGCCAAATAACTAATACAGGAACGCTTTCCGAATTGAAATTTATGCATTTTTGACAAAGTTATGCGATTTTTAAACTTTGACTGTCCCAAAAAATACTACAAAATTATTAAGCAATAATTTCGATTTCAAGAATCCTGCAGAGGAAACTATAAATTTAATCAGTGAAGGAGCCATTTCCGACCCTACAAATCATATATATTCTTGATCAGCATTAACAGGCGAATCTTTCTGGCCATCTCAGGAAGCAAAACAAGCTTTTCCAATTTTTTCAAAAAAATTAAAGGGGTTACATCGTTAAAATTGTGAAAAATCTAAAAAATAATTGGATTTCTCAAAACTTTATAATTAGTAAGCAGATTTGTTAAGCGCCAAATAACTAATACAGGAACGCTTTCCGAATTGAAATTTATGCATTTTTGACAAAGTTATGAGATTTTTAAACTTTGACTGTCCCAAAAAATACTACAAAATTATTAATTAAAAATTTCGATTTCAAGAATCCTGCAGAGGAAACTATAATTTTAATCTGTGAAGGAGCCATTTCCGACCCTATAAATCATATATATTCTTGATCAGCATTAACAGGCGAATCTTTCTGGCCATCTCAGGAAGCAAAACAAGCTTTTCCAATTTTTTCAAAAAAATTAAAGGGGTTACATCGTTAAAATTGTGAAAAATCTAAAAAATAATTGGATTTCTCAAAACTTTATAATTAGTAAGCAGATTTGTTAAGCGCCAAATAACTAATACAGGAACGCTTTCCGAATTGAAATTTATGCATTTTTGACAAAGTTATGAGATTTTTAAACTTTGACTGTCCCAAAAAATACTACAAAATTATTAATTAAAAATTTCGATTTCAAGAATCCTGCAGAGGAAACTATAATTTTAATCTGTGAAGGAGCCATTTCCGACCCTATAAATCATATATATTCTTGACCAGCATTAACAGGCGAATCTTTCTGGCCATCTCAGGAAGCAAAACAAGCTTTTCCAATTTTTTCAAAAAAATTAAAGGGGTTACATCGTTAAAATTGTGAAAAATCTAAAAAATAATTGGATTTCTCAAAACTTTATAATTAGTAAGCAGATTTGTTAAGCGCCAAATAACTAATACAGGAACGCTTTCCGAATTGAAATTTATGCATTTTTGACAAAGTTATGCGATTTTTAAACTTTGACTGTCCCAAAAAATACTACAAAATTATTAAGCAATAATTTCGATTTCAAGAATCCTGCAGAGGAAACTATAAATTTAATCAGTGAAGGAGCCATTTCCGACCCTACAAATCATATATATTCTTGATCAGCATTAACAGGCGAATCTTTCTGGCCATCTCAGGAAGCAAAACAAGCTTTTCCAATTTTTTCAAAAAAATTAAAGGGGTTACATCGTTAAAATTGTGAAAAATCTAAAAAATAATTGGATTTCTCAAAACTTTATAATTAGTAAGCAGATTTGTTAAGCGCCAAATAACTAATACAGGAACGCTTTCCGAATTGAAATTTATGCATTTTTGACAAAGTTATGAGATTTTTAAACTTTGACTGTCCCAAAAAATACTACAAAATTATTAATTAAAAATTTCGATTTCAAGAATCCTGCAGAGGAAACTATAATTTTAATCTGTGAAGGAGCCATTTCCGACCCTATAAATCATATATATTCTTGATCAGCATTAACAGGCGAATCTTTCTGGCCATCTCAGGAAGCAAAACAAGCTTTTCCAATTTTTTCAAAAAAATTAAAGGGGTTACATCGTTAAAATTGTGAAAAATCTAAAAAATAATTGGATTTCTCAAAACTTTAAAATTAGTATGCAGATTTGTTAAGCGCCAAACAACTAATACAGGAACGCTTTCCGAATTAAAATTGATGCATTATTGACAAAGTTATGCGATTTTTAAACTTTGACTGTCCCAAAAAATACTACAAAATTATTAATTAAAAATTTCGATTTCAAGAATCCTGCAGAGGAAACTATAATTTTAATCTGTGAAGGAGCCATTTCCGACCCTATAAATCATATATATTCTTGATCAGCATTAACAGGCGAATCTTTCTGGCCATCTCAGGAAGCAAAACAAGCTTTTCCAATTTTTTCAAAAAAATTAAAGGGGTTACATCGTTAAAATTGTGAAAAATCTAAAAAATAATTGGATTTCTCAAAACTTTAAAATTAGTATGCAGATTTGTTAAGCGCCAAACAACTAATACAGGAACGCTTTCCGAATTAAAATTGATGCATTATTGACAAAGTTATGCGATTTTTAAACTTTGACTGTCCCAAAAAATACTAAAAAATTATTAATTAAAAATTTCGATTTCAAGAATCCTGCAGAGGAAACTATAATTTTAATCTGTGAAGGAGCCATTTCCGACCCTATAAATCATACATATTCTTGATCAGCATTAACAGGCGAATCTTTCTGGCCATCTCAGGAAGCAAAACAAGCTTTTCCAATTTTTTCAAAAAAATTAAAGGGGTTACATCGTTAAAATTGTGAAAAATCTAAAAAATAATTGGATTTCTCAAAACTTTATAATTAGTAAGCAGATTTGTTAAGCGCCAAATAACTAATACAGGAACGCTTTCCGAATTGAAATTTATGCATTTTTGACAAAGTTATGAGATTTTTAAACTTTGACTGTCCCAAAAAATACTACAAAATTATTAATTAAAAATTTCGATTTCAAGAATCCTGCAGAGGAAACTATAATTTTAATCTGTGAAGGAGCCATTTCCGACCCTATAAATCATATATATTCTTGATCAGCATTAACAGGCGAATCTTTCTGGCCATCTCAGGAAGCAAAACAAGCTTTTCCAATTTTTTCAAAAAAATTAAAGGGGTTACATCGTTAAAATTGTGAAAAATCTAAAAAATAATTGGATTTCTCAAAACTTTAAAATTAGTATGCAGATTTGTTAAGCGCCAAACAACTAATACAGGAACGCTTTCCGAATTAAAATTGATGCATTATTGACAAAGTTATGCGATTTTTAAACTTTGACTGTCCCAAAAAATACTACAAAATTATTAATTAAAAATTTCGATTTCAAGAATCCTGCAGAGGAAACTATAATTTTAATCTGTGAAGGAGCCATTTCCGACCCTATAAATCATATATATTCTTGATCAGCATTAACAGGCGAATCTTTCTGGCCATCTCAGGAAGCAAAACAAGCTTTTCCAATTTTTTCAAAAAAATTAAAGGGGTTACATCGTTAAAATTGTGAAAAATCTAAAAAATAATTGGATTTCTCAAAACTTTATAATTAGTAAGCAGATTTGTTAAGCGCCAAATAACTAATACAGGAACGCTTTCCGAATTGAAATTTATGCATTTTTGACAAAGTTATGAGATTTTTAAACTTTGACTGTCCCAAAAAATACTACAAAATTATTAATTAAAAATTTCGATTTCAAGAATCCTGCAGAGGAAACTATAATTTTAATCTGTGAAGGAGCCATTTCCGACCCTATAAATCATATATATTCTTGATCAGCATTAACAGGCGAATCTTTCTGGCCATCTCAGGAAGCAAAACAAGCTTTTCCAATTTTTTCAAAAAAATTAAAGGGGTTACATCGTTAAAATTGTGAAAAATCTAAAAAATAATTGGATTTCTCAAAACTTTATAATTAGTAAGCAGATTTGTTAAGCGCCAAATAACTAATACAGGAACGCTTTCCGAATTGAAATTTATGCATTTTTGACAAAGTTATGAGATTTTTAAACTTTGACTGTCCCAAAAAATACTACAAAATTATTAATTAAAAATTTCGATTTCAAGAATCCTGCAGAGGAAACTATAATTTTAATCTGTGAAGGAGCCATTTCCGACCCTATAAATCATATATATTCTTGACCAGCATTAACAGGCGAATCTTTCTGGCCATCTCAGGAAGCAAAACAAGCTTTTCCAATTTTTTCAAAAAAATTAAAGGGGTTACATCGTTAAAATTGTGAAAAATCTAAAAAATAATTGGATTTCTCAAAACTTTATAATTAGTAAGCAGATTTGTTAAGCGCCAAATAACTAATACAGGAACGCTTTCCGAATTGAAATTTATGCATTTTTGACAAAGTTATGCGATTTTTAAACTTTGACTGTCCCAAAAAATACTACAAAATTATTAAGCAATAATTTCGATTTCAAGAATCCTGCAGAGGAAACTATAAATTTAATCAGTGAAGGAGCCATTTCCGACCCTACAAATCATATATATTCTTGATCAGCATTAACAGGCGAATCTTTCTGGCCATCTCAGGAAGCAAAACAAGCTTTTCCAATTTTTTCAAAAAAATTAAAGGGGTTACATCGTTAAAATTGTGAAAAATCTAAAAAATAATTGGATTTCTCAAAACTTTATAATTAGTAAGCAGATTTGTTAAGCGCCAAATAACTAATACAGGAACGCTTTCCGAATTGAAATTTATGCATTTTTGACAAAGTTATGAGATTTTTAAACTTTGACTGTCCCAAAAAATACTACAAAATTATTAATTAAAAATTTCGATTTCAAGAATCCTGCAGAGGAAACTATAATTTTAATCTGTGAAGGAGCCATTTCCGACCCTATAAATCATATATATTCTTGATCAGCATTAACAGGCGAATCTTTCTGGCCATCTCAGGAAGCAAAACAAGCTTTTCCAATTTTTTCAAAAAAATTAAAGGGGTTACATCGTTAAAATTGTGAAAAATCTAAAAAATAATTGGATTTCTCAAAACTTTAAAATTAGTATGCAGATTTGTTAAGCGCCAAACAACTAATACAGGAACGCTTTCCGAATTAAAATTGATGCATTATTGACAAAGTTATGCGATTTTTAAAATTTGACTGTCCCAAAAAATACTACAAAATTATTAATTAAAAATTTCGATTTCAAGAATCCTGCAGAGGAAACTATAATTTTAATCTGTGAAGGAGCCATTTCCGACCCTATAAATCATATATATTCTTGATCAGCATTAACAGGCGAATCTTTCTGGCCATCTCAGGAAGCAAAACAAGCTTTTCCAATTTTTTCAAAAAAATTAAAGGGGTTACATCGTTAAAATTGTGAAAAATCTAAAAAATAATTGGATTTCTCAAAACTTTAAAATTAGTATGCAGATTTGTTAAGCGCCAAACAACTAATACAGGAACGCTTTCCGAATTAAAATTGATGCATTATTGACAAAGTTATGCGATTTTTAAACTTTGACTGTCCCAAAAAATACTACAAAATTATTAATTAAAAATTTCGATTTCAAGAATCCTGCAGAGGAAACTATAATTTTAATCTGTGAAGGAGCCATTTCCGACCCTATAAATCATACATATTCTTGATCAGCATTAACAGGCGAATCTTTCTGGCCATCTCAGGAAGCAAAACAAGCTTTTCCAATTTTTTCAAAAAAATTAAAGGGGTTACATCGTTAAAATTGTGAAAAATCTAAAAAATAATTGGATTTCTCAAAACTTTATAATTAGTAAGCAGATTTGTTAAGCGCCAAATAACTAATACAGGAACGCTTTCCGAATTGAAATTTATGCATTTTTGACAAAGTTATGAGATTTTTAAACTTTGACTGTCCCAAAAAATACTACAAAATTATTAATTAAAAATTTCGATTTCAAGAATCCTGCAGAGGAAACTATAATTTTAATCTGTGAAGGAGCCATTTCCGACCCTATAAATCATATATATTCTTGATCAGCATTAACAGGCGAATCTTTCTGGCCATCTCAGGAAGCAAAACAAGCTTTTCCAATTTTTTCAAAAAAATTAAAGGGGTTACATCGTTAAAATTGTGAAAAATCTAAAAAATAATTGGATTTCTCAAAACTTTATAATTAGTAAGCAGATTTGTTAAGCGCCAAATAACTAATACAGGAACGCTTTCCGAATTGAAATTTATGCATTTTTGACAAAGTTATGCGATTTTTAAACTTTGACTGTCCCAAAAAATACTACAAAATTATTAAGCAATAATTTCGATTTCAAGAATCCTGCAGAGGAAACTATAAATTTAATCAGTGAAGGAGCCATTTCCGACCCTATAAATCATATATATTCTTGATCAGCATTAACAGGCGAATCTTTCTGGCCATCTCAGGAAGCAAAACAAGCTTTTCCAATTTTTTCAAAAAAATTAAAGGGGTTACATCGTTAAAATTGTGAAAAATCTAAAAAATAATTGGATTTCTCAAAACTTTAAAATTAGTATGCAGATTTGTTAAGCGCCAAATAACTAATACAGGAACGCTTTCCGAATTAAAATTGATGCATTATTGACAAAGTTATGCGATTTTTAAACTTTGACTGTCCCAAAAAATACTACAAAATTATTAATTAAAAATTTCGATTTCAAGAATCCTGCAGAGGAAACTATAATTTTAATCAGTGAAGGAGCCATTTCCGACCCTATAAATCATATATATTCTTGATCAGCATTAACAGGCGAATCTTTCTGGCCATCTCAGGAAGCAAAACAAGCTTTTCCAATTTTTTCAAAAAAATTAAAGGGGTTACATCGTTAAAATTGTGAAAAATCTAAAAAATAATTGGATTTCTCAAAACTTTAAAATTAGTATGCAGATTTGTTAAGCGCCAAATAACTAATACAGGAACGCTTTCCGAATTAAAATTGATGCATTATTGACAAAGTTATGCGATTTTTAAACTTTGACTGTCCCAAAAAATACTACAAAATTATTAATTAAAAATTTCGATTTCAAGAATCCTGCAGAGGAAACTATAATTTTAATCAGTGAAGGAGCCATTTCCGACCCTATAAATCATATATATTCTTGATCAGCATTAACAGGCGAATCTTTCTGGCCATCTCAGGAAGCAAAACAAGCTTTTCCAATTTTTTCTAAAAAATTAAAGGGGTTACATCGTTAAAATTGTGAAAAATCTAAAAAATAATTGGATTTCTCAAAACTTTAAAATTAGTATGCAGATTTGTTAAGCGCCAAATAACTAATACAGGAACGCTTTCCGAATTAAAATTGATGCATTATTGACAAAGTTATGCGATTTTTAAACTTTGACTGTCCCAAAAAATACTACAAAATTATTAATTAAAAATTTCGATTTCAAGAATCCTGCAGAGGAAACTATAATTTTAATCAGTGAAGGAGCCATTTCCGACCCTACAAATCATATATATTCTTGATCAGCATTAACAGGCGAATCTTTCTGGCCATCTCAGGAAGCAAAACAAGCTTTTCCAATTTTTTCAAAAAAATTAAAGGGGTTACATCGTTAAAATTGTGAAAAATCTAAAAAATAATTGGATTTCTCAAAACTTTATAATTAGTAAGCAGATTTGTTAAGCGCCAAATAACTAATACAGGAACGCTTTCCGAATTGAAATTTATGCATTTTTGACAAAGTTATGCGATTTTTAAACTTTGTCCCAAAAAATACTACAAAATTATTAAGCAATAATTTCGATTTCAAGAATCCTGCAGAGGAAACTATAATTTTAATCAGTGAAGGAGCCATTTCCGACCCTATAAATCATATATATTCTTGATCAGCATTAACAGGCGAATCTTTCTGGCCATCTCAGGAAGCAAAACAAGCTTTTCCAATTTTTTCTAAAAAATTAAAGGGGTTACATCGTTAAAATTGTGAAAAATCTAAAAAATAATTGGATTTCTCAAAACTTTAAAATTAGTATGCAGATTTGTTAAGCGCCAAATAACTAATACAGGAACGCTTTCCGAATTAAAATTGATGCATTATTGACAAAGTTATGCGATTTTTAAACTTTGACTGTCCCAAAAAATACTACAAAGTTATTAAGCAAAAATTTCGATTTCAAGAATCCTGCAGAGGAAACTATAATTTTAATCAGTGAAGGAGCCATTTCCGACCCTATAAGTCATATATATTCTTGATCAGCATTAACAGGCGAATCTTTCTGGCCATCTCAGGAAGCAAAACAAGCTTTTCCAATTTTTTCAAAAAAATTAAAGGGGTTACATCGTTAAAATTGTGAAAAATCTAAAAAATAATTGGATTTCTCAAAACTTTAAAATTAGTATGCAGATTTGTTAAGCGCCAAACAACTAATACAGGAACGCTTTCCGAATTGAAATTTATGCATTTTTGACAAAGTTATGCGATTTTTAAACTTTGTCCCAAAAAATACTACAAAATTATTAAGCAATAATTTCGATTTCAAGAATCCTGCAGAGGAAACTATAATTTTAATCAGTGAAGGAGCCATTTCCGACCCTATAAGTCATATATATTCTTGATCAGCATTAACAGGCGAATCTTTCTGGCCATCTCAGGAAGCAAAACAAGCTTTTCCAATTTTTTCAAAAAAATTAAAGGGGTTACATCGTTAAAATTGTGAAAAATCTAAAAAATAATTGGATTTCTCAAAACTTTAAAATTAGTATGCAGATTTGTTAAGCGCCAAACAACTAATACAGGAACGCTTTCCGAATTGAAATTTATGCATTTTTGACAAAGTTATGCGATTTTTAAACTTTGACTGTCCCAAAAAATACTACAAATTATTAATTAAAAATTTCGATTTCAAGAATCCTGCAGAGGAAACTATAATTTTAATCAGTGAAGGAGCCATTTCCGACCCTATAAGTCATATATATTACTGATCAGCATTAACAGGCGAATCTTTCTGGCCATCTCAGGAAGCAAAACAAGCTTTTCCAATTTTTTCAAAAAAATTAAAGGGGTTACATCGTTAAAATTGTGAAAAATCTAAAAAATAATTGGATTTCTCAAAACTTTATAATTAGTAAGCAGATTTGTTAAGCGCCAAATAACTAATACAGGAACGCTTTCCGAATTGAAATTTATGCATTTTTGACAAAGTTATGAGATTTTTAAACTTTGACTGTCCCAAAAAATACTACAAAATTATTAATTAAAAATTTCGATTTCAAGAATCCTGCAGAGGAAACTATAATTTTAATCTGTGAAGGAGCCATTTCCGACCCTATAAATCATATATATTCTTGATCAGCATTAACAGGCGAATCTTTCTGGCCATCTCAGGAAGCAAAACAAGCTTTTCCAATTTTTTCAAAAAAATTAAAGGGGTGACATCGTTAAAATTGTGAAAAATCTAAAAAATAATTGGATTTCTCAAAACTTTAAAATTAGTATGCAGATTTGTTAAGCGCCAAACAACTAATACAGGAACGCTTTCCGAATTGAAATTTATGCATTTTTGACAAAGTTATGATATTTTTAAACTTAGATCATTTTGTCTTTACGAAGTAAGCCTGCTTTCTTGTCTTTAACTTTTAAAATGGAAGAACTAAAAGCCAGCTTTTACCTTTTCGGTCTCTTGCAAATGTACTCAGAAATGAGAATTTATTAAATCAACACTAAACTGTATATAATTTCCCTCTTTATGTCTAGGTTTAAGCCATTTCTCATACCATTGGCCACAATTATATTGAAATTATCCCATCAAAAGCTAGAAAACATATCAGATTGACGAAATGCCGAACTCGTTAAACCAATAACTAAAGCACCACGATCCGTTCCATAGTTCATTAACCCCAATAAAGAAAGAGAGAAAGTTGACAAGATCACCAACTTGGCAATAAAACCATAAAGTTATCTAGCTGCCACACCTCTCACACGTCATCTGGGGTATGAGTCAGTTGCGGACCAACATGACATTTCACCCCACTCTCTATGCGAAGCGATATCAACACCACTGCTGGCGTAGCCAACGTTATCGCACCTCAATTAGTAGCGACCTTGGCCAGAGGCGGATCTTGGAGCTCTTGGAGCTCAAACCAAACACAAAACATCAACTAATAAATCAACGTAGGGGAGGTTAATAGGTCACCGGGTGTCTAGGGTCGAGGAGGAAACAGATGCGGATGCGTATGATAATATACTCACTCGTCAGGCTTGGGATGATGCCGCACTATGTGAATGATGCGACCGGGCGGATACAGGGGCTGATGCAGGGTTAAAGCTATAGAGCTATCCGTCGGATGAGCGCTGGTCGAACGGGCAGTGCCACGCTCCTTAAAACATATTGAGAACTTTTAATAATTGTATAAACAGAGATAGGGTTAGGCTACCTCCTGGTACTGATTGATGTGCGTGTCCTGGCCGGACATGTTCACCACAGAGGTGGGCTCCGGACCGCAGCCACAGCAAATGACCGAACAGGAAATTGTCTTCCACTGAGAAAAGGAAATACAATTAAACTCAAGTCATTCTGGATCTTTTGAGTAGTTCAAACCCACCTTGGGATCCACGCTGCGTTGGATGGCATTGATGAGATCCGCTCGCAGGGCTTCCATTTGGTTGAGACCAATGCGCGGCACCACATCCTTGCCCAGCACCACCGAGGTTATGAATGATTTGGAGTACTCCACGGCGGGCATACTGGAAGTATGATTAACAAAATTAGCTTCGTTTGATTTGGTTGAATTCTCGGACTAAGCAAACCTGAGCAGACCGCCTGGTGGCGAATAGCTGAAGCACTGCAGCGTGGGATGATCGGGTTTCAGCAGAATGGCCAGTATAGCCGCCGTGCCGGCACCCAGTGAGTGTCCCACTAGCACCAAATCGAAGGTATGCGTGTGCCTATCCGGATTTCGTTGCAACGCCTTCTCAATGAGATTCTCCTGTTGCAGCTTGTTACGTATGTAAATTGCTGCTTGCACCATGCCCTTGTGGCCCAACCAATCATCGCGAGGCGGATGAAGTGGCAGGACCTCACCCTCGGCATTTAGATCCGTCAGGATGTCCTTCATACTCAACGTTCCCCGGATACTGATCACAATTGCCCGCTGCGTATAATCGATGGCCACAAAGAAGGGCGTTTCACCTACGTCCACATGATAGGTGGCATAGACAATGTCAATATCGCCCAGCTGCAGGGTTTTCTTCAGCGCCGCGTAGTTGCAGAGACAGCAATTGTCCTGGATTACCTCGGCATCATCACCACTGCCACAGCAACAGCCAAAGCACCTGCAATAAACTCGAATAAGGTAAGAAACTTTCTCTAGGAGCAACAATCTTATAATACTCACTTCAATTCCGGCAGCAGGTGCCACATTTTGGTGCGATTTATGATGACGTACATGGGCCAGCCGTAGGCACCTTGGGCAAAGTACATGTAATGGATGACCGTCTGAAAGAAGTCGTAGTTTTTGGCATCGTTGAGTGCTAGGAACTGGGTCCGCTCTGTGATGGGAACACCGCTGAGGAACTCATAGGTGCCATTCTTGCGCTGCCTCACAATGGCCTCACGCTCTAGCCGCTGGAACTTTCGAAGCAGAACCAAACCGGCCACCACATCCGATGGCACCACATCCAGTTCCCGAAAGAAATCGCTCAGCAGGCGGGCAATGTCCGTGAATGAGTTCCGGTTGCGTTCCGATGAACCCATACAGCAGAATAACAGGCGACAACGATGATCCCAACTGTCCTGGTAGGCGCGCATCACTTTTCTGTAAAGGATTTCGAATTGTTTTAGATATATGTTCAATAATAAAGAAGGTAATGTGAACCCACCTTTGTCGCCAGTTGCGATTCATGCTATTGCTCCTCTTGTAATTGAAACGCGACTCTGTTTCCCGCATGGAACGCTGGTACTTCTTCATCTTCACCCAGGATCTGCCGGCTGCATCGAAGGTGCACCATATTGTGATAAGCGTTATCACCACCAGTACCCAATTGCAGATGATAATGGCTGTGGGAGAGGGGTTAAAGACGCGGAAAATATAAGTTCAATAGGGAATCTAGTTTATATATATTTAATTTATCGATAATTGATGCTTTAGTCGTTTCGTTATGCTTATCCCTAAATAAATATTTTGATTAATATATCAGACACATATAATCGAACGCTACAACTGTAATTAATATGAGTACAAAATTTACATTAAATCTAATTCGAATAGTCCTATATTATACACTTGGAATGTGCTTTTAATTAAAATTATTAATATTCAATCATTAAATAAATTGGTTAAGGCCACAATCAGGAAAAGCGAGTTAGAAGAAAATCTCTGGCAAGTAATTATATAAAAACGAGGAAAACAACTAGAAAATAAAACTAGTTTTTGCATTTAAAAAAAAATAGTTATATAATATAAAGAAACTTGTATATTATAATATTTAAAATCAGTAAATCCAAAGGCCCTGACTCGCAAATTAAGTAAATTTCTCTGCCCGACCTGTGTGGGCACTATCACAATATGTAGAAATTATAAACAGTATTAATTGGGAATGTTTTTATAGAGAAAAAGGCAAGAATGATATATTAAAAAATATCTAAAACTTAATATCATATTCCAAATTTCTTTTAGTTTAATATATATAAACTTAAAGTATAAAAACATATCTCATTTAAAAAAAAATTGGTAACAATTAACAAATATCTAAAAATTGTTTTTAATTCATTTGTTCTTTTCTTTTATTTCATATTTAAAAACATTTGCTTTTTTTGTTAACTATTACTTTATTAAGAAGGAAGAAAATGTTTAAAAACTATTTATAATCTATAAATACTCACCTATATAGACCTTTTTGGGATCATCGATGGGTGAGGTGGCATAATAATGACCCAGCCAAACGGAGCCCACCACCAGCCAGGCAATATCGAAGAGAATTACCACTGAAAAAATACATAAATTTTATAAATATACAAAAAAATCAATTTAAATTTAAAATATATTAAAATTTGAACTATAAACCAATAACATACAGCTCTTGAGATATATCCAGATGTTGATCGAAGTACGCGCCTCGGCATCCAGAATGCTGCCCCGCATCGAGATCACACATATACCTATTTCTACGCATATTGAAACTGCAAGGAAATACATACATTTATACATATAACCAATAAATACGAAATAACGACTACTATCATACTCACAAAATAGTATCAACAAGTAGCCTATTAGATGATAGAACAATAGTTTTATGCTTAAAATTCGTGTATTATACTCAAAGAAACCCAACGAGAAGCCAACAATCACAAAACTGTCACAACAACAAGAAAAGAACAGAAATATACATTAATATTTGTTATGAACTAGAACTAAGAATGGTTAAATGGTTAAATTCTATTATATCGCTCTGTTTTACATACCAAATGAAATGAATTGTCAGGAGAAATGCGCCCGGCACCACGAGATCATCAGAGCCGACTGACCAGCGGCGTCTGAAGACCACAAGACCAGGCATCTGAAAGGAAATTGAAAGTATAAACTATTAGTTTTTATAATAAATCAAGGATTGATAATCAAAAACACCTTTATAAGAATTCTAATACATTTGTAAATGATTATCAAGGAATTAAAACAAACTTGTTCTTATTAAATTAAAGTTTAGAGAGTACACCACTGCGTATGCGTGATATGGTGTGTGAAATCAGGATTTAAAAGAGTTAAAAAAGGATCTATAATCTATAAAACGTTTCGAACAACTAAAACACATTTGTAAATACTAATCTTGGAATAAAACCAAGCTTATCTTAATCAAAAGTAAGTTAGGACATTACACCACTGCGTATGCGTGATATGGTGTGCGAATTAAGTATATAAAAGGGTTTTTTGTATAAACAGATACTAATATATTTACATAAAAGTACATATATATTATTATTTCTACCATCTGTATATATATATTCTCAAAAATACCTTTCAAAACCCTGAAAATTACTTTGAGTTCCTTTAAATTGTGCGTAGCACATCACGCATACGCAGTGATGTACGGCTTTAACTTAGTTTAACCAAGGTAAGCTTGGTTTTGTTCTTTGATTTTTACTGTCACGGTTTTAAAGGTAAAGGTAGATAAAATATTAAATAAATAAAAATAGTATATATATTATAAACAGAAAAATATACTTCGGACTTTAAAATGTATAGCAAAGAGCTTACTAGTAGTTTCCAAGGCTTTTTCTGTGACATGTATAATAAAAGATATACTATGGGATACTATATCATATATAATACCATGAAAATCTTAAAGTAATTAACGATATGTAGCTAAGTGTTTTAAGACTTTCTTGGTGAAAGTGAAAAAAGATCTACTAACCACCTGCTGCATTTGTTTGCTCACAACAACGTTCTGTATATGACCTGACTTATAAAATAAAGTCTCAAATATATGTATTTCAAATAAAGGAAATTAAAAAAGATAATACATATAAACACATATGCTTTCTAGGAACATCTGCTTATGAATCCTTTCCCATAATCATACAACTTGAGAGGCCAAAATGCCTGTGGCAATTGGTAATCTGCTGAAATTACTATATAATCCCACACACTGGAAAATCAGTGGCAGCCGCAGCAACGTGTTCATATGGCTACCATATACGCGAAAGTACAGTCACAGTCATGTCAATATGGAGAACGAACGCAGCTCGGAGGCATGGCTTAAGGTTCCCATTTTGCCACCTAACCTAGAGCACAACCTCATCCCCCTAAATGTCATATAGTGCAATGTAAAGCAAAGCATAATCAGGGTTAGACAGGAGCAGGGGGGTAGGGTAGGGTGGTGAAGACGTTAAAACTACACAGAAAACAAAATGTGTTCAAATATATTGATATACTAAATAAATGCCTTGTATATATTGTAAAGAATTTAAATAGAATTTAAAGATTTTATATTTATATATATTTATATATATTTTATATATTTATATATATTTTATATATTTATATATATTTTATATTATATTTTATATATTTTATAAATACATTTATATTATTGAATAAATATATTTTCTATTATATTATAATAAATCTTACGGATATCATATCAAAAATATTGTAAACTTTGATCTATCAAAATTAAGTAATATATCAAAATTAAATATTTATATCTGAGAAAAATATCCCTAAAATGACAGAATATCAATTTACTTTTTACATACATATACCCCAAAGAACACCTAATTTGTTTAAATCAAAATTAAATTTTCCTTCATTAACATTTAAGTAATAAAGTAAAAATTAGTACCTAAATATCTAATATTTATTATCAAAAATTGTATGAGATTTTACATATTTTTCTTATACAACTCTTTGTAATGTCAAAAAAATTTAATTTAAAACGTATCCCAATGTTATTTATCGAATTTTCCATAAATGATCAATAAAGTATTGATTTATTTCTTTCTGCTCTTTTCTAATTTATACATATTACACGTATTTTTATAAAAGATCTGTTTAGTTTTGGTAAATATCAACTTGATTTGTTTAATATGAAAAATAGCTTTCCTTTAGTATTTGTAAACAAAAGTACATATAGAACCCACAAAATGTTGGCACACAAGATTCAAAAATATTTGTAATTAAATAGTCTTAAATGAAACATTTTCCACTAACACACTTTGTATATTTCGAGGCCCCATAACTAAAATGAAATTACTAGAAATTCTAGTGTATAGCAACTTGTGTTTGAAGATGTAAGCCATAATCATGCTTGAAACCGTCACCATAATCACACTGGCTCGACATTGCAACGGGGTTCCGATAAGGCGGGTTTAACATGGGAATCGCACAAGGGAATGCACACAGATATATTTGCATATCCGGGGATTAACTAGAAATGCTAATGAGGCCAAGACATGCCGGACTAGTTGGACTTGCCAAGTGAACACAACAACTCAAGTACGAAATACTATTTTGCGATTCCAAAGTTCACTTAAAATCACTATACGATATCGCATTACTACATTTTTGGGGCATTATTTATAGACTCCTGGAGGCCCCGGATGATTTAACGACCTCTACATATAAACATATAAACAACAGCGTGTAATAAAAACTCATTGAGTACCGCGACTAGACCCAATATCTTCGTCTGTTTATCATCTTGAAAATGCGAAAAAGAAATATTTAGGTTTTTATGGGAAAGTGAATTTTTAGTTCAAGTTTTTAGTTTCGTTATCCCAGCGGGAGGTTTTATCTGAATGTTCATTTTATAATCCATCATTTATACTCATTTAGATTGTTTTTATGCACATTTTTTATCGATTAAAAGGCTTAGATATCGTTTCGAATTTTTAAGTAACTTGTAATCACCATTAAATTGCAATTTTCCAAGCCATTAATAAATAATCAAGATAATAAATCGAGCGAAGAGAGTTGATATTATAAATTGCAGACATTAACAGGGTTGGTAAAGGTAGTTTTAAACATTGATAAATAAAAAAAATATAAAAAATATATAACAATATATAATATATAATGTTAAGAATAAAACAAAAAAGAAAACATACTTCAGGAAACCGAAATTTCTATATTTTTATTAAATTAAATCTGCATACTCAATTTAATATTTAAAAAATGTTTCATTTGTTTTAAAACTTTGGATATATACAATTATTTAATTACTATTTAAAGCAAAAACAAATAATAATAAAACTTTCAGAGTATATTCTACAAATAATAAACTATTTAAATTTGTACGCAAAAACTATAAACCAACGAAAAAAAGAGTATTTAACTCCCCTTAATAAAGTTTTCTTTATTGTCTATATTTTTGCTACTGCTTACACTCTTGCCAAACTTTAATGCAAACTATATTTTCCGTGAAACTTTGACCTTTTCCGCATCAACTTCCCTCACCTTTGTTATTCTCGGAATTGTCTTTGGTGACTGATTGTTTTATTCATGTAATATTTACCGCTGCCACCAGGAGAGCTTTGGTTCTTTAATTGCAAGGATTTAGATTCGGATTCGGATTCAAATTCAGTTTCCGTTTCCGTTTCAGATTCAACTGGTAATCCTTATCGGCAAGCATTTACTCGTACTCATTACCTTCATCCAAATAGCAAAGGTGAGTCAAAAGGTTCTGGCATTGACATTGGCATTGGCTTTGCCCCGGTGAACTTTGCCTTCACAATGGACAAAATGCCGATGACTGTGACGATGTCGTTCTGAATGTGAATGTGAATGTGAATGCGAATGTAAATCTGAATGACGAGCCATGAGTTTGCATTTATTTGCACACCATTTGGCCGTATGGCCAATGAGCCATGATTTGGAACCATTATTGGTTGGATAACAATAGCAGGGTGCTCTCAGTGGTTACGAGGGGGTGAAAGGTGAAAAAGAAGCTCCCACCGCCCTCCGGTAACTTGAAAACCCATTAGAACAACTACAGGTATAAACATTATCACACGACACTGACAAAAAAAAATATCTACATACAAATTAATTTAATAAATAAACTTTGAAGACCTTCAAGGTTTTTTATACAAGGCAAATTTAAATGTTAAATTTGGAAGTAACTGCTCTTCATTTAATATTTATCTAAATTATTTATTTCTTTTACCGAAAATGTCCCTAAAATTAAAAATATCACCTTAAAGAAGAAAGAAAAACTAACTTAGGGTATGTAGGGTATTACATACCTTGAATCATGGGATTGTATCAGAAATCGACCATAGCTAAGCATCAAATACTTCTTATCTTTACATCAATATTTATCGGTATTTTTGTATGCCAGTTTTAACGAATCAAAGTTTAAAAAACTCATAACAAAGCCAAAAAAGTATTAGTTTTAATCCGGTAAACTTCCCTATGTTAGTTTTTACCAGCTTAACAAATCTACATACTAAATTTAAAGTTAAAAAAAAATATTACAATTTTTATACATTTTTGAAAACTTTAACGATGTAACCCCTTATAAAATTTGGAAAAAACGATGGTAAAATGTATTTTTCTGTCTGAAATGGCTAGATCGATCCGGCTTTTCATGCTGATCAAGAATATATATAATATATGGTACTCCTTCAATACGTTTCGAGCTTCTGACTGAAATCATTACCCTGCCAGGGTATAATAAAAGTAGTACACTTAATTTTAAAAGCATTGTGATTCAAGTAAATTAAAAACTAATACAGAATTATAATAACAATGTAAATTAGTTTGAACTTAACAATTGACCAGGATTTTGAGTGCAGTGCACAGTGGGGAAAAAAGGCACACAGCTGTCGAAGAAGCCGTAATGGGGCAAGGGCAGAGTAATTGATGGCAATTTACTCTTTTGTTTCGATGTATCTGTGTGGTAAATGCATATATGTTATAGATATACATATAGGAGCGTATTCAATTATTTAGTTATTGCCATTATAAATGACGATGATAATTCCCGTCACGGTTATTGGCTAAATAATGATCCGTGACGCCGCCTATATCGCTTCATTTTTTTGTGATTAGGTTCTGTTCCAATAAATCTCACAATGGGGATCGTAGTTCTTTCACATATTTTTTTTGGAAGCCGTAACCATCCATGTCCGATAAGATAATACCCAGAGGCAGACACTAATCTAATGTTGGGTGGGAAAGGGGGTGAGAGATGTTCGAACACAGGTGACATGCACTCACTTCCACTTGAGATATATGTATGTACTGCGGCTCGGTTCGCGGGGGAATTCGTGGTAAGCACAGCCTTGATGGGTGCAATTAACAACTGGATTTATGATAAGCCATTAAAACAATTCATCAAGTGCTTTGGGCGGAGTCCACCGACCAAACCGCGATAATGCAGAGTTTCTGGGTTAAACAATTATGACTCAGCCAGAGTTCTTCAAAGGGCCAGCCATCAGGTGTATATAATTTAATTAAACACAACATAATTGAAGTACCATCTAAGATACCATATCACTTAATGCCATATCCATGAAATCTTCATTATGGATAGATTGTTTGTTTAAAGATTGGTTTTTAAGGGTAACTTTAAGTGTTTCACTTTAAACATATTGCAAAGATACATTTACATAGATATGAGTATACTTTTTATTCAATTAAAACCTGCTGCTGTCTTACATAAATATGCATGACTGCATTTTAAATTTAAGAATTTAAAGACCTAACCCCCATAGTACCTGCAACCTCAGTTACAATTCACAAATTCAATGGAAACCACAATTTCATAGAATTCTCTGAAATTTGAACGTTTTACCTGGTTGCCATTTCTGTGGTTTTCAAAATTAATTTCAGCGTTCGTTTATTTAGGGCTTCAATTAAAATTAAATATTTATTCATTAGCAAATAAACCTTCAAAAATGTTGCCCCTTAATTAAATTCACTTATTTTACTTGCACAATCTTGAATGCAGTTTTGTAAGTTATGACACATTCCTGATTGATAAATTAAAATAAATAATACCAATACTTAAGGCATTTGAACTATACGAAGATGCTGTAAATCAGGTTGTTTTTCTATGAAAGAAGGAGCACTATAACCACAAAATAAGGAATGGAATTTTCGGGAAACTGCTACGAGAGAGCTCAAGAGGTGTTACCTAGGTAACATGTTTAATAAGCGCTTAGAAGAGTCCTTTATTTGGTGACATTATTTACCACCTTAATTAAGGAAGTTATTTATTGTTTCTAATTAATTTATACTTAAAATCATGTTTTTTAAGTTGGTGTAAATTTATTTGTGGTTCTACAAAAATTATGAAAACCATACAAATTACTATCGAATGCCTAACGATTGAATAAAAAAAATGTCCACTATACATTCCTGGTTAGAAAAAAATGTAAAATGGCAAACTGCATTAAAGTTCAATAATAAAACAACAACAACTTTTGCAGAAACAAGATGCTCAAAGTTCGAGGGGGTATTGTTTAGGTAACAAGTTTGAGAAGCTCATAGAAGGGTCCTTTATTTGCGAACATTAAAATTGCAGCCGAGAAAGGTTTAGTTGCGATCAAACATGGTTTCTTGCATAAGATTTAAGCACTAAGGTGGCTTTCATTTATTTAAAAAGAAGTACATGAAGTAAATATTATAAATTAATAAGAATAAGTTTAGTAAATAAATAAAAATCTAATAATGAAGGCTTAAAAGGAGCAATACGAAAATATCTTTATTCTACATTCTTGGTTAGTACAATATGTAAAACGAAAATAAAAATAGAAAATTGGCAAAATGTTTCCAAGAATTGTTTTAATTAAGACAAGCATATAAACAATGCTTAATTTGTTATAAAAATACCACCAAGTAGCCATTTAGCCATTAGGAAACTTGTTTGCGAAAATCATAGAACGGTGGCCCTTGGAAATGAAAGCGCGTCTAATGGGGCATCTGGCACGTTTCAATCGATTGCAAATGTAACCTGATGTTTTGTGTACCCTAGATTGTGTGGACTGTTTGCTTTTGGTCCTATACTAAATTTAGCAGCGCTCGTTGCGAATCCATTTTACTTAAAGTCTATACAGAAATATATAAACATCACAGCGCCACCGGACTATGGGGGGAAAATCGATCTAAATTTAGATGGGAACAGAGAGGCATCGGTGTTTAGTATCGTTATGGGGACCCTGGGACCTCGGTACCCCGACTATTTTTCGCATATTTCGCCAATTGAATTTCCATCGCACTTGTGTCGCTGCAATTTTGGAATAAAATACTCGCATTTTCTCTTTTCTCCCCCCTCTCCCCACACCAGGAGCACAAAAGGTAACGTATTTATTCACCCACGGAAACTGCAGGTGCCCCCCAAGGGGTTAATTGCACCCCTTTTTGTGATCCCCCGCCTGAGCCTTCAGATGTGAATAACTTTATAAAACCAAGGCGCACACTCTCTGATTGCGGTTTCCACCTTCCTTTCCTTTCCTTTCCGCCACATTATATAGTTTTAGGATTCGCGTGACGTGTGCTCCCTTCCGAGCAATTAAAATGAAAATAAGCCACCCAAAAAGGGGAAAAATGCCAACGAACGGATTTACACTGCGAGAAAATTAAGGCATCTTAAAAAAAATGTAATTAAAAAGTAAATAAATAATGAAAACTAACTTCCAAAAATGTATATACTCATGCACTGTGCAATACACTATATGATTATATCGGAAATCTTTAATAAATAAGCTTAAAATATTAAAAATTTTTAAATCAATATTTTTGTATACCAATTTTTTTGACAAATCTAAATTTAAAAAAAACTTATAACAAAGCCAAAAAATCATTGATTTTATTGGGTTAACAAATTTGCATACTCGGTTTAGAATTTCATAAAAATTAAAATTTTGTAGCAATTTTTCATGATTTTAATGATGTAACCCCTTATAAAATTTAGAAAAAAAATTAAAAAAAATTTTTTTTCTGCCTGAGGTGGTCATATCAACTCGGCTGGGAATGCTAATCAAGAATATATATTATTTATGGGGTCGGAAATGATAAATTATAGTACCCTGCAAGAGTGTTAAAATACATTTAAATATTAAAATAAAATAAAATATCACTTTATAAATTGCAGCATTAAACAGCATTAATTTGTTGATTTATGTTTATATTCACAGCCTTATAAAGTCACTTGCTAAGCCTTGACTAAAGGGTATCTGATAGTCGAGAACTTAAGCCTACAGCTCTCTTACTTGTTCCTGTATGTTTTGGCGACCAGGTCGAGCGGACGGAAAGGGTGGGTCAGGTCAGTTGGTTGGTTGGTTGGTTGGTTCTTTGGTTGGTTTTGTAGGTGTAGGAAAAGCAGCGAGCCTGCTGTTTGAGGAAGGTAAACACACATGTGGAAAGCTGGCAGGTGAAATGAGGTGAGGGAATCTAATGAGGGGCTTTTACAGCGTTTTTCGCCAAACGACCCGCTAATGCTGGGGCCCAGCCCCACCAAGTTGGTTCATGTTTTTTTGGTGCTCTGGCATTTCATACATATTAAACACACACACATATGACACACTCACGCAACACACTCACTCCATTTGTCCTCCTTTTTTTTGGGAGCCAGTTAAGTAGGCTAAAAAAAAATATAAGAAAAAAGGAGAACACCCCAAAAGTTGAGCGACAAAAGTTTTTTGCATTTTTAATTGCAATGGCACTTGCCAAATCTCTATTTACTTAGACTTGTGAGTATGATTTATAGCGTAATCCCTCAAAGTCCAAAAAACATGGAGTAATAATTCTCAATTTCACTATAAATAAATATGAATAGTTTAAATACTTTTCTCCTTGTGAACTTGACAACTCAATTAAGATTGCATTGCGGCTGATTACCAACCAAAATCGGAATTTTGTACACAAAATATCATAACTTTTACAGTTTTCAACATATTTTCATCTTATTTGATTCAAAGCTATCTTTTATTTTTATAGAGTTTCGTTTTAAGTTTGATGAAAATCAAAATACTATAAATATAACTGCCAGAGCAACGGGTATTAAATGTAGAGGATCAGTAAGTATCTTTCAACATTAAGTATCTGTGACCAGTAAGTTACTTGATCAGTAAGTATCTAGGACCAGTAATAATATGATCAGTAAATAAGTTTGATCAGTAATTAACTCTTAACATTAAGTAACTATGTGCATTAAGTAACTATGATCAGTAATTTACTTTAAACACTAATAAACAATGACTTGCAACTTTTGTAACACAACACATATCTGAGACGTGGCTGGCAGCAGTCACTTCGTTCCGGGGATGTTAGAACCAGTTGGGAATCATAAGCACGGATGTGCGAGATTTGTTTTGGAACGAATTTAAGAGCAAGCTATTCAAATAAAACTATGGAGTTATTCTTCTATATAATTTTACTAGTATATAAATCAGAGCATAACGAACTATATACATATATACGGTTCAAAAGAACTTTTTACTTTTCGCTCTACGCGGTTTAAATTGGGATGCAAACCAAAGATTACCTTCCTACTCTAGTAGACTCCTATTAATAAACTTGCCGTCCTTAGCCAATCGTAGAACGATGCTAGGGATAACCTTTATTTTTAACCTTATACATGGTGATGTGGAAAGTGCTGACTTGTTGAGTCAGCTTAATTTCCATGTACCATGTAGAACTACTAGATCCTATATCCCATTAGTGTTGCGCCACTGTAGGACCTCCTTTGAACTGCATGAACCTTTTAGAGTGCTATGTGCAAATTATAATGATTTGTACACACTAATCTCTAATGTAGATACCCTTCCTAAATTAAAATCTTTAATACTAACACACTTAGTAAGCATGCAAGCTAACAATCTGGCAGCACGCCGGTAGTTCAATTTTCCTCGTATTCTGTCCTATATTTTCCATCGCGCCTACTAACACCTAACCCTAACAGGCACGTGCCTGGTGTCATACGGGCCACTTGAATGTACTGAACTTAGTGCATCAACGTCCAAGAAGTATAGCTGACATAGGAACAATCGGACGCTTTATAGAACTATAATTAGTAGCTTTGATTAGCAATTAAATATGATCAGTAAGTATATATGACCACTAAGTAACCATGGTCAGTAAGTATCAATGAACATTAAGTAACTATGATTAGTAAATAGTTATGACCAGTAAACTTTAAGGAATAAATAAGAGTCACTAAAATCTATATGATTTACAATTTTATCTTACATGTTATGAAATCCTTGTACCCGTTGCAATTTCTCATCATGTAAATGTTATCAAATATCTCTGAAAGTACATTTTCCCTTTCTATGCTAAAATTAATTAGTCACAATGAAAATCTATCATATCTATAAGTATGTACATATATGACCCACATTCCCCACAACTTATATACCAATGTGAGTCACGTTCCAGATCCGTGTCAAAATATACAGCACATCGGTGGCTGATTGACGGTGCCCATCATCACTGTTATCGCCACTATCCATGACTGTGGCATGGAACAGGCCTTTTGTGTTATATTTGTGGCAATAGGATCAGAATCAGCACAAAAGCTGAGCCCCCAGACAAAGTTGTGTATACATATACTCTATGATATATACATAGATACAGATAGTTTATATAGCGGGCACATCATCCTTTGTCCCTAGGTAAAAAAGCGTTGACATTGGTAGAGGAAAAGTCGCTTCGCTGGGGATGAGTGAAGTAAAAGGAAGGGTCGCGACATAAAAACAATGCCATTCATTCACAAGGCAGCGTGTCGAACGGAATTAAACTAAAAGGCCAATGTCAGCCACGAGATAGAGGAGCAGCAGAAGCAGCAAAAACAAAAGGCCAAAAGAAGAAAGTTTTATGGCAATGATGTTGAGCCCGTTTAATGACAATAAAGACGATAATGTGGATGGGAAATGTGAATGTGGGATGAGTGTAGGGCCAAGACCTTGCAGACATCAAATAAAGTGTTGCATATGCCAAGGATACACTTTAAATCGAAGCTATTTATAGCTATATTCCTTAAGGATATTATTAAATTTCCTTCAAAGGAATGGATAAGGGTAGTTATCCTTCTCAAACTCCAGGAATGCTTTTGCTCATTTGACATGTTTTAACGAATTTTCCATGTCAGTAAGAGTTTGAGCATTTTCCATAGATACTAAATCGAAATAGGAAACGTAAAAAAACAAGCTGTGTAACTTAGCAATTTGCTTTCTCTGGGTTCACTCTTTACTTTTGCATTTTTAATTCCTTTTAGCTGTTTCTTTTCATCGCATTTTGGTATTTATTATATCCAATGGAATGTGGCGAAACATGGGTTAGGGATTTATTTAATTTTTATTTTTTTGCAGGGCGGAAACGGAAGGAAAATGGTTTCGGGACAAAGATAAAGGCCAAGTTGAAAGCATGCAAGGAATGTTGCTGCTTTTGCTGCTGGCATTGGATTTTTTCGACTGTTTTGGGCCCCGAGAAAGAAAAGCAAATACAAATAAATTAAAACAGAAGGCTTCCCAAAATTTAATTAGGGGCTTCTTACTATTTATTTACACCAGCAGAGAGCAATTTTAAATGTTTTATTTAATTCTTTGGTCTTGCCGCTATTTATTCTTAGAACTGCAGCTATAATTTGGCTAGTAAAAGTATTATATGGGTAAAACGTTCCTTTTTGCCCTATAAATTAACTTGTTAAAAGTAAACTCATTGTTTATGCATTAAGAAGAATTTCCACACACGCGTCTAGACGTCAAAAAGAATTGGCAATCTTTTTGAAAATTGTTATTTGTAAACAAGCCTTCACTTGTTTATTTATTTTCTACAATGCAGTTGATTCTCTTTCTTGGCCAAAGAACTAAATTATAAATATATTTTTCTAGATTTTGAGCTTAATTTTATTTTGTTGTTTCTCAAAAGAATAAAGTATAAAACTTTAAAATTTATAAGAAAGTCAACTACTGATTACAAATAGATTTATAAATATTTCTTTGAAAAGGATTCATAAAAATTCATTCTAACTGCTTATATTGAGTTAATCTTTTGGTTTGTATACAAATATACCATCACTTTTTAATTCCTCTTAAATTGTAGACTAATGTTAGGTAAAAAATGGTAAGTTACCTAACCTAACGTTAATAACAATAACTTTGTATCATTTAACAAAAGCTTCTTCTTCATTAAGCTGAATTTTTTGCTTAAAATGTAAAACTCACTGTTGTCTATTAGAATATTTGTAAATGTCAAAGTTGCAAATAATGTTTTGCAATTAAGTATAATTAGAAAATGTAATGTGTCAGAGAGTTTTTACCTACACAAAATGAAAGATGGCTTTAAACTAAAATTAACTTTAATATGAGATCTATATGGACTATTTTTGAGCTTAGGAAACACAGACATATTTTAAGACATTTTACCATTGCTGTGTGCAGCATAAACAACAACAAACAAAATGCAGACATACAAACACTGAAAGAAAAATCATAGAAAAGGAAATACTAGAACACCATAGAATAGTGTGCCTTTCATGTCTCATTTTTTAATTTTTATAGATTTTTTAATTTTACTAGCTTTAGAAGTAGAGAGAAAAGTACACAATAAGCCTTATTAGGTTTCAAATCATTCTTTACTTTTATCTAATGCAAATGTATATACTTGCAAGTTACAAATCGAGTTCTAATTTTATATAAATTCATATTTGATTAACGTTTTTCAGGTCGGAAATCTTTAAAAGTTCCTTTTTTTCTATCCGTGTAAAACGGAAGACTGCTAATAAAGGAGGAGGAAGTGCGTAAGAAGACGTGTTGAGTGCCGCAATTTCTGTCTCTAAGTCTTCACTCTCTGTCACCCATTCTTTTTGTTTTTCGTTTGTTTTTTTTTCCTGCGACGGCATTTTTTCCGCAGGCAGTAAAAGAAAGGCAAGTAGAAAGGAAGAAAACAAAAAGAAAAGCAGGAAGAACGCTCCATATTTCGAGAGCCTGCAAAAATATGCAATTGTTTGTGCCAAACAATTTGCCAAATAGAACAAAACCGACCGCAAACAGGAATACACAAAAACAAGAACAAAAAAAAAAAAATATATATAGAGATTGTTGCAGTTAGAAAAATATTTAAATCTTTAAACCTTTAAGAGCACAAATTAAATTTTAAGAAAATGTGTAATTACTTTGGAAAAATACAACGAAAAAAATTCTCAAATTATGCTTACTTTCATATGAGATAAAGGAAACTATGGAATTAATTTGAGTTCTATTTCTATGGCGAAAAATCACTTGAGAATTATAGTGCAAACTGTTTTTTATAAAAATAGATTCATTACTCGTAAAAATACGTAAAACGTAGAAATAATAAATGAACATACAAGTTTCTTTTTAGATTGCCAGACAGATGAACGAGCAAATATGGCTAAATCGACTCGACTGATGATGCTGATTTATAATTAATTCTGAGATGAATCCTTCTGTCTCTTATATATTACCCATAATCTTTGGCTGTAAAAAGCACTTTATACTTTATTAAATTTAAAGTTTTTCCGAGTGCGTTAGAAAACAAGAAGAGCAACAGTGAAAGAGAAGCCTTCGTAGAGACCGGTTTCGCAAAAGATGGTGGAGAGTTTTTCAAAGTTTTTCACCCACCACGAGACACAAACACACACACACATACACCTACCCATCTACATACATACATCTACACCTATAATATCAACCTTTCTCTCTCCATTTTGCTCAACAACCCTCCTCAAATTTTACTAGAGCATAGAGAAAAACGCATGGAATGACAGACAATAACAGTAGAAGCAAAAAAATAATAACAAAAAACATAACAGGACATTATCGATATAGTGAATTAATCGAAAAGGTATTTGGTATAGGAAAAGCCAACAAAGTACAATATCAATTGATATTTTATGCAAATATTGATATGTTATCGAATAGTTTATACTCGCAATGTATGAACGATAAAACTATATTCCTTTGGATGTATCTAATCGTTCCAAAGAGCTAAGCTTAATTTAAGCTATGATTGTTGAAAAAAAATATTAAAACCTATATAAATTTAGTTATATATAAGATATAAATATATTCTTATGTTTAAAATATATTCAGTAACAATTAAAACAATAACAATAAATAAATTATATAAGATATTCGGATATTGTAGTGTGAAATGGTATATCAAATAGCAGATGTACACCCTAAGACATTAAAAGCTTTCAGTCAAAGCTAAGTATAACACAATATATGAATGTTTCTATTAAATCATAAATTTAATTGAATTTAATTGTGAGGAACCTTGTGAAATAAATTTGCCATGTTAAATATTAGTAAAACTAAATAAAACATCATCATTAATTAAACTTATTCATACATTATGGGTATATTTTTGTAGGTTTTGCTAAACTTTCTTTCACCGAGTGCCTTAAGTATTTCGCTTTCTTACTTGCTGTTTTATTAACCATTATTTATTTATTTATTGATTTATTTATTGATTTATTTATTTATTTATTCATTTATTTATTTATTTTCTTTTACTTGATTTTGTCGAGAGGATAAATCTCCTAGTTCCACACATTTTCTAGTTTATGGTGTTCATGTTAACATATAAATCATGTTTATAGTTTCTAAATAAAAAAGGTGTTTACACCTGAATGTTCAGCTATCAGAAATAGTTTCTTTATAATGAGTGATCACTGTATTTAACCTAAGAGCAACAACAGTAAAGTCGCCGATTTTCATTCAAACAAAATCCGCTAAAACTCGCCGATGGCCGTTGCCACAAGGGGCAGGTGGCGGTATTTGCAGGGTGGGGTGGGGAGGTGAGGGGTGTGACAGTGTGACAGGGTATTTGTGATGGGTGTGGGTGGTGGGTGGTTGGGTGGCAAGTGGGTGAGGGGCTGGCAAGGTGGGACAAGTAACGCTTACGCTTATGGCGACAGACTGGCAGCTTTGACATTTGCATGTGTATTATGCGTGACTCTCAGTGTGTGTGTGTGTGTGTGTGTGTTTGTTTGTGTTGTGCAAATGTAGTATATATGTATGTATGAGGAGTTTTTGCTAATACACACATAAACACACACACACACACATAGATACACATTGGCATGCCAGCATCCTCGATGGGAAAATCCTTCAAAGTTCACCAAACAGAACAGAAGGCATCGCCATCGCCATCGCCGAGTTTGCGCTTCTTTTTCTTTTTAATTTTGTTTTTTTCTCTTTGTCAGCGGAATTGAGAGACGGCCAACATGGACATATGAAAGGAGGCAAAAAGGACAACAGGAAGGCAGGCCAACAGTCGAGAAGGACACAAGAATGGGTGGACCCTTGACATTTTGTAATCAAGCTTTGGGCGCTGAGATTGCATCTTATTGAGATGCTGGAATCACAACAAACTAATAAAGGAGGTAAACAAAAACTGAAATTTTCGATTTTCACAAACATATTACCTATATATATTACATGTATTCTGTATAAATATATATATATTTTCATGGTTTTTTTTTTTTTTTTCTAATTTAAAATATAAAATCCAATTGAAATATGCCGGAAATTCTAATAAAGTATAGAATGAAAGCTAACTTAGGAAAGCCGAAAGGTGTATGCCCTTACAGTTACCCCTAGGATTATAGGATTGAATGCGCAATAAATCATAACAAAGCCAAGAATTTAATAAATCTCAATTTGTAAAAACTATTTTTTGTTGTATTTTATTAGGATACTAGCATAAGTTTTAATAGTTCCAAAAAATTCCAAATTTCATGTATTTTTTTTCTATTTTTTATTCTAATTTTTCTCCAATGTTATTCTTTATTGAATAAGATTTTGATTGAAATTAGAAATATATAATAAGAAATATAAATAAATACATAGAGAAAGGCTTTGGGTAATCATTTGCTTTTTGGCCTTCGCATACCTCCAAGAAAATCTATAAAATCTGTAATTTAGTTATATTAACTCAATATTTTTATATGCTCTTTTTTTTTGGGTAAATTAAAGTTTTTCAAATATCATAACTAAGCCAAAAATACATTAATTTCAATTCGGAAAAAATTATCTGTGTTAGTTTTTAGAAGGTTAACAAATCTGCATATTTAGTTTTAAAATTACAACAAATTAAAATTTTTGTCAAAGTTTGCCAATTTTAACGATTATAAAATGTTTAAAAAATTAAGAAAAATTTTGTTTCCCTGAAACTTAGTTAGATGAACTCGGATTTTGATGCTGATCACAAATATATATGATTTATAGGGTCGGAAATGACTCCATCACTGCGTTTGAAACTTTAGACTTACAATTTAATACCCTGCAAGGGTATACAAAGCTGTATGTAAAGTTGACTATACTTGTCATTTCCCAAGTACCAGCTGAATATACATTATAATATATTATATTATACAATATATTCATAAACATTCCCTCACATAATATGCCTAATTCTAGCAACTTTCGAGCACACGAAAACTACAAATAAAGGTCAAACAATTAATTAGAAATGTATATCAACTCGCTGGGAAATTATAAAACAAATTGGACACCTGACACGCCGCTAAACGGGTTTCATGGAGCACTCCATGGATTTATTGTCCGCTTTTTGGCCATCTTCCCCAGCCATATTCCTTTCTTCCTTCCAGTACAGCCAACTTTGGTAAGTTGAGACGAAGAGACCCAGAAAGAGCACACGTTGCCCTCGCCACAGGCATCTCCATCCTGCCCGCACATTCCTTCTCCTGGATGTCCTGAAGGCAGGAAGGAATCCTCAGCTTAGAGGGCTGCTGCTGCTGCTGCTGCTTCGTCCCCAAAAATAACTAACCCCCGAAGAGCTCTCCTGGTCCACGGAAGTTTTATGCGGATAGCCAAAAAGGGGGAAAAATGGAATGCTCGGACACGGACACAGACTACGGGAAAAATCAACGACTACGACGATGGTGGCGGCGACTCTGTTGTGTGTCTGTCCGCCTGCGTCCTCATTCTTATGCCCAATTTTCCCATTTTCTCCATACAAACAAAAAAAAGCAAGAACAAAATTTGCCACCCACCTTTGGCATACACAGTGGAAAATTCACACCGCATAATATTAAACTCAGAGTCACGTACGATTTATTTGCCAATCGTTAACGATTGTGTGCAAGGGAATTAGCCAGTTTAAGTCCGGAATTGATGACCAAAACATTGACAGATATTGAAAAAAAAATACGTTCAGATGGACAAAAACAACACCTGTAGGTGAATATTACAAGGCAATAAATGGAGAGTTTCTGTAAGAAATTGTGGTTATTTTATATATACTTAGTATGTGATACTAAAAACTTGGGTTAGCATTAGGATTTTTGAAAGAATATGTTAATATAGAAGAGTCATAAGAGAGTTTATACTATAAATTGATTATAAATTGTCAAATTTCTAGAAAATCATTATCAAAGCAGTTGAAAAAAGCAAGCTAGAAATTATCAAAACAGAATTGTGTGAAACAATACAATAATATATACTTTTTACTATATAACAAGTATTTAGTAAAATTATTAAAAGCTAAAGTTACGTAAGAAGAATCGCAAAAGCCTACATAAACTACTGCTTGCTGATATTATCGAATTTTGATTTATCCGCTTAAATAATCTTTATATTTTTTAATCCAAAAACTAAAAGATAAATTTAATCCTAAACATTCATATCTATCACAAAAAGGAAATAAACCAAATCCCTAATATTTATAACTATCTCTCCAAATAAATATAAATCAAATCAAAATTAATATAATCCTTAATCTCATTTAAGAATCTCAACATTCTAAATACTTAGCAATATCTGATTTTTAACCTACTATTTTCTTCCTGTGTTCTTCTCTAGGCATTGCTGTTGGCAGAAATAGAAACAGCATGCGGCATCACAGAAATTTCGGTCTATTTTTATCACTTTTTGTACGGTTTTATTTATTTTTTTTAATTTACCACCCTCTTGCCATTTGTTTTTTTCTGTCATTTTTTCGTCATCTCATTTTGTTAAACGTTAATTTTCATTTAAATTTTTTTTTGCAAAAAATCATTCACACTTGTAATCATTCAAAGCATTTAAGTTGAACGGCGATGGGGATGACTTTCTATCGTTAACATCGGAAAATCTTGGGGGTTGGTTATCATTGAGTTTTAAAGCTGTCAAGACAATAACGCTTCTAGTTTTTGGGGATGACATTTAACCAATATTTTATTTACTAAGTGTATACAAAAAAAAAAAACTATGAAAAATCCCCCATAGAAATCTTAAACAAGTAAATGAAATATTAAAATAAAAAGGAACATATTCAATGACTTTTAAATAAAGTATTTAACGGCATAGAAAACTCTTTCTCTCTTATCTTATAAGGCTAAAAGGATTTATTAATCATTAATTTATCTTAAAATAAAAGAAAATAAAATGAAGTTACACACAATATATTTATGGTTTATTCACTTCATGATTATTTATATGATTTTTTCTTTATCATTTTCATTAAATTTCCATGAATCAACACTTTGACCTAATGAAATGACGATGATTTATTTTCTACAATTAAATCAAGCTTCTGTGATTTATTTACCACTCTTTGAGTGTTATCAAACATACGGCAGGCAGAGTAATTAATTTAATCGCCAGCTTTGCCTTTTTATCGAGTAATGGATTAAAAGCAAATTATTTTCCTGTGATGAGGTTGCTTTCGAACTGCAAAACCCATTTCAGTTTTCAATTTTCGTTTTGTTTCTGCGAGCCTCTTCTGCTGTGTCTACATTTTGGCTAAACTGCAAGCCAAACGGTTAAATCAAAAAATGTTTGGAAAACCGAGCCGTAAATGTGAAACTGACCAAGATAAGCGTCAACACAGAGAGAAAATATAACAGAAATCAATCAATATATATTTTATTAAATTTTTACGGTAGTGTCTAAACTGTTAAGTATACACCTCGGACCAGAACTTGACATACCTATGGTTTTATTCATATAATTATTCAATTCCTCTCAAGAGGAAGCAGTAAGTAACTCTGAACAATAGGTATCTATGATCACTAATTAACTATGAGCATTAAGAAACTATGATCAGTAAGTAACAATGATCAGTAAGTAACTCTGACCAGTATGTATGTATGATCAGTGATTAACTTTGAACACTAGTAAACAATGACTTGCAACTTTGTAACACAACACTTTGCTGAGACCAGGCCAGAAGAAGTCACTTCGTTCCGGGGATGTTAGAACAAGTTGGGAATCATATGCACGGATGTGCGAGATTTGTTTTGGAACAAATTTAAGCTATTTAAAGTAAACTATGGAGTTATTCTTCTATATCATTTTACTGGTAAATAAGTCGGAGCATGGCGAATCGGTGGACTATATATATACATATATATAGCTGCCATAGGAACAATCGGAAAATTTTTAGAAAAAAAAACTATAATTATAACTTTTCCAGTTTTCAACAGATTATATATTAATCAAAATTTTGTGTAAAATTTGATGAAAATCGGACTACAAAATACCGCAAATATATCCAATATAAAGATTTTAAATTGATATTTTTTTAAATGATAAATCTTTTCGGTAAATATAAACATCATATATATGCCAAAAATACATTCATTTAAATTCAGAAAAAAGGCATATTGTTTTCTCATGGACATGGGTAGGATGGACAAGACGATTGATGCTGATCAAGAATATATATGATATTATAGATAGCAAACTTCCAATATTATATGAACCTCAAGGGTATTAAAATGTATCAAGCTATTTTAAATATTAATCCAAAAATTTCACAAATGCTTTATTAATTTTAAAATCAGAAATGTATATATTTAATTTTAAGCTAGTTTTAATAAAAAATATTAAACAATTACTTACCGTTAGTTTTTGTTGCCAGTGCGATGCTGGCTGCAGTCGGGCGTCGCTGCTGACGCCACTGACGCTGCTGCTGCTGCGATGGAAAAGTTGGCAACTTTTGACGTTTTCTTCGCTTTTCGTTCCTCGGCTTTGGGGCTTTGGTTTAATTTTTTCTGTGGTTTTTTTGGTTAACGCTTTTCCACTGCGACGACGTCTTCTTGTTATACTTTATGGTTTTTATTTTTGCGCTGCTTCGCTTTGGTTGCACTTTAAAAGAAATTTTTCAACATACAAAAAAAAAATTGAGAAAAAAGTTTCACGCATGGCTTCATTAGCATGATTATTGTTGCTTTTCTCTTTCACACTTTCTCAAATGAGATGGCGATAGAGAAAATGCAGAGAGAGAGAGATAGAGAGAGAAAGGGAGAGTGAGAAGGGGAAAACACTACTAAGTAAGCTGATATTGAAGGAATTTGTTAAATTCAATTTGCACTTTTACGCAAATCGCTATGTAAAGTCAAACCTAAACCGAAGCTTTTCGAATTTACTTTCAAAACAAATTTCCCTAGCAAAAGATGAAATATGTAGATGTATAAGTATTTTCAAGTATAAACTACAAGTTTTTTTTGAAAATTTCCTAAACTACACATTAAGAAAGGAAAACTAAAGGTATATCTAAGCTAGAGCAACAGCTATGTATCTTCAAGTTTGCTTCAAATTATGTCTTGAGTTGCGAGCATCTCACAGTTAAGTTACTAACAGTAGAAAAAAGTATTTCTTCCTTCTTATTACCTAAAAATAATAATCTTCTATTTTCCGGTCCCTAAACCATTTTCCTTTGATTGGATTTAAGCTTAGCTTAGTTAAAACCAATTTGGTTAAGAGTTAATATTAGAATCTCTTTCTGTTGAGCTTTACTTAACACTTTTATAAAAATACATACTAATCTCGGATTTAAATTGCATATTCCATAATAAAATAGTATATTTACATGGAAATTTAATGTTTCCGTGTACAAATTTGTAAAATAAGGAGGTCCAAGAGTTTTTTGTACGATGAAATTTAATTTAAACAAAAAAGGAAAGTAAATTCGAAAAGCTGAAGTTTATATATCCATGCAGTTTGGCAATGTATTATGGGATAAAATCGAAAATCCATCATAACATCATCTTTGAATCAATATTTAACAATATATTTAGAAGATAATTCTTTTAAAAACGCATAGCTACGCCAAAACTAACTTTAATTTTAACTTGGCAAGCTTTCGTATGTTAGATTTCACTAGGTTAATAAATCTGCTTAATTAATTTGAAATTTAGAATGATGATGCTAGCGTAAAATATGTTTCTCATAATAGATAGATATTTTACTTTTCTTGCTAAATTAAAAAAAAAGATATCAATATCATCTCCATCCTAAAATATTCTTAATTTCATTTCTAAATACTCCTAAAGAGGATGCGCTTCTTAATTAGCTCGCCTGCTGCCGTTTACGGGATTGGCTTTATCTCGTTTACATCATCGCATCTCATAGGCGAGTACACCCAATACCGAGTATCGGGATTCGGGCAACGAGAGCCACCGCGTACCGTTATGCGCTTGCCGTGAAGGCTGCTGCCGCTGCTTCTGCCGCTGCTGCTGCTGGTTCTGCATTTAATGAGCACGAACTTTCACCCCGCCGCAGCGCAACTGAAACCGAAACTGAAACTCACATCTTGGGATATACGAATGCGCTTGTACATGTATGTATATGTATGTGCAAGAGCGACGGCCTTGTCGGTTAATTACCGGCGACCGGTAATGCGGCCGCCTCGCAGTTCGCGTCGCAGCCTTAATCCGAAACCGTTATAGCGGGTTTAAGTCGGCGGTGATGCTGCCGTGTTTCAGGTGTTTCAATGCGCGCGGATCGATAAATGGAAAATAAATAGTGCCCACCCCCTAGACTTCTTCATTCTCCCTTCTCCCTTCCCTGCTCTCTTTTGCTTTACTTTTATTTACCATTTCGCTTTTCTGCAGTTCTTCCACCTTCCGTTATTTTTGGCTATTTTCAGCGGCACACAACACACGGTTTAACACAAACACACTAACGCACGCACATATACACATAGATGTATGTATTGGAAGCAGCACTACGGCATTACAAGACGACCATCAGCATCCAAGGAAATTCCAATTGGCACTTGCTCCCTCTGCCGGCGTCGCAGTCGCCAATGCTGCTGCTGTTGTTGCCATTACTTCTTGTTCTCTTCCTTTTTTCATTTGCACTCTCTCTTTTCTTTAATTTACACACGTTTGTTTACGTTCTTCATGGCATTGTCTTCAGCCGATTAATTGCAACTCATCCGTGTCTCCTGAGCTGGCGGCCATTGCGTGAGAAGCTGGGCTTAGACATGCGCCTAAATTTATTGTATGTTTCATTCACAGACCGACCCGCGTTTGCATTTGTTTTCGACGGAGACGCGCGCACGCCGCGGTATCATTTGGTGGAAAAGAAAGCGGTGTCGACCGCGACCACCGTATTTCCAGTTGGACGAAAGCTCGAAGTGAAATGAAGCGCACACAGAAGTAGGGTTGTTGAAAATATATCAAAATACCAAAATATCGATATTTATTTCGTGATTTTTACTTTAAGAGTGGCCAGATGGGTAGAAATAGAGTAGCCATATCGAACAGGAATATCGATAGCCAGTGCCCAGCGAACAAAACTGTTAAGTTGCATACAGTCATGATAAGAATATTAGTAACGACTCAGGTTTTGTTGTTTTATGTTATCACGACTGTAATGTTGTTTTTCAGGAAATTAACAGACTTTTGAAATCAAAAACCAAATTAAGCATACATACTTAATAAACTATTATCATTTATTAGACATAAAGAAATGTGTTAAAGCTCACTATAGTTTTGTGATCAAAGATCCAAAGAAATCTCCTTAATTACACATTGTGAGCATACAAAACTATATATTATACCTATGATATTATGATTCTTAACAGCTAGGACAGACATAGAGGATGCAAATATCACACGGCTAGACATACGGATTCCAGTTGCTGCCATCCTCCGGCAGCAGATTGTTGGTGACCAGCAGGATGACATCGATAATCCACCAGACGCCCACACCGCCCATAGTGAGCAGTTTGCCAACGGCAGTTCCCGTCTGGCCCAGGCAGAAGCGGTCCATGCCAAGGAAGCCCAGGAGCATGCTGTAGATGAGTGTGGTGACGAAGTAATGGTCTGTGTAGCGAACGCAGGGTACTCCCTCGCGGTAGAAGGTGCGATTGCCATAGCAGTCTATGTCCGCGTACACGGTGCACTGCACCTTCGTGTGCTCCACATCCTCGTAGGTGGATCCACCGAATTTCAGGCAGCCGTAGCCCTTCTCCCGCTTGGCGGTGGCGTTCTCCCGGTGATCGATCGGCTCCTTGCACTCGAGGAAGTCGAGCGGCAGGAAGGAGCACAGCACATTGGGTCCCAGCGGATGGAAGGCCGAGTTCGAGGAGCCAGCGGCTGCGGAGGAGCCAGAACCAGATCCAGACACGGATCCCGTCGCCTGCACTGGCACTACCGACTGCACCGCCGTGCCCGAGACGACAGTCTGTGGCTGCTCCTTATCGCTGCGCGCCTGGATGGCCCCAGTGGTCGGGATGATGGCGATGATAGCAACGAACAATGACGCAGATAACGCGTACAAAACCAACCTTCGCCGCATCTCGGCAATATTGTTATTTGCGATATTATTATTATATTATTACTTGCATACCAGCCGATCAGCTGTGCGGGTTTCTGGTGATGCCACATCGCGAGATTCTATCGGTTGCGGTAGCTATCGTTTGTTTTTAGAGTGGCTTCAATAAAATATGCAACTTACATATGCTGACTTTTTAACATTCTATCGCATTTAGGTTTCAATAGCTTATCCACAGGAACAAAAGTAATACTTTTTTAAAAATGCATAAATGTTATATGCGCAAATTCAAATATCGAGCAAACGGGGGTATCGATATATCCGTAATCGATGTGCCGCCACCGATGGTGGGCCACCATTACAATTTTCCCATTTTTCAGAACAAAAACAACGTAGATCTAGGAACGACGACGTACTCCGCTAGATTTTTACGGAACGGAACGTAGCGACGCGTCATATTCCCCCATTTTGTTTTTGTTTCGTTCTCGCCAGCACCGTGACTGGTCACTTTGCAGAGCTGCCTTTGTCACACGATTTTCCACGGGAGTAGGAGAAACCAAGCCGAAATGAAACTGTTGCTGCTGGTGGCAGTGGCCACCGTTATGGTGGTCCTGGCCTTTGGCGAGGACTCGTCCCCGTCCATGCTGTCGGATGAGTTTATTGAGCTGGTGCGTCGCAAGGCCAAGACCTGGACGGTGGGCCGTAATTTCGACAAGTCTGTGAGCGAGGAGCATATCCGCGGCCTGATGGGCGTACATCCAGATGCGCACAGGTTTGCGCTGCCCGAGAAGCGTGAGGTGCTTGGCGAGCTGTACCAGGGTGCCAAGGATATACCCGAGGAGTTTGATGCCCGCAAGGCCTGGCCGAATTGTCCCACCATTGGCGAGATCCGTGATCAGGGCTCCTGCGGTTCGTGCTGGGCCTTTGGCGCCGTCGAAGCCATGTCCGATCGGGTGAGTCTCTCTTTCTTCTGGCTTATCTCTGTGTTTTGTGTATTTGTTCTTATCGATACGCAGCGATAAGATAGATCCTCCTTTGTTATATTATTTACGCTTCAATTTTGAACCCAGGTGTGCATCCATTCCCAAGGCAAGGTGAATTTCCACTTCTCGGCCGATGATTTGGTGTCCTGCTGCCACACCTGCGGCTTTGGCTGCAACGGTGGCTTCCCGGGAGCCGCCTGGAGCTATTGGACGCGCAAGGGAATTGTCAGTGGAGGACCCTATGGTTCCAATCAGGTAATAAATAATATCAATCGAAGAAAAATGTAAACAAAAAGCAGTAATTAGTTCTTAGATAAAATGCAATCAAGTTGTCATATTAATTTAAATCTTGGAGTACCTTTCTCACAAATTACAAAGTACAAAATTGCTGGCAATGCATTGAACAACTTTCAAAGCTTATCACTCACTTGTCCTAGAATTTACATAAAAACCTTGCCTTTATATTTCTATTCATTTGCATTTTATGACAATTTGCCCTTGACAAAGATAAAACATTTGTATATATGCACTTTGCTTATATACAAATTCTAAGTAGAAACTGATTAACAAAGGAAATTAATCACAGCTTGATAAAACTTGTGAGTTATAGAATTAAAAGAAATATGTATCATCATGTGACTCAATTCCTATAAGGGACTGCAATTCCTCTTCATAGTTACTCATTCTTAATGTTTTTAATTCTTTACATTTGCAGGGCTGCCGTCCCTATGAGATTTCCCCCTGTGAGCACCATGTGAATGGAACCCGACCGCCCTGCGCCGGCGGCGGTGGCACTCCCAAGTGCCAGCACCTTTGCCAGAGCGGTTACAAAGTGGAGTACTCGAAGGATAAGCATTTTGGATCCAAGTCCTATTCTGTGCGTCGCAATGTGCGTGACATTCAGGAGGAGATTATGACCAATGGCCCGGTGGAGGGAGCATTTACAGTATACGAAGATCTCATTTTGTACAAGGACGGCGTCTATCAGCATGAGCACGGCAAGGAGCTGGGCGGTCATGCCATTCGCATTCTCGGCTGGGGTGTTTGGGGTGAGGAGAAGGTGCCCTATTGGCTAATTGGTAACTCCTGGAACACCGATTGGGGCGATAATGGTTTCTTCCGCATTCTGCGTGGCCAAGATCATTGCGGCATTGAGAACTCCATTTCAGCAGGTCTTCCCAGGCTGTAGATAGACCAGGAATACCAGCTTATCCGCTAATATCAAGTGTTTATTTTTTATTCTTATAATTTGCATTCCAAAGTTCTCAAAAATAATGACGAGTCTATGTATGTAGCTAATATTCTATGTCAACAATATAAACCTGATTGATAATAAAGTATTGTATATGTCTAAATGGATAACATTAATGGCTTTTAATAGGTTTTATAAAACCTACTTTGGTTAAAAACATATGCCTACCTATACTTTGTTCTTCTATTAAACAAACATCATTTTAAATTTAAGTTAATTTATTAAGAGAAGAAGAAACACTCAACATAAGGGAATGGAATATTTATTGTCATATTTCTAGCTCATCTGTTTCTATATACTAAACTCTTTAGCTTTCAAACGTTCAAGCCCTGTGTTTGCATTTTTGCATGTTGAAAATCTGATTAGCGCCTCAATTGATTAATCAAACAATGAGTACAGTTCGCTCGAGTTCATCGCTTTTACATATATAATATATATAAGTAATATAGAACGATTTATCGGATTACTCAGTACCATTCCTCACACGATAATGTTAAAAGCAAAACTTTCAATGTAAACCGCTCATCAAAAAGAAAGAGAAACAACTAAGTAGACATACTTTCCCTTTGAACAGAATACAAAGAATCAAAATAGGAATAATTATATATAATAAATATATAATTTTGCGCATGCTTTTTGTATTTAATTTAAGAACATTTTCCATATAAATTATATCCAGTAATATTTAGTTTTTTGCTTAGCTGAGCGCCAAGCTTGCTTATGCGCCATAAGTAATTTCATTCCAAAGTGATTATTTGCATTCTGTCTTGAAATAATGTTCCGATTGTTCCTATAACTGGTTATTTATAATATAGACTGTACAAAATTTGTCAGAAAACTATCTATAGTATAAAATCATATGACATACTTTAATCAACAAAACGCCCATTAAAACAAATTTCAATTTTTTCACATAGCATGTTTTTATTCATTTATTTTTCTCATTTGCAACACATCAAATAGAACATTTTTTTTATGTTTTCCTGTTTTTATTTGTTTATAAACCGCCTTGTTTTTGGGATCTATGAACTTTGAAATGATTAACTGTGTATGTAGGCTACGTACATAGTTTTTACTCGATCGATCTTTCTCTAACAAACAGCGCTTACACATCGAAAAATATTTTTTAACTGGCCTTTAATTCAGTTTTTTTTTTTTTTAATTTTTATTTAATTTATGTATGTACACACAGATACAATTGCAACAATTGGCAATTGAAGAGGACTTCTGTTCGGGGTATGTACATACATATATGGTAATTTATACGTCATTATAATGCACATCTTTAGCTTATCTCTCTCAATTCATGGGTTGTATCTGCCTATGCCTCGCCTTACATACATATTTCTATATATGAATTTGTGTATGTATATATATTTATATTCATTTGTAAATAGATTGCATTTGGCTTTGCTCCGCATTTTTTTTATTTTTTTGTTTTGTCATTTGTTTTTGTTCTGCCTTTGTTGTAGAGTTTTGTTGTCAATAAATAATTCCTTTGCTCGCCTTGTTCATTATCTCAATTCGTATTTGTTATTCCTGGACTTTTGCACTTAATAATTAACATTCATACATATGTACATCATGTATTTTCGTATATATGTATGTTTAACCTTTCTATTGTTTTTCATTTGAATTTTTGAGTTATTAATTTTGTTGTTCGTGGTTCTGGGGCTTTGCTAGGATAGCTTATCATCTGAATGGTGGGTTTTAAAAATACATATCAATTTAATTTCGCTCAACGCTTGGCTTCATTGGGGAGCTGTTTGTTGTTCTCGATATTCTTTATCTTTTATCGGATTTTGGTCAGAGGGCGGAAATCAGAGAATACAGACGCATAGAATTTTAAACTAGCTTTAGACAAATAGCGAATATCTTCGGCGAAAGTTCACATATCGATCTGAAACTTTAAAAACAGAAACTTGAAACTAACATAAGCTATTGTGGGAAATTTGTAAGATTTAACTATTCATTTGACTATATAAGCTCTGGGTAAATATTTTATATCTTTGACAAAATATTTGAAACTTCAAAAACATATCTTAAGCCTTGAGTTCTTAATATGTAGAAAATTAATATTGTGATCAAGAAAACTATCTTCAAGCTAAGAAAGTTCGGTTTAAACAGGCTGATATTTGCTTTAAACAATATCAAAAAAGAAATGTAAATGAAATATTTTATGGATTTGTATAAAACAAAATTCTCTAGACTTTATAAAACAAACCTAATAAAAGAGATATAGAATAGTTATTTTTAGGAATGGCATTATGTTTTCATGGTTTTATATCTACTACGACTTTTGTTGCCTTTAATTTTTATAATGCTTTTCTCAAGCTTGAGAACCAACTTGCTATGTACTTATTTAGGATAAACTCTACCAAAATTATGCCTTATGCTCTATGTGGATATTCCATTGGTTTTTGTATTTTACTAGTTTCGTTTCGTCGCTACAAAAGAAGCAAGAACTATATCAATTATAAAGACGTGAGTTTAAAGTCGACTCAGATGGAGAATAGAGGAACGTTTATAGCCGGGCAAGACTTTGATCGGAACATGGAGGTGTTCCCCAGTAAGCAGGATGCTTTTACAAGTCCTTATTGTAAGAAGTTGGGCTAGATAAATTCACTGTATACATATATATAGTGAATATCCCTAAATACAATCACTCTGAGTTTAGAAAGTGACTCTCAACTCAAGTCGAGAGTTTAACAAATTGTGGTTTAGTGAAAGGCCATATAATTATAAGAGGTGTAACGCCAAAAGCCAGAGATGTATAAGCGTTACATCACTTATTATTATAATTCCTTTGGTTTAGGTATGCACCACCTTTTTGGGGCTATTCTTAACCTGCTTTGATCTGAGTTTCCTGGATTCCCAGCTTAGTATTTCTGGTTTATAAGTTCTCAGTGTGGAGTGGTTTTAGTTAACTTGTGTGGACAGTACATAACTATGTTATGCTTACATAGTGGTAAATACATATAGAACTACATACATACTGTTTACGGGTCATACATATATGTTCATATATACAATGACCCCTTAACTTCATCAGGTCGCCTTGAGTTGTTTGTTTTAGGTTTCTATATAATACGAGAAGCTTTCGGTTTGATCTCATCTCGAATTGAAATTTGGTTTCGGTTTTGGTATCACAAAATCGGTTTTTTTTTTATGTTTACACAATATCCATAGTTTCTACATATAATTGTAACATTAACTTTGTGAAAGTAATTTCCTCGAATTTCATTTTCTTTCTCAATAACAATTTATGTATGTAAGTAGAAGGTATATATATATATGATTTCAATTTTTTGGTTTACCTTTGTAACCTTTTTTTTGGGTAGCGAAAGACTCTATCACAATTATGGAGATTTTTTGGTTTCTGGGGGGGCCAAAGTGTTTAGAGATTGTAATCATTTCCATGACGGTTTTCTTTTCAAAAACTTTAGGTTTTTCTTGTTGTCAATTTTACACGCACACACATAAGTATATATATATATATATGTATATATTATTTGCATTTTTGTAGATTTTTAGTTTGATTTACGGAAGCCGTTAATTTTTTAACACGTTTGTCGTGGTTTTGCCAAGAAATGCATTGAATTTTGCCTTTTTGATTCAGCCGCTTTTCCTTGTCCTTGAGTTTAGTTTTTATTTATTTTTGGTGTCTTGTTTCGGTTGCTTTATATTCCTTGGGAGATCTTCGGTTGCATTATTAATTAATTAGTTTGTCCTTCAATTTGTTGTTGTTGTTGTACCTTTTGAACTTTGTTCGCTTGCATATGTTAAACGCTTCAATATTTTGAATATATATATTCTTCTTGCATTGTATGTATATATATATCTTTTACAATTGTTTTTAGTATCTGCATTTGTTCCATTTTGTTTTTTTTTATTATATTTTTCATGTAGTGTTTTCTTTTTTGTTTTTTCTTTTTTTTTTTGCTTCAAGTGGTTTGAAAAACCATCAAGCAACAGGAGAAACCAGTCTTTCTTTCCAGGTACCTAGGGGGAAAAAGGAAAAAGAAAGCATTAGTATATAGAAAAATCTATTTTGAATGATGGTTGATTGATCAGCTTCCTCTATCTGTAAGATTCTTTATCTTGGTTAGTTTAATTTCCTCAAGTTTTCTTCAAGGCTATCTTCAAGGATCTTAGCAGGAAAAGATGAGTAACGCCTTATTGGCTTTACACAATTACAATGTATGGAAGTTATGCATCTTGTTTTTATAAGATCCTTGCTATCATCCTGCTATATCTAATCATATATGTTAATATATCAGTCTTGAGGAGTACAATTTCTATATATTATCTATATTATATGGTGTTAGTTGTGAATACTCACCGCGTGACACATTTGACTTTGGTTAAATGTTGTACAATTGTTTTTTATCTCTTTTGCAATTTTGTTTTTCGATATACATACATAATATATGCTGTGTATATATTACATCATAGAATTCGCAATATATATATATATATATTATTATTTTTTGTGATATATGCATATACACAGATGTGGCATATGGAGTCATCGGTGTTGTTGTCCTTACACTCGTTTTGCTAGTTTTTCAGATGTGTTGCTGCTCTATTTCAAAGGGAATGCAGGATATATAATCCGATATAACGATGTATATCGGGGGAGACTCTCTCTATCGAAGTGCTGTTGGGGGAGTTTTATCGCTTTATTTTTTTTAGATCGGTTAGAGCATTCTACTTGCTCTCTAGTGGTGGCTCAGGTAAGTCTTGCGCTTCAGGTAACCACTGCGTATGGGTGATGATAGTCCCGTCTCGTTGCTGTTGTTTTCGTCGATGGCACGTGTGTGTGTGATGTGTGTATGTGGGTGTATTGTGTTGTGTTTATTTTTCAAGCAAATTTTGTTGGTTTTTTTTTTTTTCAAAAAAAGAGAGACAGAGTTAAGGTTGAGAGAGAGAGAAAGAGAGAGAGTTGAATTTTGGTTCTACATAGGTGGGAAGAATTTTTCAATTTTTAATTATTTTTTTTTTGTTCTGTTCTTGCTGCACAACACCAATCAATCAGTCAATGTATCAATCAATCAAATGCTCAGCTAGGTATTTATGCTTTTTTAAATACATAAAAAAATATTCAACTTAAGGGAATGCGTTGGTATATTTATATGTAGGTAACGCTAATACTAACACCAATAGTTTTTTTTTGTTTTTTGGTTCTAATTGTTTACAAGGTGCTTCTTTTGTTTTTTGTTGCAATATATCAAATTGCAATGCTTATGATTACCAAATCATTTGTTTAACTCGCAATTCAATTCAATTTTCATTCGTTGCTTGTTCATGCAGCCTGATTACAAGTCGGTGCGTGTTTGTGAGGTGTAATTGGAGATCGTGGGGAGTATGGAATATTGTCAGCGTGTGGTGGTGTTGGTGAGTTTCGAGGCATGAAAGCGTTGTTTTTAAAGCGATTTCGGTTTTTGTGTGTTTCGTATTATCAAAAAAAAAATCAAGAAACAAACAAAGAAAAGATACAAGTCGTAATCGAAACATTATAAATTATATACCATATAATTTATATATGTATATTTCTAGGAAACTATTACTGTGCTGCGAAAATATCTCTCTATAATATCATCATCATCTTATGTAGCTTTTGTAATTTTATTGTATTTTAGGTTTTTTTGTTTGCAATCAAAATAATATCAATACATAAGGATACATACATCAAGGCAATAATTATAATAGCAATACAATCATAATACTAATTTGAATAACAATAATAATAATAATAATTGTAATAAGAATAATAATACTAATAATAATAACTAATAGTAATAACTTATACATGGTATGCATGTACGGCATTTGTTCTAGGCAAAAACTTAACACAAAATACGATTGGTGGCGGGGGACTAGTGTTTTTTAGACTTCTCATTAATTAGTTAAAATGATTAAAAATAGATTCTAGGCAGCCGGCGTATCCTTTTCAATGGCATTCTCAATCAGCTGAGCCAGCAGATTAAGATTACTGCTGTTGGCACTGCCGGGACTATGGATGTTGCTGCCACCGCCGGAACTACTGATGTTGGCCAATTGCAGCTCGAAAGCATTGCTGCCACGGGAAATTGGCAAGGAGAAAGTGCATGAGATTAGGTTGGGAATAATTTTGATATCTGACAGGAGAGAGATTATTAATCCCAAGCACCCACAGGAGGCGTGCACACACAACAATAATAAATCGGAGATCACACAGTGAATGGAGTATAAATTAATTCTGGACTCTTAATGGGGTTATGCCAAAAACAAATCATATAATATACAATATAAATAAGTAAGATGCATAAGGCGCATTGATCGTAATCGTATGGCCTTACCAATCTTATTTGTTTATATTCTCCTAGACAATGCTTAATGGTTTCAATGATAAAAGGCAAAACATAAAGGCTGCTTAAATTTAATAACAAAAGACATAAACATAAAGCGTACAACAATAAAGCCATATACATATAATGCCATTAGCAATACATACATAAATTATCGTTTATCGATTATATAGGTGAAATACCTAAAAACTAATAGTAACTTTTGCATAATATCTGCTCTTTGTAAGAGCTTTCTTGGCTAATATAATCCTGGTTATTTCTCTTGTTTGTAAAGACACATTTTGGTATTTTAACTTAATAAAATGATAGTATTTAAGTTTCTTTTTAGAACATTTCCAAGGCAACGATGGTTATTTTAATTAATACTTCTACTATGTATAGAGGTGACATAAATAAATCCCTTGAATCAAGTAACTACAAGTATTCTAGAAAATGTTGCATAAAATATACACTGAATTGGGTCAGTTTTAAAGAAAATCGTGGCTATAAGGCACTCCCCATCCCTATAACAAAGTTCCTTATTCTCTTAGGATAACAACTCTTAGGATAAAGTGCACATATAATGTGATATGTGTCACATATCAATATACTTTCTAAATTTCTGATATGTGTACATTCTTATAATAAATTCAAAACAAAATTTGCAAAACATTTATATTCCCTACTTAAGGTCTACTTTTCATTGGAAACCCCTAAAATAAATCATTTAAACCTCTTATATCACCTTTCAAAATAGTTAAAGACATGCCCTGTTTTCCCTGTTCTTTGCCGTTTGCTTTGGTTAAATCTGTTTCTGTTAATATTTACAAATTAAAATATAAGTTAGTGTTTCAAATAAATACGTAAGCTCCTAACAATTACGTTTGTTCGACAAGCTATGGACATTAATTAATACACTGCACAAAACACATAACAAAAACGTACATCGAATGCATATTGTCATAATTTACACTAAACATATACATATATACTATATATAGTGGGTGCACACTTCCATCTTACCTTCTGCGTCGCGGATTTGCCGTCTGTCCGGGTAGATTAAAGCAGCCACGTGGAATGACCATGCGAGCATTACCCTTTGCCGGTCGAGAACCTCCCACGGCCTGCAATCCGGAGAGATGAGCGGCATAGCCATCGCTCAGCACGGTGGCATTAGCCTGCAGTTTCTTGCTCACCTAAGGGAGGGATTACTTGTATTAGTTATCCATTGAAATCCTTAATACACCTTACCTTGCCCACTATAAATATCTGATCGGTTCGCATGCCCACATTGGTGTAAACACTAATGTCCTTGCTGCTGCCATAGGCGGCTGTAATTGAGATTCCATGGTTCTGCACCAGATTATTGAGATAGGCCGTCTTATGGCCCAGTGGATCCGTGGACAGGCCATCGGCGAACGAGATCAGGCCATGGGGAAAGTTATGCTGACTTAGCCAGGAGACAACGCGCTGCTGCTGCATATCCGGTCGCCCGGTGATGTAGATAAGCAAATATCCCAGTTCCTGCCAGTGGCGGCAAACATCGACGGCACCGGCACGCACCTTGGGATCACGACCCGTCACCGACATGGAGGCCGTGAAGGAGCCATCGATGCTAAAGACAACGCATTCCGTCAGAGGCGGCACCACGGCCATATAGCAATCAACCGAAGTGTGATCGCCGCGTACGACCATCTTCACCGGATAAATGCCATAGCCGAGGGACACCTGATCCGGAATGCTATACGAGATGCGTCCATTCTTATCCGTCACTTCGGTACTTAGGAATGTCCACTCTCCGGCCGGTGGATCCTTCATAATATGCACATCAACCTTCTCGCCATGCAGAGTGATCATATCCAAGGGACCGTACATGAATCTGGCATTCAAACGTTGCTCCCTGCCCTCCTGGACAATCACATCGTTGGCCCGATGATTGGCCGCGACATTTTTCAGCTTGACCGAGGTGCGTTTCTTGATCCACTTCTCCCTTGGCTGTCCGGGATGGAACGAGGCATTGTCCTTGTCATCGTTGGATCCCACAAAGGGTATGCCCTCGAATTTGCCAATTTGCCGCAGAATAAAAGCAATCACATCGGGACTCTCCCAATAGCTGGCATGGAACAGATGCGGCAGAGCATGGGCCGGGAAGTTGCTCAAACCCTCCGGACAGTACAGGGCATAATCCAGCCGCTTGGTGCCCCACCATTTGTTTTGAACTGCAAAAGGATAAGATGAGAGATTCAGGAAGATTCAGAAAAGGAGCTGAACTTACGGGCATGGATCGTGCTCAGGGAGACGTTCTCAATCAGACCCGATATCGTGCTCTGCATTGAGGCATCCGAGAGCCGGCGACCGGCGGCCAAGAGGTTATTGCCATCATTAAAGTGCTGCGGATGCGACTGAATCACCTCCACTGAAGGGGAAAAGAGATCATTATGATTAATTTAAGTGTTTCCAGCTAGAAAAGCTAAGTATAGAGCTTACATAAATGCAATGGCTGACCATTTCCCAGCGGATATTTGGCATAGCGCGGCACATTCACCGGTGACAGTATGGAGAAGCGTGCGCTTAGCAATGGCTCCAGCCGGGAGGCAATTGGATCAGTTGGATGGAACAGATTGTACACCTGATGGCAGTTGGGCCTTGCCAATGCGGCCTTGGCATCATGTAGCTTCCGAGCGGCCAGGACCACCGATAGCGGTGAGCCAAACATGAAGAAATCACTGACCTCAAAGTCCAATTTGGTTCCACGTGAATCACTTGAAGAACTGGAACGACGACGACGTGGCGATGGTGCCACAAGCAACCTCTTGGCATCCAAATCGGCCTCCACAATGAAACGTTCCTCGTCATCCAAACGGGAGTGGCGTGCGCCCAACGGATTGTGGGGATTGATGTGGGCAGGATTCCCAGTTCCATCTCCGCCAGAATTGGATGCTCCCGAAGCAGTGCCCGGAGCACTGCCATTCGAACGGCACAGGGACTCGTAGGCCAGCAGCGAACCCATCGAATCGCCCAGCATCACAATCTGTCCGGAGAAGCCGTGACCCTCCTCCGATTTCAAGAACTCGTGATAGACTATATTGGCGGCAGCCACTGTTTTGTTCACCGTCTCCTGGAATTCCGGCGAGGCCACCGATAGCAATGGTATCGCCCCAATGGGTACATCGGCTATATTCGGTATATCCGCTGCCGAGGGTGAGGCGTCAAAGGAGTACGGACTCAGGCTGGAGAGAATGCCCAGGGCATCCGTGCAGATCGAGGGACACGGCACCATTTTGATGGTGACATGGGTCAGCAGGCTGGGATAGTGTTGTCGCATCACCGCCTCAAAGGAGCCGCGGAAAGTGGTCACATCGGATTTCTTGGCCGTAAGCTCACTGGCTGCATCCAGGACACTGCCTGCATGGACTACCAAAATTAGGATAGTGGTCGGGCATGACGGTGTGCTCGGTGATCCCGGGGGTGATGAGTCATGACTGCGATCCACACTGGCGGAGGAGCGCAACTGTCGTTTGTTACCACGTTCCGAGGCCACACGCATGAGAAAGTCCTGGTTAAAGATGCTGTCCTCTTGCCGTGAATTCCCGCGACCACTCACCGAGCCACCGCTAATGGGTCCGCCATGTGGCGGCGGACTGTCATCGCCCTCGCCCAGCAGCTCCAGGGAGCTCCATTTGGCCAAAGAATTTGTTTCATTGGTGTCTGTTGAAGGCAATTAATGGGTTTATTAGTATTATGCTGGGTTAAAAACTATTATGAGTTTATTTTGGCTTCTACTATAAAGATTATTTAATATTGAAAATAATCAAAAATTAAATTTGGATAGAAGAAAATCTCTCATTCTATATTCCTTGTACATTGGAGGAAAGGATGTGGGAATTTCTCTCAGAGAGCAGCTTAAAATACTCTCTTTCTTAATATTCCTTGTACATTGCAGGCAAGGATGTGGGAATTTCTCTCATAGAGCAGCTTGAAATACTCTCTTGCTCAATAAATGGAAAGTTCCTTCGATTGAAAAGGAAAACTTAATAAATTAAATATATTTCCTCTTGTTCCATTTACATGAAAATGATAATATTTTTAAATACGAAAATAATGTATATAGTAATTAATATAAAGACGAAAATTCTTACCTAGACAATCAAAGAATTCCTCATCCGAATTGGATTTAGAGTCCACTTCCAAACGCTCCATACGCCAATTGGCCACCTGTGGTTATTAATTAATTATAGATTAATTATTTATATTATTCCTATATATACATATATACTATAAAGATTATCAGCTAATATTCGCTACTGGCAGCTAAGGGAGCTAATACTGAGCGGCTTAAGCTTGGACTAATTGGAAAAATTGTAAGCTAATCAAGACCTGCAAACTAAGTAAATAACTATGGGGAAAGTCACTAAAAAGAAACTGTGGAGGGTACGTTGTTTGGTTTAATTATCTAGATCATATATTTTATACTATAATTAAATAAAAACTATATAGAGGGGGCAAGGGGAGGAGAGCGACGGAGAGGAACTTACATGTCTGCGTGGCGCTGTCTTTGCATGCGGCTTTTTTGACTATTTTTTTTCGGATTTAGGTATCAAAATATTGTTTTGTTTTTATTTGTGTTGAGTTGTTGTTGTTCGTTGGTAAATTGTGTGTTTAAATGGAAGGTAAATTAAATATTAATTGGTAGAGACGCAGCACGTTAAAAGGACAAAGCCACGACACACAAAACACACACAGAGGGTGAAAATGGAAAAAAGACACACAGAGTGAAGTTTGTTCTTAACTTTAATGGAAACATAACAATTTTTAAACAATTTTCATAAGCTGTGAGTTTAGAAAATAATTTTAGAAAGGTGATAAATTAGTAACTTAATCTTTTAATAACCTTTGAAGCTCAAAACACCAGTTTTTCGACAAATCAATTTTAAAATATCTCATAACTAAGCCAAAAAGGCCTTAATTTTAATTCTAAATGCTTTCCTGTGTTAGTTTTTGTTGGGTTAATAAATCTGCATACTACATTTATTATTTAAAATTTTGTGTAATTGTTTGAAAACTTTAACGACGATTAACCCCTTTCCTATTTTTGAAAAAAAAAATTTTATTTTTTGAAAATTTGTTTTTTTTTTGATACGGACATGGCTAGATAAAATCGGCTCTTTATTCTGATCAAGAATATATATGATTTATAGGCTCGTAAATGATTCATTCACTGCGTAACAAGCTTCTGACTAAAATTATAATACCCTGCAAGGGTATAAATTTCAAAAGGGAATTTAACTCTGGACTTGATACCTATTTATCAATTTTAAGTATTAATTAAACCCAACTGATTATGGGGAACCAGTAAGTCAGTTTAAATTACATTCAAAAGTCAATTTACATGCCCAGATATATCAATATTTTAATTAAAGGATTTAAAATAAGAAGATGTATAACGCCATACAATTTTATTGTACTTAAATTTTTCAAGCAGGCTCTAGATCTGGCTCCAGGCTCTCTTAAAATGTTGTTTAAATAAGTTATTTAAATGAAAATGTTAGAGCATTATGCAATTTGTTATTATAAAGCCTTGGATTTACTCATTTTTTCAATTAATAAGTACAAAAAGGAGAGAGGAAGTTAAAGCCAAACAATATCCTTTTTAAAAAAACAAACTGTGAAAGACAAGAAGAAGCTCAAAATAAATAAAAAAAAGAGCTTCTTGTTCTTCCAGGTTAAGCGAGTCTTATTTACAGTAGAAGAAAAACAAGTTTATATCAAGAAGCTCTTTATATACTCTTAAATATTTCCATTCCTACAACAATCACACCAAATTGACACTGAGAGTGAATAGCAAAAGGACAGAAGAACAAAGAAACAAAGGATCACTTGAAGATCAAAGGCTCACCTGAAGATCGAAGCTGTGGGCCGAACCCACTGGCGAGTGGAGGGCACCCTTTGATCCAAATTTTGCCTTATTATTGGCCATCTGAATGCTCTGGGATCGGGATCGCTGAGCAGAGGAGCTGCCCTGAGCGGTGGTCAGGTCAACGCCCCTGCCGATAGCATCATTCTCATTCTCATCATCATCCTCCTCCTCGCCCTCGCCTTCCTCCTCATCCGAACTGGCCTCGGCACTAGGTGGCTGTTGGGTGACAATCGGCGGTATGGCTGGAGCGGACTTCTTACGCTGATCACCGCCCGATGTGGAGGCAACGGCGGTGCTGGCCGCAGTGCTCATGTACGGCTCCGAAGTGCTATCTGGAATGGTGAATGGAACATCAGAAGGGTTTATTTTAAAGCTATAACTAAAGGTATAGGGTATACTCTTGCAAATTGTGGGTACTTTGTTAAAAAACATCTTATAGTGCATTCATTAATCTACTAATCTTATCCCGGGAGCTAGCTTTATGTCATATTTTGTTCCTCTTCGCTAGGTATTTAGTGAAGGCTCACAATAACATCATCAAGAGATACGTTTAAACGATTTCCTACTTTTCTGCTTCTTACTAACTATACAGTGTTAACAATGATTAGAAACCAATCTGTATATCTATACATAACCAGAAAAGACCATGATATACAGGAATATAAACCCAATTGAATTGGAACAATTTAAAATACTTAATTTCTCTAATCATATTAACACGTTTTTTGTTACAATTTTGCAAGAGCATTTTGTGAGGTAGCTGTTGATGTCGCTGCCAAAATGATGGACTGACCATCACTGCATTCCTCTCCACCGCCCATCTTCTTGGCCAATGCCAGTTGCGTCTGCCGTTCCAGTTCGCGTATATCCTCGATGGTTAGGCCATGCCACTCGTCCTGCCAGGCCCATGCCTGCCGATGGGCTCTCAGCATCATTTTACGCAATGCCACATCGTGAATGAACTTCTCCAGCTTCGTCTGCATGCCCCAGTAACGGAATTCCACGCGACAGATCTTGTAGGCTGTCATCAGGGACATGTTCCTGGGCGTTGGCTGCATTTTCCCCTTCACCTCACGCCAGTATTCCTCCAACCAATCCTCGGGCAGTGGACCCCTGCCCGTCTTGTCAGAGACAAAATGCTTTGGATCCTCCTCCTTAACATAGTCGCCGCCCCACAGTTGATCCTTAACAATGTCAATCACATCTGGAAAAGTCACAAATAAGGTGTTAGTAAATCTTTAAGAAATGCTTTATGATGACTAAATTGAGTTCAATGGGATACATATCGAGAAAGAAAACTTTGTACCATTCCAAACCCCAGACTCACCCACAATCCGGTTGCGTAAATCACTTCCAGACAGCTGAAAGACGTTATCCTGATATCCATTATCTGGATAATAGTACGTCTCAATGTCCAGCGAAAACTTCTCCACAAAGGGGCAGGTGTAGCGAGTCCTGGTATAAGGATAAGCATTCCAGGCCTCCTCCTCCACAGTTAAAGCGCTCTTGGGCAAAAGACCTATGAACAAAAAAGGTATACAAATTATTTGCGAATGAAATTATTTATAAATGACCAGCAACTCACTCTTGATCCAGCCTGGCAGATGATTGCCCACATGATAGATCTTCTTGGTGTACTGGCCATTTCCACCAGGTCCATCCTTGTACGGTTCATTGATGATTATCTCAACGCCACTGCCCTCGCCATGACTCTCCTCGCGACTCTTTTTCTGTGTTTCAAAAAGGAAAATATATATATCCAATAAATACAGTTTAAACAAATTATACACATATCTAAGTCTATTTATATTCACAAAATGAAACGGAACTATTGAGGAGGCTTCCGGGAACAAAAACGTTTAATAAATAATACAGCCAGCAAAGCCGTCATAACAAGCTAATGTTTGTAAATATTTGCCGAATGATGTGAATTGTTAAATAAACATATTGTCTATAGGCGTTCAAAGATCAATTGGCAAAATGTTTGACCTTTGCTTCTCTATCTCAATTAATTAATTAGACAATGTACATTTGAAATTACAAATAAAACAGCTATAGGTTCCAAAAATATTTATCAATCTAAAGACTCTATTTAACCATGTTTATATTTCTTTTTTAATATTCAATCTTTAGGTTTTTTAAAGGATCTCCAATCTCCACTCACCGCAATCATGTAAAGCTGGGCAATGCGATATTCCTCAACGGTGAGGGGCAACGGAATGCGATACTCCTTGATCAACATGATGATGTCCTTGTTGTTTGTGTGTTTTCCAATCGGTGGAAAGCCCTTCGATTATTGCTGTCCCCGGATGTTCTTCTTATGGATCCACCTGGACAATCTCTTTCTTTCGCACTCTTAGGGTATGACAATCATCGATTTCCACTGGTCATGGCTGGAAGATGTAGTGGCGACGCTGCCTGGCGACGTCCGACGCTTAATGAGAGGAGAGGTGGTGGGGCAGCACGTCTATGACCTGAGCGAGAAAAGCGGAAAAGCGCAAAAGAGCGAGGTTAGTCTAATCCGAGACAGTGGTCTAAATACATATATATATATATATATATATATATATACTTTTTTCCGGGCTTAATGGTGCCACCTGGAAAGGAGGACGGGGACGACGTCAGGTCTAGTTGGTGTTGGTGGAAGGTAGTGCTTGTATTAGATGATAATATGGCTTCTCTCTTGTGCTAGTGTGACATTTAACTGAATGAGCAACTTGATGACACAACTAACAACACTAAAAAAATGCTAAAGCCTAGACTGCTCAACTGACAAGATACCCATTACTTGTAGATTGCTGGATTGTAAAAACTATAGTATTAAGGAGAGCAAGATCGTGTCAAGACATGAATGTTTACACAGCAAGTGTGACCATAGGTCCTGTAGATCCTGCTTAATTTAATTCACAGTATAGTTGCTTTTGCTTATAAAACCAAACAAAGAATGAATGAATTTAGTCTTAGAAAGTAAAGTTACCCTAATTCCACCACAAACTATGGTTAAATCTGCTTTTTATACGAATCCAGGTCAGTGTCAAATGGTCATTACAATGATGCTTGATATCTAAAATGTAAATTGCCATTTTATTTATTGATTTTGAGTGACACCCACACCCACACCCAACTCAAAGAGAGGGAAAGGAAAGGGTGTGTATATATAGCCATTGGACAGGCACTTCACATAATCGGATGTGCCTCGAGGGCTCTCAGAGGGGTTTGACATCAAGGGAGGGCGTGGCACTGTCAATTAAATGACAACAACAAACCAGGCTACAACAAATTGAGTGTCCGATAAGGTCAAAAGCACGGTCTCACATTTCATAGCAAACAGTGCTACCACAGAGCTGGGTCATCTTTCATTGCCAACAAACACAAAGACTATTATTTTTCAATTTATATTTTATAGTAAAATATACACATTTCTTTTGAATATAAGAAATAAAAATTCTTAAATAGATTTTCTTATTTAAATCTGGACAACACCAAGCTCAAATTGAGCTTATCATGCATAATTTTGTTGTTCCTCATTTCTACCTTGAACTATTTCTACTTTTTCTCTTTTATTTTATTTTATTTTGTTTTTATTTTTTTGCTAATTGGATTTATTGTTGACTGCTGACAGCAGCAATTCCTCTACACGCTGAACGGACGGACGGACAGACGGACGGACAGGCTTTATATAGGAAGTCTGACGCAGTTGCATCGCAGTTTGACCTATTGGAATGTCACAAAATCGAATTGGAGTGGGAGTAGTGATTGGGTGGATGTATTTGCGGTACTAATTGGGGCCTTAATATATAGGCTGGCAAACACGTGTTACACACGACTGATAATATCACCCATATAAAACAGCAACGGGTATTATCATTATGTCCGATAATAAAGTGATTGGTTCCCCACGTGCCATGTACCATATAAATATGAATAAGGTTTATTTTAATATAACTAAAAGTAGCAACAGGAGATATTGGTAAAGAGAAAATTTTTATATATTTTAATAGATAATTATATTTGATTTTAAAATGGATCAAATAAATGTTCATTAGGTTCATAACAACATTAAAAGCAGATATTGATTAAGAGACTTTGAATATATTGAAATAAATACTTTAAAATATATTCCATTGCCTTTATATTTGATTAAAAATATTTTTTTAATATTTATTATATTTCTTTGGTTCCAATTTATATAGTAGAAACAGCATATATTGTTAATAAAAAATTGTAATAAAAAATCTATTAAATATATGTCATTGCCATTATATTTATATATCATGTATTTTGTATATCCATCTTTGATAAGCTATTTTATTTTAATATATTATGATATTCTTCTTTGATATGTTTTTTTATACTAATATATTATGTTACCTATTTATATTATTTTATATATTTTTTAAACCACAATCTTTAGTTTGTTTTGCATTTAGTCTGTCGTCACTGTAGTCACTCTTACTATCAACAACCGCCTTTCATAATGACCTTCATAAAGAGTCCTAATCTGTTTTTAGATCTTATCTAGCATTTATCTCGGACCACAAATTTGTTTAGCTACTAATTAAATGCATTCAATTCGCTTTTACCAAAGCCCAGAAGAGCTCTCATTTTAATTAATCCTTATTGTGTTGTAGGGAAATTAGGAAAATTGAAATGGGGGAAATTCTAAATTGATGGAATTTACATTCTACAGACAAACACACTTACAAACTTTAATACTATACAAAGTAGATAGTTCGAAATATATAAGAAATAAGAATACAAATTTGTAGATTAAGATTTTTAACAAGTGAAATAAATATAAGATATCTCTTGTTGCACTAGGATAATATTTAAATGAATAAAAAACAGACGAATCTAAATTATTTACAAATTATTAAACATTTTTGTACGAATTTTAGCTTTATTTTATAGATTTTAGATGCTGCCACAAAAAAACATTCCGTCAATCAATAATTATTGGAAATATGTAGAAAAGGAGATGGGGAAAAAAACAAAAACAAACCAGAAGAGAGAGGGAGAAGAGGTTGATAATGAGGGGATGATGGGGACACCAGCCACACACAAACACACACACACACACACACAACACATACCAGCACATGTTTATGTCATGGCAAACCTTAACAATATGGCCACCGCCTGCCTTTTCCATCTCATTCTAATTTTCTTTATTTTCCTCCCGCACCACCTCCTCCTCCTCCTCCTCCTCCTATTCGTCTACCTTCATAGCATAATTCTATTCTGTAGCACAGGAAAATGCGCCGAGACATTTTCTTTTGCTAGGCTTACCCTGGCTCAAGGGTAATGAAAACTATCCGATTTTTATAATTATAGAATTTTTGAGGCCTTAACTTCAGACTCCAAGTTAGGGTTTCTTTTCTAATTATTTAAAATGTACAAATATATATATAAATCATAGCTTTAAATCTTCCGAAACAAAATATAACTAAGAATATATTAACTCATAAAAGTCTCCGGTAACAAAAAGTTATAAATCTATTCAACAATGAGAAGGTACATATATAAATTGCCTTTTATGTGCTCATTTAGATAGGGATATATGTATGATATGATATGATATCTCTACAAATCAAACAAATAAATTGCTTTATAAACAATAATAAGAAAGAAAAGGCTCTGCAGAGACACGAATTATTATGTATGTACATATGAACGTACTTGTATAGAGATACTAAATATAATGTCTCTTATACTAGGGTTATAATTTAGCTTTGTCTTATAGATTAAACAATAAGCTTAAGCCATAAAAATAAGGTTGATAGAAAAGGTAAGACTTTTTATAGAACTTGTAAGTTAACTTGTGAAGTTTTTGACCAAAGATATGAATATAGAGGGTATTTACTATGAACAGTAAATAACTATGATCAGAAATAAACTATGATCAGTAAGTAACTAAGTAACTGTGATCAGTAAGTATCAATGAACATTAAGTAACTACGGTCAGTAAATAACTATTATCAGTAATTAACTATGAACAGCAAGTAACTATAAGCATTAAGTAACTGTGATCAGTAATTAACTAAGATCCGTAAGTATCTATGATCAGTATGTATGTATGATCGGTGACTAACTTTGAACACTAGTAAACAATGACTTGCAACTTTTGTAACACAACACATATGTGAGACGTGGCCGGCAGCAGTCACTTCGTTCCGTGGATGTTAGAACTAGTTGGGAATCATATGCACGGATGTGCGTAAGTAACTATGAGCTGTAAGTAACTCTGAACAGCAAGTAACTATGAGCTGTAAGTAACTCTGAACATTAAGTATCTATGATCTACAATTAACTATAAGCATTAAGTAACTAGGATCAATAATTAACTCTGAACATTAAGTAACTATGATCAGTAAGTAACAATGATCAGTAAGTATCTATGACGAGTAAGTATGTATGATCAGTTACTAACTTTGAACACTAATAAACAATGACTTACAACTTTTGTAACACAACACATATCTGAGACGTGGCTGGTAGAAGTCACTTCGTTCCGTGGATGTTAGAACAAGTTGGGAATCATATGCACGGATGTGCGAGATTTGTTTTGGAACTAATTTAAGCTATTTAAATGAAACTATGAAGTTATTCTTCTATATGATTTTACTAGTATATAATTCGAAGCATGGCAAATCGGTGGACAATATATATTCATATATATATAGCTGACATAGGAACAATCGGACGATTTATAGAACTATGATCATCCATTAACTATGAGCAGTAAGCATCAATTAACATTAATTAACTAAGAGCTGTAAGTAACTCTGATCAGTATCTATGACCAGTAAGTAACTCTGACCAGTATGTATGTGTGATCAGTGATTAACTTTAAACACTAGTAAACAATGACTTGACACTTTTGTAACACAACGCATATCTGAGACGTGGCCGGCAGCAGTCACTTCGTTCCGGGGATGATAGAACTAGTTGGGAATCATATGCACGGATGTGCGTAAGTAACTATGAGCTGTAAGTAACTCTGAACAGTAAGTATCTATGATCAGTAATTAACTATGTGCAGCAAGTAATTATGAGCATTAAGTAACTATAATCAGTAATTAACTCTGAACAGTAAATATCTAAAACCAGTAGGTAACTATAATCAGTAAGTATCTATGACCACTAAGTATCTATGATCAGTATTTAACTTTGAACACTAGTAAACAATGACTTGCAACTTTTGTAACACAACACATGTTTGAGACGTGGCTGGTAGAAGCCACTTCGTTCTGGGGATGTTAGAACCAGTTGGGAATCATATGCACGGATGTGCGAGATTTGTTTTGGAACTAATTTAAGCTATTTAAATGAAACTATGAAGTTATTCTTCTATATAATTTTACTAGTATATATCGAAGTATGGCAAATCGGTGGACTATATATATACATATATATAGCTGCCATAGAAACGATCGACAAATTTTAAGAAAAAAGTATTATATCTTTTCCAGTTTTCAACAGATTTTCACCAAATTTAAAATATAGCCATTATATATTAATCTAGAATTTTGGGTAAATAGGAAAATCGGACTACTATATCATAAAGCTGCCATACAAACGATCGTTAAAAATAGAGGAAAATGTAAAACGGTTAATGAAATGAAAGCAGGCATTACTTAATTGTTTTTTAACATAAATTTATATAATTATATTTATATATTCGTTTTAATTCCTAGTTATTCGCCGTACCGAAGTTAACTTTCTTTTTTGTTTTTATATTATTTTATATTTTAGATACATATTCAAACTTGGTTATTGAAAATATTAACATATTGCTTGATATTAAAAGCACAATAATAAATTGGGTCATCGTAACAAATAATTTATGCATCACACGATTTTGAAATTACTCATTTTTTTTAATATAAATTGAAAATGCATATATTCCAACAATATATTCTCACCACCTTTTCAGCTTTATATGTAGCAAAAATTCTTTATAATTTCTCAACGAAATATTTATAAGAATAAGTGAAAGCCCCGTGGCATTAATCAAGTTTATGGATCACATTATTCTGACATTTATTAGGCTTCGCGGATCGTTGAGCGTGCCATTTTCTCCCCTAACATTTTGCATTTAGCCCCACTGTGCATCAATAAAAAATTACAAAAAAACACGGATGGGCATACGAGGTTTCGCTATAAAAGAGCTTGCCGAAGTGCATGTACATAGCCTTCAATGTGGATTGTGTGTTTATGATGTATTTTGTCATTTTACATATTTTTTATGATGTGACTAAAGGCTAAAGCAAAGGTATACACATGAAGAAAATCTGAAATCAAAAGCAAATCTTATTTTCTTTATAAGACTTGCTGTTAACGAAATAACACCTGATTTCATGGGAAGTAAGGTGAGTCTGTTGCGCTTACAGCACAATTTGGTGTTTAACAGCACTGTGTAATAACAGGTTATACTAGAATTTATTGTTTTCGGTTAAATAGCTTCAGGGATTAGGAAATCTATTAGTAAATTAGTTTATAATTAGACAGCTCGAGTTAAAAAATGTAATTAAAACTTTAAGGAAACTTAGCTAAAAACAAATACTATAAATTTAAGTCAACATCTCAACACAACTTATTAGACATTTTAAACCATTTTTCATTTCTAACAATAATTATTCCTTAACAAATTTGATATTCGAAATTATAAGAGTTCAATGTGCGATTGTAAATTTAATCTATATACATACATATTTTTCGTTTAATTTAGGAATCCAACTGAATCAAGCAACAAGGAAAATTGATAAATAAATTGCCAAGGTAATTGACCAACAAATACAATACAGTTGCAATAGAAATCCGCAAAAAGCGGTAATAAAAACGTTAAAAAAATATGTATATATAAATAAAGAAACGCACTCAAGCGGAAATAAACGCTAGCTCGCAGAAAAGAGACGACGACAGGCGGAGATGCAAAAAGAGAGCAAAGGTTGAAAAAAAGCCTATTAAGTCCGAGTTTCAAGTGAGCTGAATTAGACGGAAAAAAGCACACACAAAGGTCGAGTGCTCTCTCCCTCTATCGCCGTCTCTGTCTGTCTGTCTGACTGTCTGGTACCTCTCTATCAGCCTCTCTTCCTAACCGCTCTCTCTCTCTCTGTGAGTGCCCCTCTGCCACTACTATCTCCCACTCTCCCCTGCTCCGCGATGCACACCTGTGGCACGCTTTATGTTTATTAATATTTTATAAATACAACAGGCCGCGTAATGAAAACACAACAAAAACACAGGCATCATCCTTGGGCTATGCTTAAACATTAAGCCTACTACACTGAGCCCAAAAGCTTTAGTTTCTTTCAATCGAAATATAAATGTACATTTCAAATTATGCACTAGTAATATGTTGGCTAAGAATTTATATTTACTATATTTAAGTGATTTCCTTACAAGCATACATTTATATTGTAAACAAGAAAAGAAACTAACTTTGAGACGGAATTATATGATCGAATCGGAAATCGATCCGAACTAAACTCAAATATTTTCGAATTCTTTAAATCAATATTTACTGTTGTTCAAAAATCACTTTTTAAAATACTCATCAAAAAACCATTATTTTTAATTTGGTAAGCAGCTCTATGTATATTTGTATTAGGTTAATAAATCTGTATACTCAATTTAAAATGTTAAAAAAAAAAATTTTTAATTTGATTTTTTGAAATTAAAAAGAAAGAAGAAGAATTAAAGAAATTATCCTGAGATAGCTAGATGGACTCCCCTCTTGAAGCTGATCAAGAATATATATGCTTTATAGGGTCGGATGATTTCTTTACAGTGTTACAAGCTCTTGACTAAAATTATAATACCCTGCAAAGGTATAAAAATGTACTATTTATATTTGTAAATTATATAGATATGTATATATATCAATATTTGTTGTTGTAATTTATAACGAACGGGTTTTCTATTGGAATAATTTTTAAGGTGTTTTGATTTTGGGGGCACACTTTAAAGAAGATCCAGTAAAATCTCCGTTCTTGATTTAGTAAAAAAAAAGTTTTAATAATATTATCATTTATAGTTGCAGTTTTGTAATAAAAAAAAAACATATATGTATGTAATTCTATATTTTGGGAACCTAATAAAAATACTTCAGAACTCGCCAAATAATTATTTAAAAAATGATAAGAAGGAACAACAGAGAAAGCTAAGCCGTACTCCGCATACCCTTGCAGCTAAAATATTACACAGTACGGATACAAAATTTGCATTTAACATGTAGTTCAGAGACAAATTAATGAAAATATGTTTAAATTATAGATATACAAATCTTTAAAAACAACTTTCAGTTAATTTCTATGGCAATTAAATTAGTTTAGATCAACTCGGCTAAGTAAAAGCTGATCAAAACTATATGTAAGTTCAAAATTAACTTCTTCCCTGCTTTGCAATACCCTCCGGAAAGGGTATAATAAACAAAAAATAGAAATATTAAACCGAAAACGGAAAAGGCAAACAAACAAAAGCGTTGCGTGAAAATTACGCATGGAAAATTCTTATCAGAATTCAGCTGCCGCCGCTTCTCCTACCGCTGCTGCAGACGGCGTTCTGCTGCTTTTGGCGAAGCGAGCAGAGAAAATGGTGGGGAAGGGACAGTCTGTGGCACAGGCGGAGTAGGTGATGTGGTGGAATGGGGGGGGAGGGAACCTTGGGACCTGGCCACAGCCACCACACACACTCACACAGAGGCACATGCACAACACAGCTTACGCATTTACGCACTCACACACACACATGCACAGATGTAGAGGGGCCTCTGTGTACACCCACACACAGAACAGATGAACAGCAGCACCGTTATCCTTAACTAATTTTGCACAATTTATTAGCACCAACAACAACAAATACAACAACAGTGTGTGTGTGTGTGTGTGTGTTTGCACTTTAACAGGTTAACAACAAAATCAACCAAACTCACATTTTGTATCATTCGCTGGCGGGCAGCTGCACAATTTGCAAAAATAACAGCAATAACAACCAGAACCAAGATGGAAGACCATCAACGGTAAAAAAGGCACAGCAGCAACAACAACAATATATAAATACAGTAAATATTTGCTGGCTCGATTTAGGCGATTAACACAATTTATCTATTCATTTGCTGCGGCCGCCGCTTTTCCATTCCACGAAATGAAAAATGTTTTCAGCGTCGTTGCTAGCCTTCTGCGTTATTTTATTGTTGTATGCCTTCTTTTGTTTTTCTTTTTGCAATCAAAACGTACACACCGAAAAAAAAGCGGGCAGCGCGCGCGGCCACGACGTCCGACTCGTTTCGATGAAAAAAAAAATTTGACGAAATTGGAGCTTCCTCGTTTCTTAAATACTGTTTTGCCACAGAGAGCGAGAGAGAGCCAGCGAGTGGGAGAGGGATGTTTCTCTCTCTGGGTCTGGTAAACAGAAAATTTCTACTCAACGAATTGAGAGCACCGCTGAGCTGAGCGTGAGAGCCAAAGAAAGTGGGGAGTGCAATGTAGAGAGAGTGCTGCCCGCTGGCGTCGTTCTCAAAAGTGAATGTTCGATAAAAGCGTCGGTCGGTTTATAATTTAATGTTGTGGCGATTTAAGTAAGCTTAAATTGTGAAACCCTATACGTGCGAGAGGGATGCCTATTTATGTATGTATATTCAATTCACGCACCGATAAATTAAACACAACAGTGTAGAAAAGCGTTTACACTGGCATACCAAGTGCAATCTTTCGACTGCCGCCATTCGAAAATGGCGACAAACCGTCCAAACAAATGGCGTATATCCGCATTTTCCAGAAAGAAGAAAATTAAGTTAATTCAGAAAATAAATTCAGAGCTCACAATCATTTTTCTTTACACGGAATGGACAATGCTTCCTCCACCACCAAACACAAAAAATGCGACCCAGCTGCAAGCTTCTCAAAAGTGTTCTTTAAATTTGAATTTCAATGTGCATCACAACACTTGGGGGAAAAACATCGATACATTTATTTTCGTCACATCTATCGATTCACTTGCTGTCAGTACCTGTTTGATAAATTTTCTTTCTTTTCGATCTTAGACTTGCCGGTGTTAAGTACACGCTGTGCTGCTACTTTTTGTAACTAGTTTTTTTTTTGTGGAAAATTTTAATACGGGAATAATGGAAACCCAGAGGAAGAACCTTATCATTAACTACTTGCCGCCCGACTTTGAGGAAAAAGATCTTCGCGAATTGTTCTCGGTTTGTGGCGAAATTAAGGATGCAAAAATTGTTCGGGATCCACAGACGCGAACCAGTCTGGGCTACGGGTTCGTGGTCTTCGAGAACATGGTCAACGCGGTGGCGGCCCAGATCCTTGTGGATGGACACGAGGTCCGTGGCAAGAAGCTAAAGGTGGCTTTTGCCAGACCACGTGGCGAGCATATTATGAATGCCAACTTATACTTGTCGTTTTTGCCGCCGAACGTGGATGAGGAAAAGCTGAAGGAACTTTTTGGACAGTGCGGTAAAATAATTGAAGCGAAGGTTTTGCGTGACAAGACAACCGGCGAGTCTCGTGGAATTGGTTTTATTCGATTTGATTTGCATGTGTCGGCCCTGAGGGCCAGGGACACATTTAATTTCTATTGCTTCAGGGGCTCCACCACGCCCATTTCGGTTAGGTTCCGGCAACCGAGGAAGCCGAAGGAAGAATCGGAGAATACTACCGCATCTGATTATCTAACGTAATTTTTAAATCTTTCACATATGTAGTTACCATTATTCTATCAACAACTAATATTTTTTCTCTATATATTTTTTATATTTTATTTTGCAGCCAAGACATCCCGGTAGAACATATTTCGTCAGATCTACCTCCTGGTATTCCGGAACAACCTGATTTGTAAATTGTGCGCACAAAAAGCGCCCGCTAGAAAGCCCCCTCTCTTACTCAGGAACAACAAAAACAGCAGCAGCAACAACAACAACATCTGCTCAGAGGGGGCTCTGTAAATTGGATTTATATGCATGCCAAACGTTCCAGTGCGTCCTTGTGCGCCCCACCAAGAAGGAGAGAGAGACAGACAGAGAGAACTAGCGTAAGACTGCAAGCTTCGCGAGAGAGAGTGTGTAAGAACGAGATGTGTGGGGGGTGGGGGGCGGGGGAAGAGAGTGGAGCAAAGAGATTGCAGAATTCTGTTAAGTTTGCCCTATACTGACGTAAAGTGTACGCTGTTACGACGAATTTCATTCCATCAGAGCCAAAAGCAAACATGTCATGACATGCACAAACAGAAAACGGCAACTTCTGTCATTCCACTGCTCCGCACCTGCCTCTGCCCCCGCCCCCTATCGCCCCTCTCTGCCAGACCAAGTTTACTAACCTATCCGATACTATTTTATCTATTGCATGTGATAGAGTTCAACTTTGACCTTTGCATGGCGCATGCTCGATATGCAACAACAACAAGAACTACATCAGGAACCATTACAACAACAAGTCTGCTGCGAGCGAGATGTTTGGAGCTGTACAAATTGCTAACGGTAAACGAAAATGCAACTGCTGATGCATCCTGCTGTCTCGCTCATTAATTGAGTGCATTTCAAGCTGTGGACACTAGTTGCCATATTTCCATACTCACTCTCTCTCTCTCCTTTCATTTTGTATCATTCGCATGCATTATTGTTAATTTTAAATTTTTTACACATTAAATTATTGTTTGGCATGATAACTAATTTCTAATTACTTTTCATTTTTGTAGAAATACTTTTCTAACTAACTTTTCTCACTAACATATTTATACTAATTGCTGTGATCAATCTTTGGGAAATGAAACCTCGGCTTAAGGGAGTTTTTATCTCTCAGATCAAAGATTTAACTTTTGCTAATGGTTTACATTATAAACTATCCATAAAATACTCTTATTGAACCATATCATTCTTACTATATTTCTACTAGTGTTAGCATTATTATTATTTAATATTTCTCTATACTAATAAACTTAATTTTCATATTATTTTGGCTCATGGTGTATATTTAAAAATAGTTAGCAACGGGTTCTATTTCTTTCCATCATTAATATTAGCTGTTTATTTCCCTATTCGACCATTTACCTATACTCAATTATTAGGTGTCATATCGGCCTGGTTAGCATTTTTGATTGTTTTGGTTAATATATATATGTATATATATATATATATATATATTCTACCACCTGCTTAGGATCAGATAATTTTAGAAAATCTAGCATTTGTTTGTTTTATTATATATTTTTAACCAGAAGTTTGAAACGGAATGAAGATGGTTAATGTTAAAGTTGTAGAAACATCGATGCTTTTTTGGCAAAATTTAATTTTTTACAGCATTGTAAATATTTAAATTTGCAATAAAACCTATGTTCATATTTATAACAATTTTTTAATTTGTTAAACTTTATTTTAAACAAACCAAATTCGTTTGTTTTTAAAACATATTCAAAAAAAATCCAGTAATTGCCAAAAGTGATATCTTCAAAAATATAAAATAACATTTTCTTAAATTTTTTAACATTTTAAATGTTAATGAATTTTTAGAATTTGTTGAAGTGTAATATTAGAAAAGTTTTGATGTGCGCGAATAATAATTTTAAAATTTTTCAATGTAGATTTGATGATGATTAGATGAACTATTTGATTGGAAATTATTGATATTTTGTTTTTGTTATGTGTTTTCCTTTTTCAATTATTTTTCTTTTATAAAAATACTTATAAATATATTTAATGAATGCTAATAAAAGGTGGAGGAACCTCGATGCATCAACAACTTTACCTTTATGTTTTTTACCCCGAGTAAAATTAATAAAAAATAAGTATTATTATTATATATATTTTTTTAATTGCAGCTTTTATTTTTTTGAGATTTAATTATTTTTTTTTTTAGTTTTTTTGTTCAATGGAACTCTTCACTAGACTACATTTTTTCCGGGTGTTTTTTCTGAGTATCGGACGACGGACATGGCCAGACCGGTGACCCTGTCCGGTTGGATCGAACTAGGGGAACTCCCTTAGTTCTGGGCACGATGGACACCGTGGTAGGCGGCCTGCTTGAGGGCGGGGCTGCGCTGACCGAAGGGACTCTGGGCGTTCACCTGCAGGATGTAGTCGCCGCGCAGATCGAAATCGGTCTGCAGACCCATGTAGGCACGCTTGCCGAAGCCATCCTGCTCCTTGTACTGCTTCAGCGAGTTGGCGGGGACGGCGGGGAAGTTGCGCTCGCTACCGGGACGCACGGACTCGGCAAAGTAGCGGGTGGCACGGGCCACAGCCTCGATCACATTCTCAGAGCCGGGCACAGCGACCGAGGGTCCATTGGGATAGAAATCAACATCACCGCAGCGAATGGGGCTACCCATGGCAAAGCTGGATGTATGGATGGCATCAACGAAGTCGGCATCACCGCGGGACAATCCCACAAGGGTCTGGGGACGCTTGGACAGCAGCTTGGCGGGGTCCAAACCAGTGATGCGGCGGAGCTTGTGTCCAGTTTCGGCGGTGAACTTGTTACCAGCAGCACCGGCAACATGAGCGGCAATACCCTGGCCAATCAAATGGATAATCTCCTGGGGCACACCCTTGTTGGTCAGCTCGACCAGGGTCTGGCCGATCATGGCACCAGTGTTGGCCACATCCAGCATGGCGTAACGCTTGAAGTTCGTCAGGGTAGAGCCCAGGTCAATGATCTGTAATTATAATAATCATTTAACCATTTTTAATGCAATTTTTAAGTCTCTTTTAAGGTTTAAGGAAGCTACCAAAAATAAGGTTGTAAACCCCATAAATATATATGTACATATATAAACTTACGATCAAATCGCCGCTGGAGGTCTTGGCCGACTTCCACTGATCGGCTGTCTCCTCGCTGCTGGTATAATCGTAATCCGTGGTCTTGATCTGCTGCTCCTGGGCATTCTTCTGCAGCTGCTGGAGGTTGTAACGCTGGACATAGGCCTGGACCAGCTTACGCATGGCCTTCTTGGCGGGCTGGCTATTCTGGGGCAGACCGGTCAGGACAATGGTAACCTCATCCTCACCGAAACCAGGCTGAGACTTGGCAATCTCCACATAGTTGTTCAGCTTAGCCTCCACTTTTTGGCCATTGGACTTGACGATCCACACGTTCACGTTGCTGGGGCTGGGCACAAAGCTGGGGGTCAGATCGTGCTTGATTTGGCCAACGTGGTCTAAGGATTTAAAAAGGAATTTAATTAATTATAAATAAATTAGAAATAGCATATATAGTAGTCATAGAAGATTTAAAATCAACTGGAAAAGGTGCAGTAATATTTATAAGACCCTCTTTCAATTGATTTTAAATCTAAATCAGTTTCTAATTAAATTTTCAAATATTTTTAAATTTAATTGTAACTTCAAACCACTTACAGATTTTCTCAATCAGCTTGGCACCCTGCTCCAGGGGCTGGCTCTGCAAACGCTCCCAGGTGATGTCATTCAGGGAGGGCACACTCTCCAAATCGGAAGTGGTTAACCACCTGGTTGGCTTCAGCTGCATGTTGGCATCCTTGGAGGCTTGGGCCGCCACCAGGAGGCAGGCCAGCAGGCACAGTCGCAGACTCATCTCGGAGACAAACGGTGGATCAGATCGGGCCAAACGTAGAACGACGTTTGATGGTCTCTGCCAGTCCAAGTTGGAACTTATATAGTACCTCTCCGGCTCAATCAGCAGCAGTAGTGTTTAGTATTCTTATTTTATTTTGCTGACCATTAAGAAAACTGCAGTCATTCTGCTGATCAGTTGTCGGACTAAAAACTGCCAGCCAGCGGAAAATGGAAAAGCTTTTTCATATATACATATATATTTGCATGTGTTTGCCAGCGGAACTGTGATAACATATTAGGTTCATAAACCTTTTTTACACTTTTCAAAAAAAGAAAATCCATAATATTACCATAGTAAATTTTATACCAAATATTGTATACAAAAATGTGGGGTTACAGATTTTGTAAAACCTTAAAAAGTTGCACAAAATTATGCCACAACAAAAAATAAAAAGGATTTAAGTACTTTAAACAATTGATTGCTTAGTTTTTGAAGGAGTTTCGAGACCCTAATAATTTATTTGGCATTAAAAAATAATTTAAGGTGTCAAAAAGTGATTAAAATTCAGTGCATATTTAATACCATTTTTTTCCTAGGGACAGAAAATATTAATATATCCATCCGTATTAATAGTTTACATGTTTATTTATTTTAAACAATTCCATGTACGTATATGCCTTAATTCAATAAACTGTTTAATATACAGGAGCAATATATTTGGAAAAAAAATTATAAATATTTTAAAAACCTTTTCTCAAAAGGTATTTTTCGATTTTTATAATTTTTTTTCATTTACAACCCAGGCAGCATTTGAAAAATTAGTTCTAAACAAGAGCATTTAAAAAATATGGTATGTATAAACTTTAATTACATTTACTTGTTTAATTTTCCTCTCTGCACTTATTTTGTAAGCCAGACTGATTTAGAAACACGTTCAGGGATCTCTCTTGATTAGAATTGACCTGGCAACAAACTTGCTACACCTGCGTCAGTTTAAGGGCGATGATGATGTTGACCCTGGCATTCACCTTCGACGATTGGCGGCCGTCCAAAAATCAGAAATCAAGGTGACTAGCCTTTTTATATATACATAGTATAGGCTGATTTTTGTGTAATAACTTTCATGGCAGCCAAAATTTTGGGGCTTAAATCCCTTGTGAGGCTAATGCAAATGCAAAATTAAAATATTGGTAGACAGAAAAAGAAATAGCTATAAATATACATTAATGACAGGAACAAATAGATATGGTTAAATCGACTTGACTGAAGAAAATATATAATAAATACTTTCTATTATAATAAATGGCTCCTTCTCTCCTTTTCAAGAAACCACTCAATATTGTTTTAGCAAAAAGATTACAAAAAGACGCTGAATATATGCCTTACAAATGAGGTTCTAAGCATTGCAAACATAATTGATTTAAGCGTGGAATTAAAAATACAAATTTACAATTTCTAGAACATTTCATTTCTTATTCTTGCATACAAAAAAAAAAACATATTGATTATTAGCCTAGGAAACGTTTTAAATAACACGTTTGTTGATGTTCGTATAGCCAATGCCCACGCAAGCCATTAGGACTTTCTGGGCCCCACGCACATCCTCCTCCTCATCATCCTCCGCCTCGGGATTCTCCAGCTTGAAGGTGATGGAGAAGAAGTCGCGCAGATGTTGCAAAAAGTGTACGGTGTAAGTGGAAAGAGCCCCTACAATAAAATTAATAATATTAATAAGTTTTCAACGAACATTATCGGACTCCTTCCTTACCTGTAAGAAATTTAGAGACATGCTTTTGTCCCAAAGCTATGTAAAGCGCTGCCAGCCATTGGTAGCTAGAGTCAACGCAGCCGCCGCGATAAATCTCATCCAGCAAACGCATGGCCACCTCACGGCCCAGATCCTCGGGTATGGATGGTGTTTCCTTTTAAAATAACGAAAATTAGATACTTTAAAACCGAAACTATATCAAATATTATGGGGCACAACTCACAGACTCCTCCCTTGTGTTAGAACAGCTGTCGGCGGCATAGCACACGCCGTCCGTTGTCTCTGCCACCAGACAAATGCCAAAGCCTGGCGAATTACCCGACATTTTGCCCTTGTTCTGATCGCTATAAATGTAAACATCCGGCAGGAATTTAAGCATACAGCCCTTGGCCGATTCCACGGTGCGATTAGCCATTGCGGGTGACACTTTGCAGGCGTAAACGGTGCCCCGGATGCGTTTCACCATGCCCTGCGACTGAAATTGAATGGCCCGCAGACTCTTGCGGACTGGACACCGGAAGGTGATCTCACCGCCACCAAGGGGAGCGGCACCGCGACGCACCACCTTTAGTTCCAGGCCCTCGTCGACCACCAGGAAGCGTTTAAGCAACGACAATGCGGCGCCCTTGATGTGGTCCACCGAAGGTGAGTCCTTGCTGTTGGTCACGCCGCGCAGGTTGCAGTGGAGCGGATTCTTGCAGAAAGGGCCCAGAGCAATCAATGCATCCAAATAATAGCCAATGCCGCGCTGCACACAGCACTCGTGGGTAATGGAGCCGCCGTGCAGCAATCCCGGCGAGAACATAACACTTGTGCCCGCTGGATTCAGTTCGATCTTGGTGCCATTGCTTATTTTGTCCAGCAATCGAATCAGACTTATCTCGTATTCTCTTAATCCTGGCGCCGACTCGTCCTCCGCTCGGATTTGGTTGATCTTCACAGGCTTTCCGGACAAACAAGAGAGAATCAAACGCTGCTTAAGGAAGTTGCTGCCGCGATAAATCAGGCAATTGCCCTCCTGGGCAACGAACGGCATTGTGAAATCGTCAAATGCGGCGTCAGTGCAATAAATAATTAAAGAATTTAAATTGTTTTAAGCAAGTGCACGTGCGTTGAAAGAAGTAAACAAATACAATCGGTATCGATAGAAAATAAAAATAAAAAACGGTCTGGCAATGCTTTTATCGATATAAAGTGACCAGTAAATGAATTCGTGAACTATTGCACGACAATCACGAAATGCAAAACAAAAGTTAGTATTTTATCATTTTAGTATATTAATACAACGACAGCCGTTGTTTGCTTTGTTTGGTTCTCCATCGGCGGGCTTCAAATTTACAATTAAATTGTAAATAATATACATATTTTAAATATACTGTATTTAGTATTATTAATATCGCATAAATTCTTTTTAATCGAGATCGGTTTATGTTCTTTCCCACTGTACGCCGTACAATCGATATCGATAAGCCTAAGCATCAACGGCTGATCGAACAGCGGGCGAGGATCTAGTTGAATTTACAATTTTCCTACGAAAACTATAACAATGTCGAAAAATTCTAAAGTTGTTCCGGGATCAATTGTCGAGGGGTTTGTGGTGTGCCCCTTCGACAACGTCCATCGCCTGCTTCCGAGCCGCCTTGCCGTTCATCTTGTACGGTGCGCACGCAACTTTCCTTCCGCCAAAATGGTCCGTTGCCCGTTTAATGTAACCCATGTCCACTCCGTGGCCGATATGATGGTGAGTGCAAAGATAATATTGTTGGGGAGAGATTTACCATGAGCTGCTTATGATCCTACTTTTAGACGCACGTCGCAGGCTGCCCAAATCGCTCTACCATGGTGCACTATATGAATCCGGAAACTCTACCGCCGGTGGAGCCACGACCGGCCGATTTCTGTGTGCAGTCTGCTGAGGACTGGGATGCTGAGCCGCCGGCAAAAACATACAATCCGCGAACCCATTGTGAAAATAACTTTCTTATCCTCAATCCCCAGGGAAATGCTCCTGCGGTGCGCCGAGAAATTCGCGAGCGCGAACGACGACGTTTTCTCCAAAACAACCAGTTCTAGGAAAATTATATTACATACTAACAATATTCAACCAAAGCTAGGAAATAGCAGTTATTACTTTTCCTTTTATTCTTAGCAGAATATCGGGACTCAGTTTGTCATTCTCTTTTGTTTGCATTTTCGAAAAGAACCGCACTATCGCAGTGATGCCACTGTGTTGGGTGTACACTACAATGGGCGGTAAATTAAAAAATATATATATAAATCTATGTTACTATATAACAAAATTTATTCATTCACATTTCTCCAAATTAAGCAAAATTCAATATATAAATGAATTTAATGTAATACATTACCGGTTTATGTGAACACTTAAAATAAATATGTGTGTGTCGTTTTAATTTGATCAAACAGATTGAATAATAAATTTAAATTAAGTAATTAAAATAGAAGCCAAAGTTTGATTTATAAAAATCAAGTGGCTGCCACTTAAGTGCCCTTTGAAAAAGCGGCGAAAATGTGTAATAGCTAATGGGGCAACTTCATTGAAATCGGTGCTCAGAATTGAGTTATTTTTCCGCTTATTTTAGGAAAGCTAATTAAATACGCCCCATGAATGGTTTAAAAACTTATTTTAAAAACCAATTTCATTGTTTTGTTTATGATTTAAGCTTTGCTTTTGCGCACATGCGACCAAAGAGAACCAGATAGAGGGAGAACGGTCCTGCACTCAAAGGTAGCACGGGTATATTTGTGTTATATATTCTACAAAATACTTTCAATACAATTTTCCTGGACTTGACCATACATATATCTAATTGATTTTTTTATAAAACGATAAAAATGGTAATTTTAAAATTTTCCAAAGCAAAAAATTGGCTAGATTACGACTCAAGAGAGGCAAATAAGGAGAGCGCAAATCGAGAGAGTTCCACAGGTCGACCCCTTCGGAGCGAAGAGAACCACTATAAAAGCGCGAGCCGCGTTGCTCTCTCGCTCAGTCAAGTTTGATTTTTCACGGTGTGTAGTTGCGCTGAATCCACGGTTCTCCTCATCTTTTTTTTCCACAAAGTTCATGCATAGCTCGGCATAAAGTTAAGAAACAAATAACCAGAAAGCAAAGAAAAAACCAAAGAACTGGGCTAAGTAGCTGAAAACTAAGCGGCAAAAACACAACAATAAAGAAGGCAACAGCTCCCCCGCGCACACTACTGTACGGTTGTGGGTGTGTGTGTGTGTGTGTGCGTGTTTGCGAGTGAAAGGGATAGGAAGAGCAAATCAGGAGCAGGCGAAGGAAATTTCTAGTAAACACACACACAATATTTTTTTCTGTGAGTGCATTTTTTGCCCACGCTAAAGGAAAGAGCACAGAAAAAGAACCCACAAACAAAAAAAACAGGCTCCCAGCGTCGACACCAACGTTGTTGTTGTTGTTTGCTGCAGCAGCAACAGCAATTGCAGTTGTTGCAGCATCGCAAACGAGAGAGAGTAACTGAGAGGCAGATAGCAAGTTGGTGTTGCGGGAAAAGGAGCCGCCGAAGAGAGGAGCAGCACAAACAAATCAGAAGCACTAAAGGTAAGTGGCAAAACGATCGGCGAAGAGCGATTGAAAGTGGAGACAAAAATAAAACTGCCGGCGAATGCGAATGTGAAAGCGAAAAACAAAACAAAAATACAGTCGCGGTCTGTTAATACATACATATACATAAATGTACATACATATGTAAGTAAGCAGAGCCTTACAGTACGATTTTTCTGTTAAATAAAGTGTAAAAGTACACGTCTCGTACTGGGAAAATTGTACAATAGGAATTTAGGAAAAATAAACGAATTGGAATCCCTTAAAATTTTCCATTAGATATCAAGTCTCAAATGGCTTTAGAGTGTGCCCTATGTATGAAGAAAAACATGTAATATTTTCGTATTGGACTCGAAATTGGTCTACGTGATAAATTCAACCAATACGCACGCACGCATCCGAAAAATAAACTGAGAAAAACAAAAACGGAAAACCGAACAGCTGCCAAAATGTGAGGTGGGGGGGAGGGGGGTGAATTGGGTGGTATTTTTCTGCCTGCACAAACATGCGCGCAACTTGTTTGTCTCATGTTTTTATTTTTGTTGTCTCCTTGTCTTTGGCTCGCCTCGTGTTTATTTGCATTCTTGGACTCCTCCTCCTCCTGCAAGTTTGCATGTCATCCGATTCCCTCTTGTCTCGTGGTCTCTTTCAATCTTCCCATTCGCTCATATTCCAACGGAAAAATGTGTGTTTGTGTTGTGTTGATAAAGCCTGTTAACAGTGGTGGTGTAATATCATATGTATGGTCCGGGGATGAAGCCAGAATTCCAATTAAACTTAACAAAAACTGTTAAATTAAATTGCGGTACTTTTATTATATATTAAACAACTTCGATTTATAATAGTGGTTACCATCACTAAAGTAAAAATTTTATTTTACCGGCTAAATGTAGTCAATTTGAAAGCTTAAAAAACTATTTTAAATTAATTTTTGTTTTACATCCAGGCTTAAAAAAATCGTAAATATATATGTATATATGGACATGTCTTGTATTTCTCAACGTACACACTGGAAGTTAATATCTTGAAAGTTTTCCATTTGCTTCCAGATCAACATTTTGTCGGATCAAATATGTTTTGTTTGTTTACAAATTTTGTTTTGATATTTCTATAAACATATGTACATGAGTTTATAAAGTACATTCATATACATGCACCTACAAAAGTGCATCGATAGCCCTAAACAGTTTATTGTATATCTAAACGTCATTAAGAAAAAGTCTTTCAAGGTATACATTTCCGATATACAAACCTATATAATTATAAACAATTTAAACTTTTGTAAACTTCTGATTGGAAATTATTGAATGAACTTTGGGGGAACTAATATTTTTGCGTGCACTGTAAAAACAGGCAACATACAATGTTGCTAATAATGCTTCTTCTTCGTATTATTCGGCTGCTGGGTTTTGCAAAATTTTTGCGACGCAATTTCAACAGCGTCACTTTTATGCTTTTCCCCCTACTCTTTCGCTCTTTTATGCCCAAGCTCTTTTCTCCCTTTTTCCCCGATTTCGGGGTTAAAAAAAGGAGAGGAATATGAGCGGAAGAAAGAGAGGAATCAGCCGAAAAGTGTTTTTGTTGCCGCTACCGCTACCACGTTGTTTTTGTTGTTATCAGAAAAAAGGGGGCACAACAAGTGCGAAAGCAGCAGCGGCAGCGGCCGCAGAAGAAGAAGAATGGAGAAAGGAAGGAGACGGCAATAAAAACATAGAAATTCGTGAGACGCACTAAATTTTCAAGGTTAAACCGGGCAAAACAAACATAAAACCGGTTACAGCATATATATGTATTTATATGTACATAGGACGGGGGGATACATAGGAATACAGGCGGTTAAAGAATTCAAGGAAGAGGCGGCGGCGAAAGCAACAGCGACGCAATATAAAGCACACAGACACACAGGCAAACACAAAACAAAAACAAAAACAAAACAACACATTAACACCAAAAACAACGCAGACATAAAATTCAATGCGGCTTTATGTTTTTGTTTTTGCTGATTGGTCTTTATGTTTTTATTTGTAATTTTGCTTTGCTACACGAGTCGCGGGGGAAATGCATACGAAAACAAAGCAAAGAAAAAGGAATTGAAATTTGACTCTGCCAAAAATTAAAAAAAAAAATATATGTGTGTAGTTTTATTTAAAGAATTGCAAACTCTTGAAAAAGCAAAAATGCACTGGACATTCAGGAGTTGTAACTTTTAAACCAGTGATAAGAACATCGAGTAAGAATAGAAACAACAAATAGCAGCTGACAAAAAACATATTTATATACATAGGCATATTTATCTATGTAAAAAAAATACATAAGCACATACAATAACACTTTGGAGTTGGTGCGATAGAGACAACGCTAATGTTTGTTGGGGGTTGAAAAGCTCTAACGGTAACTGAATTATGTGGCTGCTGCTGTTGTTGTTGTTTGACCTTGAATTTTGACTGTAGGGGAGTTTCGATACATGTCTATCGCTATCCCGGTCACACCAAAGCCACCATTGACAAACATTTTGCAATTTCCAAGACGCAGTACCGTTATACACTTGTGGCCAAGAGAATAAAGCTCAGGAAAAGGGGGAAGAATATTTAAAAAAATATATATATATTTGGTATATTATTTTAAATATGTTATAATTTTGATTGGATTTTATCTACCACTATTGTAAAAAAAAACAATTTGTTGAATATTTTAAAATTCCCCAGTTTTGCACTATTTTCAAATAATAACTACAAATATATTATAATAATGACATGGAATTAATGTATGTTTTTAATATTTCCATGAACACAACTACAGTTCTAGGCAAATGTTATTTGTATGCATTTTTAGGCGGTTTTTCGTTTTCACATTGTGCACCGCATATAGTTCCTTATGTATTATTACTATTATTATTATTTTATGATTTAATGTAAAGGAATTTGGCTGTCATATTCTCAGCAAAAGGTTACAAAATAGTCATTGCCTTTAAAGTTAAATATATGTACATATATGAATAAATATATAAATGCAAACTTCTCCGCTGCCTGGTGCATCCAATTGATTTGAAACCCACCTCCATTGAACGCCTTTTCTCTTAATTATTAATTATTTATAGAAAAATAAAGGGACGCGCACCTGGTGCCAGAGTACAAAGACCAAACCCAAACACACACTCACATCCTCGCTGTGCATTTCATAAGGAACGTAGAGAGCGGAAGGAGCATGGAAGTGGAATCGAACATCAAGCATCGGGCCACCAATGGCAAGCACCTGAAATCGCCATCTCCGGCGGGAGGAGGATCCGATTCCAAAGAGAGTTCCGTGGAGCGGGAGCTCAACGGGGAGATTCAGGCGGTAGAGCTAAACGGAGGCGGTGCCGGTGGCCAGAATGGGCACATTAAGAAACCGCTCCCGGTGGATGATGGCAGGATTAAGCGCAAAGCCAAACGGTTGATCGTCCAAAGACAAAACAGTGGCAGCGGCACAACCGGTGGCCATGCGAGCCAAACCAATGGCAATGGAGTGGGTGCAGCAGGTGCCATCGCCTCGCCGATAGTGATCAATGGTATCCTACCTCCGCCCGGTGGCTATGTGGTGCCCCATCGCCGCTGGAAGAATAGCCGTCGCTCCCGAAACCTCAACCGTGGTCGTGGTCTGCCAAAGAAGGGTGGTGCCGGTGGCAAGGGAGTCTGGGGTCTACCCGGCTCCGAAGCCCTTGCCGAGGTCTATGAGGACGAGAATGATCCGAACTATGATAGTGAGTGCAACGATCGCAATGTGGAGCTACGCGAGGTGATCACAGAGATCACACCCGAGGAGTTCTTCAAGCTGGCTGAGCCCATTGTCTTGGAGTACTACGAGCACGGGGACACACATGAGGTGGCCGTGAGCTTCGATGAGATACTGCAGGGCCCGTTGCGCGAGCACATCACCAGCATTCTCGTGGAGATTGCTATGGATCACAAGGACTCTCAGCGTGAGATGACCTCGGTGCTGATCTCCGATCTCTATGGCAGGGTCATCACCGGCAAGGACATCGAGAAGGGCTTCAATATGCTATTGGGCAATCTGCCGGATCTCATTCTAGACACTCCAGAGGCGCCCTTTATGCTGGGCAATTTTATGGCCCGCGCCGTGGCCGATGATTGCATTCCGCCAAAGTTTGTGGCCAAAGCGGAGGAGGAGCTGCGTAATCTACAGCTGGGTGAGCATGCCGAGCACGCTTTACGTCGCGCCGACTCGCTGCTGCACAAGCAGGGCTGGGCGCATCTGGACAATGTCTGGGGCATGGGTGGCCCCCTGCGTCCGGTGAAGACGATCACCAAGCAGATGGAGCTGCTGCTCAAGGAGTATCTCTCCTCCCGCGATGTGGCCGAGGCGCAGCGTTGCCTGCGTGCCCTAGAGGTGCCCCACTATCATCACGAGCTTGTCTACGAGGCTATCGTTATGACACTGGAGTCCCTCAGCCAGACCACCGAGGAGGCCATGTGTGAGCTGCTTAAGCAGCTGGATCTCACCTGCTTGGTGCTGCCCGCGGGCATGGAGCAGGTTAGTATTTAATCAAAATTATTTCTTATACAAATTGATGTAAAGTAAGCAGTAGATCCCACATTAATCTAATTAAATTGCTAATTCAATTTCATAATATTTTTATCAGGGCTTCATTCGCGTCTTCGATGATATGGCGGATATCGTTCTGGATGTGCCACTGGCTTATATAATACTCGATCGATTCGTCGAGCGCTGCAATCGCGCCGGATTCCTTACCGATAAAATAATAAACAATGTGCCATCGCGGTAAGTTGATAAATAATTAAACTATAATTTAGGTAAAATATAAAAAGTATGGCTTAATACAAATAAAGTACCATTAATAATATCAGTAATAACAGGCAGTAAGCAGATAATCAGGGATCATAATTAAATAGTTTGTAGCTGGAAATATCAACTCGTAAATCTTCAAGTTGAAGGTGCAATCGACACTCATTCTAAGTTTTCTTCTTTTTTTTCTATTGATAACAATATAGAATTTCATACGATGATAAAGAACGTTTGTTTGTGAAAATTTATACTCCGTGGACGAATACATAATAAACGCAATAGAGCGGAGAGTCGAATTGTGTTTACGTAATCTCTTAGCAGTCGTAAAGGCGGTATGGCACGCCCCCAAAGTATTACCCCCCCGGCATAAAAAAAGTGCCTATACACTGTTGTTTACAAAATATACACACAGCTACAGGCAATATAATAGCACCAAAGCTTTCAGTGGAAAATTAAGTGTTTCAAAGGGCTTGACTTAAAAGTTGCTGTTAATATATCAGATTTCCAAAGAACACAAAATTTTCATATAATTCTAAAAGCTAGAATCATTATTAATCTATTAAAATAGTTATTTTCCATATAATTAAAAGATTTAATTTTAAACACTTGCCTTTAATTGATTGATTATATTTAATGATATTTAAATATATGTTTTTCAATATCATTTAACGTTTAAATTTCAAAACATATGCCTTTAAATGAATTTTGGTGTATTAAATCACCTGTTGATTTAGAATTTTCTATTCAATCAATATTAAACTTGTTACTCTGTTTATTATTTATTACATATTTGATTTATTTTTCATTTATTTGCCATAAAACGTTGATTATATATGTTTATAATACATGAAACATGAAGTAAATATAATATTTCATTCTTGTTTTAAGTAAATAAATATTTGGAGTTGCTATTATATTGACGCCTACTGTACATAGTAAATGTGGGTTGTTACGTGCGTTTTTTTTTTATTATTTATATATACATACATATATATATTTTTTTGCCGGCTTTGACTTGTTTATTATTCTTTCATTTTTTGTTTTCTTCTTTTCGTGCTTTTGGCTCGGTATCTTATGTATGTATATATATATATATATGTATTTATTTATATATACATGCATATGTATTCTTAAATATTATATTATGTATGTACGGAGAGGCGTATCGGGTACATATAGACGTGTTTTGTTTGTGGCCGGCTTGTTTGTCCGTGACTGTGTGTGTGTGTGTGTGTGTGTGTGTTTGTTTATGAAATTTCTATTGCGCAGTTTAGTTTCGCTTTTGGAATTAACATTAACTATACATAGACATACATACATATTTATACGTATTACTGACGCGTCATCCGTTGGGGCAGTCTTCGTTGTTGTTTATATATTGTTGCTGTTGTGCCGGTTTATCAGGTGCCGGCTAGTTATATTTATACTGGAATGAGTATTTATGTTTGCCTATATGTTCATATAGCCCCCTTACTTGTAATCGTAGCCGCCTTTACTTTTTTTTCAACTTTCCGTTTCTTTGTTGTTTTCTAGTAATTTTTTCCTCTCTCTATTCCATTTGCAACAATTTAGATGAAAATACTAGAAATTCATTTAAAGTGTCAAGAAGGTTATAATTTAAATTTTATACATACAAAAGTATAAACATTTAGATTTACAAGATTTGTAGATTTATTTATGAATAACTTGGAGTGTTTAGTAACTTTTTAGCTTAAATTTTGTTTTCTTTGATCAATAACATATCGAAAAGTATTGGAAATCCTTCTTTATTACAACATTTATCGATAATGGCGTGATCATTGCTTATCGCTAGCTATTTATGTATCGTCGCAGGCATTGTATGTACATATTTCTGCTTTTGTTTGTTGCTATTTGAATTGTTGGTGCAACAACCTACATTTAGCTCAAGATCGTCTTGAGTGTCTGTGTGTGTGTCTGGTGTGCTGCTGGTGTTTGTGCGAAGGTAAGCATGGCGGCCAAGTTGCTGTTATCGACCTGCTTGCCACTCCCACTTTAGTTGCTATCGTTGTTGTTGTTGTTGTTGCTGTTGTTGTAATTGTTCGTAACTGCACTTGCATTCGCCTTGACTGCGGCTATTGCTCTTTGCCACTTTTAACGCAGCAGCAGAAGCAACAACAACAACCACACAGCCCAACAGCAACAACGACAACAACAACAACAACACTAACACTATTCACTTTGCAACACCAACACACTGACATGAGAAACTATATGTGTGTCGTCGTTCTGCCAGCGTCAACGCCAACGTAACTGCAGCTGCAAAGAGCTTGCAAAAAAAAAAAATGAAAAGCTGAACTCAATGCCAAGAGACACTCACACATAACGGTTGATGGGGGAGCTGTGCTGGCAAGCATAGCTTTTTTTTGTCGCTATTAAATCTAGCTGTTAAATTAAACCTATTAATATTTAATGAAATAAGATACATACTTATAACTTTTGTATGGATTCTCGCTTCCCAAGTTTATTTATATTTTTAAAAGGACTATGGGTGCAAAGATTTAAAACATAATTTAATATTTTACAATGTAAAATGGTTTCTCATTTAAATTTACTAAAATTAAAATTTTTATTGTCATTTAAAAGGAATATTTTGTACCATTTTCAAAGATTTTCCCCGCTGAAAAAACATCCTTACAAATTACTGGCCGGTAAAAAGCCACATTGGCGACACTGTATGGGGCTTAGCTCCTCTCTGCGCTATGTTATTGCATTGCTTTTGCTTTTGCTTTTGCCGCTGCCTCTGATTTTGCCCTCCGTGTATATGTGTGTGTTTTTTGTTTTGTTTGTGGCAGTGCACTTATCTTGTCGCATTTTTATTTGACTCTTTTTTCTTAATACGTTTATGTTGTGTAGCTATGTTTGTATATACACTGCGCGTCATCAGATTAGCGCCCCCTGAACATTCTCGGGTAATGTCTAATATTATCCAAACTATCAAGGCTAAAGCCATAAAACTTTTTTTGACGATACTTTTAATAATATTCTTCAAAATAAGATAAGGTACATAATGATAAGTATAACAATAATATTTTATTTATTTGAAAAGAAGATGTATACCAAAAATATGAATTTAATTTTGCGTCATCAGATTAGCGCCCCCTGCTTAAATTTAATGAATTTTCACTTAATGCTTAAGAACTAGTAGTGTTTTATGTTTTATCTTATTATTTACTTATTTTCTAATCAAATTAATAGTGGGTGGTCCCGCCCCCATTTTCCAGGACCTCACAGATCCTGCTGGGAAGTGACTCGTATAATTTCTCAACGTATTGTAATGATATTGAAGACCAAGCTTCTTTAATCCCGTCGATGAGCTCCAATTTTGTACTATACTGCTTTCCAGACTCGTATACTTTTCTCGAGAGCCATCCCCACACGTTCTCCATTATATTTAAGTCCAGAGAGTACGGCGGCCACTCCAGGACATCAACGTTTTGGCCCTGTATCCACGATTTTAAAGATCGGGCAGTATGGATTGGAGCGTTATCGTGTTGAAAACGCCATTTAAGATTTCCAAAACAATTTTGAAAGTGTGGGAAAGCCGTTTTTAAAAGATTATTATACGCCACGGCGTTCATTTTTGGGGTGAGAAATTGTAACTCATAGGTGCCATAATGGGATATGGCTCCCCATACCATTACAAAACCTACCCGGCTATGTAAACGATCTAAAATATGCTCTTCTTTACGCATGTCATGGAAATAATAATTATAGCCATCAGGGCCTTCTAAATTAAATATGTTTTCATCGGAAAAGACTACGAAGCGCCACTCCTTTGACCATGTCATATGCGAGCGAGCAAAATTTAGGCGCATTTCCTTTCGTAACTTATTTAGTTGTGTTTTTTTTTTTAGTTTTAGTCTTTTCAAGTGTTCTGCTTTTTTTATGACTCGTAATACCGTGGACTTGCTAGCTTCCACACCGCTTTTTTCTTTAATTTTGGTAGAAGAGTCGTGTGAATTAGACGCATGTCTAACTATAGACCGAATGTCTGCTTCGGAAAGAACTCTGTTGTTACCGCCTTTCATATTTTTACCATAGCCTTGTTTATTTTAATGAAAACTGGCTATAGTTTTTCGATGCCTTCCTATTTTTTCAGCAATTTTATGTAAAGATAAGCCACTTTCACTAAAGGCTTCGATCTTAGATTTTTCTTCTAAAGATAGGACAGTTCCTTTACCCATTTTGATTCTTAGTTTATGAACAATTATTCAATTAATCAGCACAAAAAATTTCACAACTGTACGCTAAAAATTACGCGAAATAACTAAATTTGAATTTACAGGCGCTAATCTGATGACGCAAAATTAAATTCATATTTTTGGTATACATTTTCTTTTCAAATAAATATAATATTATTGTTGTACTTATCATTATGTACCTTATCTTATTTTGAAGAATATTATTAAAAGTATCGTCAAAAAAAGTTGTATGGCTTTAGCCTTGATAGTTTGGATAATATTGGACATTACCCGAGAATGTTCAGGGGGCGCTAATCTGATGACGCGCAGTGTAAGTGTATTTAGTCTCTCACTTGGTCATTTATTTATAGAAGCAACAATTAAGGCTCCAGCAGTCTGCTGCTGCTGTTGTTGATTTGCAGCTTAGAAATCTTTGATTGGTCTGTGGCTCCAATAAAAACAGAAAAATGAACAAAATTAAATAAATAAAACTAGTTTTAATGCTCCCATTCTCCCCTCTCTCTCTCTCTCTGCATCACTTCCTGTCTCTTTTGTTCACCCGCTACTTTTGCACAGCTGTTTGCAAACTGCAGCTGGGACACCGACATACAGAGAGAGAGAGTGAGAGAACCCCTCTCAGAGACACAGAAGAGAGCGCGAAAAAGGGTCAACGGTTCAATGAACTTTTGTGCAAAATCGTTGTTGGTTTTGTTTTATTGTTGTTGCTGCCAAATTTACGCCAAGCATTTTGCAACATTTTTGTTTTTCGTGCTCTTTGTTTTCTTGTTCTTTGTTTTGAATTATTTTATTTAGTCTTATTTTTTCTTATTTGTTTATGCAGCATTGCATAATTGTATAATTGCCCACGGCGTAAGTGGGAAAGAGAGAGTGGCAAAGAGGTGTTATTATGAGATTTTGCTTAATTAATCTACAGTGGCTCACAGTAGAATTTGTGCATATACATATCATGTAGCAGGATGAAAGGTCTCCAATATCGAGAAACTATTGGTTTAATTTCTAAAACAATAGGTTAATTTATTGCCATCTTAAAATATACATTTGACCTTAAATGTTGATGCAAATCAATTATTTCTGTCCTTCGCATTTCGCTCTTGAATAAATATTTATAATTAAACAAGTTAGAATTAATTAGTCAATTGTGATCCCATTTTTACCCACTATTATTATACCCTTTCAGGGTATTATAATTTTAGTCAAAAGCTTGTAATCATGTGAAGGAGTCATTTCCGACCCTATAAATCATATATATTCTTGATCAGCATTAACAGCCGAGTCGATCTAGGCATCTTGGGAAGAAACAATTTATTTTACTAATTTTTTTAATTTTTTATAAGGGGTGTTACATCGTTAAAATTTTGCAAAAATTGATAAAAATGTACATTTTTTTAAATTTTTAATTGAATATGCAGATTTGTTAAGCTACTAAAAACTAACAGGAACGATTTCCGAATCAAAATTAATGCATTTTTGGCATAGTTATGGGTTTTTTAAGATTTGATTGTTAGCATAGTCATTAAAGAATATTAATAAATATCGTTTCAAAGAACGGGAATTAAAGCTTACTTATGATATATTTCCTATTCGATCCTAACTCAATGGCAAACTTCGGCTTCCCGAAGTTAGTTTCCTTTCTTGTTTAATTATTTATTGCTTTATAATATTAATAATACTTTTTCCATATTTTATCATTGCAGTGGACGCAAGCGTTTCGTTTCGGAGGGCGATGGAGGACACGTAAAGCCGGCCACCTTGCCCACCTTGCGCGATTAAACGGGAGACTAAATGCTGCTATATATATACAAATATATAAAAACAACTCCAGCCTCCCAAAAGGACACCTAAAAAAGCAAGATAAAAAAAATTAACAAAAACATCAAATTATAAACTTGAAAAAACAGTAAAAATGAATACAACAAAAATTAAAAAAAAGGAAAAGAAATCACTACATTTATAAGAAAGAATTCTATCTGGACGCGAAGTGTGAGGAAAGGAAGCTGAAAAATTGTTAATTTTGTCGCAAATATTGAGCTAAAAAACACAAAAAAAGAAAACAAAACAAAACAACAATCAATCAATCAATCGGAATTTGATCTCCGCTTAAACTATATTGCATAATTATGATACCTACATACAACGTATTTCTATATTCTACATACATATATAAAACGTAAAGCGGAAGTATATATATATATTTTAAAGATTTGTAAAAACAAGATAACGGAAAAAAATAAAAATAAAAAATGAGAGAATCCAGCCAGAGAAGAACTCCGAGGATATTGAGAGCAGGATCTGAGATATGATTGTGTAGGATCAGAGCGAAACGATGTGGAGGAGAACCAGAGGAAGAACCGAACATCAGCGTACTTAGCACGCTGTCTCACTAAACATGCTTTCGTACTTGAGAGCGGACAAAGCATATATTACTTATACGAAACTGTTGAACACAACACAACACAACACAACAACAACATCAACAACAACACCACCCATCGTCCAGAAAACTCATTCACTTTTGATTTGTAACTTAACAACTGTTATACCATCCGTATAACACACACGTATATACGCAAATTCCATTGATTTGAAGTTTTTGAAGATTGTTACTATTCCTTAAGCGCGCATTAATTATCACCTCTACGATTTTCTTAAATATCGCGTATATATATATATATATATTGCTTAATTTGTATTTTACTTTGTGCGTGTGTTTGCGGCGTACACATAATTATGCTTAATTTTACACATTAACAAATACATTTTACCACGATTCATTTCTTCTCTTTACTAACGATCGTTTATTTTTTTATTTTTGGTTTGAATAAACGTTGCATTTTATAAGATAAGATAAGAAAAAGACTTTGCTTTCGCCCCAAAAAATGTATTTTTTTTTACACAATTGTTTTACCATTTCATGAAGAAGAAAAATTCAACATATTTGTACTCACATTCACATACACCTCCACACATCTTTATATTAAATATATATATATATATAATATACATATATAAACTATTGTGTTAAAGCAGAAAATATAAAAAAAAAGGAAAAATTAAGTAGTGTCTTTAAAATTATTCTTTTCGGGGATTGTATGTATTTAAGATGGATTTATGACATCTGTTTTAACTGGAAAAGACATTGTTTCATCATTGTTTTTCAACATTTATATTTATATATTATATAAAATATTTTAACCCTGAGATCTTGTTATTTTATACGGTTTATCTTATATTTTTGAAATTTTTATATGGAATTTTATGAATTTATTCTATTAGGAATATTTAGATCCAATTGCAAAGGTATACAAAGTTCAGCGTACCGAAGCTACCTTCCTTTTTTCTTGGTTTTAAATGAAACATACTAATTAAAATCAAACACTTAATTAAAATCACTTTAAAGTAAATTTATGGGGTTTATTTCTTCTAAATGTGAGCTTATATTATAGACAAAAATAAATACACCTCTTAATTTTCTCTCTACGTATAATATACAAAGTTCCTTATAAGCTGTTATACTACATATTTTAAAAGTAGCTTTGAGTGTGTTGCTTCGTCACAGAATTCGTAAAATATTTCAAGCAATTACGTATTACTTTTAATATGGTATATCGGTTATTAGCTAATGACTTTCCTTGAGTTACAGCTATTTAGCACTCTCTAATATTTAAAACATGCCTGTGACGAAACAGACCCTTAGCTTAGATAAGAACATACTTTTCCCGAGGTTTCTAAAACCCTCCGGTAGTTCGTTTGGATCATCAGTCGGTTGCTGGAGTATCCGGTGGCTCCAACTTGACATCAGCGGATCAAGGCCTTCCCATGCCTACCATACCCGAGGGCGGCATATGTACGTTCGGCTGGCCCACTGTGGAGCCACCCTGTCCACCACTGCTGACCATGCCTCCGTGCAATGCCACATGCTTCCGATAGTTGGTGAATTGCTCCAGATACTGCTTCACCGTGTCCATTGGCTCATAGATATCATTATGCTTGGCATGTAGCTGCTGCTGACCCATCGCCGTCATAATCGTTTGAGTGGCGAAATATGTGGGAAACTCTTTGGCCACTCCGATGCCCAGGAAGCCCTGCAAAACCTCGCGTATCATCTCCCAGCAGTAGGCCAGAATAACACAAGGCTTGTACTCGATCTCAATGAGGATGCCCTGAAAGGAATCAATTAGAAAAGGCAGACATGAAATATAATGTAAGAGCATATGCCTTGAAGTGCTCCATCATTGTGACCGAGCCCAGTTTGATCACAAAGTCGCCGTACTCGAAGCGGGCGCCCCGCGACTCGATCTTCGTCTGCTTCTTGGACGTAAAAGTGTTGGTCATCTTGAGCATCAGCAGGTCAAAGATATTATCAGCCACGAGGGACACCTGCTTGCCGGTGCCATTATCAATGATAGAGAACGTGGACGCCGGATACTCCGAGTTGTGCAGCACATGCACTGCCCGTCCGGGTGCTCCATTGTGCGGCTGCGGTGTCGAGATGAATGTCTCGCAGTCGACCAAGAATTGGCCAGAGTGCGTGGCGCCCAGGGCGAGCAGCCGCTTGCCAAGCTGGTCGATTATGTGCGCTCCGGACTTGCCCTCGGGCAGTGGATATGGTTGCAGCACTGTCACGCCCATGCCTCAGTCTTCTTCAGTACGAAAATTAATAAACAAACCGATTTTATTTATTGCTCGAATGCGTGAGTGTGACCGTTCAACGAGTTTAGGCAAATGGCACAGACCGGCCGGGTATAGCGTTGCCAGAGTTTTCCAATGTAATGCTAAGATTCACGAGTCACGAAATGCAAAAACGCAGTTGTTCTTATCATTTTAAAACACAATTAAGTTAAAAACTAAAAACAAGGCATTTCCATCATTTAAAAACTATGTTTAGAACTATCGTTTCAAAAGCCACTCAAATAAAATCATCGATAGACATCGATAACACCAATACCGATAGTGTCATCCATGTTTTGACATCTCTAGCTTGTCAGAAGAAAAACGCCAGAAATTCTAGTCGCATTTGCTGATATTTTACTTAAATATACATATATATATATTTCAACACGACGTACATATTTAAAAAGTTAAGGACATGGCTGCGCCAATGCAACACGAGGACCTTTTGAAGCTCAAGGGCTTCATCGAGTTCGTGGACTCGAATCCGACGGTGCTGAACATGCCGCAGCTGCAGTTCGTGAAGGATTTCGTTGAGAAATTCGGTGGCACTGTGCCGGCGGGTGACTTCAAGATGCCCGACGCTTCTGCCGGAAGGTAAGTGCATATCCCGCTTGTGCTCCCATGTGGTACCTGAGTTTTTCCAATAACTAATTGTGTTTGTCTGCACAGCAAATGCCCCTTTGGCGGCGATGCTGGTGCAAAGGCCAAGAAGCCGGCTTCCCCCGGCTTTGAGGCCGAGAATAATGCTTCTGAGGACAGCGAGGAAGAGTCGCAGTCAGAGCCAGAGTCAGATGTGGAACTGGACATGGAGGGTGAGTAGAGTGCATTTGTGAAAAGCGGGCCAATCTTTTTTTTTTTTTTGCCGAGTCACATGGGCCAATAAGGGGTCATCACTTTTGCTTGCCTACATGAGTGTGTGTGTGTGCGTGTTTGTGTTTTTGTTTCTGGAAACATCGAAACACAGTAGGGTGGCTTCGTAACTAAATAGAAGTGCAAGGATATTAATTAGCTCTGATTTCAGCACTTACTCGATTAAGTTGTGGTTGTGGTGTATATTTTTCAAATGTTACACTCAGGTTGCAGGTGCTCGCATAGGATAAGAATGCTATTTGATAAGTATTTATGTAAATTACGGTTTTTTATGTTCCCTTGCAATTTCCACTTTAACCCAACCGCAAATATGATAACTCTACGACCGATTTCAATTAAATTAAACGAAAATATATATGTTTATGTAGTATATATGTGAATTTTCCGATATGTATGACAGCTAAATGATTTAGTCATTTAATTTTAATGCACATAGAAGCGTTTTTGAACGCAGTGAATGAGTCGGTCATTTACGACCATATAGAGTATATATATTCTTGATCAGCATCAACAGCCGAGTCGATCTAGCCATGTCCGTCTGTCCGTCAGTCCGTTTCTACGCAAACTAGTTCCTCAGTTTTAAAGGTATCTCAATGAAACTTTACAGTTAGTCTTTATAATTTCACTCGTACATAATTTGGAACGGGCCAGATCGGACGACTATATCATATAACTGCCATAGGAAATATCGTAAAATTTTTAGATAAAAAATTATAACTTTTTCAGTTTTCTACAGATTTACATCAAATTTGAGATAAAGCCATTTGGTATTAGTTTAGAATTTCGGTTTTATGACTATGTCATAAAGCTGTCATAGGAATGATGGGAAAAATTGCCAAAAAAAAAAAATATAACTTTTTCAGTTTTCAACAAAATTTCATTAAATTTCACATATAACCATTTTGTTTAAGTCTAAAATTTTGGATTTATTTTTAAGAAGGTCGGACGACTATATCATATAGCTGCCATAGGAAAGATCGGAAACATTTTAGAAAAAAAATTATAACTTTTTTAGTTCTCGACAGATTTATATCAAATTTGAGATAAAGCCATTTGGTGTTATTTCAGAATTTCGATTTTAATTTTATGAAAATCGGACTATTATATAATATAGCTGCCATACAAACGATAGTTAAAAATAGAGGAAAATGCAAAACTGTGATTGTAAAACTGTTATTATTATATGGGAAATATTGGGATAGGTTAATGAATTGAAAGCAGGCATAACTTAATTGATTTTTTTAACATAAATATATTAATATTGTTTTAATTCCTAGTGATCGAATTTCAATCTGGAAGTGTATACAAACTTCGGCGGGCCGAAGTTAGCTTCCTTTCTTTTTTTTTAAATAGTAAAAATATTTTGCATATGGACGTATGGTTATTGATTGATAAATTTTTATAAACGTTGGTAGCAGAAAAACTATAGAAAATAAACTTACAAATAACTACTTAAACTTTTGTCAAGGCGTTTAATAGGTCTATGCCTAAGCCAAACGATGGAACATTATTTATTCAAACTGTGATATTTATACCCTTGCAGGGTATTAAATTTTCAGTTAGAAGCCTAAAACGGTGTGAAGGAGTCATTTTCGACCTTATAAATCATATTTATTCTTGATCAGCATCAACAGACGAATCGATCTAGCCATGCCCGACAAAAATTGATTTTTTTCTCAAAAATCTTAAAATTTTATAAGGGATTACATCGTTAAAATTGTTGAAAAATTTATAAAAAATTTTAAAATTTTTAAGATATAAAATTTAGTATGCAGATTTATTAAGCTAACAAAAACTAACATAGAACAGCTTTCCGAATTAATATTAATGCTTTTTTGGCTAAGATATGAGTTTTTTAAACCTAGATTTTTCGAAAAAAAAACGTCATATAAAAATATTGATAACTATCGATTTAAAGAATGCGATTATTTAAGCATATTTATGATAGATTTTCGTCTGGACCCTATTATTCATTTGCAAACTGCAAGGGTATAACAATTTCGGCTTTCCAAAGTTAGTTTCAGTTCGTATTTTGTGGTAAAATAATTTGACAATATCAAAATCATATTGAAACAAGTTTCCTAGAATATTGTAATTTTCTAAGTAAGCGCCTCCATTTGTTGTCAATTTATTTTCTAACTTATCGTCTCGAAGTATACACAATTAACCACTTTTCCACGATTTCTCACCACTTTTTCTTTTTTATATGCAGGCGTAATCGAGGCGGACAGCGAGCCAGCACAGCCGATGGGGGACTCCGCCAAGGAGCCCACTGAGGAGGAGGTCGACCAGGCCGGCGATCTGCGTGCCCAGGCGGCATCCGCTTATGGCGAACAGAAGTTCGATGAGGCCATTGCCTTATACACCAAGGCCATCGAACTGAATCCAGGTAATGCTCTGTTCCATGCTAAGCGCGGCCAGGCTTTCCTCAAGCTGAAGAAGCCGAATGCCTGCATCCGGGACTGTGACAAGGCTCTGGAGCTGAACTGCGATTCGGCAGCTGCCTACAAGTTCAGGGGACGTGCTCGTCGCCTGCTGGGTGACTTTGAGCTGGCTGCCAAGGATTTGCGCCAGGCCTGCAAGCTGGACTTTGATGAGGAGGCCGATGAATGGCTGCGCGAGGTGACGCCCAATGCCAAAAAGATTGAGCAGCATCGTGTGAAGCAGGAACGCCGCCAGGCCGAGCGGAAGATCAAGGATCGTCAGCGGGCTCAGCGACGGGCACGCAAGGAGCAGGCCAAGCAGAGTGCCAATTCCGGTGGAGCCGGTGGCCCTGGAGGCTTCCCTGGTGGATTCCCTGGCGGTTTCCCAGGCGGCTCGTCATTCCCCGGTTTTCCAGGCGGAGCTGGCGGCGCTGGTGGAATGCCTGGTGGCATGCCCGGTATGCCTGGTGGCGTCGATATGGGTGACTTGCTGGGAGCCATGAAGGATCCAGAGGTGGCTGCTGCTATGCAGGTATGACTTTGATATATATATATATTGATACCTTTCGGAAGTTAGCTTCCTTTATTGTTTTACTATATACATATTAATCATATTTTCCCCCACAGGATATTCTGGCCAATCCAGCCAACATATCCAAGTATGTGTCGAATCCGAAGATCTTTAATCTGATCAAGAAGTTCGTTCCCAGCGGCGATCTCGGAGCTGCCTTTGGCCAGTCGGAGGCCAAAACTGGAGCCGAAGAGGCCAGCGAGCCGAAAACCAAGAAGAAGGACTCTGCCGATTTCTTCGACGATGGCTTGGATTAATCAATCATAACAATGAAACATATGGCGATGAAAATAAGTTAACAAAACATAACAACAGATAACAATACACACGACAAGAAGCAGTAGAGCGATACATAGAATTGAAAAAAAGGGAGACAGATGATACAACAAATAGATGAACAATGTGGAGACATAGCGAAGATGTAAACGGAAAGAAGGAATGAGAAAAAGCTGCTGCCTTAGAAAATTTTCCAGCACTTTCTCTTCAAAATATTATAAAAAAAACCAAAAAAAAGAAGAAAAAGAAAATGAAAAAAAAAAAAAACATTAAGAAAGACACTCAGATGCAAAATATTTCTCTACACAAATGAAGAAAACATTATTGCAACATTTTCCTAAAACACCTTTCATCATCAAATGTGAAAAAAAAAACGAAAACATGAACAATAAGTTTCCTTTCGGATAAAGGAAACGCAAAATGTTTCCTTATACTAAAACAACTAAAAAACAAATCAACTCGGTTAGGTGGTCAGTCGTGTTGAACTAAAGATCTATGAGAAACCAAAATAAAACAAAGAAAATAAAACTTTAAGTGTTAGCCTTAATTAACGGGAGGCTTAAAGACTACACATAACAAGATCGAAAGCCATATGCAAAACACAGCAAAGAACATAATTTGTTTCAACAAAATTGTACTGAGTAGGATTTTGAGTAATGATAACGAATAATTGTACTAAGCAAATGCATTTAACCATCCGATAAATGAAAAAAGAACACGCCCACGAATCACTTACTCATTCACAGTCATACAAAACAAACATATATATCCATGTAAAACATTCATTCAACCAGTGATCAAAACGGAATTAATAATAAACGAGAATCCGAAGTGCTAATGGTGTCTTCCTTTTTGTGCCCACCTTGCTTTTATCTGCAAATGGGGTCACTGTTTAAAAATATTCAACCAATTTAATTGTCATTGTGCCCATCCCTTGGAGAAACTGTAATTCCGATCCAAATACATCATGGAGACCAGGTGAGTTATTTATTTATATTTTATATGCATTTTTTTGACTATTCAAAGTTTAAAAATTTCATAACTAAGGCAAAAAATTATTCATTTTGATTTGGAAAGCTTTTCTATGTTAGTTTTTAGTAGGTTAATAAATCTGCATACTTAATTTGAAATTAGAAAAAAAAAACATTTTATTTTTGTCAATTTTTCGAAATTTTTAACCATGTAACCCCTTTTAAAATTTTTGTTTTCTCTTCAAGATGTCTAGATAGACTCTGCTGTTAATGCTGATCAAGAATATATATTCCTTATGGGGTCGGAAATGGCTCCTTCACTGATTAAAATTATAGTTTCCTCTGCAAGATTCTTGAAATCGAAATTTTTATTTAATATAGGGTTGGAAATTACTCTTTTAACGCGTTTCAAGTTTCTGATTAAAATTATAAAACCGTGGAAGGGTATAAAAATTAAAAAAAAAAAAAAAAATATTATGTTAAGTCAGTAAAACATAGAAAATGAAGAAGCGGCTTAGAAGAAATATTTTTAGTTAAGTAAACAAACCATGAGAAATGAACACAATATTCCTGGTCTGTCCGATAGCTGAACAACCGATTAATTTCCTTCAATTTTTAAGTAAGCGAGACTTAGAAGGAACATCTTCACTTGCTCAGTAAAGTGAATAACTTTATTTTGTTCACTCACAGGAAATGAACAAAATGAAGAAAATGTTCCTGGTCCGTCCGAGAGTTACCCAGCCAATTCATTTCTTTTCATTTTTTTAGTGAGCGAAACCAAGCTGTTGGTCATATTTAACAGCTGCGATAATATTATTTAAATACTACTTGTGCATTTTTTAGATTACAAATTAATCACTTAAAATTCAAACAATGTGGGACTCATTTAGTATTTTTTTTACTTTTTATGATCACAAGAGGTCCAGAGTTTTGGACAGAAATGTTTTGATTTGATGCCAAAGCTATAAATTGTCGGTTACTCACGATGAGCAAAGGCAAATTTGCACAATTTGCATTTGTTCTAAGGTTCTGCCCGAAGGCGATCCGCATTGCTTTTGCATTACGTTTCCAACTAAAAGTGGTTTGTTGTTGTTGTTTAATGTTATTAATACTGATAACTAACACCCACCCACCCACTCTGGAGGTAGTTCACTCTCAGATCTTCTCCTATCATTCATGGTCAGCGTCTTTTCCTTGAACTAACACTTTGCATTACTCATCATCGACCTTAATTGAGAATAAATTAAAAATAATACATTCAGGGAAGAGTTCAAATATGTAATAATTGAATTATATAGCAACTTATTTATTTATTTTTATAAAACCTTATAAATTGTAGAACATTCGAAGTTCTCTACTTTATTCTCAACTCAAAATTAGTGTTGCTTAAGCTAAGCTTTCTGGCTTGCTCTCAATAAGAATTTCTAACTGTACTTCCTATATGTATATAGTTTTAATATAAACTTAAAGTTCCCTCTCTTAAGGCGTTATCTGCGACGACGCCGGCTGCGGTGAGTCAGAAGAAAAGTTTGATGAGTTCAACCGATAAATTCCTTTCTTTTTAATTGCGAATTCTGGGTGGGAGGGAGTGAGTGGGCGGGTTTGGTAGAAGGACGTTTGGGGGGCGTGGTTAAGGCCAAGTTGCACTTGAAGAGCATTACAAATATTAAGGCTGTCGGCTTCGGGTCCGTCCCCGTCTCTGGGCTGCGTCCCTCGCCGGATGACATCATGACGTCAGGGTACATTTATACCGAACGATAGCCAGTCAATTCAGCGCGGTCGCCGCCTTTCAGCAAAAGCACGTCGCAACTTGTTGGCGTTTTTACTTGCCTTGCAGAGTACCGTGCACCAAAGGTAGGGTAGTCTCGGCCATGTCAATCATTTTAAGAATTCTCAGTTATCGTAGAAATAGTTCTTTCTAAAGATGTTTGTTAAACAGTGATACTTATAATCTAATAATAATGATATAAAAATATATTATATAATATATATTATAATAAAAAATATTATTTGTGTACACTTGCAGTGCATTCTATTATTAGTAAAAGACTTGGAACGTAGTAAAAGATAATTTTCCAATTCTATAAATTATATATATTTATAAATTCGTGATCAAAATCAATACCATGATACATCCAAATGATTATTTCGAAAAGCTTAAATCTCTATGACTTTGAAAACTGATTGATACTATTTTCAATTGAATTTGTAGATTGTAATCGTTCAGTATTACTTATACAGTGCAGGCAAAGCGGAAAAGAAAAAAATTAGGAGGAATAGAAAACTAATTTCATACTTAAAGCGAGGATAAAACTAATCGGTTTTGATTACATTTTTAAAACCACCTGTTCCCCCCCCCCCGTCATATTACCCTTCATTTCGGAAAGCTTTCCAGGGTGTCAGCCCGTCGAATTGCAGTAACCCCATAGCTTTGCAAAGACCTTCTGCGCTACCGTTTTGTTTTTGTTTTCGTTCGCCTCTGCCGCCGTCGACTGCTCTGTCGGCGTGCTAGCAAAAAGGCAAAGCAGCTTTTGCTTTTCAGTTTTCGGTTTCAGTTTCGTTTTCAACGTGCCCGCGAAAAGACGCAAAAAATTAAAAGCTAACACTCTCAGCTACTACCAGTTGGTCATATCCTACGCTGATTTTTAAAAACACACAAAAAAAAGTAAGAGCCACACACACACATCGAGTGCTATATAGATATAGAATTCACTGGGACTATATATGAACATGTATATATTTTTGTTCGTTTTTTTGTTTTGTTTTTGTATACTATTTGAAGGAGAGGAGCCGCCCGTGAGAAAAGCATTTTTGGGGGAATTGCGAATCCCCCCTTGGCCAGTCGTGTCCATAAATGTTATTTTTCATTTAAGTATTTCCACATTAAAATGCATTATTATGGGACGTGATGATATCATTGCTTCCAGTGAGTGACCCAAAAAAAACACAGAAAACAAAATGCAAGGGCAAATAGGAGAATTCCCCCTTAAATTGGGGAGAGAGCATTTCCTGTTGAACAAGAACATAGTTTAATTAGAGTGATTTTGAGATAGACGGCGGCACCTTCCAGTCTTCCCTTTCATCTTGAAGAATTCAAAGGCTGTTTTTTTCTTGGACACCCGAACCCTCCTCCTCTCTTAACTTTACAAACTAGGCCCAGAGAGACAACCTGTTGCCATGAATATTTTTGGCATGATATCATAAGTTTAGAACCATTCCCCGTTCCCTCCCTCGATTCAACAGGCGGAAATCCGCCGCCTAATCAACATACAAGACTGATTTTGTTAAAAACAAAAAGAAAATAATGTCGCACATGGTTCTTTTTACCAAGTTGCTTTGTGTTTTGGTTTTCAAATTCCGAAATTCTTTAGGGGCACACCCCTTTGGTATTTTTTTTATACAAACTTTACTGAATTCTAATGAGCATCATCATCGCCTACATCATCATCATCATGATATATATTCATCATGGTCGGGGTCTGGGGGTTGGGGTGTCTGTAAGTTATTGCGTCACTCGATGGCGTCATCGACTTGAGTAATGCGACGCCGATTTGCGATTTGCGATTTGCAGCGAACAGAAGCCACTTGAGGAAGGTCTTTTAGTCCTATCAAAATCAAGATCTTAAGATGCTTGGTATTAATTACAAAATATTTGGGGGAAAATTAAGAAGAAAGGGGTTTATTAACCTTTTGCACTGAGATTCTTAAACATTTCTATTTTTATGATTTATCTAAAGCTAACAATTAATTTTAAACTAAGAGCTGACTTAGGGTTAAGAACTATAACTATAGGGTATATAACTATTCTTGGAGGGCATTATAATTTCAGTAAGAAGCTTAAAACGCTTTGAAGGAATCATTTCCGACCCTATAAAACATATATATTCCTGATCAGCATCAACAGACGAATCGTTTTAGCCATCTCCGACAGAAAGCTAATTTTTGTAATTTTTTGCAAATTTTATAAGGGGTTACCCCCGTTATCGTTAAAATTTTGAAAAAAAACATCGAAAAAATTTGATTTTTTTTTAAATTTAAAATTGAGTACGCAGATTTGTTTTCCCAATAAAAACTAACATGTAAAAGCTTTCTGAATTTAAATCAATTATTTTTCGACTTTGTTATGAGTTTTGACTTTGATTTTTCGAAAATATCATATAAAAATATCAATAAATATAAATTTAAAGAATGCCAATATTTTAAGCTTACTTAAGATCGATTTCCCATTTGATCTTATAATTTCATTTTAAACTGCAAATTTATTTTAACTTCGACTAACCAAAGTTGGTTTCCTTGTTAAAATGGTTCTCAGAGTGTTTTAATATTTTAAATTCGAATTAATACCAGATTTCCTATGAAGATTGTTTCAATATTAATATCTTTGCTTTCATTTAAAAATTAAACTTTAATTATTTCTTGTTTTGTTTTCAGTAAAGTTTCAGTTTTTAGTAAAGAAATTTAAAGAATATTAAAGTAATTTATTGTTGTATTGAATCAATTTGAATTTAAATAATTACAGTATATAAATATATACTTAAAAAGTCCAAGCTTTATACAAGACAGAAATAAATTTCTAAATAAATATAGACCTTTAAAAGTAATTAAAGAATTCTTTACTTCGCTTACTTTGTTCTTTTTAAAACACACTCTCGCAGCCTTTAGATTAAAAGAAATTGACGTGTGTTTGTTTATTTTATTTTAAGTTAAACAATTAATACCAACTCACAGAAACTATACATTCTGGATCTGTATCTGTATCTGGAAGATGTGATTTATTTACTTAACAGCTCTAAGAGCTACGAAGTTCGTTCTACGAATTGGTTTTCTGTTTTTGGTTGTTTGTTTACGTTTTTGTTTATTATATATTTATTTTTTGTTACCCTTGGCAGAGTATTATAATTTAAGTTAGAAGTTTAAAACGCAATGAAGAAGTTGCTTTTGACCCTATAAATTATATTTTATTAATGCACTTTTGATTTAGTTATGATCTTTTTCCGATTCCATCTCAAGATCCTTTTATAAACAGCAAGGAAATAGCTTACCTTCTAGTTTTTATATATGGTAAAAAGGTAATAACTTGATTAAATACTTATAAGGTTATCTAAGTGAGCATTGTTTAGAAGGAACTCTTCTTTAAATTCCTTGATGATCGATAAATTCTTGAATTCCAAATCACTCTCTTGAAAAAGGGAAAAACTAAGAACATCTGGAATCTGCGAAATGGACATATGTATGTCCCGCCCTCTGGCCACTATATATATGTTTATATATTATACATATATCGCCCCTCTGCTCCACAGATGTTCAAGTGTGTGCCCCAATTTTTTTTTGTTTTTTTTTTTGGGGTTTGGCTTTTCTCAAGCTTTTCCAACGAACAACAGGCGGCAGCAGACCATAAAGTTCATGACGTTATATTTATCCGCCTCCATTCGGGCGATTTATCTGCTGTATTCTCTGTGCGGGTGTGCTTTCGGTCAAGTAAATAGAATTTTCCGATTTTCCGATTTTCCCGGCTCCTCCACTATGCGCCATGGATGCTTCAATAACTTTTGGCGTTCGGCTTTTGGCTTTTTGGCGCTTTTTCGTCCGCGAGGCCGGCAATGAAAATTATTTTAAAATTAGACAAAAACGCAAAAATATCCAAAACAAAATAGATGGCAAGAAATACACACACACACACACACACAATGGGCGGGGGTCGTTCGATCTGTAACAGCTGGCCAAGGAAAGCATCGAAATTGGATTCATATTTGCTATTTTTGAAATGTAACTATCACCGCAGGGCTGTGTCATAGGAAACGTAAGAGAAACCCAAATGAGTCACAAGCCAGTCATAAAGTTAGCCAAGATAACAGAGGTTTTATTTGTTACCTTTTAAATATTAGTCTAATATAATAGCTTCCTTTTAGATTCCCCCACCTTTTGATACTCCAAAGAGAACCACCGAAATCCAGCCAAGATGTCGCACTCCGTGACCATTACACGCACCACCACCAGCACCACCAACACCTCCTATATTGTTCTGAACACTGGCTACCTGAAGACCTTCCCTGGCATCCTTAAGCTGTTCGAGCTGGTAAGTACCACCTACAATTATCTATACAAGTACTGTATTTATAATCAATATATTTTGTGTAGATCATTGGTGCGGCCATCGTGGGTATTTTGGCGTACAACTATCAGGGATATCGCCATTATTACAGTTCCGGACAGCAGGATCTGTTCCATTATCTGATGGCCACCACTTTTATGATAGGGACCTTTTGTCTCCTACTCGCCTGTCTCACGTCGCTGAGTACGGGTGGAATTATAGCAAAGACGATCTATGTGAGTATAGCCTAATGATATCATAATGAAATTATCGTACAATGTTATATATCGAATTTGTAAGTATTGATAAATTTTGCAGTTGAAATTTAAGTATAGATAATATCGAAATATATTTATATAAAAGATATTCATAGGGTAAAGTATAGATATTATCGATAAATATTGATATATTTACTTATTTTTACTTATTTGTATCTTTTGCCTATTATATTGGTCTGATAAATCAAAAAGAATATCTTTGATAATTTAGTAAACAACAAGACTATCAATTAATATTATTTTCTTATTTTTGTGAGTTTTTAATTTTTTGTTGCATAGAAATATAATTAAAATATCAATGTATAGCACATATGTATATTGAAACATTAAGTTATAGATTTAAATATCGATTTTCATGATTAATAACTATAAAATTGTAAAATTGCCCACAATTTTTACATATACAAAAAAATCTAGTACAAACTTATAAAGATATTGATTTATATCTATGGCTGGGTAATCTAACGCAGTCTTTGAATCAATATTTATTAAAATTTTTATATGACTATATTTTTTGACAAATCAAAATTTATAAAACTCATAACTCAGCCAAAAAAGCCTTAATATTACTTCGGAAAGCTGTTCTATGTTAGTTTTTGTTAGGTTAATAAATCGGCATACTAAATTTAATATCTTCAAAAATTCTAATTTTTTATCAATTTTTGAAATTTTTAACGATGTAAAAAAAAAAATAAAATAAAATTTTGAAATTTTTGAAAAAAAAAAAATCTTTGTCGAACATGGCTAGATCGATGCGTCTGTTGATGCTGATCAATAATATATATGATTTATAGGGTCGGAAATGACTCCTTCACACAGTTTTAGGCTTCTAACTGAAATTATAATACCCTGCAAGCGGTATAAATATTCGAAAACATTTATTTCTTTATCTACTTTCCCGTAATATTGGTCTCATAAATGAAAAAAATATAGATTTATTGCACATACATGTGTCTATCGCGTCATTAAATCTAATTATTGGGTTTCAAATATCGAGATATATATAAATTGATAATTTCTGAGTTTAAACCAAACCTAAATTCTTACAGGAGCTGATCTATCACAGCGTGGCCGCAATCTTGTATCTGGCTTCTTCCACCTGCCTGCTGATCCGGTTGCGTGACGTCAAGCACGATGCTTATATGGTGGCCGGTGTCCTGGGCCTGGTTAATGCCGTTCTCTACTTCATCAGTGCCTTCCTGGCCCACCGGTCCTACCGCGGCATCTAGGCCATCTAAGGCATCCAATACCCACCGCCCACTCGGAATCTCCCAGCCCCTCAGCGAGTGTTCAAGTGAAATCTGCAATCTCGAAGCATTTGCCCTTCCATCTTATGTCCATATAAGCATCCACCCGCACCGATCGGGAGCCATAACGCAGAGGATTCTGGAGCCAGCAGCCATGATCGAGGGGGACAGATGCACAAAAAGTGGCAGCCAAGGGGAGGAATCTTTGTTGTACTGTGAAATGTTTTTTGGCGGTAGTTACCCTTACTCTTACTTATACACTGATATATACACATTTTTTTTTGTCTCACTTTATTTTATACCGAACAGATTGTCATGTATTTCGAATAAAGATGTGTGTCTATATGTTTTTCTATAAGGGTGTTTGTGTATGTCGTGAAATAACCACATTTTTCAACAACAATATAGGTTGAAGTAAAGTTTTTGGCTACAACAACCACCAAAATGATGTACAACAACAACCGTTGAATTTGAATTTAAATCTAATTGCGCTACCCGCCATATGAGTTAACTGCCAAATTTGAATTTGAATTTAAATATTCGATCAGTTGGCGCCACGTAAGTAAATCGATAAGTTTCGATGACGATAAGTGCCTAAAATACAAGTTTACGACCTGGTCACACTACCAAATTTTTCATATTTTTCGAATTGCCTACTTTTAGGGGCACGGTGTAGCATACTTTTAGGGTGTACAATGAATTTGCAGAAAATTAAAGTTGCTTGCTGCTGCTTTCTGTTCGCCTGGTATTTCAGGTCGAAAATTAAGCGACATCGAGCGCATCGAAGGCTTGGTTTTGCAACACACAACCGCACGATTTACACAGTATGCACAACACACAACCGCACGATGTACACAGTATGTACAACAACAACATCAATTACAACAACAACAACAAAAATTACAACAACAACAAAAATTACAACAACAAAAATTACAACAACAACAACAAAAATTACAACAACAAAATTACAAAAACAACAAAAATTACAACATCAAGAATTACAACAACAACAAAAATTACAACAACAACAATAACAAAAACTACAAAAACAAGAACAACAAAAATAACAAATTTGAATTTTAATATAAATTATCGTTCAGCACCCCAGCAAAACCCAAAAAATAGTTAAAACAGGTGTTATTTTTGTGTGTTTTTATTATATATTTTAAATTAGTTATTTATATATAAAATAATTACTATATAATATAATATAATATAAAATAGAATATGCATCTTAATATTCTCTCTAAACACAAGAAATTAATTGAAATTGCTAAGAAATAAAATACACTTTTCGACCTTCTGGCGCAGAGCTCTCTAATTATTATACTCGTATGTGAAAAGCAATCCATTTAACTACTAAAATACATAATATAGTAAACATAAAAACGTGGTTTAGGTGTTACAAAAAAAAAAAATAATAATAGTAATTAAGAGAAGTACACGCAAGTATTAAGTAAAAAAGAGAAAGGTAATAATCGATTAATCGATACATTAAGCATTTCTATTAAAGTAAATGATTAATAAAAAAAAAGACTGCATGTAATTATATATGCGCTGCTGCTGGCTGCTTTTTTTTGCTTTCTGCAAAATATTTAATGCATTTAGCATTCTGGAAATATATACAAAAACCGACTTAAAAACGAAGAAAACTGGGGGGCTGAGCTGGGGGCTCGGGATTCGGAATGGGATTGGGCTGGGATTAGGATAAGGCTTAGTGGAAAGAGGAAATCTACGCAATTGGTGCATTATGATCAATGCGTGTATGTAGTTTCATCTATGTAATGTTATTTAATGTATCCTAGGCATCAGTATGCAACGATTTGAACGATTTGAACGATTTGAACACACACATTGAGACACAACACGTATTAACAAATTTAGCTTGACTTTTTTTTGTAACAACATTCTCTAAATACCCTTTCCAGGCGAAACAACATTTGTTATATATGATCGATCGACTGATTGATTGATTGATTGATTGACTGATACGATTAACAATAGCGATATTCTCAACTCAACTCTTATGCACAAGTTCGTATTATTTTTGTTTTTGGTACATATATGTATATGCTACGACGTATGTATTCATGTTGTATATATTCTATTAATCTTTAAATTTAATATTTTTTTAAATTATTAAATTGTATAATTTATGCTAAGGCCAGTCCTCTGAGCCAAGAAATTGACATTTATATATATTATATATTCGTTGAAACAATTGAACTCTACTCAGCTGTTGTCGCATAACACAAACATGGATGATATGTGGGGTATGTCCAAAAGACCTTTTAATAACAAAATGAGTAACGCTCTCTTATTGGCATATAACGATATCCCTCGTATGCACACATATTCTTAAGGATTCTAGATCTGTACGTACATATACGCACTTTTTGGACGCTTGAAGCGCTTTCCATTTTTTCGATTTTTACGCAGAAAAATCACTTGCATATTACAAAATTCAAATCTATGAGCGTTACGCATATTGTTATTATGAAGTCTTTGGTATGTCTACCGATCTTCCGAATCCTACCATACTCCTTAAACTCACTACTCTTTTTCCTTTCGCTAAACTTTTCTCATTTGTTTCCCCTTGACTTTAGCTAACTTGTTTTTTTTTTTTACGGGGGTTTCCTTCTAGTGTGTGTTGCGTGTGCTAGTGTGTGTGTGTGTGTTGTATATGTGGTGGTGGGTGGGGTTCCTGGTTGATAAGTTGCCATTTCGAACATTAACTAAACTAAGCTCAAATCAATATCAATGCATCCTCATCCTCGCTCCACATCCACTTCCATTTCCATCCCCTTAGCCACGTCTCCATCGAGCTATAGCTGCAGCACCAGCTTTTCCGTTTCTGTTTCCTTTCCGTTTCCGTTTCCTTTTCCGTTTCGCTATCCAATTCGCCACTTGCCCACGTAGTGATCCTGCAGTCGCCACTCCTCCGTTGCCAACGAGCGGCATTGTTGGTGGTGATTGTGGTGGTGGTTGTGGTGGTGGTTGTAGTGGGCGTGGCCGGGACTGGTGGTTACATGCAGCAAAGGAAGCGATGAAAGAAACTCTTGGCATTGCGGCTGGCCCGGCTGGCCCTTAGCTAACAGATGATACCCTGATCCAGACTCAGGTTGTTGGTGGCGGCCACAGCGGCGGCATTCTTGGCTGCAATGACCACATGATGATGGTGATGGTGGTGGTGGTGATGCATATGATGATGATGCAGTAAATGGGCAGCGGTCGCACTGGAAGATTTCCCTGAACTGCACCCAGAGTTGGAGTTGGAGTTGGTGTTGGTGTTGGAGCTGGAGGCGGTTGCGGTTGCGGTGGCTGTTGGGGCGGCAGTGTTGCTGGCGGGCGCTGGGCTGCTGCCCAACCGCTGGCTATGGATCAGCAGGGTGGCGGTGCTGCTGTTGGTGGTGGCGGTTGGACTGCTGCCAGGACTTGGGCTCGGACTTGGGCTTGGCTGCTTCTTGAACACCGCCGTGGTCAGGGGCTCCGAGGCCCTACGTAGGCAGTTCATTCTGGTCGACGTTGGCGTCGTCGTGATCGGTGAATTGCAGCCGCTGCCACTGCCGATGTTTCGCCGATTGGAGGAGTCTTCCTCCAGTTGGAACTTCTTGACCAATGCCTTCACGGATGTCGCCGAACCATTCGATTCGCTGGATGGCGTCTTGCGAATCACCTTGGGTGTGGTGGGCGCGTCGGGAAAGAGCGTTAGCGTGGCCACCACTGTGGCCTCTTCCATGCCATTGGTGCTGGAGTTTAGCTGGATGCTGGCCACTGGCGGTTTCTTCATAAACGTGGCCGTATATGTGTTCTCCTTGTCCGAATCGGAAGCTCGACGCGTCGGTGTCACAATTTGTGTGGGCTTGTGAGCGTGACTGTGACTGAGAGCATGACTGTGACTGTGACTGTGGCTATTGGTGTTGCTGCTCAGCGTGTGAATGGCCGTGGTCGTGGTTATGGTGTTCGTCTCCGACGTGGGACTGCTTAGGAGCTGCAGCTTGCTGGTGGCTATGGGGATCTTGGAAATGCTGCCGCTGCTATTGGCTCGATGATGGCCATTGTGCGTTGATTTGATGCTGCCATTGCTCAGGAGCTTTGGCTGGTTCGGATGCTGCTGCTGCTGCTGCTGTTGCTGCTGCTGTTGTTGTAGTTGCTGCGGCTGTTGCTGTTGCTCCTTTTCCGGCTCCGGCACGGTTTGCTCCTCCTTCACAGGCTCGTTATCAGCTTCGTCTTCAACTTTATTGTCGTCGTGTTCATCGTCGTCGTCGTCGTCGTCCTCTTCCTCCTCCTCTTCATCTTCCTCCTCCTCGGCATAGCTTTGTGGCTGCAGATAGATCTGTCTGTCCAGAGAGCAGTCGTCCTTTAGCCAGGCATGCTCCAGGCAGCCGGCTGCACTCATGCGATCGCTGCAAATATCAAATATAGATTAGAATCATGTCCGTTCTTTGATGACCTTTTCACTCACTTTGGCTTAATTCGCAATGCGCGACGTATAAAGTCGATGGCCACCGGCGAGACGCCGCCGAAGAGGTTGTCCGGAAAGGTGAGGGCACATTGCGAGATGTTGAGGAAGGTCTCCTGTTTGGTATCGCCGCCAAAGGGCGAGAATCCGGAGAGCAGCACATAGGTGAGGACGCCCACTGACCAAATGTCCGTTAGCAGGGAAAGCGGCTCGTATTGGAGCACCTCGGGGGCCACGTAATCGGGTGTGCCAGCCATTTCCCGCACGTTGATGCCCTCGCAGACCACTCGCGAGATACCAAAGTCGCACAGCTTTAGGCCATCTATAAGGGAGAGCAGAATAAATTGAAGGATTATGACAATTGCATGGGTCAAACTCAATAAGCTCACCTTCTACACGCTCGCCGGCGAGCAGGATGTTCTGTGGCTTGAGGTCCAGATGTGCAATGGAACGATCGTGCAGGAACTTCAGGGCCTTGAGCACTTCCCGCATGCAGTGGCGGCCCTGCGCCTCCGTCAGGCACTCCTCATTGTCCAGGATTGTCTGCAGCTCGCCACCAGTGGCCCTGCAAAAGAAATGAAAGGTTAAATATAAGTATATTAGATATTAATATTAAAAGCTGTCCACTTACAGCTCCAGCAGGAGTGCTGTGTCCGAGCGCGTCTCATGGACGGCATTGAGGTTGACGATGTTGTCCTCGCCTGCACATAGCATCAGCACCGCGATCTCATGCTTGATCTCCTTGTCACTGCTCTGCGCCCGGCGCCTTCTCTTCAGGAACTTGGCCGCAAAGTGTGAGCCCGTGTTCTTGTGGATGGCGCGGCGAACGGCGGCGAATTTGCCCCTGCAAATAAGATAGAGATATAAAATTAGTTTGTGATCTTCATATTCGTATCTGTGGTCGGTTTTCATTCATAAAATTAGGAGAGAGTTGAGTTGCGGCGGGAGTTCGGAACTGGAAACACCGGGAACTTTAATTAAAAGTTTAAGTTCTTTAAAAAACCATTTTGTGACTTGTTTTGAAAATCTTATTAAATTATAAATATAGTTCTATCTTTAACAAAAATATTGATATATCCAGAGACAGTTTGATATCATATATCATAACAAATATACCGCGCTTCTATCATAATCAACCAAGAGAGAAAGCTTATTTGGGGAACCCGATATTTCTATATCCTTGCAGTGAAAAACAATCATAATATTATATATAATAATGTATATATTATAAAATTATAATATGTAACAGCAGCGAATAGCTTACTCTTGCCCTCTCTTTCTGTATGCCTCTGTTAGCCTCTGCGTCTCGCTCTCTCCCTTGCTCACAATAACATTTGGTATGCCTGCCTCCCTCTGTTGCAGCGCTGTAGAGATGCTCTATCTCTCTCTGTTGCAGCTACAGAGGTAGCTCTTTCCCTCTCGCTCTCTTTCTCTGTTATCTCTGATCGGGAAGTATAAATAGAGGCGCTTCGATCGCCGCGACCTCAGTCTGTCCTAGGGGTACCTAGTGTTAACATCGATGGTGATAGTGAAAGTGATTACCCTTCAACCTCAAATGACGTGGCCAATGCAATGCATCCGGATCGCCAAGAAGAAGCACATCTATATAATAAGATGACACTTAAATAACTAACCAGGAATATAACTCCTCACCGGAAGGAACTAAGCCATGATGAAAGATGACGTGTCCCATACTTCGGTAAGTCTTTACTTTGATCTTTTTATCATATAAGTATATATAGATAATATAGGCGAGATCATGTGCTAGCTATGAATTTATTTTCCGATTAATTTCCTTATAACCATGGACCCCATTACTTAATTTTAACTTAAAGTTAACAGCCTAACTTAATTATAATTATGATGATACCGTTGTAAGGTACAATAATTTCAGTTCAGAAGCTTGCAACGCTGTGAATGAATGAATGAATGAAAGACCATTTCCGATCATATAAAGAATATATATTCTTGATCCTTCTGTCCGTCTGTCCGTTTCTCCGCTATTTGAAGCTATTTGAATTTATTTTTGTCTAAAAACTCGCTCTCTTAGCGGGTCGGATCCAAAAACTATATACTATAGCTGCCAAAGAATTGAACGTTAAGTATAGAGGAAATGCAAAACTGTAAGTGTAAAACTATAAATTTAATATCTATGGGTGAATTTAATAAAAGTATGCATTACTCATTTAAACAATTTTAAAAACAATTATAACTTTTCCAGTTTTTAATATATTTTCAGCTTATGTGTAATAAAGTCATTTAAAATTATTTCTTAATTTCGGTTTTCGTTTTATCGCACGACTATTTCCTATATCTGACATAGGAACGATCATTAAATGTAAAGATAAATACAAAACTGTGAGTATAAAACTTTAAAATGTGTAATCTTGATTATTATAAAAGTAGGCATTACCTTTTCGTTTTATATACAAAATATATTCAATTAATTATTAATTATCGGATTGCAATTTACAATGGTATATAAACTTTGGCGGGCTGAAGTTAGTTTCCGTTCATATAATATTATAATATAATATTAATATTAATCTTAATATTAATATATTATTAATATTAATATTAATTAATATATTATTAATAACAGAGGCATACAGAAAGAGAGGGAAAGAGTAAGATATTCGCTGCTATTACAAGATTAATATTATTATTAATAATATATTAATATCAATAATATGTATATTAATAATATTAATTATTATTAAATAACATTTTTAAGAATATATGCCCTCTCTTTCTGTATGCCTCTGTTAGCCTCAGCCTCTCGCTCTCTCCCTTACTCACAATAACATTTGCTATGCCTGCCTCCCTCTGTTGCAGTGCTCTAGAGATGGCGCTTACGCTCTATCTCTCTCTGTTGCAGCTACAGAGGTAGCTCTTTCCCTCTCGCTCTCTTTCTCTGTTCTCTTGACTCGGGAAGTATAAATAGAGGTGCTTCGATCGCCGCGACCTCAGTCTGTCCTAGGGGTACCTAGTGTTAACATCAACAGTGGTAGTGATAGTGATTTCCCTTCAACCTCAAAAATATGACGTGGCCAATGGAATGCATCCGGATCGCAAAGAAGAAGCAGACTTTAATGAATCCATACCATACGATGATACCTACTAATTGAAGTCGTCAAGAATATAACTCTACACCGGAAGGAAATGAGCGGTAAGTCTTAACCATGATAATTATATCTTATATATATTATATCTCATATTATATCTTATATATTACATCATATATATAGAAGTGGAATTAAGTCTAGGTCTAGAATTTGATGTGTTATCTATGCATTTTATAATTTCAGTCATATAAAGTATTATATTCTTGATAAGCATAAACAGCCGAGTCGATCTAACCATCTCCGTCTGTCCGTTCGTCTGTGCGTCTGTCTTTTACACTTTTGCTACATTATGATAAGGTTATCAGGGTATTATTATTTCAATCAGAAGCTATAAACACAGCGAAGGAGTTATTTCCGACCCTATGAATCGTACTTATTCTTGATCAGCATGAAAAGCCGAATCGATTTAGTCATGTCTAAAGGAAAAAAATTTTGTTTTTAATTTTTGAAAATTTTATAAGGGGTAACATTGTTAAAATTGTAAAAATGTTGACCAAAATTTCAATTTTTTAAAATTCTAAAACGCTGTATGCAGATTTTTCAGCCCTTTTAAAACTAGCTATCCGAATTGAAATCAATGCACTTTTGACTTAGTTATGATATTTGAAAAACTTAGATTTTACCAAAAAAATTAGGATATAAAAATATTAATTTTTTATAACTAGAATCCACTTATTTTAAGATTTTCTTGTAGTTATACAAAGCGCAAAAATGTATCATTTATATGATAATAATAATTAATGATCGATTTGCAATTTGCAATGGTATAAAAATTCGGCGGGCGGAAGTTAGTTTCCGTTCATAAACCATTACAATATAATATATATATTATTATTAATTCAGAAAATCCGAAAATTTTAAGAAAAAAATATAACTTTTCCATATAAAATTTGAAAAATTTGAAAAATTAAATTTGTCTTGAAATCCTTAAAATTTTTATGATGTAACTGCTTAGAAAATTTTGAAAAATTTTTTGTTTTTAGAACAGTGCTAAATCAACTCTGATTTTGATGCTGATCAAGAATATATATGATATATGGGGTCGGAAATGACTCCTTCACTACGTTTTATGCTTTTGACTGAAATTATAAAACATTTTGACTATTTTATTAATTTTTTCATGATATTAGTTTGGTATATATTGATTAGTTTATAAATTATCGAAAATATATTTATATATAGATATTTTCTGTCATATTTAAATTAACAAGGCATCATTTGCAAAATAAATTGAAGGCTGATTATAAATTAAGTGAATGGTAATGTAAACATAACTATACATTAACAATGTTTAAACAAGAGGAAGCCAGGTTAAAAGTCAAAGTAATACATCTGGAATTAGGAACATTTCGATTGACATTCAATATATATTTTTTCGATTTATTCAAGTGCACAAAATGGAATAAAATGTGACTCAACTCGACGCCTTTTGACAAAGTACGTGCCATAATGAAGCAATTGCGCTTCCGGCAACAAACAAACAACTACAACTACTGCTAACACTTAAAGTAACAAATACACACACACACACACACACACACACACACACACACACTCAAGATCCAGAAGAATCAGGCAAAAGAAGAAAAAGGAAGAGAAGAAACACTGGTGACAAAGCTGGCATACCAAATAGTTGACCAGCTGCTTCTCCTCCTTCGTGTGATTCTTCTCTTCCTGCGCCCGTTAACAAGGTGAAAGCAAAAGAATGGGAGGAAAACTGTAAGGGGTAAGGAGAAGAGGAATAAAGGGAGGAAGGAGGAAGAAAGAAAACACAATCACGCAAAGCCCTGATCAGTTCAAAAATGGGTAATGGCTATAGCGGGCTAAGTCTTTCAGGAAGAACTCTAAATACACTACGATTAGGTCGATATTATTTGATTATATTCGATAACTTGTATTATATCGATTACTGCGATCTCTGGTGTTCTTGAAATAATCGAATAATTGATATATTCAAAATCATTGATATAACAATTATTCGATGATTTCGAATATATCAATTATTCGATTATTTCAAGAACATCAGAGATCGTAGTAATCGATATATGATAATATATAATATCAGAGAGGCAGTAAAAATGTCTCAACTTTGTAATCTTGAACTTGCAACAGCCTTTGCAAAGCACATCTTTACATCAAGGATATGGACTGTACGTAAGGTTCATTTCACCTAGTCTGCTGCTCTTTTGATAACCTATACACTGGATAATCTAGAAGTATCAATTGACTTGCCTTTCTTCTGATCACTTATTCACTTCCTAGCTCTTAAGTATGTCTTAGCTAACCAACTCTAATCCCGAAAGGGGGGTTTCCCCATCAATAATGAGCTGTGCTGGGCTGTCGTCGCCTTCGCCATTGGACTGGTTTTCTAATTGCTCCCCTCGCACAGAGCTCCTGGAGTCCGGGACCCTCCACCGTCCACCGTCCACCGTCCACCAGTTGTGTGTCTGCGGAATTCTTCTCCTAGTCTCTTTCCCTGACATTGACAGCGGACAGACGACGACAACAAACATTGACTTGGACTTGGACTTGGACTGGGCTGCTCCTGTCTTTCTCTGTCGACTCCATCCATTGCCCCCTTTCTCCGCCTTCTCCGATGGCATTTTGTCTAGTCTTACACAGGAAATAAATTTCGCTTTTGTTTTCGAAAAAGAGATAACTGGGTTGCAACATTTGATCAGGGATCCATAGATTAATAGATCCTAAATGGATAGTTTCGTGTGTTCATTGTTTTCTTTTGTTTCAAATAATTTTGTATACAATAAATTGATACATTTTTTTCCATGTACAACTTACTGCCGTGTTTAGCATTTGGGCCAGTCCTTAACAACGAGCAAATACAAACAATTCCAGCTACTACACTATGACTCCAACAGAATAAACAACAAATTGTTTAGTGTTGGTTCACAGAGTCAAACAAGTATGAAAGCTACAGTTAAGTGTGACCAAAGCTAGCGATGTTGTAATGTTGTTAAATTGTTTACAAACATAATACGCTAGTTATAGTTATTAAAAATGAGATACTGGATTAATCTTTTACGTAAATCCCGATACATAAATCTATATATTAACATTACTTTATCGATATTAACACGATATTTTTGAAATGATATTCTTAAAACCTTTTCTCTTAATATTTTTACATCTCTACCCTTGGAACACCGGGCTTAATCCTAGTCCCGGCTTTAAATTGACATATTTAGAGTCTGCAAACTGCAACTGGGAACTGATTGGATGCACATATGTATACATACGTATTGTAGTATAGAAATGTAAACATATATATATAGATAGAAGGAAGTCTGGGATACAACTCAAGTCCAATGGTTTTGGATTCCCGTTTGTCGCTTGACTCAATTAGCGCCACGCGATTTGCATTCGCGATGAAAAATAAACAAAGGCAACAATGTTGCATGCAAATATGGTATCAATCGTGGCCAAGTATTTCTCTTCTAATTATAATTTACGAATGGAGTTTAATTGCCAAGAGGATTGTACCTTACAACAGGAAAAGGCTGATGGGATTTACGACTTAAGAGATATGCATTTATACATCAATTACTATGGATTCCCTAAACATTATAGTTTCAGGTGATGACAAACCTTTAAAAGTTTAATATATTTGCATGCCAATTTAAATTTGTGAATTTGTTTAGCCTGCTCTGAGTCGCATAGTAGACATTACCATAAATTTTAATTTAATTACAATTTTTGCACTCCCCATTCCCCCGCCAGTCGAAAAGCATTGCCTAATTGGGCAAGGTCTTTGCTGATCGTAATAAAGTTATTGCCCTCTCTTCTCGTCTCAGCCCATTCATTCTCCTCTCCCTTTTTTTTTTTTTTGGAATTTTATCAGCTCTTCTGTTTCTGTTTTTATTTCGTTTTGATCTTTTTTCCCCCTCCTTTTTTTTTTTTTTTTTACTTTTTTTTGCGCATTGGCCATCAGTTACATAAGACAGTTAAAATGCTTTTGGCACGACTTTTGTGGATGGATGGAATTTTCAGTTTTGTTTACATTTACAAAGATCAAGATGACGCAGCGACAGTTGAAAATAAAGGGTATGGTATAAGGAAAATGGGAAAAAATTAAGTAGTTGAAGGGATTCTTTGAGAGCTTGTATAATATATGTTATTAATTATGAGTAGAACATGAAATATATAAATTAAGGTTAATAAATAAAAATAATATAAACTACTTCTCTAGACTTCTACCTAATTTAATGCACCTAAGTGTATCTTTTTTTTCGATCACAAAACCAATTAACTCTCATAAGCGGTTACTTTAACAGACCTTTTTCTGTATGGAACACAAAAAATAAATAAAATGTATATAAATACAAATATATATATAGCTGGGTTCATGGCTGATCGCTAGCTAAGAGAATCGGAGAATTAAACTGGCCACTCCCACGCAGCTCTGCCCTTTTACTCTATGGAAATATAATACCGAAATAATAAAGGAAGCTTTTCTTTCAGTTCAGTGGAAGTATGTATACTCTTTAAATAAGTTAATTATTACAGATCTTTTAAGTAACTCTGATCAGTAAGTAACTATGATCAGTAATTAACTATGATCAGTTAGTATCAATCAACACTAATTAACTATGCGCAGCAAGTAACTATAAGCAATAAGTAACTCTGAAGCGTAAGTAACTATGATCAGTAAGTAACAATTATCAGTAATTACCTATGAGCAATAAGTAACTCTGAAGAATAAGTAACTCTGATCAGTAAGTAACTATGATACGTGAATATCAATGATCAGTAATTAACTATGGTCAGTAAGTATCTATGACCAGTAAGTATTTATGATCAGTTACTACTACATATAAATATATATATAGCTGCCATAGGAACGATCGGATTTTAAGAAAAAACACTATAACTATTCCAGTTTTCAATAGATCTTCATCAAAATGAATATATAGAGATTATATACTACTATATCATATAGCTGTCATAGGAACAATCGTTAAAAATAGAGGAAAACGGAGAACGGCGAATGAAATGAATACAGGCATTACTTTTTTACATAAATATATATAATTTATATTGTATTAATTTTATATTTTAAATACTACTGAATTCTCTAGTCTCTTATAAAACCTTATTTTTCCCATTTATGGATTTATAAAATTCGAACTTATAGTATATAATACACCTTTGTAAAGGGTATAAAAATACAAAGCACCGAAAAATGGTAAATATAAACGAAAAAAACTTAACGCTTTATAGAGATCTCCAAATTCGAGTGTGAATTTTGTCCGATTATAAGTGGAATCGGAGAAGATTCTTAAATTGGTCAGCTTTGCTGCGAATTTTTTGTTTTTGTATTTTTTTTTCTTGGTTTGATCGCATAAAATGATTGTCAATCGATCGGATCTACATACATACATGGCAAATACCCCCCCACACACTTCTCCCCTCCTGTCCCGCTTTAACCCCTTAAGTGTTGTGACGCAAACGAGTCTGTTTTTTGTTTTTTTTTTTTTTGATTCACCCAAAGAAATGACAAACTTGAACGCAACTCTCGAGCAAAGAGCCAAATAAGGCGGCGTTTTAAAACCCGCACAACAACAACAACAAAAAATATATAACGCGGCGCGTGCACGTGTCAAAATAAGCCCCACGGACCACAGGGGGGTTAAAGGGGGGGGGGGGGACTGTTAATACTTAACGGAGCTCTAAGACTGCGCAATATTTAAATTGTTCTTTATTCCCCCAAATTGTTTATCGTTGTCAATGCGAAATGTAAGCAAATCCAAAACGATATTGAGTGGAAAATCAACGGATGCTTCAATATATGGGAATTCCTTATTTGTTTATTAAATTTAATTTAAGGTGTTGAAAGAATTACAGAAAATAAGGTTAAAAGAGATTCTACGATCAGTGTACTAAATATTAAAAATTCTTACAAATTTTTAGGAGATACATATTCAAATTTATTGGAATTTATCGAATTTTATCAAGTTTATCGAATATTTAACAGTTTTATCGAACTGTTACTAAGCTTATTGAATTTTTTTACGGCTTTATGGAATTCCTAACCAGTTTATCAAATTTTTAGCAAGTTTCAATCGTTCGAAAGTGTATCGAACGGTTAGTAAGTTTATCGCATCTTCAACAAGATTATCAAATTCAAGTTTATCGAATTCTTAGCAAGTTTATCAAATCATTATCAAGATTATCCATTCGTTATAAAATTGATCAAATAGTTATTAAGTTTATGGAATATAAATACTGCTTATCGTATTATTATCAATTGTATTGCATCATTATTTTTTTTAAGTTATCAAAGGGCAAATAACAATAGCAAAAATTAAATCATTAAATTTTTCTTTTCTTTTACAAATTATAAAATTTTCCTCTGACTTCCTTTCAGTTTTCTTTTGTTGTTGTTCTATTTTTTAAGCAACGTCTTCTTGTGGCCTAATTGAAATGTTGTTTACTTCCCTCAATGGATATAAACAACCGCGGAGAGTGAGAAATTTTTAAATTAATTGTGTTTACCAATTCCATCTGTTTGAGCAGGTCAGTTTTTTGGATTCTTTTTTAGTTGGACTGTTTAGGAGCAACGATTGGGCAAATATCTAAACTAAAATCAAAGCAAACAAAACAAAACAAATACAGAAGCTGCACTCTTTGGTGATTGGCAAATCGCATTGAAATCGGAATAATTCCTCCCCCACTCGGTTTAAACCAATTATGCCAATGTCGATGTCGATTCTGATTCTGATTCTGAATCAGATTAAGATTCAGTTTTCAATTCCCATTCTCATGCTAATAGGATGCGGAACAATGTCAACTAGCCGCTTTTATTGCTAATTTGCAATAGCTAATTTCGTTATTCGTTGCCATTTCATTTCGCTGCGGTAAGTTTTGTTAACAAGGTGTAAATTGTTAAATTGTTAGGCGGGTGCTGTTTGTTCTAGCCAAAAGGTTAGCCAGTTGGCCAAATTTGGCAAAATGTTCATGGGAAATATATATATATTTACTCGCATCATAATGAACCACAAGGCTTTTCGCTTTTTCAATTGACTTAATTATAAGTAACTCAATTATTTTTTTGATTTAATGGTATGGAAATTATAAAAGGTTCTTGGAGGGATTTTTGTCAGATTTTTCTTTATAATTTTAAGGTATATTTAAAGACTTTTCGAGATGTTAGTTGTACGCAAATGTAACTTGAAAGTCTCGAAACTCTTTCAAGTATCGACAGTATATATAATGTACTTTGGTGGCTTTTACAATAACATTTTTGCAACTTCCACTCTTCTGTTGAGTGAAGAATTTTGTGCTTCCTATTCCTCTTCTGTGCTCGCTCAGCATCTTTGACGTTTTTGTGTTTTATTTTTTTTCTTCCCTTGCATTTTTGTTCCTATATACGTTTGCCTTTGATGGCAATGGTCTGGGCCCAAAGTGCAGCCAAGTGTTGTTGTTGTTGCTGGTGTGTGTGTGTGTGTGTTGGATACTTTTAGCACTGTGCAGGGGGAGAGAAAATGCAGGGAGAGCGAGCGAGTGCAATGAACCAAGAGTTAAAGTACGGGGAAGTGGAGTGAAGTGGAGAGTGGAGAGTGGAGTCATCATCATCATTCCATCCTCAAAGCCATCCTCTACCTCATCCTCATTCCCAACCCCAACATCCAGAGCCACACACACACCCCCCATACCCATTTTCATTCACATTTAACGCCAGGCCAACTAATAGTTTTCTTTATTGACTGACTGTTTGAAAGGGGACTAACGAGACAGGAGACAATCCATATATGCACATAGCGAAAAGTGTTAACAAAAATTTCTTTAGTTTTTGGGGGGAAATCCTTGGTATTTAGCAATTACATATCATCAGAATTTTATCTTAGTCTAGATCAGTGTGCCCAGGCTAGGCACAGACAGGTTAGAACATGCTTATGTGTAAATAAGACCGTACTGCACATGAACGTATGTATACACAATTTGTGTAAGTAGACATCTGGCGAAGAAATTTTGTAAATCAATGATTTATTACAGAATATATCAATGTATGTGTTAATGGTATTTTTCTCTCTGTGCAGTTCTAATGTGACAATTAAATTTGTCGACAGGACAAGCAGTTTGCAATCAGTGCATTGACATTGACAATAATGCCCCAAAGGCCAAAAAGAGACGACAAGCAAGAGTGGGAGAAAGATATGGGAAATAAATAGTATTTTTAAGCTGGAAAATAAAAAATAAAGAGAGGAAGTCAACATAATAAATATAAAAAAAAAAACAAACAATTGCCATATGAGGTGGTTTTTGGTAAGGATTTTTGAACCATAAAAGGGAAATAATAAACAGAATAATATGCACTTACACCTTGCCCTGAAGTTAAAATTCTCAAGCAAAGAGTTAGAAAATAAACACAGGAATACAAGAATTGTATAAATCATTGTATTTCTTTAAACTATTCGACTCCATTTTGATTTATGTATTCAGAACCGAATGTTGCGTTTCTTAGCCTTAATTTTTCTTTGGCTTTTATATATATTTTTTATTGTGTTTATAATGTGTTTTTTTTTATTTCCCGTTTGGCCGGCTATCAGAATAAATCAAATGAAATCACACATTGAAACCCACTACCCATTGTGCCATGATTATGATATTTGTTTGTTGGACTGTTCGTTGAGCACTTTCCAATTTGCAAATTGACATCAATAATTTCCGTTAAATGTGCCAATTGTTATAAGGCGTCTTTAAGCTGCCCGAAAGTCGCAAAACTCTTTCAAATCTACATATATTTTTTGTATAATTTTATATATATATATATATATATTTTTGGTCAGCTTTAAACAAATATCGTGTGTGGGTGCGCGGGCGCGCTTTTGTTTTTAATTGTGGACAAGTTTGGTCAGAGATTAGCGCAGAGATTGTGCGTTTGCCAAGGATTATTATATATCTTTGTATATAGTATGCATATATAAATATATATATATATATAATATAGTATTATTCCCCTTAATTTGCAGCTCCAGACTGGCTTTGTTTGTATTTAGCACACAGGCTCAACAGCATCTGCATATCCCTTTTAATTAAGCACTCGACGTGGGGCTGTCAACATGGACAGGTTCATAATCGGGTGTCCTGCTTGGCTTTTGTTTTCTCTCCTTGCCATTCTGTTTTTTTTTCCTCTTTTGTTTACATTTTATTTGCACATGTTTTTTTAATTTCTTTACATATATTTTTTTTTTGTTTGTTTGTTTATTTGCCAGAGTGTGCTTGCTGTTGGTGAGAGACTTTGCCTTCGCTTTAAGGCACTTGACATTATTACGAGGATTTCAAAATGCAGAGTCACATACAAAAGAAGTCCTCACTCAGTGGGAGTGAGAAAGAGAAAAGAAGAGAAAGAGATAGAGATACTGCGACAGGGGAGAAAGAGATAGAGATACTGCGACGTGGGAGAGAGATAGAGGCTAAACAGTGGGTGCAACAAAGTGTCTTACATGTAAAAATAACAAGGTTTCCCAAATTTCTATGTATTTAAAAAATTCCTAATCGCAAGACTATAGTCTTAGGTTAAAATACATATTTTATAGTTCTTAAACATTCAATTTTCAGCTTTAAAAAGAATTTTCAGCTTCATAGAATAGAATAGAATATAAGAATATATTAACTTTTATTTTTGTGTCATTAAATGTTATGCAAATATTTAAGACTTAACCTCAGGTCTGTCTGTTGAATGTTTTCCATTTTGTTTGTTAATTAGAAATCGTAAAACATACAACATTTTTAATGGTATGTGAACATTTTTGCACCCACTGTGAACTTGGCTGCACAGCATGCAGTGGCATCCTTTTGAGCACATTCCCGTTCCCATTTCCGTTTCCGTTTCCGTTTCCTGTATTTCCCTTTGCCATTTCCCCCACTCTAGATTGACACATTCAGTCAGTCAGTCAGTCAACAGGAGGGCCATCGACACCCACTTGGAAATGTGTCAGGCTCGTTAGCTTAGTTGGTTTTAACTTTAACCCCTTGTGGCCTATCCTTTCGCTTCTGACTTCTCAGGGGTTTTGGTTTGCCTTTAAGCGACTTTAATTTTATGATAAATTAGCTTAGCAGCTGCCTCGTATTTTACTTAATTTTGTTGTTGTTAAAAATCCCAATTGACTTGAGTTCATTCTGCAGTTGGGCTGCAGTTTTTTTTTGGTATCCTTGAGCTGCCAGTTCTTATTTTATTTAAGGCTTTTCTTTTCTTGTTTTTTGTTGTATATAGTGTACATGAATGTATATATATTCCACAATTGACTGTGATTGGCTGGCTATTGATAAGACGCATTCCACGAGTTCTTTGAAGCCGGATCGCAACGCTTGCTGACTGGTTTAGCGACTGGCGACTGTAGTTGTTGATTGCAGCGAATGCAAAATCGAAGGTAGTTGCGATCGAAAATGAAGTTATTGTATTGGTTGATCGGGAGGCGGGAGGGGAAACTACTTTTCAGATAAGTATCATTGCTTTAAATATAATGGATTGCATGGGGATATAAAAGAGTTGAAGTTGAGCTATGAATTTACAATTCTAAATTCCTAAATAATTGTATTGAATTAAATTAATGTGGCCAGAACACTCTTTACTACACTATTCCTTTTAAAACATCCTAGGTGTGACCGTATCTGTCCCATCACAATAGAGGAAAAGAGAAAAACTAAACCATGATGCGATTTTAAATTTGTGTGTATGTAATAATGTGACTACATTACAATAATAGATATTAAATTGTTCAAGATTGTAATGCATACTATTAATAGTACAATTTTTAATACAGTGTCATAACAGATATGTATTTAAATAAAGGGTTAATCATATTTTCTTGAATATTAGTGTGACCTTAGTAGTAACAAGGCTCTAAAGAAAATTTCAAATAAAGAAATGATTTTTATACAGTGTCATAATCGTAATATGATGTTTCTCATTTACTACAAATCACAAATTATTATGTTTCTAAGATTTAAAAAAAAAGTATAAACATTAAATTAAATTAAACAACAAAAGCATCCTAAAGATGCCCCTTTTGGAACTGGTTCCCCTGATTTCTCAGATGCATAAATATTCCTACAACTGTGAGCTAATCTCGGGGCACATGCCACAAAACAAAATGAATTTATGGACAGCTTCACAAGTCCTATCATACCGATTTCCTCTGACCTTGCCAATGAGGCAAATTCTTCAAGAGGAGGGAGAGGAAAAACTACTAAACCAAAGGGAATAGGATAGTGGTTAACAGCAAAACCTATGTAAGATATATCTTTCTTTTGGTCTTGGTCTGGAAATTAATTTTGTTGCCGATCGTTGGACACGTAAAAAAAAACAGCAGATAAGGTTAAGTGCGCGAAACACGCATTCAACATATTGTTGTATGTACATACGAATAACGTACATACATACTGTACGTGTCATCGGTGAAATAAAGGTCTCAGTCAAATGCATAGCCACAAGAGAACGATTCTATACCCTTGCGTTCGGTTTTAAATTTCTTTGAGTATTTCTTTCTTGTTTTTTTTTTTTTTTTTTTTTTTTTTTTGCATAAATGATCTTTTAATCGTGTTGTTAAGCTTAACAAAATAAATACTATATATCGTGTCACATATTTTATTTGTTGTTTATTTATTATTGTTGTTGTTGCTCTCAATATTGCGGATATGCAAGCAGGAGATGAGAAAATTAACAAAAAAGTAAAGAAAAATACCCAGTGAGAGATGGGAATTTCTTAGGAAATCCAGCTGGGAAGCAAAGCAACAATCACAAATTATGATTTCTCGTGCTTAATTGAGGGTCTCTCCTATCTCTTTCTTGCCCCTAGTATAGCCATCTCTTTTTGTGGCAGCTGGCAGCGAAGGTCGAACCCTTGTATTTATTGTTTTTGTTGTTGTTGTTGTTTTTGTCCTCTTTAAGCGGCTTAAGAGGTTACATAAAAATCAAAATTAAAACTGAACCAAAAACAGAAAAAAAATCAAAATAAACCAGCAAGAAATCTGAACGACTTTGAGATACCCGGTACTAAAATCAGTTAGCTTTATATTTTTGTAAATAAAATTGTAAAGTAAACTGTATCTACATTAAACCTATTAAAAGATTACAAGTTAATAATAATAACAATAATAAAAGTGGGTTGTGAACAACTCTGTGATACCCTACACTCATCAACTTTTGCATTATATATATATTTTTAAGGAATTTTTAAAGCAAACTTTATGTACATTTAATTTAAAAAGTAACATTTGCTTTATGAAGGTTTAATACCCTTTCTGCCAAATAATATAATAAGAAACGCCATGAAAATATATATACATTCATGTCAACTAACGGTTTTTTGAGGTACTTTAGTTCTGTTTTTTTTTTAGGTAACTTAACTGGTTTGGCGGCGGAAAGAAAGGTTTTCCCAGAAGCATCGTTTTGCTCAAGTTCCAGAATAAACACAAGTCCCCTTCCCTTCCTTCTATAACGTGGCCTGTTGGCTTAACTGGTTTCCATATTGCCAGCGACATATGATTCATTTGTACATACGAGTTAAGTTTTTTTTTTTTTTTTATTGAAGGGGGTTAGGTTAATAACAAAAAAAAAAAGAAAATAAGAAAAAATAAAGTTGGTTAAGTCAACACTTTGGGCTTAGCCCTTGACCTTAACTGCATTTGATGCATTTTCTGGCTTTTTGGGGCCTTTCCCTTTGGGCTTTGCTCTTGTTGTTGTTGTTTTTATTCCAACAGTTGTGATGTTGTTGTTAATGTTATTCCAACAGTTTTTGTTGTTGGTATTCCCAGCAGTTGGTGTTGTTGTTGTTGCTTTGACTTTGGCCTTTTGTGGTTAAAACATTATCCAAACAAAACGCTTTGGCACCCACAAAATACGAGAGCTTTGAAAAAAGATTGCAGTTGATTGACAGAATTGGGACAGCATAGAAAAAAAACTTTTACATGGCAACAGCAACAAAAAAAAAATAACAAAAATAATAATAATAAAGTAAAAATAAAAAACAACAGCCAACCAAGAGCATTTGAATTCTGCATGCGTGAAACCCAACGAAGCGTTAAAGTTCAAAGCGTTGAGTTACACGACAAAAAGGCAAAGCGCAAAAAGCATGTTTGGGGTTAAGAGTGCGGGGTTGAGGTGAGTGTGCGAGTGTGTGTTGTGTTTCTGTGGTGTTCTTCGGTTTTGACTTTACTCCACTAAACACACACACACACACACACCACAGTGTAGTAACTACAGCTAGGAGGCCAAGATTCAAGATCTGTGAGAGTACGGATATATTTATACCCTTACAGGGAATGATAATTTTAACCAGAAGCTTGTCACGCAATGAAAAAGTCATTTCCGACCCTTAGATCATATATATTCATGACCAGCAAGTGTCTATGACCAGTAAGTAACTATGATCAGTAAATAAATATGATCAATAGTTAAATTTGAGCAGTGAGTAATTATGATCAGTAAGTATCTATGATCACTAAGTAACTATGATTCCTAAGTATCAATGAACATTAAGTATCTATGATCAGTAAGTATGTATGATCAGTTACTAACTTTGAACACTAATCAACAATGACTTGCAACTTTTGTAACACACTACATTTCTGAGACGTGGCCGGCAGAAGTCACTTCGTTAGAACAAGTTGGGAATCATATGCCCGGATGTACGAGAATGAATGAAACTATTGAGGTATTCTTCTATATAATTTTACTTGTATATATGTCGGAGCATGGCGAATCGGTGGACTATATAAACATATATATAGTTGCGATAGGAACGATAGGAAAAAAAAAATAATAATAACGTTTCCTGTTTTCAACCGATTTTCATCTAAATCAAACTTTTATATTTTCTTAAAATATTGTCAGCTGTGAGTACTCTTTTGACAACTGTAATTAACAAAGTATTAATAATAATAATAATATCGTAAAGCCTGCGATTGCATCATAAATAGATTTTGATGCTGTCAAAAAAAGATAAACATAAATGAAGGCAGAATCATCATCTGCTTCGATGAACGGTTATGAAACATTAAGACCTGCCCCTTACTTCCTCCTTTTTTCTCGAATATCATCATCATGATGATGATGATTCATCAGGCAAGAACGTTTCACCTTCTCCGATTCTTCAGGCTTTCTTCAGTCTTCTCCTGGTGCTTTATTTTTCTCCCAATCTTGCAATGAGTCACAAGCCAAACGGAATAATTGAATAATATTGAAAGTAAACGAACTGAAACTCATTTTACGATTATATTTTGTAGTAAAAATTATTATATTTATTGCTTTAAATGGCCAATCTTTAAAGCTGGAATTACTAGTACATATTTCTCTCAGAATGTTGGCTCAATTATGCTAATTTCTACCCTCTCTTTCAGTTTTTCTTTTCTTTTTTTTTCCAGAGCTCTTGCCGCATTTCTCTGGGAAAAATGGAAATGTTTTCACACATCAATTCGGATGCATTTCTGGCAGTAGCTTAAGTTGGGGGAGTGCAGCAAGCTGGCAGTGGGAAAAAGGGGGGTCTAAAGCAGCTATTTAAATATTTCTGTTTTCTCTCTCTCTTTCGCTGCCGGTGATGGAAACTCATTTTCCAGCAGTTCCAGTTCGAGGCAAATTGTGGGAAATTTCACGAAAAAGTGGGGGATGCAGTGGCATAAATGAAATACAAAAGCTTGGCTTTTTTTATGGAGTAAGTTAAAGTCTCGAAATTGATTGCATGCAAGGCAGTCGAAACGCGTGCATTTTCTTCTCATTCTCCGGGGGGCCAGGTTTTTCTTCAAAAAAGGTTCTCACGTCTCGTCTTCACATTTTTCTATATATGTATATATATATATATAGTTGTATGGACATATGTATGGTATGTTGAGGTCTATTAGCGTGTCTTTAGATCTTAAATCCCACAATTCCAGACTAAGAGAAGCTACAAATGTACAGAAGATTTAGACCATTGAAGAAAAGAGGGAAGAAAATGTTAAAGAATTTGCCAAGGGAAATTCTTAACAAAATATATATTTATATATCCCTTTACAGAATTCTTATATTTTATATTACATTTTTCTAAAGGTTAAATCTAATTTAAGGTATTTAAACAGTTCACTATGGAAATTTGCATTTTCTTGCGCTCCCATTAGAGAGAATTAAATGCGAATATTTACAAGTTGAAATTCATGCATTTGCAGAGCCAGTTAAGAGTTGGGGGAAAATGGAGTTATAGCCGGATTGCCTTGGCCAAGTGAAAGAAAGAGTTGACCAGAAATAAATAAATAAAAAAATAAACCCGCCATCTCCAGTTTGCATGTGTGGGAATATTTGGAAAAACGACTGAAAGCTATATAGATTTAAATGATGAGGAAAATATAAATCAATGACGATAAAGACCTCTTAAAGCTATCAATTTAAACAGGAAGATATGAAATATATCAAAAAAATTTTAGATAAGAACGCGGAATTTTATAAACATTCGTGCGAAAAAGCATTCAGGGGTAGATAATAGTTTTGTAATGGAATGCAGTACAAATCTTTGAAATATAAATATATAAATAAAGGTAATATATAACTATAAACATAGATAAAGAAAATGTAAGAAACATTTACATGCAATATATGCTTTCAATTTTTTTAGACAACCAATTTAGTTCATAAAAAAAACATAGCAATTGAAGCCTTTAACTACATATAACTTTAATTTAATATATTTGTTTAATACAATCTTAGAACGATTGATTTGCAGTGCAACATTTTGTAGTTTTTTTAAGAGTTTTACTTTTTTTTTGGTGAAAAAAATGGGTCAAACATGTGACGTTGTTGCAGTTTCAGTTGCAGCTTTTACTTTACAGGTTTGCAACCGGATAACCCAGGGGCGGCGATGAGCGGGAGTGTAAAGGGGGTATCAAAATGGATGCTCTCCCTCTCTCTCTATATCTATTTCTCTCTCTCTCTCTCTCTCTCGCTCTCCCTCTTGGCTGGCCGAGTGAAAGAAAAGTGAAGTTTCATTTCAGTTTTCAGTTTCAGGCAACAACTTTCCTCTCCTCCTCTGGGTGGGTGGTTATTCGTTCCCCTTCCGTCAGATCTTGAAAGATCCTCAGGGAAATTGAAATATATAATTCCAATATTAAAAAGTAAGGAAGTTAGAACCGGGTATTCAAATATATATTCATGTATCTGTGAAGATATACCAAAGCATCTTTAAGATACGTCTTGAAAGTATGTGTCAAAGCACTGTACTCCTTAGACATTGTAGATACTGTATCTATACTCAGGAAATAAATAGAGAAATAGCTCTAATGACCCCATAAAAGTTCTTTCCCTTTTGGCTTTAACTTTTCATTCAATTATTTCACGTTTTTTTACCTATTTGAACTCTTACATTTTCTCATTTTTCGGTTACAATTCCCTCTTTTGAAGCTCAACTTGGCATTGGACTCATTTTACGTTTGGACGTGGGGCAAAACTCTTTTCATTAATGCCCAGCACGTACTTCGACCCGCTTTTCACCCGCGATCGCATCACGATTCACATGCCAATTGCTGCGGAAGATACACATAAGTTGATCGAGGAGGGAAGGGATTTTCAGGGAGCGATATAGTATGCAGCGGGTAATGCATTTTTATGATTCCTTTTATCCTATATATATGTGTATATACACTTTGTTGTTGTTTCCCCCTTCAGAAAGAAATGAAAATACCAAAAACAAACCAAACAAAACGAGGTAAAATCATGCGTAAAGATTTCCAGAATGATTCTATTTCCCCCAGTGACCGTGTATGTGTTTGTGTGCTATTTCCGCTAGAAAGGGATAGAGAGAGAAAGAGAGAGAGAAAGAGCGAGGGAGTTGGTGTAACTTTTACAATGATGGCCACTAAAATGGGTCAAAAGTTAATTAAATAATTACTTATTTAATTCTTTTAGTAGTTACCATAAAGTAAAGTCGTTAGTTATTATAATTATAATAGTAATAATATAATATTATCTTATAATAGAACTAAAAAAAACACAACAAAAATTAAATCAAATTCAATCTCATTGCTAACTCTAAGGGTATTATAATCTTCGTCTTCCTAAAGTAAGCTTCCGCGGTTATTTTAAATACCTTTCCAATTTATTTACGCTTAAAAGAAATTATTAATGCCTTGGCTATGAATGAATGAATTACTGGTACTTGATATTTGATACAACTAGTGGCTATATTGATTTCCCTTTTACAAGCAGCTACGATTCATTCATTCATTCATGTTTATTATATCAAAAGGGTTTTCATAATTGTTGGGAACTATAGTAAATAGAAATTCAGGAAGTCGGTTGTATATCGAATGTCAGCATTTGTGCCACAATTGATTGAATTAAATGATGGCCGATTAAAATATGTTACTAATTAGAATAGAATTGGAAAAGTTTCTAATAGGTATACAAATATATTTCCTGAATTTAATTTTTCATATTGATTATAAAGATTTCTTTGTGGCTTTTCTCACAATTTATTTAGTTGCATTAATTTATATTATTATTCATGGCTTCTCTTCACGTGATCACCACTGTTTTTGGATCAACAAATTTAACATCAATTACGAACACACACGTACACTTGCAATTGTAATTCATTGATCTCCTCCTACACCCACTCCTGCACTCGCCTCTCCTTACCCACCCCCCTCTCGGGGCCTTTTGGTTTCATTCATTCATGCGTGCGATCATTCATTCATTCGGTCATTCATCCATTCATTCTTTCATTCATTCATATGCACAAATTAAGCGAGGAAGAGAGTGAGAGAAATACGATTGTTTATTTATTCTTAGCTTGCCGCCGCGTTTTTTATATCAGCCTCGGCTCAGTTAGTCCGTTTCCTACTCGCTGCCATTTTTCAATTAAATTTCAATTTGAGTTTTCGATTTGCTCTTCCTCATGTCTCATGTTGATATTATCGATTGATAAACAACAACAACAAACGATGTGAACGATTGGGGGAAGGCGATGTAAATATTTTCATTGGCATCGACGGCACGCGGATATTTCTTTGAATAATTCAATGAATTCAATAAGGAGGCAAACTCTGGAAAGTTTAAAGTTGTTTATACCTTAAAAGGTATTTGGGTACGAAAAGGAGAAAGATATATTCTTTAACTAACATAGAATTAAAAATAAAGAATATATCCTATCCTCCGTTTTTTTTATTATTTATATTTCTGGTATGTACAAAAGCTTCTAACATGTGGAGAAAAAATGCAGCATAAAAAAAGAGGGGAAAGTTTTTAAGGTCCCAAGGAGAGGTCTGAGGTCTGGAGGTCTGATAAAATCTTTTGGTTGCGATTTAATTTAATTTTTAACATGCAGCCGTATTTTTTTTTTTAAACCAACCTTGTTTTGCCTAGGAAAAGTTTCTTGCTGATTGCATTTTTACTACAGTGCGTAACACAACTATATGACACCTTATTAACACCTTAATTTTAATTCCAGAAAAAAATTTGCTACATATAAATATATATATATATATATACAATTTAAATATAAATAAAATGTATCAATTTTAAAAATAATTTGAAAAGTCCAAAAAGTTTATAATCTTTCTATAGTTTTTAAAGCAAAATGCAAGACTATATTTTTAAAATGTAAAAACTCTTGGAACTATAAATTGTAACTTTGTTTCAACAACTAAGAATTTATATGGATGTTAGTAAGGAAATTTGTGCATGTTGTCTTATAATTTTGATATTAACTGTATCAAAGGGAAAAATTTGATGGCGGAAAGTAGAGACCGAGAGAAAGAGAGAAAGAAGGAGAGGTGAAAACAAAGCGCAGTACAAAACAGACAATGGAATGTTGCGGCTCAAAATGGAAGTTGGCTAACATCAACACTTTTTTTTTGCCTTGGTATTTGTGCAATTGTCTTCGTTTTTTTTTTTTTGCGGTTTTGACGCCATTTGCCACTTTCGCAGGCAGTGTCCGCATTTTTCTTTGGCTCTTCCCCCGCCTTTCCCCTTCTTCCTCCACTCCATCCCATCAGTTTTCCATCTCCCCATCTCTCAGATGCAAAATAGCAAAGAGAAAAACTTAGACTCTCGAGCGCTTCCCTTTTTACCTAGGAAATAATGTTGCATAATTTATGAGGGGAAATTGTTATAGTTTTCCCTCATCAGAGTTTGCACTATAGTATATATATCTTTGTAACAGCGGCCTTGAAGGTTATTTTTCATTTCATTATAGTTATATCTCAATTTTATCACTTATATTTGTGTTACTAACAAAGATATAGTAAAATAGTCTTTTCTAAGCTTGCTAAAGGGTATTTTAAAGTCTACTTCCTTATTTGTTTTATAATAATAATAATAACCTCCCCCTTTATCCCCACTAATCCGGTAATTGTCTGGGCAAATTATATGTCTATGTGATATATACATAGAAAATGAAAAGCTGGCGCCAGCATCAAAAACAAGAACGACACAGCAATTATTATCATAAACGCCAACGTCTTTCGGTGGCGATTTTAAAAGCTAAAAAAAATCTATATAATAAAAAAAATAGATAAATAATAATAAAAAAAAAAAACAAACTATAGGCCTTAGATTATATAGATTGCAGGCAGGTTTGTGTGGTCCCCACCCCTTGGGATATTTGTAATCTCCGTAAACAAATATGCAAATCAATTAAATTCACTTTTGTTGTTTGTTTATTTTTTTTGTATTTATTATAATTTTTTTTTTCAATTGCTTTCCTGCCCGCAAACCGCTGTTTGGCTAATTGGAAATGCCGCAGGCGTCCACAAAGTTCTGAGCTGTCAATACTAACCGGGCCCAAGCCCCGTTCTTTCTGGCCAACATTCCCCAACCAACCCCGTACAAATGTACACTGTCAAAAAAGTCTTGAAAACTCTGGAGAATTCCTTGAAAATTGGAGTAATTATTAGATTAAAATATTTGGAATCTAAAGAATTGTAGCAAGTTAAAATTTTTGTACTATGTCCAAGAAAAGCAACTAGTTTTGATTGCATTAATGAAGTTAATGCTTCAAAAATGAGTAATTAATATGAGTTAATTTATTGAAATATTTACATTTATACAAGTTATATTATTGTATCTAAAATTACCTTAAAATCAGGGTAATTCTTGGAATACAATACGATATCAGGTTTAATTATATTGTTTATATCAAACATAAGAAAAATACCTTTTGTTAATTTGATTAAGTTAATTCTGTAAAGATTAACTGATCATATTTCTTTCTAAACTGAAACTTGTCTCGTTCAAGAAACTTTAAATAATCACTTAAATTGAATTATTTATATTTTGTTTAAGCAAAAGTTTAAACCTTTTTCTCACACTGTAAGCCCACTATCGAATCACTGACAACCGACATAATAATAATCGCAACTTGGCGACAAAACAGTTTCTTCCCTCCTTTTACCGCCAAGAGTTTTCAAAACTAAATTGTCAGCTTGGCTGACTGGGTCTTAAATAATAATAAAACAAGACTTAAAACACAAAATGGGAGAAACATAAATGAAAAGACCCCCATCTAAGTTGTAGCACGAAATGTTTCCTTTCCTCGTTTTCCTTTTTTTTTTGTTTTATATTTCGCTTTTGCTTTGGCATTGAACCATGAAATAAATGTTTTCAACGCTTTTCCCCTCCTGGATTTTATTTTTATTTTAGCAGTAGCAGTGTAACAGTATTCATTGTCTTGGACAATGACAGTGTGTCCCATTTTTCCAAATGTTATGTAATTCTTTGCTGCCTTACATTACCCTGAAAATTAGCCAACAAATAGCAGAGGGAGAAAGAGAGAAAAACTATTGCTAATTTTTGGCTTGACCAAATTTTTACGAAATCAAAAACTATTTAAGCGAATAATTGAAAGTCACATAAGTGAAAAATATGTAGGAATGAAGAAACAGAGAAATATAAATTAAAGAACAGCTCATTGGCAGTTAAAAAACTAATTAACATTCCAAAAAATTCAAAAGTTTGTTATTAATATTTTTAATTGGAAAATATGGAACTTAAATGAAAAAACAAAGACTCATCCAAAAAGGTGCTCTAAAGTAGTGGATTATTAAAATAAGAAAACAAAAGTGTATTAAAAAGAGGAAGCAAAAATAATTATGCATAATATTTTGTAAGGAAAAATATTTCTTTAATATTCCTAAAGGATATTATTATATTTTTTGAAATCAAAAAGGCGTCGCTAAATTATGGATCATCATTATTATATATTATTGTCAGTATTAAAAAGTAATGTTATTAACATACTTTCACCAATGTAATATTAAAATATTTGCAAATTATTTCAGTTTATTAAATAAATACATTTTTTAAAAGGATTTTCTTAAGCAAGTCACTCAAATATAAACTTAAACAATAAGGAAATACACTCTCGGCTGCCAATTTAATGTATATATCTATATCTTTTCTCTTTCTTCTCAATTTTCAATTTTTTTTGCCAGACTATGGAAAAGATAGATAGTTCTTTAAAGTAATTTCTTCGTCTGCTTATTTTTTTTGTACCATTTTTTACCATGCGGTTTCTTCTGTCTCATTTTCTTCTTCGGTTTTTTGTGTTTGTTGCGGTTTCTGCTCAGCTGCTACTTTCTTTTTCGAGCCGGCTTTTATAATGCATTTCTGGCCTCTTTCTTCATCTCTATCTTCTTTCGTTTCCCTCCCCCCTCTCTCTGTTGTGTGCAAATATTTCGCGTTTTCTCGCAATGTTATTTAATTTTTTTTAGTATTTTATGCCCGATCGCGGCTTTTACTTGACGGGTGTTTGCTTCTACTTTGTCATCTTTGCTTTTATATAGCAGCGGCTTGTCAATTATTTTATAATAAACAAGGAGAAGAGAGAGAGAGAAAGCAACAGCAGACAAAAAAGCAGCAGAAAACTTATTCGGGCCAAGAACGTAAATGCGGTCTGGCCAAAAAGGTTTAATTTTTGTCGGGTTGCTGACTTTTTCCGTCTTCTGCCTTCTTCTCGTTGTTTTTTTTTTTTTTTTTTTTTGGCTGACAGAAATGATGATTGTCCATTGCTCGGAAATTGCGGGTAAGTGAAAAGCGGTTTGTCAACATAAAATACAGTAAATTACTGTTGTAACAAATGTGCGTCAAAAGGGTTACGCCACTATGGAAAATTTTATGACAAAAAGTTGTTTTTGCTACCATTTTATAAACACCTAATGTTCCAAAAAAAACAAAAAACAAAAAAACAACAGATTTAACAAAGAACCGTTTTTTCCCTATGGCGCTCTAGGTTTAATTGTGCTTCTTAGCTTTGCCTGACATGTACAATCAATAGCAAAGGAGAGCATTATATATTTCTCTAGCGGAATGTCTCCATCTTCAAGTTTCTCTACAAGTTTTTCCTCCTGATAGAGTAAAACTGACTGATCATATGGCCTGCAATGTACAATCAATAGTGAAAGAGAGATGCACTTTGAGCGAGCTTAACTTTTGTCTCTAGGCAAATCTCTTTCTCTCTCTCTCTACCTCTCTCTCTCTCTCTTCATATTTCTCTCCTTGGAAGCGGAAGTGAAGTGCATGGAATGCCTGCAATGTACAATCAATAGCGAAAGAGAGATGCACTTTGAGCGAGCTTAACTTTTGTCTCTAGGCAAATCTCTTTCTCTCTCTCTCTACCTCTCTCTCTCTCTCTCTTCATATTTCTCTCCTTGGAAGCGGAAGTGAAGTGCATGGAATGCCTGCAATGTACAATCAATAGCGAAAGAGAGATGCACTTTGAGCGAGCTTAACTTTTGTCTCTAGGCAAATCTCTTGCTCTCTCTCTCTCTCTCTTCATATTTCTCTCCTTGGAAGCGGAAGTGAAGTGCATGGAATGCCTGCAATGTACAATCAATAGCGAACGAGAGATGCACTTTAAGAGAGCTTAGCCTTGTTCTCTATGCAAATCTCTCTCTCTTCACATTTCTCTGTACTGCTAATTTCATTTAACTTCGCTATACTTATCATGTACACCTTATTGTGTACTCTCTGTGGTGGCGGCCACAAAAAAAAGCTGGGTATTGCTAATTGGTTAACTGCAATTGGCAGTCAACTTTTCAATGAGCGCTGCTGACCCACTAAAACGAACACCAAAGCAAATCGCAAATGCAAAAGCAAAATTTTGCTTTAAGACAAAGTAAAAAAAGAAGGAAAAATAAAATAAGTAAATAAAAATAAAAGTGATAAACTCATTTTTGCGCAACCTGGCAAATGTGAAGTTGGTAATGGCGCCTGCCAGTTAAGTAGTGGGCCTAGGGGGGGGAGTCGATGGGTTGGGTGGCATTGGGTGGCAGTGGTGGGTGGCTGAGCACCCAAGGAGGGAGGAGTTGTCTTAGATCCCAAAAACGTGACCACAAATGGCAGGCAAATTGGCAAATGGCAACACACGAAAAAAAGCTATTGAAGCCCTCAGACGATATTCAATTAACACAGTTTTTGGGAGTTGGTTTAACCAAATAGTGGGGGAAAAAAAAAGTGGGAATAAAAAACTGTTGACAGCTTTTTTAGCTTTTGACAGACAATTGGCAGAGACAACAAAAAGTTTAAAACTTTCCTTTAACTTGTACAGAACTTGTTAAGCCTCCAAAATAATGGTCTTGAACTCTGAAAAATTATGCCTATATATATATATATATATATAAAGTCATGTTAAAATATGGGCCAAACTCACGCACAACTCAACATCTCGTGTATACTATAAACATTTTTTACATCTTTATTGTTTGTTACCTGTAAAGAGAAAAAGAGAACGTAAACATTAAATTCAATTGTGTTGATGCAATCAATGTACTTAGTATCTATTCCACTAACGAATGCTCCGATCCCTACTCTCTCTCTCTCTCTCTCTCTCCCTTGAACACGTAATCGCCACTAGTGACAATATCTTATCAACTAAGAACAACAACAATGAAGACCATAAGACCCGCATTGCGTGTATGTACATATATATATATATATATATATATATATATATATATATATATAGTTATATATATTTCTTTTTAGTGATTGTTGTTGCTGCCGCTTGGTTGTCCTCAATTTGCGTAAAATGGCACAGCGGAATAAATTAAAATGCAGCAAGTCTCAAGTTGTATTTCCCTTTGAAAACCCCTCTTTTTCTTTTATATATTTTGTTTTTTTTTTTTTTTGTTTTCTTCAAATCACACGCAATAAGCATCGCAGCGGGGTTCGCGGGGTCAGAGGCGTGACGATAACAAATAAAGCGAATGCCGGCTTGGGAATTGTTATCGATGATGAAGAAAACAAAAACCAATTCTAACTTCGGCCAGCCGAAGTTTGTATACTCTTCCAGATTAAAATACGATCACTAGGAATTAATGCAATATAAATTAGATATATTTATGTTATTTACAGTTTCACATTCACCGTTCTGCATGTTTACTCTATTTTTAACGATCGCTTGTATGACAGCTTTATGATATAGTAGTCCGATTTTCAACAAAATGTTACACAAAATTTTAGATTAATATATAATGGCTATATTTGAAATTTGATGAAAATCTATTGAAAACTGGAAAAGTTATAGTGTTTTTTCTTAAAATCTGATTGTTCCTATGGCAGCTATATATATAGGTATATATATGGTCCACCGATTCGCCATGCTCCGACTTATATACTAGTAAAATTATATAGAAGAATAACTCCATAGTTTCATTCAAATAGCTTAAATTTGTTTCAAAACAAATCTCGTACATCCGTGCATATGATTCCCAACTTGTTCTAACATCCCTGGAACGAAGTGACTTCTACCAGCCACGTCTCAGATATGTGTTGTGTTACAAAATATGCAAGTCATTGTTTATTAGTGTTCAAAGTTAATTACTGATCATAGATACTTATTGGTCATAGATACTTATTGTTCAGAGTTACTTACGATATATTTTTATATGGCAAATCGAAGTTTAAAATACCCATAACTTGGTCAAAAATGCATTAATTTTAATTCGGTAAGCTCTTCAATGTTAGTTTTTATTGAATGCATAAATTTGCATACTCAATTTAAAATGTTTAAAATTTTGCAATTTTTTTTTAAATTTTGAAAATTTTAACGATGTAGCCCCTTATAAAATATTTAAAAATTAAAAAAAAACTCAATTTTGGCCAAACATAATTAGATCGAATAGGCTGTTGATGTGGATCAATGATATGTATGATTTATAGGGTCGGAAATGACTCCTTCATTGCGTTACAAGTTTCTTACCACATACCAGTTAAGAATTATAGCATAAGTATATATTAAATTGAACCTTTTCAAAACACAAGTTTAGATTAAATATATTTGAGAAAGAATCAATGTAAGTTATTAGTAACCGTTTGTTATTAAATCTTAAAATTCTATGAGTTAAATACAAAGTGGAGAGTAGACCCAGTTGAGAATTTTAACGTCAGAGAATATTTTAATGCTTTAGAGTTTGTTTTGTATTAAAGTTTTCTAACAAGTCATAATTATATATATTGCTTATATAATGTAGTATAATGTACTTGCAATTAACTTAGGAAATTTCCACAACAATAAAGAAAAATATAGTTCCTAACGCCTCAAATGAAGAAGGAAAACGGGGTCATCGAGTGATAAGATGGAGATAGAAGCCATGACCCATAGCGGCGTATTTTCAAAGAGGAAAGAGCTGTGGCGTTCTCTTTTTATCAATTTGGTTTCTCTTACTTGTTGTTTGTGGGTGTCTGCTGTTCACTCGAGTTGTAGTTTTTTTTCTTTTTTTAAAGCTGCTGCTGCATAGACTTTTAATTTGCATTTAGCAACAACAAAAACGACAAATGTCCGCTCGTTATGGTGTCGGCAAATGTTCAAAAGAGTTTTTGTTTTTATTTTCATCTAGTTTTAGCTTATATTTAAATAAAAAGCAACGCAAAAAAAGTAAACAGAATGGAAGAAAACTAGTGCCAGCGTCTTGGAAAAAGCGCGGCAATGAAAACAAATGCATATACATATATTAAATATATGGATAAATGCACGAGTTTAGTTGGAATTTTTGAAAACTGTAAACTTGAGCACAGCAGGGGACACACCCCCGCCACGTGTCAGAATGGGGAATTGGGATCGGGGTTAGTTAATTATATATATTTTCCATCAAGAAGTTTGTATTTTTAAAGGTTGTCAAACTAGTACATAAGTAAAGATTTTTTAAATAGAATAAACATTTAAACTTATTATACAAAATTCTAATTTAACAGAACGCAAGGCAAAAGAAAATGTTGACAAATATTCTTCTCAGCAATGTTGCGCAACATCCAAATAAGAACTTATGTTGCCAGGAACATATTCAACTAGTATAAATACTAATAACAAAATGTTTATACTATAAAATATTGTATATTAATTTTGGAGAAAGAACAACAATCTTCCCATTTGATTCGATTGGAAACTCACAAGATTTATAATGGATATGTGTGTAATCGGATTTCTAGTGGAGATGCAAAACCACTTAAGGTCATCCACAACAGCTTCCGTGCTGTGTGTGTGTGTGTGTAAGTGTGTTGCTTGTTGTGTGGGTGCTGGACCTCGAGGGGGTAAAGTGGCAAAAATATAATTAATGGCACCACTTCAATGCAATTATTGCATAAATATATTGTTAAGACAATAAATATTGGCTGCACTATAATCGCTGGTTATTGTTTTTTTATTTTTATTTTTTTTTTGTTACTTATATTTGTATTTGTATATATTATTGTTGTTTCTGTTTGTGTAGTTGTCGGCGGCAAATTACCAAAGGCCGCAAAAAGCGGCAAAACGCTTCGCTTGGTTAGACGTCGCCTCAACGTCGCCTTCTATGCAGAAAGCCAAGTTAAGAAAATTGCATTTGAGTGTGATCGACTTGGGAGATACCCTAATATCATGGTTAGGTCGAGTTTACTCAAAAGAATGTTGATACCAAATTTGGTAGCTCTAACTCTTAGAGTCTCTGAGATCTCAGAGGTACATGTATATGTTCCCTATATGGTTTGTTTCTATGATTCTGATATAATAGTAATAAATATGTAAATATAGCTAAAGTTATATTATTTTCTTAACTACTAACTATGGTTTATTTGTGCAAGAACTGGTATTTTAGCTTAGGAAATTGTTGAATATGCAATGTACAAGCAATTTAAATCTCAAATAATCTTTAAAAATAAGTAATATATAAAGTCATATACATTCTTGCACTCTCTTTGCCTAGCCCCTTAATTTTTACTACCGAGGTCTGTATTAAAAATATATTTATTCTCATATATAATTGGATATTGGATATTAACTTGGTTAATGTACATCTTTATTAGGCCAGGTTTGTAAACAACCAAGTGTATCGGTCATTCGGGACTCTGGTTGGGGAAAATTCATCTGTGGCGAGATGATTCACAAAACGAGTTATTAGTTAAATGATTCACTATCTCTTTTAAACAAATTCTAACAGCGGTTTAGTTGCCTGTTGATTCAAGCGGTTAGTAAAGTGCCATTGGTGATGATTATCCGGTTGATTAGCTTATTCAACTTGAATACTTTTACTATATGATTGAATTGCTTCAAATTACTTGCAATTACTTGCTTAATGTTTGTTTTCTATGTATTTGATTCGATATTTAATTTCATTTATATTTCATTTAATAATTCCTTGCAAATTGTATTTAAATTGATTTATGTATTGATTGGGTCACTTCGCTGTCCTCAATTGTATGTCCTGAGTTTCCCTTTACTCGCTTTTCCAATTTATAATTGGGTCAAAGTTGTCCCCAGACAAATTGCAGTTATCAATGCAAAGCACCACCGCCCAGAGCCACCCACAAAAACCACCTTAAAGCACCTTTTGAGCCGCGTGAGAAAATTCAATTCGATGAAAATGTAATGTAAATGATTTTCCTTTTGCATTTCTCTCTCTCTCTATCTTTCATCTGCAAATATCTATTGCCTTTGGGTTTATACTGGAAATGGCTAAGATATAGTATTAATACTAATCCAATAACCAAACAGCATTTCATGTGATATTTCATTAGATTTTAATGGCAGAAATGTATTTAAAATTCTATAATACATTCAAGTTACTTGCAATTTACAACACTTTGTTTATTTTTGCTCGGAATTTCTCTATCTGTGACTCACTCCACTTCCGTGATTATTATTTCTAACTTTGCATGCATAAATCAGTGTTGAGATTAGCTCCGGCTCCCAGGGCCGCAATCGAAGTTGTATTTCAGACATTTGAAAAAAGTTTACTAACCAAAAATATTAAATCTATATTAATTAATTATCACTTCCATTACATATTCATTGATATTCTTGATTTTCTATAATTTATTTATTAGTTTTTCGACGAGTTTATAAAATAAAACTACATCGACTATGAGACTACTTCCCTGACCTCGCCTCGCTTTAAACGTGTTTGCATCCAACTATTGTTGGACTTTTCTAGCCGTCACTCAGTGTTTGGTATTTGTTGTTAATTTGTTAAGGGGCAGGGGCAGGGACAGGGGGTAGTGAATGGGGGCGGCAACTATTTAACGTTTAAGTTTATAAGTTGAAAAGCTAATTGAAGTTTAGACGTCGCCAACTAAAAAAACCGCATTAAATTATGAGCTAGCTGCTAAGCGTTGTTTTTTTTTTTATTTGTTGCGGCGCCACTATATGTATATTTCTTAATGGAAGTAATAATAATAATAAATAAACAATAGCAACAAATGCTAGCCCGTTTTGGCTGTGAACACGGAAAAAACTAGCAAGCAAGCGATCTCTCTCTCTCTCTCTCTCTCTCTCTCTCTCTTTCCTATCTACATTTGGCATCTTTTTCTGGATTCGCGGGCTGCCTTTGATCGCGTTTTCTGGGCGCGGGTGGTGAGCGCTGGAATTCACGCGCCAAAAACGCTTACCAAAAATGGTAACTCAGTCACAGTAAAGACATGGAATCGATGAACTAAAGTACAAACAAGTTAGCAAACTGGGGATTTAGGCTGGATATATATCTATATCATTTTGTAGAGAGTTAGTTTATCTTTTATAGCTTATCAAGCAAATACTTGACTTAACTAGGATTTATAGAACCAAAATCATTCTTAAATTTTATAAATGTAATCTTAACAAATTGTTGATATTGTATGGGTTTCATTTTTGTATTTTTTAAGTATTTTCTAATCAATATCCATTGTGAATCAATAAAGTATTGTAACTCTTTCGAGACATTACCATCTTTAAAGCCTAAAAATCATAGTTTTGCTAATTCTTGAATGTATCCAGGTTTTGCTTATGTATCTTGTAGTATCTTTTCTACTGTTTATCAAAGCTTACCTTTTGGAAAAGTTATTTTCTTTGGGATATTATTGTATTTTCGTATTTAAGATCATCCTTAAAGTCTAAAAATCTAAGCTTAGCTAATTCTTTACTATATCTAGGTTTTGTTTTGTATTTTAGAGTCTCTTTTCTACTTTATATCAAAGCTTACCTCTTAGAGAAGTTACTTTCTTCGAGGCATTACTGTATTTTCATATTTAAGATCATCCTTAAAGTCCAAAAATCAAAACTTAGTTAATTCTTTACTATATCCATGTTTTGTTTTTATAATTTGTAGTATCTTTTGTACTCCATTTCAAAGCTAACCTCTTAGAGAAGTGAGTTTCTTGAGACATTTCGGTTTTTTTTTCTTCATATTTAAGATCATCCTTAAAAACTGTATCCAGGTTTTGTTTTTGTAGTATCTTTTCTACTCTATATCAAAGCTAATCTCTTAGAAAAGTTACTTTCTTTGAGACATTACTGTGTTCTTTTTTCATATTTAATACTTTTGCTATACAGCTGGGTATGGACTTATGATTTATCATTTATTATTGTTATTACATCCCCAATCCGACATCCAACAGTCTTCCCCACCTGCATTCGGTATTAAAAAAAAGCCCCCTCCCTCGTGTATCGCTTTAATGGCTTCTAATTTGACACTGGAACACGCCCGATATATGGTCGTTGTCATCATCGTCATCGTCATCGTCATTATCATCATCACCTTCCTTATAGCCATAGACATATAGTCAATATAGTGAATATAGCCAGAGCGCCATCGTTCCTCGGCTGTCAAATCAAACTTCGAAACCACTCGACACATTTCACAATCCCCTTACCATGGTTCTATTTAGCATTTGCATGTAAATTATGCTAATTAAAAGTAGACAAAACACGTTCATATAATACAAGCTTAGGTGTCTTGGCTCGGTTCGGTTTGGCTTGTATCGGTTTAGTTTTTCTTTTTTTGCATTGGGAAGATTTCTTTCAAGAAAGTGGGATTTGGTTCTTCGTTCTTCATACTCAGGTTGGATTGTATATGAGGCAAGGAAGTGTATTTATCCCACAGATAATGGTCACAGGGGTATGCTATAAGGTTAAGTGTTCCCTAATTGTGTCACTAGCTTTTCATTTGCTTTATTTTTGTGGAAAATTTTAGTTCAAGAAATTTCAAAAGTGATTTATTACGGAGAAGCGTAAGATTTAACCTTGTAAAGGTGGTTATAAATTTAATACCTCAGTGAATCTGTAGAAATTATTGCTCAGCATCAACAGCATAATCAATCTAGCCCTCTTAATTTTTAGATAAACTCTTCTCTTATTTACAGAGTATGCTACATTTTTTCTTATCTAATTTATATTATTAAAATATTATTCCAAATAGTATAAGTAAACATATATTCCTGGTCAGCATCAATCTAGCCATATTTATTTGTAGACAAACTCTTTGCTCAACCTTAAAACTATCTTTAAAAAATCTTTTATAATTATTATAAAATTAGAACCTATAGATTTTAGTATATATTTCTTATCAGCATCACCAGCCGAGTCAATCTAGTTGTTGTAAATAAGTTCTTATTGCCTTTACTTCTCTTGTGTTCTTTCCATAATCTCCATTTGTATATTTTAATAAGATTTCGGCATTTAGAACTAACCATAAATATTCAGAACCTTATATGTACTGTTTTTGGCATTTATACAATAATACCTGTCCGATTAGCATTAGCTTGATACACTCATGCCTAATACCAGTTTTAGGATGGCTACCTGAAAAGTTGTGTTTATTTTTTGCGTTTTGTAATAAGCCTTTGGCTTTGCGGTGCCATTTTAATTTTTCCCATGTCGCTAGCCAACTTTTCGATTGCCAAATCGAAATCGGGGTGTCGTGTTCGGGCCATAAACAGTCAAAGTAGTCAAAGCTTTTGTTTTCCAGTTTCCTCACAGCTCTGATTGATTTTTTGCTGTACATTGTATATATATTTTTTGTGCTGTTTCTGTTGCCAAATTGTTAGTCACGATTCTTTCGAGCTGCGTGCCAAAATCTTAAGTTGCAATTTCAATTAAAATAGGGCTATATAAATTGTCTGATAGTTTGGCCAAAGATCAAGTTCAAGGTTGACTTCTAGCCGAAGGCTGTTCTTTATGCCATATGAACTTGTATATAATATATAGATATATAGTTATATAGTTATATATTTACTGTTACGGTTTTGGCACACACAAATTGTGGCTCCATTGTTGTGTGGCGAAAGTTGGTCTGGGGCTTTTGGTTTTTTTTTGGTTGGTTCTTAACCTAATTAAGGCATTTGTTCTTCATCTATATAGCACTGGGGCTACTGTACCGTTAACGACTGACTCTGTTTTGCTGTTTATTTTAATGTTTCCTCGTTTTAATTTTGATGAATTCGCATTTGAATAAATTGTGGAATTTGTTAAAGTGGCAGAAATATGTCCAATAAAGTCTGGGGCTTTAAGAAAGTCTGCTGAGAGGTCGCAGAGGTTTCTCTCTCCAACAAATCTTTGATAGACAAGACATCTCACAACAAGGACAGGTGTGTAGGCCTGGTCAAAAAAAATAGCTATGATTCAAAGGCCTCTCTACAGAGATCTCTGTGGGCGTTACCAACGTCTTGATTTTATTTTATTTCGTATTTTTTATGACTCTTTTCGGCTGGATTTTCGGGGCTCTGGTGGTGTCAATGATGACACCATATCACCGTCACAAGTAACCAAAATGTTGCTGACCAAAGTGCAGCCCACACAAAACATGTCTCAGAGAAAAAACAGAAAAAAAAAACTATGGAAAAAGCTGATGAATAAACCACTTAGACCTGACTTTAGATGGTAAATAATACTTTATGTATACATTGCATACAAAGCCAGCTTAATATAGTTCTGTAATTATTTGATTTCAGGTTAATTTAAAGTAAAATAAGGTGAGATTTTATTTATTAAATGGTACACAGGTGCATACTACTTCGTCTCGATCGATCCAAAAATAAAAAACGAAACGAAAATGCTACAAATTTGTTAAGCCTGAACTCTCGTGCTTTGTATTTCGATTTTTGTTAATGCATTTTGACCAAGTTTGTTTAGCAGGCGCCTAAACGGCGGCAAGGTCGTTCAAGGTAGTCCATAAAAAAAAATGTCTTTGTTGTTGGGTGTTATTGTACACATTTTTTTTTGTTTCTTATTTTTTTTTTACAACGCCGAAGGCAGCACATGCTGCGTATACGCAATGTGTGAAATGTAAAGGGGAAAGGGAGCTGAGAGGTGTGAAGGGTTATAATTCGGTTATTATTAAAAATGAGTAACTTTTAGTTAACTTTTTAAGTTTTTTTTATCAGTAAATAAATGAATCACATTGGGTTTCATGTGCGGAAAGAGAGGATTATTGTCATAAAATTTATGACAACGATATATTTGAAATTTGTTAATAATTTAAATTTCATTTATTTCAATTTGTCATTAGTTAAAATTTTTGTTGTTTTTTAACATTATACGTTAAGTATATTTTAACATGTAAGAAAGTTAGAGTATAAGGTGATTATTATTGTAGAAAATAAGGAAGTTGTCTAGATCGATTCGTCTATGGATGCTGATAAAAAAAAAACTTATTGGGCAAAGTATTGGAAAAGGAACACGGAAAGAAATATGAAATAGAAAAGAGCATTGAAAATAAAGCCTAAATATAAGTATATTTAATTTATAGAAATATATATAATATATAATATATAATATATATAATATATATAATATATATAATATATATAATATATATAATATATATAATATATATAATATATATAATATATATAATATATATAATATATATAATATATATAATATATATAATATATAAAATTGTAAAATTATAAATATTATATACTATTATTCAAAATACTTTAATCTATTGTAAATTTCATATTATTATTTTATATATTGTATATAACGTTGGTTTATATTCACAAACTGTTTCCCCATTGATCATTGATCTATATTTTTCCGTTTGATCACTTATCTTGGCCTTGTCCCACTTAAGTCTCTTTTCTTTAAATAACTATATATATTATATATAAAATTATATATTGTGTACAAATATATATATATAATATATATGATATATAAAATTATAAATATTTAATACTTTCATTCAAAATATTTTAATGTATTGTAAATTTTAAATTATTTTTTTATATATTGGATATAATGATGGTATATATTCATAAACTGTTTCCCATTGATCATTGATCTATATTTTTTCCCTTTGATCACTCATCTTGGCCTTGTCCCACTTGAGTCTCTTTTCTTTCTATCTCTCTCTCTTACTATCTTTCTCTCTGTCTCTTTTTGGTATCTTTCTCTTTCTCTGGGCACCTTAATCTGAATTCTTCCTGCTGATTTTGGCCTTGGCCTGGACCTGGGACTCTCCGTTCATCATCAGCCGCTGATTGCTTATTGTTTGCTTAATGATTTCGCACTGCCTTCCCTGGTACTTTTAGTTTTTTGTTTCTATATTTTTTTTTTTGTTTTTCTTGTGGCTTTTGTATTTTTTGCAAGCGTTTTGGAACCGTTTTTCAATTGCCATTTATTGCAGATACGTTTTGTGTGTGGTTTTTGGGTCAATAGATTTGAATTCCGAGCGGTTTGTTGAACTCCCTGTCGAACCAGATCCGAAATCTGTATCTGTGTCCAACAATCTCCCTCCCGTTAAGTGTTGTGTATAATGTCTGTGTGTACCTTTCACAAAAATACCCCCCAAAAAAAGATCGTTTGCACCAAATAATAGAAATAATAAAAAATGGGTCTTATAACTCGAACTGAGATTATTATGCAATTGCCTGGGATCATTATAATAAGCAGCAGCTGAAGCTGAGGTAAAATGCAAAATCAATTAATTATAAATAATACATTTTTTGCAAATAAAAAGAAATATAAGTCTATCAATATTGTATCTAATGCGAGGCGGCGGCAGCGAAGGCGCAACAATGCCATGTATCTGTATCTCAGAGATACACATTACAAGATTCGCAATTGACAGACGGATAATTGATGGTTATTGCTATTTTGCAAAATGGATCCGCTCAGTGTAGTGAGTAATGAAACTGAAATCTGCATGTTTTTCAGCAGATAGAGCTCCACCGCCCACGCCCCTCATTGCCTCTTTTTAATGTTCCTTCTTGGCTTCGCCTTACAAACAAATAAATAAGAAAATAAAAAAAATAAAAACAGATAAATATTATTTTTAATTGTTTCATAATGACTAAGTGCCAGATAGTACAAGTTGCAATAAAAATAAATTTTCAAGTTCATTTGCATAAGGAATAAAAAGTTATTGTTATTGCCGTCTTCTTATTATAATAATTATGCCGCCACTCACGTTCAATCTTATAACTATCTCGGATTTATAGTTACTGCCCGTTGTGTATTGTTTTATTATTATTATTTTTATTTTTATTTTGTATTTTTTTTGTTTAAAACAAAGGTCAATGTAAACTTGTTTGTTTGTGCTGATGATTGATTCATTGGGGCAAAACTGCTCAGTCTCGCGTCAATCTCTTCAAGATTCCTGCTCTTATATAGACGTATCTTTTAATTATTTTCTATGCTACACCGATGACTAATTAGTCACAATTAACGAAACATTTCAATTGCGATTGCATCGCACTAAAATGGTGCATCGATACCCTGAAATGATGACAGATTGATGATAATGTTTCCATTGATGCTAATCAGGATTATATATACATTTATAGGGGTATAGAAATTAATAATAAAATCTGGTTTTATTACATAAAACAATAAGTTCTAGGTTTGATCTTTGGTTCTGACTTAATTGTTTGAACTTTAAATGAATTTAAATACAAATTTAAAACAAATACCAAGTCTTTTCAGGTTTGTTATCTATGAGAATTTAATCTTTAGCAATTTCAAGCCCCCCTTGGAGTGATATTTTGTTTCTCGTTTAGTTTTCCCACCCCTAATTTGTTTTGATTTTCAATTTATTTTCCCAAAACTCCAGGAAACAACAAAAATAAATAAAAAAAAAAATAGAACCCAAAAAAGGTTACTGCTGAGAGGACTTTGGTGCTGTTCGAGTTTCAAAAACTTACAAAAGGTTGACAGTTCAAGAGGCTATTGAACTTTGATGGGCAGACTGCTTTTGTTTTAAAAACTAAAGAGAAATTATGTGTGTATTGTGTGTATATACATATATGGTATACATCTATGACAACTGACGACGTGACTTTATGGAAATTATTTCGACAAGTTTGTGTATTCACGTCAACGCGGCATAAACCAAAAAATTCTATGTCAATTAACGGTGTTTTGTTTACCAGAAATGAGCGACGGGCAGAGACAAGGGGAGGGAGGAAAATAACACAAAGAAGTTAAGAAATAAAGTCAGAAAAAAATATATAAACAAAGGTCTTTAGAGGAGAGTCGACTTTAAATACCCTAAAGATATAAAAATAGAAATAGAAGCAAATTTAAAACAAAATATATACACACGTTTTAAATCTTTGCAAAGAGGAAGGTACTAAGATGCAATAGAGACTTTTCAAACCCTTAAAGTTCAATATTTTTAACCAGCAACAATAGCCGAGTTGATCTAGATAAAAAATATGAAAATAATTTGACAAATTGTAAAATTTCTACATATTTTTTTTGTAATTATAACTGCTTATATATAGTAGTTAGAGTCTTAGTAAATAAATCTTAGGTTTATATATAGGAAAATTCATAGAAAACCATAGCAAAGAAAAAACTAATCAACTGATTATAAAGTGTATTAATGTATACTAATTTCACAGTGATGATTTTTATGTTAAATTGTTAACAAGTTGCTTATACACAAACTTAATTCTTCTTTTTTTATCCTATATGTACATCTTTCTTCTCTCTCTCTTTTCCAGCTTTAGTATTGTTATTGTTTTTGTTGTGCTAAGGTCATTTCGTGGTTACACACTATAAAAAAAAAATCTAAGGGGGGAAAAATAACGTAGTGTTACTTTGCCATTTGTTTGCATATGCGAAATCATCATCAGAGGCTACAAAACGAACTTTGCTTCGTTGTTTTCTTTGTTTTTGGTTTTTTTATTTAGTTTTTCATAGTTGTTTTTTTGTACAATTCTCTTTAAGAGCCTGCTGTTATTGTTGGGGCTTTAATGGCGGTAATGGTAGGTTTATGTGCCGGTCTTCAAGCCTTCTAGTCTTCAGTCTACAATTTGTGGCAAAAGATAACGCAGTGGGGTAAGTTTTTAGAGGCAAAAGCAGGTCACCAACACTGCTGAGATATGCAGAAGTTTGCCCTTGTCAAGAGGTTTTCCATAAGAATTTTTCATCTTTTTGGAGAATATCTTAGGTTTTTTCATTAATTTATATGAACTTGTAGAGTAAAGTTGTAGAAAAATGCTTGTAACCATGAGAATGAGTTATTTCCGACCCTATAAATCATATATATTTTTGATCGGCATTGCAAGGTGAGTCGATCTAGACATCTTAGGTAAAAAAAATAAATTTTCGATTTTTTTTCAAATTTTTTTAAGGGGTTTAAACTTTTGAAAAATGTATAATAATTTGAATTTTTTAAATTTCAAATTTAGTATGCAGATTTAATAACCTAATAAAAACTAAAATTTGAATGACTTTTGAATTAAAATTAATGCAATTTTGGCTTAGTTATGAGTGTTTGAAAATGTGATTTTTTTGGAAAAATTGTCATAAAAAATATCGATAAGTATCGAACCTAGAAATGCGAGTATTTTAACCTTAAAATCGATTTAAGATTCTATATTATAATTCAATTGGAAACTGTAAGGATATATAGACCATAGTTTCCCCAAGTTAGTTTCCTTTCCTGTTAATCTTATGAAATATTAAAGATACTTCAAATATAGAAAACTACATAGTTTATACCGAAATTCTTCTACTTCTATGATCTTTCCAAGTAAATTAAATTGTATATTAATCTTTATATATTGTTAAATAAAACTACACAATTAATTTGCCATATTTTAATATATATATCTATATAATTTTATCTCCAAAGTTCATTGCCATATGTTGCAAGAGGGAAAGGGTTTGGGGAAAACCTTCACTTGGGCTCGCATATCAAGGCGAATATTGAATTACCGTTCCACATATAGACGATCTATCGAAAAACTTTCCAACACAGTTCCATTTACTTGCCACAATTCGGTGGCTTTATGTGGTGACACTGCGTCTTAAGTGTGTGTGTGCGTGTGTGTTAATTTTATTTTTTTCGCAGCACAACTCCATCACGATCATGAACATGATCATGATCATGATCATGGAAGACGATCGTAATCATAACTGCAATGATGTTGACGACTTCTAATGCTGCGAGCGCGAGTTTTGCCATCGTTTTTTTTTTTTTTGCCGCTGGGTCGTCGCCGGCATCAGGTGAAAGTTATGTTAAAAAAAAAAATATTAAAAAAAAATTCACAGCAGCGACAAAGAGAGAGAAAAAAAATAAATAAAATTTCTTCTTTCTGTTTTCGCCTGCACTTTTCCAAGCGATGATTACTTTCGGCTTCGCTCTTTGCCGATCTTGCACCACCTCATCAAAGTTAATGTGACAGTTTTGGATGAGTGTGACCATAGCGATGATAATGATCACGAGATGATCATAATCATCAGAAAGCCTGCAACCGGATGCAAAAAACAACAACAAGGTAACCAAATAGATCGGTTTTTCTTTTGAATATATAAACTATTTTATAAAGGGAAAATATATTAGAAAAACATGCAGATATGTTTAAAGAAAATTAAAAGGTATCGGAAGTTCTTAACAAAATTTAATATTGTAAAAATTGTGGAATTTGCTTTAATAAAAATTGCATTTCATATTTTAAGACCAAGTTTTAGCAGTTAAACAAAATCCTAGTAATATCTAGAGCCCCCTGAATTACCTTGAGGTATTTAATTAGTATAATAATCATATTTAATTTAATAAAATAATATTTATTAATAATTATTATACACTTTCTTGCCATATAACCCATTGAAATAAATTTTTTTTGTTCATTTCAATTTACATTTTAGAATATAATATATTTTTATTCTCAAGAATGCAATATTAAAGAATTGTTTGACGATTATTGGTTTAAATAAACTAAAATAATCTTTGTCAAAGCTACAATTTAATTAGAACCAAAAGTAATGACCTCATAACTTTAAGTTTTCCATAATTTTCCATGTGATAAACATTATAGTTAGTTAGTGATTTACTTTTAAATCAAACACAAGTGCGTTTTGACTTGGCCTAGTCTGCGATTCAAACCAATCCAAACCGTTTCGATCCGATCTGAATCTGAATTTGATCTGGTTTTGGCCAAGTTCGCTACGGTTTTGTCTCTTTGCCGCCCACTTTTGGACATGGCAACAAAAACTGTGGCCACAATAACAAAATGCCTGCAAAGGTCGTTTCCAAGCCGCACAAAAACAACAAAAAAATAAAAAAAACAGCAGTCCTCCCCTCTCCGTATAGATATATCTCTCGCTCAGATGGAATACAACAGAGTAAAAAAACCTGAAACTAGCTCGAAACAAACACAAAAAAATTAAGATACATTTAAGAGCATTGTCGAGTTGGCATTTCCATACACAGACATGATGTGTTGTGCGAGTGTGTGTATCTCTATCTGTCAATGTTTTCCAAGAAGTTTTTGTATCTCAAGTTGAAATATTCGGTTGCTGATCGCCGAGCTTTATATAGATATTTACACACATAGATATATATAAAGATAGATATAGATATATATTTATATATATATCTGAGCATGACTAACGGCAAAAAGCCGCGACAAATTGAAGTTGGAAAAAAAGTATCTTTGGCATGTGTGTGTGTATCTCTATCTGCATCTCTGTTCCGTATCCGTATCTGTATCTGTTTCTAGATCTGTGTGTGTATCTGCTGCTCTGTTTGCTCTTTTTCGGCTGCTTTTTGACAAATGAAAAACAAAAATTAAAAAAAAAAAACCAAAAACAAAAAAACTCGTTCATAGTTCTGTTTAATTACGTTCTCAAACAAAAGCGAAGAACAAACGTTTTCCCAAAAATTCCATTTAAAATAAAATCTTGTGCAAATTCCAAAGCTCGGCTAGCTTTTATTTATATTAGATTAGAAATTTATTTAAATAAGCTTGATAAATTATGTGTACTAAATATTTTTTTATTTCTGGTTGTGTTAGATTCAATTTTTCACAAGGAAACATATTTAAATGTGTATAAACCATCTGTAATCTTGATAAATTATTTGTAATCAAACAATTAAATGTATTGAAAACATAAATATATAAAATTGAAGAAAGAACAACGCATTTAATCATCATCATCATTAAAAACTGATCACGTTTCGTTTAAGCTGCTTTTGTTGTTATTTACTTTTGTTGTAAGTGCTCGCTTAGGGTTAAAAGGTTCAATAAACTTTTCGAAAAAAATACAAAAAGTGAACGAAAATCTTGAGATTGAACTTTTGTGAGAAATTTTAACACACCCTCCCCCCTTAACCCACTAAGTACGCACATCTCTTGACAAATGTCTCACGCGTTCGACTAAAAAAGCTTGGAAATAAAAAATAATACGAAAAACTGCTCCCTCGCTTCTTCTTCATCTACAAAACACTGTTTTATTTCTGTTTTTTATTATTATTATTTCTTTTTTTTTGTTTTTTGCAATTAGAGGTGCTTAACAATTGAAGAGAAGAGGCTTCGAGACGAGTCGCTGTCTTTATTTATTTATTTTCCTGTATTTTTCGGGGGGTTCTGCATGACTGGACAGAAAAGTCAATGGACTGACTGAGAATTAATCAACGTTCCCAGCGAATGTTAAGGTTAAAGAAATTACATTCGATGCCCTATACTGATCGATTGATTTCGACTAACTAACTATCATCGTCATCATTGTCATCATCATCATTATAATCATCATTAAAGTCATCATCAGAGTCTTTCTCTTCGATCAATTACCGTTGAGTTTCTTTACAATTTCAACAACCCGAATCGAAATACATATGTATGTATATGAAGGGAAAAAAGAGAAAGATTAACCTTAGTTTAAGGGGAAAATGGTTGAAATTAATTCAAGGAAGCAAACAGAATACCCTCTTTTTCCTAATTGTATAATATTATTAAAAAAATACCACCTAAAACCTTATAAACACAAGGAAAATCCAGCATCAAAATACTTCTCTAAAGATTATTTCTAAAACCCACACTTTTATTATAAAATATTATAATAAAAGACCTGATAATATATTAAAATGTACTTAAGATATTAAATCAAACTCGTTAAATATTTGTAAGCAAACTATTTTCCTAAAATACTCTTTAAAAATACCCAAAAAGATAGATTTCTTTTCCGTTTTCATAGTTTTGTACTTTGAATGTATTTATTTATTTTGTAGAATTCTTTTCTTTCATTAACAAACTGGGCCTCTGACTTCTTTAATTTTCTTCGTTTTTCTATACATTTTTTTTTTGTGTAAGTACACAACCAGATAGACACACACAGATAACAGAACGCCATATAAGACTCACATACATATGTATGTACATGTGAACCGTGTACTATTGGAGTTCAAAGTGCTTTAAAGTGCTTTGACTTCCCACTGATTCTCCCAACTTTGCTTCTTGACTTGGAACTTGGAACTTGGCTTTCCCCTGGAAAACGTGAACCGCTCCTCTGGAAAGAACTTGTTCATCATCTTTTTCTGCTTTGCCTATCTGTTTTTTTTCCCCAACTTTTTTTTTAAAAAAAGGGAGGCCATGAAGCAAGTTGGCTTACAGGTTGTACGATCGCAAAAGAAGGAGGTACAAATTATGCAAGGCCCTTCAAAGTTTGAAGTTTATAACGTGAAACGGGGGGAAAAAGGTAGAAAAAACTATATTTGATCGTTTCAGTTTAAAAACGCGGTTCGAAACTTGACTGATACTAGGTGCGAGAGGGATAGAGATACAGGAACATCTTGATCTTTGATAATTAGATCAATTTAGATCACATCAGATCTTTAACGCACATTAAATCTAGTTTAACTTTAAGTAAGACAATAAATTATATTATTATTATATTTACATTGCCTTCATTCCATTGTTTGTATAGAATTTTTCCTCTATGAACAAACTTTTTTATATATTTTGGCTTCCACTTAATAAAGTACATCATCATAGTTGTCATCTCTTACCTGCAAATAAACAAAGAGAAGAATTTAATTGTAGATTTCACAAAAAAGAAAAAAAAAAACAAAGAAACATGAAGAAAGAATAACAATAATATTCAAATAAGTAGATAATCATCATAACTACAAATATGGGTAAATGTGAGAAGTTATTTATATACATATATGTTGTTATATTGATAAACAAAAATAAGAAATATCGTAAAAATGGACAACAGCCACTCCCCAAAAAGTTATAAGTACCATGGAGCTATATACATATCTATAAATACAATTCTCTCCATGTGGTTGGTTATGGATGTTGTTAAAATAAAGCACAATCGCTGGCCGATGACATTGGAGGATACGTAAAGATTTATATCTTAGGTCAAAACGAAAAGTTCAAGAGTTTAAAGCTTGGAAAATCAGCAATAATAACTCAATAATTAATCAAGAAAGGAAGCCAAGTTCATCGTTTACATTATTATTTAGGATAAATCAGTGATATATTATAGGAAGAATATAAGGTAACTTAAGACCCAGGTTGGCCTTGTTCTTCCTCTACCTCTATATAACATATATATCTCTCCCACCTTGCTCTGTTGTCAGTTCGTCCATTGAACTGTTTGTTAATGGACCGTTTATTTGCCGTTTTCTTACTGATATTTAGGGAGAGGTTCAAAAACCCTTTCAGCTCGCAAATCTCTGAAGCGTGCAAATTATGTAAAGAGCAAAACAAAAAAAAAAAAACAAAAAAAAAGCTGACAGAAGGCAGAAAGGTATATAAGACAATGACATTTGTCAGACTTGTTTGGGTACTGATTCCGGGGATCCATCAACATCAACATCAACATCAACATCACACAGAAATATACTACAACAACTCTCCGCTCCATCATAAGCATTTTCGGCAGTACTGCTAATTAGTCAAGTACTTTTTGGTATTCTGAGTTCTTCTTTTTTTAGATACTCGTACATATCTCTTATTTTGAGAACAATGGTTTTTTGAGACGGCCAAGAAGGTGTATCTTCCATTTGAGTCCGGAGTCTTCGTCTTCCCCCCTTTTGGCGCTTTGCTTGGGCGCATCTTTTTGCAAAACTGACCAGTTTTCTTGTCAGTTCCATTCGCTGCATCTGTGTCTGCTTTTTTTTTGCTGCTGTTGGTGTTGCTGTTGGTGTTTTTGTTGGTGTAGTTGTTGCTGTTGGTGTTCTTATTGTTGGTGTTTTCAAGGCAAACACCAACGACCTTGACAGCATCTATAGACCCCCTCCCCCTTCTGCCTCTTTTTCTTTAGAGCCGCATTCCTTTGGTTTGTCCATTTGATTTGATTTGCCTTTTCCTGCATTCCTTTGTGGAGATTTTTATGCTTATTTTTGTTCTGCGAGCTTTGTCTTCTTTACTTTACTGATTGCGGGTGCGGTTGATCTCTTCTCTTTCCATTGGAATCCGTTCTTGACTCTATTCTCTGGCAGTTTTCCTCTAGTCTCTATGGGTGTCTCTGCGATTTGTATACTTGACATGCCTCGGCGTTTATAGTGCGGAACTGTTGCCGGTGCCGATGGTGTTTTGTGGTGTTGTGCGTTTTGTTGAGAACACTTTTTTTTGGGGTCTTTCATCACCTGGCTGACTCTGATTCTATGCGTAACTCGCAATTTGGGCTAAGTTTGCTTTGCTGAAATTAGGTAGAACCATGTACTGCAAGTACTACTTACTTGGCTTTGTACCTGATAATATAATTATAATTAAAGTCGGAAGTTTGCTTTTTAGTGACCTAAAAAAGGTGTAAGAAACTGTGTTTTCCCCCCGGCACTTTTATAACTGTTTTTGAGACAGTTTTAGACTGCTTAATGGGAAAATTACCAAATAAAATGGGACTAAAAAAAAAAAGAGTAAACTCTATTAGGATTTTGTTTTTCTTATACTAAGAGAAATCTCTTGGTATACAACGAAAAAGAAACTCTCTTGTTCGTTATTGCTTGTACATTGCATACAGAGGGAGCGAGAAAGATATAAAGAGAGCAAATACTGATACCTTACGATTAAAATAGTACATTTTTATTACATTTTTAATCACTAAATACAACTTTTTAGCTTATTTCAAGTCTTGACACCAAAAGAATGCCTTGGATAATGCTTACACTCCGCCCCCTACTCACGATCTATCACAGGCTGTGTGTGTGCCTTGTAAATGCAATTGCATATTGCACTCACTCAATTATAACAAATTGCAAAATAAGCCATAAGCCATTAATTGTCGCTGTTGGTGGGCAAATTTCATCGAGAATTAAAGGAGACTTCTTGATGAGGGGAAAACCGGGCGGTGATCGTCAATCGGCGCATTTCTTGAATAACAATTAAAACAATTACTGCAACGGAGAATAGAAAATGCGACTAGAAAAACTACGTAACAGTTGCGAAATAGATCTCGATTTATTTTATACAGCTGTTTTGTCAAGCAAATCTAAAATTATGGCACATAACGCGAAGAACAAAATAACAAATTAATAAAAAGGAAAATAAAGAAATGAAAATTTCCACACATGTGGAAATGTTTTTTTTGTTTTTTGTTTTTCTCTTTATCTCTGTGATTATATAAGAGGTTAAATGTGTGAACCCATTGAGTGTGTTGAATTATCAATGAATGTAATAAAGTTCATTTCAACGGAAACAAAATAAATAAATACATTTTTTTCTAGACGATCGAAATCCGCAAAGCAACACTATCAGTGAATATAAAATGAGTCGCAGGCAGACGAAAAGTCTACTTTGAGTGTTTTTAAAACAAATTTTAAATAATATTAACTAATATATAGGTACTGTTTTAGATTTCATACTCAAAAAATAATTTTAAAGTAATTAAAATACAGTTTTAAGCCAGGAAATATTTATAAATAAAAGTTTCCCGTTTGGTATTTATATTTTATAAGACCCAAACAAAGAATGCAATCTTTAATGTAATTAAAACTTAACTATAATTATTATAATTATGTTAATATTATACTTATATTTACTCCATAAACTTTAACACATTAAAAACATTTTATTATTTTATTTTACAAAGTACAAAGTACTTGCTCACATGTGTAGCAATTGCACCAACAATTTGCCTTAAAAAAAAACCCTCCAACAAAAAAACTTAACATGAAAAGAAACCGGCTAAAAATTTAAAATTTCAAATTTGTCAAGCCCCCGAAGCGGTATAAAAAAAAAATACAAATAAAAATAAAAAACACAAAACGAAACCACAAATATTGGTGCCATTTTTTTTGTCTCCTTTTTTGTGTGGCAACACAAAACAAAAGGTGAGTGAAAGAAGGGGAGGCAATTACGGCAAGGGAGCGAGATGGCTAGAGGGTCAACATGGGTTAAAGCCTTCAACATGAGACAATGCAACGACAATACCAATTTTTAAGTCTCAAAACTATGTCACGTTTTTTCTCTTTTTTTTCGGTATTTTTTGGCAATTTTTTGTTACAAATTACTGGTAAAATTAACATGGCAAAAATCATAACCGGAAAACATGTTTTTCGTAAGAACGTTTTAAGAAATAGGTTAGGAAAATCTTAATACAACAAATTTTCCTAAAGTCCGAAAGAGATCTGATTATCAAATCTTAATTATTATTGAAAATATATCAAAAATATGTAATAAAAATATATTATTAATATTATTTTTAATAGGGTCTATTTCACATTTTAACTTAAAGGAATATACAAACATTCAACTAAACTAACTACGCATGAATTTTCAAACTTTTTTGTTAGTTTTTCGGTTTTTTTTTGGGGTAATTGTTCATGCAAATCACGTAAAATGTTTTCATCATGTTGCACATACGCCGTGTTGCCAATTGTCCATAAGCAGTTTGCTGATTGCTTCGGGAATTAGACAATTTTTGTTGGCCAGCAGCAGCTTTTGGCTTTATTGCTGTTAGCTGCTTCTGATGAAACGGTTAATTCGCTTTTGCTGGATAATTTACATTTTCTGTTTTACGTTTACGAGCATGAAGAGTGGCAATTTTGTCACCACATTGTGACCGTTAGCCAAATAATATAATCATTTCTATCATCATTTTCTTTAATAATTAATTAATGAACAGAAGCTAAAAAGAAAAGTTTTTCTTTTGTACTCTTTTGGTTTTCCCAGAGTATTTAAGAATAATTCAGAATTTCCTGCTTGTACTTTGCAGGCGGAGAAAGCAAGGGAGTGTGCAAAAACTAATCTCGGACTTAAACGATTCTTTCAATAATGTTTTTAAATGAATGCTAGAATTTAATTGAATTGCTTGTACATTGCATGCAAAATTTGGTTTTGTGCTTAAAAAAAAGAACCGAAATACAACAAAATAGAATATAGCAAGTGATTTTTTAGAGGCTCTTTTTTAACAGAATTTATCAAAATATTTTATGATCAGCCACTGTTTGCCTCAAATTAGTACAAATAAATTAAATTCACGTACAAAGGGCATGCAATAATAATCCCTAAAGACTTGATATAACTATCTTCATATAATAATCCCTATAAAACGATGAAATTTTGCAATTTTACACCAGAATGAGTTCAGTTCGTTGACTGGACTGACGGACTGACGGACAGACGGACGGACGGACGGACAAACGGACAGATATGATGCAAGGCGTTTCGTGTGGTGTTATTCAACCATCGCGACGCGCCACCCAACAATGTAACAAACTTGTGTTGTGCATGAGAAAACAAATTTCCATATATGTTGGTCCGGGGAAAATCGAGAAAGGGAACGTAAGAGCGGGATGGACTGTACTTTGGAGGGGACTTAATAGTGATGATATCTCTATTTGCATCCCAGGCATTCGTATAATAACAGGGACAGTGATAAGAGCAAGTTTTGGGTGTAGTGTTGTTGTGTGTATGTTGTATGCGATAATGAATTTCCAAGTTGACATTGGGCTGGATCGAGGAAAAACTACAAAACTAATCAAGCGATTAATCGATCAATCAACTGGCACTGAAATTAATGAGCCGGACAAAACGAAACGAAACGAAATGAAATGAAATATAGATAGGGGGATACGATACGATATAGAGTTCAATTCCAAAATTGGCCAGGCACAAAGGTGACAATGAGGCGGGCTTTTAATTAAAGCAAACAGAAATGCAATGATGACGCATTGAGCTGGACTCTGAACATTTCCGCTGAATTCATTACATATCAAATATATATACGAGTAGTAAATGTACATACATAATAATATACTGAAAACTCATTCGAATGAGTAACAAAATATTAAAGCCCCGAGACAAGTGCAATGCCAAAATGGCATTCGGCCAAGCCATTGAAAGAGGAAATGGAAAGAGGGTTAAGCGAAAAGCTGCAAAATGTTTTGTAAATATATATATATACATATATATATATTACACACATTTCCAAAGAGCAAGGGAAACTGTACCGAGTCCCGATATCTAATCGATGGTCAGGGCAATTAGTGTGCTTATCGCTTTGGCGATAAAAAATGCGCAATAATAATAACAAAAAAATAATACAAAAAAAATTAGAGTGCTCCAAATTGTATTTCATATTTTTTTAAGCAGTTTACTTTGCTCTTTATTTAGTTTTTGTGTTAATTTATATTTTGTAAAGATATTAACTTAATAAATAAATACATCCAGATAGGATAACCCATTTCAACTTATATAAAATCAATCTAGAATTATGTGAAATGTAAAAATAAGCAACATCTCACACTCATGTAGTATTTAATTATTATTTTTCATGATTGAAAATGTTTTTATTTCCAGCTCAACTGAGTCACAATTTCCAGAGCTCCCTCTCTCTCTTTTTGAAATTTTATCTAACGAAACCAGTGCCAACATTTAATTCCTACATTTTGTTGCCTTCCTGGATTGACACCCCCTACAGCAAAATAAATATATAAAAAAGCAAATATAATGCCAAAAACTGACTCCTTTTGTTGAGGCCCCATGGCCATGTCAATGTCAACACAGGCCACGGGCGGCTTGGCCTTTTGTAAAAAAAGAAGGAAAAATAAAGAAAAACACAAGAACAAATTTTCTTGTCTGCGTCATTGAGCTTGGGAATTAGAAATTGTTCGTTGAGGCTTAGAAATATGAGGAATATGCGGAGGGGCATGAGCTTCGTACGTGTAAAATTGCGACTCAATTGTGAGGAAAATAGGGATGAAATTTGAGGACACAAAAAAAGACTGCGAGTTACTAATAGAATTTTAAATGGAATGATATAGACTTTACATTTGGCATTTTACTTCTTTAAAAACAATAAACATTGATTGGTAAGTGATAAAATAAATCACTATCACCTTTACATTGTTTTAAACATTTAAAACTAAAAGAATATAGCCTTCTTCTTGTGTATTTTAACCATTTTGTCAAGCCAAGATGATTTCCAAGTTATTTAAGTTATTCGGTTGGTAAATATATGATTATTTAAACATATATCTCATGCTTATCACTACGCTCCCTCTCTCGCTCTCTCTGCGGAGAATAATCAGCAAAAATTTCAAGATAGTCGCATTTTTTATCATATCTTTATGCAGAGAGAAGGCACGATGATAGGGTATATTATATAGGGTAGATAGATTAGTAGCGGGGAAAACACCAGCCATTCAAGGTGCATGTGTTGTCTGTCTGTCTGACAAGATAAAATTCCAACGAGTCGTATTAAATATTACGAATAATAATACTGTAGGATTTTCATAAATATAGACTTACTAATTTAATATACAAAAATAATAACAATCAAATGACATGTATAAATGTATATTTAACATTTGCTAGAACTTTCAAAGAGTTTGGGGTTTGGGGTGGTGGTGGTGGGGGCTTTAGCTCCCCCCATTTCAATGCCATTGCACATTGAGTTCGAACTCATTCGCCTGCTTTCGGCCTTGACTGGAGGCAACTAACCACAAAAAGGTAGTTAACAGCATACAAACGTTTGGAATCATAAGCAAAAGGTTAAAGGCCATAGCCAACCGTTCGTCAAGCGGAAATGGAAATCGAAATTAAAATGCCACACAAAGGCAAAAACAAAACAAAAAATTGCCTCAAAAATTGCTCAATAACAAAAGCCAACAACACACAGTAACAAAAGAAAATACAGCAAAAAAATAAAGTTTGGCAGGCAGGCAATAAACCAAAAATATATATCATTTGGCAAAATTTGAAACATTAGGAAAATAAAGTTTTGCGCAACGTCCTTGACATTTGGCAAGTCAGGAAACTCAACAGCTGTCAAATTTCCTCATTTTCTGAGCTATTTGGTGGGAGTTTTTGTTGGGGGGAAAAACAAAAAGCCAACATGAAAAGTTGGGGATTTGTTTTAAGCAACTGACAGAAGCAAAAGGAGTGAAATATAAATTGGAATTGGAAATAGATATAACAAAAATAGTCTACATACACAAAGTCAACCAGAAAAACTTTAATTTTTATTTCTGCAACATAATTTCAAACATTTTTCCTCAATTTTCAATTCGATTGATGTTAAAGTTTTGGAAATGAAGACTTGGGTTAAGTTAAACATCTCTGAAATTGAACATTGGGTCTTGTTCTCAGAATCTTTGCCTTTTTGTTTACCTTTGGGCATATTGTCGTGACATTTGGCCATAGTTTACACTTAGTTGTCACCCTGTCAATGACCCTGTCGTGCCACCCCCTACATTGAGACCTCTCCTCCACCACCTCCACCACCTCCACCACCCCCACACCCCCCTCCTTCTCCGTCGAAATGACAGCCAAAAACCTCATTAAATGCAGCTGCAGCTTTATCAACAAAAAGGGAAGAAGAATGACAATGGGCACAGAGGGGGTGGGGTTTATGGGAGCAATTAAAGTTCAATGCAGCAGCAAAACATACACTGAGAAAAAAGGTTCAGTAAATTGCCTTATTTTTATTTCCTTGCAGGGTATAATAATGAAGAAGTCATTTCCGACCGTATAAATCATATATATTCTTGATCAGCATCAACAGCCGAGTTGATCTAGCCATGTCTGACAGAAAAAAATAAATTTTCAAAAATTGTACATTTTTTTTATTTAAAAGGAAAGGGGTTACATCGTTAAAATTGTTCAAAAATTGATAAACATTTTTAATTTTTTAAAAACGTTTATTGACTATGCAGATTTATTAAGCTTATAAAAACTAATATAAGAACCCTTTTTGAATTAAAATTAATGCTATTTTGGCTTAGTTACGAGGTTTTTAAACTTTAAATTGGTTAAAAAAAGATGTCAATAAATATTAATGCAAAGAATTCGAATATTTCAAGTTTAGTTATGAATGATTTCTGATTCGATTCTATTATTCAATTGCAATATGCTAGGCTATATAAACTTGGGCTTCCCGAAGTTAGTTTTCCTTTTATTTTACTAAAGTTTTTTTGCAATTTTTATGTAAGATTATTATTACTTAAAATTATTTGGATTATAAGTTTACCCCATAAGTTTCAATAATATTTATTATGTTGCATTTACTTTTGTATTAAATTGTTTACAGTGCGCTAGATCCGCCATAAATATCCGAAAAACAAATATATAGTGTGTGTGTGTGTGGGTGACTTTTCCACACGTTCAAGGGTTGCAATCTACACTTTTCCATTTATTTAATGGGTTTTCCCCATGTATTGTTTTTCTTCTATTTTTCCTTTTTTTCGGTGGGGTGCTACGATTATTTTATATGTGAACATGAACATTTCTTTTTAAATTTTATGTTTGGTCATTCATTTTTATTTGATTTTGGCTTAAACTATACGATTTTTGTTTTCTGTACTTTGGGGTAGCGTAGCATAGCATCCTTTCTTTCATTAAACTACCGTCAACAAGAGCGACACGGAAATGTTTACAAAATATAATTTTGTTGCTTTTTCTCCCTTGATAAGCTTTATGTGTTATTGTTTCTGTTGTTGTTGCTGCTGCTGCTGCAGTTGATGATAAAACAATAATAAAAGCAACAAATGAAAAAATGTGTTGATTGCACTTTCTTCAAGTTTCTGTCTCTTTCACTTGACGAAGCTATCTCCGGCTCTTTCCTTTCTCGTCGCGTCTTCTCGGCTTGTCTTTTTTTTATTGTCTTCAGTCTTCTGCTGTTGTTGTTGTTATTATTGTAGTTGTTTTTTAATATATTTTTTTTATTTGTTGTCAACGCGTTAATTATCTGAAGAAAACAGTTTTTCTGCTGCTTGAAGGCTAAAGTTGTGATTGTTGTTTTTGTTATTTATTTATTTATTTTTGCTTCCTAAAGCAGGTTGCAATATTTATGTAATAAATATATACATATGTATGTTATACACATTTCTTTATTTAATTTAATTAATTTGATTTTCCATTAAGAACTGTTAAGTTTTCGTTTCCATCACCATGGTATTTCATGTCCCGCAGACATTTTCCAAACAAACAGAAGGAATTTCCATCATTCCCCGATATAGACACATGCCAAGGTCGCACATTCCCGGAAAACCCAACCATAAACCGAACCCCCCATTGGACTGACATGTCATGACACTCAAAAAAACAGTCAGCAGATATTGAAATATTCAATTAAAATGAACTCATCATCGACAGTTCGATGGGGGGTAGCCATAAAAGAGATAATCAAAACTGTATCAATACGAGGCAATAAATTATTGGCAACGTTGTGGGTGTATCCACTGGTTTTCTGCTTAATTAGCCAAAAAATGTATATTTGAAAAATTAATTTGCAAACAAAAAACAAGAGAGAGAGAGAGAGAGAGAGAAGGGGGCAACGCCTTCAGTGGGTTAAAAATTTGTTAAAGATACATTTTATTGCGTTTTTGCTTCATCAAATAAACAAATGCATTAACACACAGCCACAAAAGATAATGGTGGAAAATTCATCAATTGTTGGTGTTTTGGTTTTTTAATGGTTTCTCCAAGAAGGGAGAATATTGAATAAATAAACAAAGATTTCAGTTCAAATTAAAAAATAAATATATAGAGCACTTTAATTTTAAAGTAAAATGTTTTCTTAGCTAAACATCAACAAAAACAACCCTTTTACTAAATGTATCTGAATTTTATCAGATCATTTTCGCCCGCATATGGTGACAAAATCGATATTGACTGACGATAAAAACAAAAGGGATATCTCAAGTCCTGTCGACTTTTGTGTCTAGGGTCCTTCATAGTCAACAGCAGAGAGAGAGAGGGTACAAGATGTCTGATAAGCCCACATCCAATACACACACACAAATATATATTTTCCTTGGGGCGACGCACGCGTCTAAGATTACCACAAAACTTTGACTTTGACAAAAGCCCAGAGCAAAAATAAATTATATTGGTCCTGGGGTGTGTTCTTGTATTATATCCTTTGGTATATAGCTTTTTACCAAGGACTCTGCTCGTCCTTGCCCACGCACAAATTGGCTTGAACCCCAAGCAAGAAAAGCCGAAAAACAAAACATACACAACACAACAGCAACTGGAACAGAAACCAAGTTCCAAATCAAACCCAAAAGTCATCTGTTATCATCTGTTATTTTACTTTTTTTTTTGTATGTATTTATAGATTTTCTTGTGTGTGGGCGGTTTTTTCGGGGGGGCGGCCTTTCTCACTGCCACATTTCCCTGGTTTCTTGGCCAGGGATTCTGTCTACCTTTTTTGGGGTTGCTTTTTACCCGTGAAGTCAGTCACATTCATTGAGGTTATGTTAGGTCAAAATTGAAATTGTGGCAGTCAATTGTACGGAAAATTCTTATCGTAGGTGGGTGGAAAGTGTAGAAAGTGTATTATCTAGATTAAGTGGAATAAAAAATGCCTAATTCCGTCAAACCTTCACTTAATTTTACTGAAAGGAAACTCAGATGGAGACATTAAAGATATTTTTGATTAATATATCTAAGAACCTTTTAAAAAAGATGCATAACGCCTATAATTATTCTACCATGCAGAAGAAGTTTTAATTCTTTTTGGCCTTTAAAGCCTTTGCACAATAACTTTTCACATATTCTTAAATATTTGAATACTATTTATTTAAAAAAAAAAAAAACTAATAATAAACTAATAATAAACCATAACACTATATTTGGACATTTTATTACCCGAAAAATTAAAAATAATCCCATATGAAAGAAACCCCTCTTGGTATTCCTTTCCTCATGTACATAGACCTTAATTTCAATGGTTAATCACTATCATTTATTATAGCTTCGCACATATTCGCACATATACAACAAAAATAATAATACTATGTACATATCTTTTTATTCTGCACAACAAAAAATAAATGAGTATCAAATCAAGTTTCCATTATGCAAGCATTTCGGCTTTACTACAGACTGCTGCTGCTACCCACAAAGTGCGTCCTAATTTCCTATTGAAAGGCCAAACTTCGAAAAAAAAACTGGACAATATGCCAATGTTGAAGTCAAGTGGGCTTTTGTGGAAGTCTTGTGGAAGCTACTAGCCAAGAAAAAAGACCAACAACAAGAAAACTTCAACTTTTTGGTGTCCACAACTTCATTTGTCTTGCTGTCAATTTGTATTTCTGTTTCTCCATAAAAATTGGGCCATAGTACTACCAACAACAGCAGCAAAAACTATATATGTACATATATTTTTTTTTCTTTTTACCATGGATTGGATCCATCCAAGCTCAATTATGCACAGCTCAGACGTTATAAAAAAAAATATTATTTTATTTCCTGACCAATTGCCCAACATTTTCGCATTCCTCTCCTCCCTTGATTGATTGATTGACCACGGCGGCCTCCTTTTCCGGTTGGTCATAGTGGGTTAAACTTGACGGTGTGATTGTGCTTAAATATTTTTGAATTTTAAATTTGTTGTGCGTATTTTGTGAGGTAGAAAATCCTACTGACTAACCCTGTGCTTCCCCCTCTTTCACTTTATCTTTTTTTGCAACTGATTAAGCTGCATTAAGTTAAGAGTTTCCAGATAAAAATTAATCGGTTAACAAAGAAAACGAGCCTAAAAAAATATATATAATTAAAAAACAAAGAAAACATTAAGAAAAAAAATAATAATAAAGAAACAGAATCGAGAATAACGTGAGACGAAAACAAACGCAGCAACAAGTAGCTCTCGTGCGAATGCGGAACCGGAGAACCACGAGAAAAATATTAAAAATTAACCCAAGTAAAATAACCCGCCTGAGGCGCTACCTTTTCTGCCAAATAAGGGATATTTTCAAGGAATTCCAGGGGAGTTATGTTAAATCAAATATTAATAAAGATATGAAAGCACACAAGCCAAAAGGATCACAAAAACGAAATACATAAAGATTTATGCAATGAATGCAAAATTACTAAAAGATTTCAACGTTAAGATATAAATAAGATTGAATTTTACATTAAATTCGAAAGGATATCAAAAGACGTGCTCGCTCTTTTATTGATTTTATTGTTACCCAACATTATTTATTGGAAAACTGTTCCACGATAAGAACAACTATCCCCAGAGACACACTATCAAGTACCGTTTCGTGCGGTTGCTTACGAAACTCAAAAGTCGATTGGGAATTTTTATTCTTTTTGTTTTTTAGGTATTAATTTTGTTTTCGTTGATAACTTATCACAAGCTGGAGGTGACAAAGAACGGGGGAATAATGACAGATAGGGTCCGTGGGCATGGGGAAGTATGAAGAAACAGTAGGATTCAACACAAACGACCTTCGCAAAGGGGCCTTAAATGAGGTCTGAAGTATGGAGAATTAAGTGAGGGAACGGCGAAGAAAGCCCGTTGAAAAAAAGGTAGGAAATGCAAAAGAAATTATAATGAAATTCGTACAGAAAATGCAAATCTATCTGAAAAAAAAGGTAACCAAGAAGGAGAGAAATGAGCGAGCCTAACGTCTGAGAGTAAATGGTGGAAGGAGAGCGAATGCAAAAGGAAATTACGGCGAAATACAGGCAGTCGCGACTCGCGAGAGAGCGGGTTAGAGGGAGACAGCGCACAGAAGGTCAGTTTATCAGCCCGCGGTAACAGCTGCTGCTCTTTGGGCAAAAGAAGAGCGGGCAAAGGGCAAAAACGATAGGGAGAGTGAGTGAGGCAGGCAGGCAGGCATGCAGCGAAGGAAGGAAGGAAGAGAGGGAGAACAGGAAGAGGCACAGTGGATGCCATAAATTAAAATCCCATCGAAGAAAACCTAGCTCAAGAACCCTGGGAATATCAGGTATGTAAAGCCTCTAAAATAAAACCCCGAACAGTGGTTAAGCACAGAAATATTAAATTACTAAATAAAAATTACTTCCATGAAAATGTAATTTAATAATCCAAGTGTATATATTCTTCAAATGTTTTTAGCATTTCTTTCATCTTTTAAGGTATATAATAAATAGGATTTAATGAAGTCTAGCTAGGGAAAACAAGTTTTAATTAAAATTCCATTTTCAGAAACATGAATTTGTAGAGAAAAAGAGAGAATTTGTTTTAAATATAATCAACATTTTTGTTCCTTCATATTTCGTATATTATTTATTTTATTTTTCATTTCAAACCCACTGTGCCTTGTTGTCCGCACAAAAACTCTCTTTTCTCTCTGTCTGCAGCCGCGCGGGTCGTGTTGTTGTATGTGTGTTGAGTAGAAGCTCGCACACACACACGCACACTTGACAGGCGACATGAGAAAGAAGAAAAAAGACAAACAAAACAAGTTTTGAGACGCAGAAGTTTTTCAGAAAAATAAAAACCAACTCGGCTGCTGACTGACTTTCTTTAACATTTCGAAGCTTTTGTTTCGGTTTTCGCTTTTTTTTATATATTTTTGGCAGCTGCTTTGGGAGATGCTATAAACTTGTTTTTTTTTTCGTGTGTGTCTTCTTAATTTTTGTTTTTGGGCAAAACAGAAGAGACTGCAGCAACTGCAGAATAAGGTGGAAGTAGTAGAAGAAACTCACCTGGCAAACGGCGTCTGCTCCACCTCGTAGATCTCGTTTATATCGTGCGATACCAGTAATCCCTTCAATCGATCGGCGTCCACGTCCAAAAGTCCGTCCCCAATGGGAAAAATTCCCTTTTCGATGAACATTTTGTGTGTGTGTGTGTGGTGTGGTGTGTACTAGTGTGTGTGTGTGTGTGGGCAGCAGCTGCAGCAGCGCAGATCTTTGGGAGATCTTTCTTTCGTTTCAAAATTTACTTATTACAATTTCGTTTTGCTGGTTAATATTTTCAACTCCTTTTTGCTTGATATTCTCAACTGCACAATAACAAAAATAGAAAGGTTGGTCGGAGAGGTAAACACACGAGATTTATTCAATTCATACGAGAAACGACGTTGCGCGCGCGCTCTCTCCCTTTCCCTCTCGCGCTCTTTCGCTCCCTCTCAAAATTCCAGCACAAGAAAAAAAAACAAAACTATGCAACTACAATACACACACACATATACACATGGTCGAAAATTACAAAAAAAAAAAAAAAAACAAACTCCCGCTAGTGTATGTATGTGATGCCTTTTGCTATGTTTCGTTTTGCTTTTGTTATTCCTGCTGTACCGTTCTTTTTTTCTTTCGAAAACAAACTCCAAAAAAATTAAGAAGGAGCCGAGCGAAGCGGGGCCCAATGCGAAAAACTTTGTGGTATGCACACGAACCGTTCGTTTGCTTTTGGTGGAAGCGGATGGCAGCTATTTTTTTCGTCGTTTAAGTCTTGGTCGTTGAAAAGGCTACAGCTGCGAAGTCTCGATTAGGTTTTTAAATTCAACGGCAGAAGATGCATTTCCGCGGCACACCGCTTCACTAAGGTATTTAAGAGCTCGAACTTTTACGTTTTTCCGCGACACAACCGCCTCCGTCGAAAAATATTTTTTTTTGAAGTGTGGCTGTGCGGTTTTTCGTTTGTAATACTGAAGACTCAGAAATGGTAATAGGATTTCCGTCATCTAGTCACACTGAAGATGTAACCCTGTTCGACTTATATTTTACATTTGACACGTGTGCAAATACATGGGATAGAATTCTCGTCCAGCAGTCTGATTGGAATCGGTGTTATTGCTTATTCAATTTAGTTTTCTCATCACCGACCGACTAAGAGATATTATTTTGAAACCAAAGAATGGAATAAGTAAATTCTCTCATTTTGCGCAAAAATAATAGATTTTTAAATAAAATGTTCACATATTTTCCCAGAGAATCACGTTTAGCGATTGCTAAAGTCTTTTCCAATTTCTGACACATGGTCACACTGCCGGGCAAATTCAAAAATGCCTCAGCGCTGTGTAATTTCGGTTATTTCTGTAGCTCGAGTCTTTGCTTTTCCTTTTAGAGGTGCGGTGGGCGTGGCCCAGACCACAAATACTTGGCATCTCGAGTGTCTATTGAATTCTTAATTTATATTTAAATTTATGCTTGCAGTTCCCTGGCTTTTCAAGCCCCCCCTCAACCTCTACCCTACCTTCTATGCTGTTCCGCCGCTTTCCCATGGTTATGTAGGTGTGAGTGCTCCACTTGCATACACTGAGCCGAAATTATACTTACCAACTACTTTGTTTATATATTTTCCATCAATGAATAGATAATACAACCGTCTTTATGCACTAAACTCAAAGGAAAGTAAGGAAAAGCAGAGGATTTGTATAATTTAATTATGTTTAATTGCAGTTTTTGACTGTTAAATTGTTTATTATTTAGAAATTTATTGGATATAAAAGATGATTTTCTTTTTGTGTGAATGGCATGGGGGATATGCATTATGTTTGCACATGTGCGTGTGGATTTTGTGACTATATTTTTGTCACTACGACGGCATCTTAGGAATGCGGAGCAACAGAAATAAACCAAGTGCAAAAACCTTTAGCATCCATCCGTCTATTAATAATGCCGTCGTCTCCAAATCGCTCTATGTATAATTATTCTTTCGCCCAGCTCCCTGCACTTTTGCTGAAAAACTCCTCTTGGCAGCAGTTCAAGTTTAGCAGATCCGGCTTTTGACCTACGGGAAAAATGCCTGCTGGCCCGTCCGTTCATTCTGAAAATAGAAAATGGGATGCCGAGCAATCGAATGCAAGGTATCTTGAAAAATTGTGATTTTTTTGAACATTATTTCATTATTTAATTATCCGTAACTTAATTAACACATTACCATCGAAAAATATAGTTTTATTTAATAAAAGAGAACAATTTCCTCTATCAAGAATAGTTATTTTCAAAATCCACAATAATGCACAAACATTTACTTCGATTTTTACTTTATTAAAAAAATACCCTCTACTCAAAATATATTCTAAACAATTTGTGAATTTTCCTCCTATTGGTTAGCGAAACTATATATGAATGCGAATCCATTCAAAACGCGAGACAACAATGGAGACCACTTCGGAATTTGGGCAACGGCTTCGGTTGTGTCCCTAGATTATCCTATATATATATATGTATATATCGAAAGCAGAAAGAGATAACTTCCAGTTCCTGAAGACCTATGGGGGGGGCGGGGGCTATGCTAAGCTTTAATATTTGGAGATGGGTTGGCGCCTATTCCGCACAGTAGGTGCACTGGGGACCTTCTCCAGCCACATCGCTGCTATTATCATCCTCCTTATCACCCGAATTGCTTCCACTGGCTATTCCACCGCCACATTCATCACCCTCAGCGCTACAGCGATAATCATCAATGATGGCCTGCAGCTCCTGCTGGGCGTCCATAAACTCCTGCTCCTCCATGCCCTCGCCGGTGTACCAGTGAAGATGTGCCTTTCGCCGCAACATCGCAATTGAGGCGTCCAGGAGACGCTGAAATAGTGACTGTATCGCTGTCGTATTGCCTATAAAGGTCGCAGACATTTTCAAACCACGTGGCGGTATATCACAAATAGCCGTCTTGATATTATTCGGTATCCAGTCCACGAAATTGCTGATATTCTTATTCCGCACACCGGTCATTAGCTGATCGACCTCGCGCGGCGACATCCTGCCCCGAAAGATACCGGCCGCCGTCAGGAGCTTGCCCCGTCGCAAATCGATGGCGCACAGCAGATTATTGCTGGAGAAGATCTGCTGGACCAGCTCAGAGACGGTGCCCTTGCTGAATTGTTGCTGCTTGCAGGTGACCAGCGGTGCGAATCCAGGTATGAGGAAATGCAGGCGGGGAAATGGCACCATATTCACATAGATCTTGCGCAGACCAGCATTTAGCTGACCCGGAAAACGCAGACATGTTGTTATCCCTGACATGGTTAGGGCTACAATATGGTTAATGTGCTCGTGGCCGGATGTCTTTATCTGCAGATTTCGATTGCAGATCTGAAACAGAGCCTCATTGTCCAGGCAGAAGGTCAGATGCGAGTTATTCACCAAAGCCGGGGTGCTCAGCAGGGCGTTATATGGCTCCACCACCACTTGAGACATATTGGGTGATGGTATTGTCACATAGTTGCACAGCAAATTGTCGGGATATTGTTGTACGAGAGCCTCCATTATCAGAGAGGTCAGACCCGAGCCTGTGCCACCGCCAATAGAGTGGAGCAGCTGAAAGCCCTGCAATGAGTCCACGGACTCCACCTCGCGTCGTGTATTATCCAATACCGTTTCAAGGATTTCGGCACCGTCCGTATGATAGCCACGGGCAAAGTTATTTCCCGCACTCTCCGATCCGGCCACAAAATTCTCCGGCCTGTAAAGCTGGCTGCTTGCATTCAGACGCTGGATGGTGCTGGCCTCCGTATCGATAATAATGGTGCGGGCATAGAATCTCTTGCTGGCCGTGGCATTAAAGAACACATTGATGCGTTCCAGTTGGAGGGGACTCGTGCCGCCGAACCTTCCTGAGGCGTAGTCCACGCCGTGCTCGTGGGAGATAACGTGCCAGAACTGAACGTATCAGATTAGAAATATATACAAATTGAAACAGAATGGATAAAATAAATAGTGGGAGACGTGAGGAAGCCTTCTCTCAAGGAGAAACATCTCTGGCTTACTCAAAGAATTAGTTTTTAAAAAGTATCCCAGACGTTTCGTACTTACAGCATCGCCAATGGCATTGCCTGCGCCGCCAATCTGCAGGGTAACTATCTCCCGCATCCTAATGCTAATCCAATCTCCAGGAAGCTTCTTAAAAACCCCAGGGAAGCCACTACTGCATCGCTGCGGAAGCTCCTTTCCTCAGCTATTCTATTTCCGCCTCTCTGCTCCTGCTTTCGCTTTTCTCCAGTGCTCAACTTCTCCAAGCCGCCCTGATTTTTGTTATTCTGCTTTACATATTTGATAAGCATCACCAGGCGGGGGACGAATCAAAGACAACTCCGTTGAGAGTTTACAATTTAATGGTTAAAATTATAGAGAAACTAAAGTAGGATTTTGGTTTTATTCAAAGAGAAAAAAAAAGAAGAGAATGAACTTCGCCGATCAGACATCCTCCGCCAGTAGCACCAGCTACTTATCCTTCTTTTCGGCGGCTAAGGAGTTGAACAGGCGGTTTACCTCATTGGCCACCTGGGTGTCCAGCACGATGCCATTCTGATCGATGTAGGCAGCGCAGGATTTGTTGCTGGTCTGTTCACGTCGTTTGCTGCCATTGCGCGAGTCCCGCACGCTCAGGGTGAGCAGGTACTTGTCGTCGTACTTGCGCATATCAGAGCTGGCCTCCCACAGTCGTTCACGCTCCTTATCCTTTTGCACTGCCACGGCAAAGGTGCCCTTCTCACGGAAGCTGGAATGCAGCGTCAGCACGCCCATGAGAGCAAAGTAGGCCAGGACACTGAACAGGAGGACGGGACGCGATTCCGGGAATGGATGGGTAAAATCCCAGGCATGGGCCATAATAGCCACACCCACCGCCAGGGCGCAGAGGGCCAGACGAGTGTTGACCAAGCCGAATTGCTCCTTCAGCTGCGGACGGTCGCCCAGAAGGCAGGTCTTCACCGCATCATCGAGGGCATGCTTCACGGCAGAGCCATCCCACTTGTTCACCTTCACGAGCTGTATTATTAGGTAGGAGAGCGTAAATATTAATTATCTGCAGTGACGTGGTCTCTTGAGCCACCATTCGTTTCCAAGCCGGCAAAAAAAACTTTGCCTGCCTGGGCTCTACACGGAACAGTTCTTACCTCCTCACCGGGCTGCGACTTATCCTCCTTCTTGGACATATTCAGTGTGCTCTTTTTTTTGGGGTTTTCGGTTGTCTGGAACTCGGGGCACCAGTGCGTTGCTTAAGTCAAGGAAAAAACAAAATTTTCTCGAGTTTCTTCCTTTTTCTTTTGTGACAACGCGACAAGCAGTGTGGCCGCAGTTGTTATACGCAAAAATACGATACAACCAAAGGTAGGGTTGTCAGTTCTGGCAAAATAAAGTATTTACCAACACTTTTTTGGGCTTGACTTCAAAAGTTTAAATAATAATTTAATAAATTTATACGTATAACAGAAGTTGCAAATAGATAATAATAATAATATTTAAATATTTAATAATAAGTTAATTAACAAGAATTTAATGTTGTATTTTAATATTTAATATACCCTAAATACGTACAAATTTCATTGGTTATTGGATAGCTATCATTATATTGTGGTTTTAACTAAAATGTTTTGGGTACAAATAGTCTATGAGTATTTAATTTAAATTAAACAAATTATAATTTATTATATAAATTGAATTTTATAGAATGTAAACCCAATTTAAATCAGGGATTGTTTTATTTAAAAACCTTAATTATTGATTCTCAAAATTTTAATGTTTTTTGCTTACATATTTAGCTAATATTACATTTAAATAATAATAATAATTAAAATATAATATTTGAAAATGTTTAAAGAACCTGTCTTTTATTTATTTCGTAATTTTTTCTGTAAAAAATCTACATATCTTTCCATAATAATCTCAACTTCTCTTTATATTATTATATTGATTGTAATAACCACTTCATAAATATAATTCTCATAAATTTTATCAAAATTTATGTATTTGCAAATTTAATTGTGCATTTAAAAATAATTGTGCATTTAAATTACACATAATGTTTATAGCAAAAAAAAGTGATACAAAAATATCAATTACAAAACAAAGGCCATTTAGAGTCTATAAATATAATGGAATTTCATTCACATCGACTTCATCTGTGCCATCAGATCCTCCAGGCTGGTTTCATCTGCCGCCGCCACGGATGCAACCGGCGCATCTTCACTGGTCTTTTCGGGAGCCTCGTAGGCAAGCTTCAGGCCGTGTCCCACTTCCTTGGCTGGGGCTGGTTCGGGATTACTGCTGGGCGGTACATCCTCGGCCACTAGCTCGATACCCCATTCGTTGGTGGCATGCAGGGGCTCATCACTGACCACTTCCTCCTTGACTTGAACGGGCTTTGGTCGTGCCTGGAATTCCTTTTGCCTAAGCAAACAATTGCGATCGTCGCACTGCGGATTCGGTTTAAGCGTCATCTTGGGAAAGAAGTCATTGAGGGCATTGTAGCCCAAATAGTCGGAGACCTCGCCAAAGTTGAGCAGGTACTTCAGAGCATTCTGGACGAGAAAACCAGCCGTAATGCCCATTGTGGTAGGCAGGGAGGCAGCACACACGCCCTCCCGCTTCAATGTCTTCTCATCGATATTCTCGGCGACAACCAGAGGCGGGGCACAGGCAAAGCAGGCCGTGTCACCGGGACGGATGAACTGGATATGACCGGAAACGGCATTCTCCGATACTCCCGACTCGAACCAGTTTAGATTGCGCTCATTGCACGCCGCATTGATGGCCATGCGTGCCTCGAAGTTGTCCACACAGCTAAGCACCAAATCCACTGGCTGACCCGCCACCGTGCCGCATTCCATGATTGTGGCGAGGAAGCGATCAAAGTTCTCCACCGTTGTGATGTTATAGTTGTGCGTTTCGATGCGTACATCCGGATTGATGAAGCCCAGAGTGCGGGCAGCGGCCTCCACCTTGGACAGGCCAGCCTGGTCGGGCGTGAAGAACAAACGATTCATGTTGGCCAGCTCCACTTTGTCGTAGTCGAAGAGTATCAACTTGCCGATGCCGCAACTGCAGAGGAGTAAAGTAAAGTTATTACTACAAAGAAGGCATAAAGATTCCCTCTCCCCTTACCGCGTCAGCATATCGGCGGTGACACTGCCAACGCCGCCGACTCCCACAATGGCCACTGTCTTGTCACGGATCCTCTCGTACTCCTTCACAATGTTCATCCGCTGGAGAGCCATCAGGCGACTGTAGGGATTGGAGTCCACCACCTCCGCTGACATCCGTTCGATGCGTTCGCGGTGAGCTGCAGCCTGGTGGCTGCTCGTCCTTTGCTCATCCAGCTCACTCTTGAGCTCCGCAATGATGGCCTGCAGTTCATCGATTGCGCTCGACATCCTGGCGGTAATTTCCTTCCGTTTTCTTGGCCGCAACAACAAATAGAATAAAGAAATACAATCGCTTTCCCTTTCCTATTGGTTTTTTAAATCTGTTGCCTTCGTGTCACTTTCGCTGCATGTTAAGAAAAAAAATTAATGCTGACCCGACCAGCTGTTTAGTGTGACCACACGTGATGCAAGTGTTTGAAAATTAGCACTTTGGCGCGGTATTCAAATCGAATCGTTGTGTACATAATGTAGACAGCTTCAAAACATTCCTCTGTTAATGCTCTGTTAAATTTCTTCACGAAATTTTAAATATTTTAATTTTGTATTTAACCGCTTTTTAAATTAAAAAAAAATTTACTTTTATTGTTATACATTTTTCCTTTATTAAATAATCAATTTATATATTAATTTAATAGCAAATCAAAATATATATAATGAAATCATTTAGATACAATTTCCATATGATCATTTTTTAGGGCAAATCAATGTTTAAAAAACTCAAACCTTTAATTTTAATTCGGAAAGTTTTCCTATGTTAGTTTTTATCAGGCTAAAAAATCTGCATACTCAGTTTTAAAATTTGAAAAAAATTAAAATTTTAATTAAATTTTTGACAATTTTAATGATTTGAACCCCTAAAAAAATTGGAAAAAATTAAAAAAAAAAAATTGCACTGCTTAAGATAGCTAGATCGATTCAGTTTTTCATGCTGATCAAGAACTTATATGATTTATAGGGTCGGAAAGACTCCTTCACAGCGATACAAGCTTCTGACTGAAATTAATACACCTTTCCTTGGAAGATAACAGATCGTTAACTGAGGGAAATTTAAATCCCCAAGGACTTTTTAAGGATGTGAAAGCTGGAATAAAACGGATAACTATAGGCATAGCATTTCATCGGTACTCACCTCATTCATTTCGTTCGATTGCTTTTTGTAATTATGTAATTACACCATAGATTTATTGTCAAAATCATTACACAAAAATTGTATTATTATTAAATAAAGAACAAAAAAAAAAAAAAAAGTTGCGGTTAAAGGAAGATGATGATAATTGCTGTTGTTATTATTGTTTTTCGTGTTAAATGCGAAAAAAGCATAATTATTATTACTATTCAATAAATCGAGTGTTGGGAGCACGTTTATTATTTATTATAATTAATATTTACTGTATAAACCGGTGACTATCACTTGCCAACAAGTAGAGAGATATATGTATGGATAAGTGTCCGTTCTGTGTTGCTTATTGTGTACGGTGTTTTGCTGTGTCCATTGATCCACGATGTCCTGGTTCATCTGGTCCTCGGCTGCAGCCGGATGCGGAAGCCCTCCTCCCGCTTCAGGATAATGTCCGCCTGCAGCTTAAAGTCCGACTCACTCAGATCCGAGTAGACACGATAGTTTCGCAAAATGGTCGACAGAAGGATCTTCAGCTTGAGCATCGCATATTTGCGCCCTATTTATATATAACAAATTAATAATATTGTTATTAAAGTTATGGAAACTGTCAGGAGTTCGATCCTTAAGGCTTAAGGACCTCTGGAACTCACCCACACAGCTGCGTGGTCCCGCGGAGAAGGGCACAAAGGCGTAATAGTGACGATTGGCCTGTCGCTCCGGCAGAAAGTTGTCCGGATCAAAGACATTGGGATTAGCATAGACCTTGGGATTGCGATGCAGCAGGACAGTGGCCACCGTTACCGTGGCGCCCCTGGGGATCACGTAGTTGCCCGAATTTAGCTTAAGATCCTCCTGCAGCTCGCGAGCAATCAATGGGACGGGCGGATACATGCGCAGCGTCTCCATTAGACACCTTTCCAGATACTTCATCTCCAAAGTGTCCTGTAAATATTCCCAGATTTAAAACAAAACAAAATAATTGAATAGTAATAACCCACCTGAAACGTGGCCGGTCGCTGTGAGTCCCCAAAAATCGTGTCCAGCTCGGCAAGCACTCGATCCTGTATACCCTGGTGTATGCCCATCAATGAGAGGAAAAACGAAGAGCCAGCTGCGGTGGTATCGTGTCCTTCAAACATAATGGTGTCCACCTGCTCTTTGATTTCCGTATCCGTTATGAGGGCACCATTTTGAGCACTCTCGAGCATTAGGTCTAGAAAGGCCAGACGCTTCTTTTCCCCAATATCATTATCCTCCACGTCCAGATCGTCTTTGAGTCCCGCTGACTGGCCATAAGAGAGTCCTGCCACCGGTGTGCCTGTACTGGTGCTTGTAGTTGTGCCTGTTGTTGTAGTTGGAGTCGGGATAGGATTCTTGGCCTCACTGGCAGGACTCTCCGCCTGCTCCTGCTGTTCACGCTCCCTCTCCAAGGCCGCCGCCTTCAGCTCACACTGGGCCAAGGAGCCTCGTGTGCCCTGCTCGAAGGCTGCCTTCTTGCTCCGTATCACCTTGGTGGTCAGTCCATGGATGATGTTAAGCAGCCGTCCCTGCTCCTTGTAGTACCTGGTCAAGGTGAAGACGAACTCGTTGCGCAAAAAGAAGCTGCGATGGCGGGCATGAAGGATATCGCACATTCGCATCACGGCCATGGCATACTCGAAGCCGGATTTATCCTGCGTTTTCTTCGACACTCCCATTGCTGTCTCTGAAAAGTTAAAAAAAAAAATTAATACAAAAAATTAAGCTGTAAATATATAAAGTAAGCTGCAGAAACTGGAATCAAAAATCTGCTTGAATCGAGATCGGTTCGGAGATGAAAATGAAGATGGTAGCTCTGGCACAAATGGGGGGAAGTGGAATGCACTCGCCTGACCCAAGCGCCAATTGAACTTAACAAACATACAACAGAACCCCTCGATTCCCGCTCCTGTCTAATTGTAGATACAATGCATAAATAGATCTATAGATGACAGCATAAACGAGCATACGGATTGCGGCACAATGTCTGTTTGCTTACTGAGCTGTGGGAAAAAGGCGAGACAGGAATTTCGATACACTCCGGTTGCGATGCCACAAGGAGTAGCTAAAAAATGCATAACTATATTTCTACTATATGTATTAGCTATAAGCTTTATTTTCCACAAAGTACATATATTAAAATTAAAACGGGAAAATGTTAACATTGCTTTACAGTTTGCAGTTTAATTAGAGAATCGATTCGTAAACCGAAACATTATCCTGCAGTCAATATTTCTTAATTGATTTTTATTAAAAATATGGAATATATCAAACTTTGGCCAACATTTGTTTTTTGTTTTTCTTTAAATTTGAATACACCAGTGCGTATACTTAATATTTGCGACTCTGGTATACAAAATTACGTATACGCACTGTTGTAAATATTATTTGCTCATAACTAAGCCAAAAGTGGATGAATTTCATTTCGAAAAACTGGGATGTGTTAGTTTTTATATATTTTGGATAATAATATATATTTTTACAACAATTACATCTAGTAATTAAGTGAGTAAGTGTAAAGACCAGAAGAAAATCTCCCGGCAAATGCAATTCATTTTTCCGGATTTTCTCGGTGAGTCTTCCTCCCGAATTGCAAATATTATTATTTGTGTACCCAGTTTGACTGTATTTTTGTTGTGTTTTGTATAAAACCTCATTTTGCGATGCTTCTGCGCTCATTTTCATTTCAGTTTTGTTCTGGTCTTAATTGCTAATTGCCCCGTTTTGCGTCACATGGCCTCATCCCATCCCATCCCATTCCAGGCCATTCCATATTCCATCATTTGCGATCGTGATGGTGGCGATGATTGTGGATAACTTGGCTGGACAACCTGAGTCGTTGTCGTTGCTGCTGTAGGTTGCACGGTTGCATTCAAATTTTCCTGATTAAATGCTTAATGGCAATGCGACGTGCCTTTAATTGCAGCTCGAAACCCCAGCTCGTTTGCGGTCCCAAGTCCCAGTTGCGTTTTGTATTCTGTAATCTTGGCTGCATTTCAATTGAAGGGGGGACGAGACGCGGTATTATGCAATAGCCTAGAAATCAATCCCAAATTGACCAAACTGCTTAAACTGCCTAATTGAAAATATTGCAAATACTGTCACTGCAATGTCATTAACATTGGCCGCCTTCCAATTTGGCAGCGTAGATTTCACTTTTTCCTTTTTGTTTCATTTTTGTTTTGTTTTTAATTCTCCGGCCCCAAAAACGTGACTGACTTTAAGCGAATGGTGTGTACTAGTATTTAAATTTGAATTTTTTAGCGATTTTATGATGTTGCCGACCACCCAATGGGTTTGCACATGACCTAAGCTACCTTCATCAGTTTCTTTAAAGTAGGGGGACGGGACTTGAGAAACTTAAACAAATGCAGAAAATATTATATTACCCCTTGTATCCATTGATAAATATATATCGTAAATTACATCCATTGATTTTAATTGCTTAAATTGCCTTTAAAGTAATCAAAATTCTCTGGGAGTAATCCTTTCTTTAAAGGGATTTATTGTTTTTATTTATATATATATTTTAGTGATTAAAAAAGCTTCGTGATCTTTCAACTTTATATTAATATCATCTAAGGATTAGGGTTTATAATAGTATTTTTTTTAAGGAGGAGGACATATATAGTTAGGCATGACAGAAACTAAGTCTGTCTCTTAAAACGAGGTCTTGGGAAGAGATCTTGGTGAAGAGTATAAAAGAAACGCTGAAATTAAGATCTTCCTGCTGTTATTAGTTCCTAAATATCTGCTACGATATTAAGAAGAGATCTTGAGAAATCATCGTAATTAGATACATCTTGCTATATTTTTATGGTGTTTTTTGAGAAGGAGTAATAACTTTGTCAATGGCCTTATTTTTTCTTAAATGATAACAAGATAACAACCAGTTTGCAGCAGTTTTAACTCATAATTAGATATATATTTATGTATATTCATATCCAACTCATGTACACATCAGATATCTCTTTTGTGCCCATTGTGGGGCCCACAACAAAAGCATAGAAATTTTTGATTTGTCAGTATATAGGGAAATGGGTCTGCACTCAATTTGAACAGTAGAGATGTAGTATATATATCGCATGTATATATATATCGCATAAATAAATACATATAGCATGGAACTGTGAACATTTGGGTGATTTGGATTTGGACACGCATCGGAAATGAGGATGGGAATCGTGTGAATTATCGTCACTGAGTGCGTGTGAGTTGACTGTACTTTCTGTGTAATCCAAATTTGAATCTGTATCTGTGTATCTGTATCTGTATCTGTATCTGTATCTGTATCTGTATCTGTATCTGTATCTGTATCTGTATCTGTATTTGTATCTGTATCTGTATCTGTATCTGTATCTGTATCTGTATCTGTATCTGTATCTGTATCTGTATCTGTATCTGTATCTGTATCTGTATCTGTATCTGTATCTGTATCTGTATCTGTATCTGTATCTGTATCTGTATCTGTATCTGTATCTGTATCTGTATCTGTATCTGTATCTGTATCTGTATCTGTATCTGTATCTGTATCTGTATCTGTATCTGTATCTGTATCTGTATCTGTATCTGTATCTGTATCTGTATCTGTATCTGTATCTGTATCTGTATCTGTATCTGTATCTGTATCTGTATCTGTATCTGTATCTGTATCTGTATCTGTATCTGTATCTGTATCTGTATCTGTATCTGTATCTGTATCTGTATCTGTATCTGTATCTGTATCTGTATCTGTATCTGTATCTGTATCTGTATCTGTATCTGTATCTGTATCTGTATCTGTATCTGTATCTGTATCTGTATCTGTATCTGTATCTGTATCTGTATCTGTATCTGTATCTGTATCTGTATCTGTATCTGTATCTGTATCTGTATCTGTATCTGTATCTGTATCTGTATCTGTATCTGTATCTGTATCTGTATCTGTATCTGTATCTGTATCTGTATCTGTATCTGTATCTGTATCTGTATCTGTATCTGTATCTGTATCTGTATCTGTATCTGTATCTGTATCTGTATCTGTATCTGTATCTGTATCTGTATCTGTATCTGTATCTGTATCTGTATCTGTATCTGTATCTGTATCTGTATCTGTATCTGTATCTGTATCTGTATCTGTATCTGTATCTGTATCTGTATCTGTATCTGTATCTGTATCTGTATCTGTATCTGTATCTGTATCTGTATCTGTATCTGTATCTGTATCTGTATCTGTATCTGTATCTGTATCTGTATCTGTATCTGTATCTGTATCTGTATCTGTATCTGTATCTGTATCTGTATCTGTATCTGTATCTGTATCTGTATCTGTATCTGTATCTGTATCTGTATCTGTATCTGTATCTGTATCTGTATCTGTATCTGTATCTGTATCTGTATCTGTATCTGTATCTGTATCTGTATCTTATCTGTATCTGTATCTGTATCTGTATCTGTATCTGTATCTGTATCTGTATCTGTATCTGTATCTGTATCTGTATCTGTATCTGTATCTGTATCTGTATCTGTATCTGTATCTGTATCTGTATCTGTATCTGTATCTGTATCTGTATCTGTATCTGTATCTGTATCTGTATCTGTATCTGTATCTGTATCTGTATCTGTATCTGTATCTGTATCTGTATCTGTATCTGTATCTGTATCTGTATCTGTATCTGTATCTGTATCTGTATCTGTATCTGTATCTGTATCTGTATCTGTATCTGTATCTGTATCTGTATCTGTATCTGTATCTGTATCTGTATCTGTATCTGTATCTGTATCTCTATCTGAATCTGTATCTGTATCTGTATCTGTATCTGTATCTGTATCTGTATCTGTATATGAATCGCTGCTCTCCTAACTTACCTAATAGAATCTCCACGGTTGCTTCGCTCATGTAATCATGGCAATCAAAAGTGCGACCATCCTCCGCACGCAGCTTCCGCACCACATTTTTCGAGTTCTCGTTGAAGAGCTCAATAAAGCTCTTCAAGACATTTAGATGGAATGTGGGTGCGATCAGTTTGCGATGCGAACGCCACTTCTGACCTGCAATTGAGAGGATAAAATAAAATAAATAAAGGAGTATAAAATATATATAAATAAATACTATATGGAATTGTGATGGCAAAGAATAGAACCCAAAACTATTTACAGCTTGCATTTTTAACAAGAAGGGAAGCTAACTTCGGCACGCCGAAGTTTATATACCCTTGCAGATAGAACTTCGATGACTAGGAATCCATACAATACAAATTATATATATTTCTCTGTATCTGTATCTTCATTTAATTCCCCTTTACATATTATATTTTCAGTTTTACATTCACATGGAGAGCTATATGATATAGTAGTCCGATTTTCATAAAATTGTACACAAAAATGGTAGAATAATATGAAATGGCTATATCTCAAATTTGATTAAATTATGTTGAAAACTGAAAATGTTATAATTTTTTTTTGTAAAAATGTTCCGATCATTCCTATAGATATCTCCGTGCGATCCGGCCCGTTCCAACATATATACGAGTGAGAGTATATAGAAGACTAACTACAAAGTTTCATTTTGGTAGCTTCAAAACTGAGAGACTGGTTTGCGTAGAAACGGACAGACGGACATGGCTAGATCGACTCGGCTGTTGATCCTGATCAAGAATATATATACTTTATATAGTCGGAGATGCCTCCTTCAGTGCGTTGCAAACTTCTGACTGAAATTATAATACCCTGCAAGGGTATAAAAATAGACCTAAAAGCGCACTTGATTTAATTAAACTTTTATGACATATACAAATCATTTTCAATGCACTTAAAAAAAAGGGTATACACAAATTTGAAAGTACAGAAATCTATAGGAAAAATGTTGAGACAAGTTTAATTGACCATTTGATACCCAATATTCTGAGATAATTATTGGGTTTATAATAAAATATTAATTCGAAATAAAATAAATGTCAAAGCACAATTTCCTTAAGTCGGAATAAATGGAAAAAAATAACAAGTAACAATAACAAATAACAAAAATGACTAAATTTGAATTTTAGATTTGTCTAAAGAATTTCTTATAAATTTCTGCATATGCTTAAGAGAAGGGTATCAACAATAAAATTATTTAAAGGAAGGCAAACAAAATTCAAATATTTAAAAGAGATCATTCCGTGATTTCTAAGAGCCTTAAATAACTACTATAAAGGCTGTTTAATTATTTAAGAAAAGAATAATAATAAAATTTCCTATTTAAATTAATACTAAAAATTTGTTTTATAAATGTTTAACATACATTCAATTATTATTTAAAGTTATTATTTCTTTATATTTATATTTATTTGTATTTATACATATTATAATTTCTCTATATTTATATTATTTATATATTTTAAAATATTTACTTTTTTAATATAAACATATATCTCAATATAATACATTTTTTATATATTTTTAAATATTTCCTCTTTTAATATAAATATATATCTCTATATAATATATTTTTTATATATTTTTAAATATTTCCTTTTTTAATATAAATATATATCTCAATATTATATGTTTTTTATATATTTTTAAATATTTCCTCTTTTAATATAAATATATATCTCTATATAATATATTTTTTATATATTTTTAAATATTTACTTTTTTAATATAAACTCTCCCGCATTAATTTTTTTCGGTGACTTTTTTGCGACGCTGTTTTTTTTATTTATAGCGACATTGCCAACTGTCAGGCTACGGTACAGCTTCATTAATTTATGATTCCGCAAATTGCATTAGTGGCAAGTGGTACTCAAGCTGCCATCACCCTCCGCCCCTCCCCCTCCCACTCCCCCATTAATAATGATATGATATTATTTGCTATGTACACATGCACACAATGTATGAATTTATATACATAGGCTTGTATGTATGTACCTCACCTGTGCTGATTAGGAGGCCGTCACCCAGCCAGGGCTTGAAGAATTTGTACTCGGACGCCTTGTCAATGTAGACGTGGCTGCTCAGGAGCAGTTCCACATCCCGAGGATCATAGATGAAGACCACCAACTTGGGACCGATCCACATTTTGGCTATGTGCTCAAAGGGAGCGCTTTTCCGGATGACTGTCTTGAAAACGGCTGCAAAATGAGAAAGATATTCAGTTATTATTTATTATAGGGAAATTTTAAATGATTAAATTTATGAGTGGGAAGTCTATATATGAAAGTGGGAGAGTATCAAAAACTTAAATGAATAAAATATAATAAAAATAACTGACACAGTAACTAAATGGTTTTTACTTGGAGGGAAGAGATGTTAAATAAATAAATACATTTAACCAATTCCAATTTTGCAAAGCCAAATACTTAATTATTATTATTTTTCAGGTATATGAAAAAAATGATTTAAAAATCGGTTTAGGCAATTTAATTCTTTACAAGAAATTAGTGTTTTTAAATAGAATAATATATTAATATATTATAATTTTTGATTTTACTGTAGTATTTTAATTGTAAGTCATTTTAAAAATGTATTATACGCTTTTTACATAAACTTATTAATTTATAATGAACAAGTGAATTCTTGGAACATAATTCCGTTTGCTTTAATGCTGACAAAAAGAACATATTAAAAATATAAATTTTAGTTTATTAAAAACCAAAAAATAAATAGAAATACAAAAAGTTGATTTCCTATTTACTATTATGTATTATATATTATCTTAGAAATCAATTATTAAACAAATTAATAAATCAATTAACTATCACTTAGTATAAAATCTCATGAAAAATAATAAAATCTAACTGAAAATGTTTATATATATAATGAGCAAACGGAAAAATTAATTTAATTTAATTTATTATTAATTTATTAAAATATTTAAGCCAATGTGCTTTTTTTCAAAATGTTCAAGAAATAATCATAATAATAAATCATAATCATAATCAATAAATCATTCAGCCTTATTTTAGGGTATTTATATAAATTCTGATCTGATATTGATAATGTCAAAATATTGAGATAAAAATATGAATGCAAGCAAATAAAATTCTAAAGCTTGATGAAGTAAGTGAAAAAAGTCATATATAAATCAAATGAATTAAGAATTCGAAAACAGATTGTTTAATTCAATTTAAAATTGAAATTATAAATTAATGAAAATTGTATAACTATAAATATTTAAGATTGAGCTCAAATCAAATGAATTAAGAATTAGAAAACAGATTGTTTAATTCAATTTAAATTTGAAATTATGATTATGATTTATGGTTATGAATTGATGAAAATTGCATAACTATAATTATTTAAGATTGAGCTCAAATCAAATGAATTAAGAATTAGAAAACAGATTGTTTAATTCCATTTAAATTTGAAACTATGATTATGATTTATGGCTATGAATTGATGAAAATTGTATAACTATAATTATTTAAGATTGAGCTCAAATCAAATGAATTAAGAATTAGAAAACAGATTGTTTAATTCAATTTAAATTTGAAATTATGATTATGATTTATGGTTATGAATTGATGAAAATTGCATAACTATAATTATTTAAGATTGAGCTCAAATCAAATGAATTAAGAATTAGAAAACAGATAATTACATGAGGCCGGTCCAATCACATCGAACAGATGACCCACAATGGGCAATCCCCTGGGTCCCGGCAGCCTTCCGGCCAGCCTGTAGAGATGGGCCCGGGACAGGCGCCAATAGATGTACCACAGCATCAGCGTGGGCAGCAGCAGGAAGTAGAAGACGCTGCTGGGCGAACCCAAGGCCGCATCCTTCTGCAACACTTCCATGGCACTCGACTCTCAGTTCGGTTCGGTTCGGTTCGGTTCTTCTCGAATCCTGATCCCTGCAGCTCTTTGCAGCTTTGTTCACCAGCAAAACAAAAACAAAAAAAATACGAAAACGAAAACAAAAACAAAAATAACGACCGGATCACGCACTTTACTCCCAAGTACACGAGGGATCTTATCAGAGATCTTATCAGCTATCCATGCGCGCTGCACTCTCGGTACAAGTCGGTGTCGGATCGGGATCGGGATCGGGATCGGATCGGGATCTGGATCGGGATCAGATCGTTGGACCGGATGTTACTTGCTGCTCGTCCAGCGCTCAACTGAACGGAGACAGCCCCTCGGCGAGTCCGACAGCGAGAATTACTAAGTATTATCAATCCAGGTCCCAAGCCCAAGCCTATACAGATATGCACACAGCACACACCACACACCACACACACCACACACGGTTGGATTATAGTTGCTATAGTGGATTGTTGGATAAAATAAATCAGATATATAGAATAATACACAAATGATGGATCCGCGTCGCACACCTCGCGCCTCTTTTCCAGCAAAAAGACTAGCGACCGACTCACAGTGCGAACGACTTTTATAGCCAACAATGTGTGTATACACAGAGAGAAAATTGTGGTATGATTGCATTAATTGAGAGTTGCGTATGAGGGTCAGAGAGCGTATATGTACATATAATGTTTTGTAAACTAAGGTTGAGAATAATTTAGAAAAGCACAGGCAGACGAGCCGATTTAGAAATATTTCCCTGTTCTTTTAATTCATTTCATATTGCTTTTATTATTATATGGGAAATGTTGTAAACTTTGATATACAGAATATTTAATTGAGTTTTTGCCTTCGAAAAATGTAACATTAAAATATCAATATTATTTAAATTCTCACTATAATCTGTCACTATCCGATTGTATTGATCTAAGAAATTATTAAAATATTTATGAATATCTGTTTATATTCGCTTAACGTTAAAAATTTGATGTATATAACGGATTTAGCAGTATATTTCTATAGTATATCATATATTTATAAATACAAAATATATAACAAACATAAATGAGCCTATTCTAATTGCTAAAAACGTTTAATATATTTCAGTTTAATTTATAAATATGTAAAAGAAAAGAAATCAAATGCGTCTATTTCTTCCATTTCAAGAGCTTTATAACTATTTACAATCAAAGATAAAATTTGAATAAAGAATTTATTTAATTTAGTTTATTATAAATAATTATACCCTTACGGGACCTTATAATTTAGGTCAGAAACTTAAAACTCTGTGAAAGAGTCATTTCCCACCCTATAAATCATATATATTCCTGATTAGTATCAAAATCCGGGTCGATCTAGCCATCTCAGGCAGAAAACAAAATTTCAAAATTTTTTCAAAATTTTACAATCGGTTACATCGTTTAATTTGTCAAAAAATGTACTAAAATTTCTATATTTTAAAATTTTTAAATTAAGTATGCAGATTTTTAAACCCAATAAAAACTAACACAGAAAAGTTTTCCGAATTAAAATAATGTTTTTTTGGCTTAGTTATGAGTTTTTTAAACTTTGATTTGTCGAAAAAATTGTCATATAAAAATATTGATAAATATCAATTCAAAGAATGTGAATATTTTGATCTTAAATATGATAAATTTCCAAATTAATCCTTTTAATTTCTGGCAGCTTCATTTTATTTTTGATCTACAATTAAATGGGTTTATAGACTATAGTGGTTTTTAAACCCCTATTGACTTGTTTAAGTTCTTTTTTTTTCCGTGCCAACAGGTCGTATACGCACCCCTTAAATCTCGACGTCAGAAAGTTTCACTCATCGCAATGAGCTTCAAAATCAAGCGTTTAATTTTAGTCAAAGCTTTTAAGCTTTTTAGCAAAGGTAGTAGGTTTAGATAAAGCTGATATTTTGGGCTTAGCTAATAGCTTTCCGCGATTGAAAGTCCAATATCCCTCCCTTTTAAAATCCCGCCATTAATTAAGTCTTTTTCTTGGTTTATTTATAAGATGACATTTACGCATATAGTATGGACAAGAGTTTTAATTAATTATTATTACTAATAACTTATGATAGGGAATTCTCAAAAAAAAAACATCGTTATATTAATTAATAATATTATTATATCTATGACTAATGTGGCCATTATACAGTCCCTTTTGCCGCGTGCGTGAGTATGTGGTGTGGCCTCAGTACGTATGAGCAATATTATTGCCTAGACATTTGACTATATAATAGCTATAAGTGCGAACACTGGCCCTCTATTTTTTATTTTTTGTAATGGGAAGTCTGGCAGTGGTACAGTGGTACACGCTGTACTCTGGGGGCCAGTGTTTACTGTAACTAATGGATGACGATCGCGTAACTTAACTTGATTCAAGCCTAACTACATTTGATATTTTGTCAGATTTTACTTTTTGATATTATTTAATTTCTGCCCGAAGCTACATATAACGCACTTTCTCTATGGAAGCTCTCTCTCTCTCTTGATACTCCTTTTTGATAATTTATCCTAGACGGAGGACTCGTAGATGACAATTTGCAGGACCTTGGGCTTGTTGTTCTGCGCCTCCTTGACCTCCTTCAATATGGCATTGGTAATGGCCTCCAGTGCGGCAATATCAGGACTATGATCGCTCTTTTTGTTGCTATTCCATTTGGGCATGGAAACCTGAGGGATTTTTGATTTTGTATTTAATTTATTAAATTTATAATTCATATTTATTAATTACTTTACCGTCAGCACTTTCTGCAAAGCGGTGTAGTCAAGACCCGTGCCTGCAGTTTCGCCCAGACGTCGCAAGGTCTCTGCCATGGGTCCGGACAGTTCCTGGATGGGTAAAGTTAATTAAGTATATAAAATTTATTATATTATATTTATCAATTTTTAAATTACCTGCAGCTTGGCCCAACTGGTGGCATATTGCCGTCTCACCAACTCAATTATGGTGGAGGTCAATGCCAGGCCAATGAGAATATACAAAGTGCAGAGCAACATGTAGTTAGGTTTCTCTGTTAAAATAAGATATTAAAGATTAATAATATATTTTTTTTAATTTCTATATTTCCCATAACATACTTGGCACCAGATCTCCAAAGCCTATAGTTGTCATTGTTATAAAACAAAAGTAAAAGCCATCAAAGAAGGTCCAATCGTCTTCCCAGAGTAAAAGAAGGCCAGCTCCGGCGGCTAAATAAACACCCAGGAAGCCCACAGCCAGAATGGCATAGAACCAGGTTTTTCCTATAAAATTTGTGAATTTTGGTTTGGCTGCAAAAATAAAATAAATTAAATCACATTTATTACAAGTTTTAATAACAGTTTTTAAATAATAATAACAAGCACTAAAGCAAAGCCTAAGAGTATATACATGAAATACATATGTATATATACAAAGAAATACAAATACGTATATAAAAATCATATTTTATTAATTATTAATGATTTTTTATTAATATGATATTGTAATAGCAGCAAATAGCTTACTCTTGCCCTCTCTCTCTGTATGCCTCTGCCTCTCGCTCTCTTTCTTACTCACAATAACATTTGGTATGCCTGCCTCCCTCTGTTGCAGCGCTCTAGAGATGCTCTATCTCTCTCTGTTGCAGCTACAGAGGTAGCTCATTCCCTCTCGCTCTCTTTCTCTGTTCTCTTGACTCGGGAAGTATAAATAGAGGTGCTTCGATCGCCGCGACCTCAGTCTGTCCTAGGGGTACCTAGTGTTAACATCGATGGTGATAGTGAAAGTGATCACCCTTCAACCTCAAAAATATGACGTGGCCAATGGAATGCATCCGGATCGCAAAGAAGAAGCACACTTTAATGAATCCATACCATACGATGATACCTACTAATTGAAGTCGCCAAGAATATAACTCTACACCGGAAGGAAATGAGCGGTAAGTCTTAACCATGATAATTATATCTTATATATATTATATCTCTCTCTCTTATATATTATATCATATATGTTTATAGAAGTGGAATCAAGCCTAGGTCTAGAATTTGATGTGTTAGCTATGCATTTTATAATTTCAGTCATATAAAGTATTATATTCTTGATAAGCATAAATCCGATAATAAATTAATCAGCATGTCCGTCCGTCTGTCCGTCCGTCTGATCGTCCGTCTGTCTTTTACACTTTTGCTACATTATGATAAGGTTTTCAATATCGCAATCAATAAGGAATACAACATATGTGTGAACAAAACATTAACAGCATTTTTCAAATATTTGTAAAAATGTCAAAAAATCATCAAATTTTAAATTTCTGAAATATTAAAGCTCAATAGCCTAGTATCCTAATAAAAGCCAACACAAAGAGCCCTCCCGAATTGAGATTAACGCATCTTTGGTTTAGTTATGATCGATTTTGAACCCATGATCCTATCAGAAACTGGGAGGGGATAAACCTTTCAGCTTCTTGTAGTTGTTTTCCTTTTCTTGTTATTATTTATTATTTAAAAATTAACTACTTACTGGGCATATGTTTGCCAAAGACAGACACGGCAGTGGCAAACAATCGACCCCAATCCGCAATCACAGTGAGTGTAAATGGGATTCCAATGAGGGCGAAGCAAATGCAAAATACCCGACCACCGGTGGTCACTGGCACAATATTGCCATAGCCTATGAAATAACAAATATATGTATTAATTAATTAATATATTATATTTAATATATAACCCACCTATGGTGGTTAACACAGTCGATGAGAAGAACACAGCTTGCAGGATGCTCCAGCGCTCATATGGCTCTGGGAAGTCTTTGTCGACGACTATTAAAAGGCCGCCTTCTGCCGCCTGCTGAACGGCCTATGGAAATTACAAAAATGATTTCAGATGACTCCAATAATATATAGAACATAATGGTAATATCTAGAATCTAAACTCAATACCCACCACCTCGTACTTAGCCAGCTCAAAGGATAACAGCTCTCTCAGATTATGCACTTCGGTATTATTTAACACGGAATCCATAAAACGTTCCCTGTTTGTCTTGACCACATCCTTTAAATGGGATAAACGTTCCACTTCGGCAGGACGTTCAAGGTGGCGAAATATCTGTAAGAAAAAATGGGGATAAAGTTATAACAAAAATTAAGAAAGGGAAAATTTTTTTTTGGTAAGATGAAATTTAAAAACATTTGCAGTTTAGGTTGTGAAAATATTATTTTTATTTTTACCAACGAGGGGCCTACTCCTATTAAATTATTTTTAAGGGATAAAATTAAGCGAATTTTACACTAAATTTGGAACTTTGAACCAGTTTCAGACACTCTTTAGGAGATTTAATATTCATAGTATTCAAAAACCACTTAGTATTGATATATTATAAATGTAGAAATCTTGAAGTGAATTCTTGAATTCGTGTATTCAAAATTTTTATAAATTTCACAGCATAACCCTCTGCTAGGGTATACTAATTTTAATCAGCTGTTGATTTGTGAAAGTAAATACTTCTCAATGGTTTGTCTGAAATTCCATTCAGAAATATTAAAACAAAATAAATCATTAATGGTAATTAACTAAAACTCAACAATGGGCTGGCTGTGTATCATCAAAAAATTTCCCCAAAATTCATTTCTGCAATTCCTACGGCTTTTTAAAAAATCATTTTCTTAATTATCCTTTTTTTTGTTTGATGTTTCACGTTTTTCTTGTGTGAGAGAGAACAAACGTAAAATCAAATATTCATTCAATTTCTCACACATCATCAGGGAAATTTGTTTAACTTGTAGTACGCTCATCATCTTGTTGTTTTTGTTATAAAAATAGTTTGCACAAATTGGTTTTTGGATTTTATTATTGTTTTTTTTTTTTTTTTTTTGCGAACATCAAAAATGGCAAAGGCAAAAACAAAGCAGAGCCAGAGAGCGTGTTAAGAAAAAGGCGAATGAGATTTTTTTTTGATTTTCAATTGAAATGTGTCAGACAATTTTTCTTTTTCACACACTCACACACATGGAATGGGAAAAGATATATGGACAGTCTGAAGTGAGTCTTGGAGTGTTTTCCCCTTTTGACAAAGTTGCAATAAGCTTTAAAATTCCCCGCACGTTCCAGACTCGACTTTCCCTCTCGGTTTTTCCTGATTAATTGATTTGTTCAGTTGCTTAACATTTAGTTTCCTTCAAATTCCCCAATTGGGCATTTTGTCTAATTAGTTCCGTCGCCAAAGTTCTGTTTTCCTCGAATCGAATCGAATCCCCTGACACTTTAAAGGCGACAACTGGTCTAACTCATGACGTGTCCAGCAAAAGGATACAAGGAGACATATCCTGTAATTTGGTCCCTCGAATCACAAACTCATCCACAAATCGCACTTACAGCTACTAAAAAGTTTGCTTCCGTCTGGGTTTTATTTCTGTGCTGGCGCATAAATTATAATTATTATTGGACATGGGATGATGGCTGGCTAACTCGGTCAAAACCAGGGGGGTTCCCCTGAGTTATGATAAGGCAGGAGAATGATGCAGAGGAAGGTTCGTTCCTTTGGGATAATTACAAAACGGACAAGACAAACAATTGTTGTTCGATAACTGAGTGTTTTTTTTAGACATGGGAATTTAAAATAATTTAAAAGCTTTCTAAAAGGGATTAAGAATAGGATTTAGGGATTTAGTTTACCATTTAAAATACTCTACAACAATATTATTTAATTATAGATTTGCTATTTAACTGAGCTTTATAATTAAATATTTAAATTTTACTTAAATTAGGCAACCAATATCTCTTTATCTAGATCTAGATCCCAGTTTACCATTTAAAATACTCTACAAAAAAATAATTGAAAGGTAAATCTATTATTTAACTGAATATAATATCTCATTTACTCATACTAGGGGACTAATATCTCTTTAGGGATCTAGTTCACCATTCAAATTATTAAACAAATAATTGAAAGGTAAATCTATTTCTATTTCTAATTTAACCTCATTATTCCGTATTTAATTTTCTTTTTATTTGGTCATTAATTTCCTTATCTCTTTATTTAATACACCTTTTTAAAAATTATTATTTCAGTGTTATCAAAGAGTTCCAAGGAACAGAAAGGTGCGTTATTCTCTAAGCCAAAATTTATGACAAACGACCTGGTCCGCCAGTTTTGGCCATTAAAATCACCGTTTTGCAAAGTGACTTCCTTTTTTTTGTACCCACGTAAGAAACTCTTTGGCAAAAGTCGGCTTATGGCACTTGTCACTATGTCGACCCGTTTTGCACACCATAAATCACACACAGCGCTAGAGCTAGAGTGCTGCCCCTCCTAGGACTTTTATAACCCTAACTCCCCCCCTTATATCCTTGGTAAGTATCCCCCTTTGACCACACCGGCGGAGTGGCAACATGTGCGGCAATTAACGCACGACATGTGGAAATAATGGAGTGGCCCCCACCTGACTTATTTCTATGGTGTTGTGGTAAAAAAAAAAAATTCTTATTTTTATATTCATATTTCTAGGTATATATGAAGGTACATATATGAAGGACACATATGATTTTAAGCAAGGGTGCCCAGTTACCCCTAAAATCATGGGTTACAATAATGTGAAATCGATCATAATTAAACCAAAAATGCATTAATTTTAATTAAGAAAGCTTTACTCTATTGGTTTCTTATTAGGACACTAGCTTATTGGGCTTTAATATTTAATAAATAAAATTTTCTATTTATTTGTGACAATTTTAATGATTACAAAAATTTGAAAAACTCATTTAAATATTTTGTTGAATTTTTTGTTCAAATGTTTTATTTGCTATTGGTTAAGATTTAAATTGTAAATAGAAATATATATATATGACTTGTATACCTCCAGGAACACCTAAAATATCTGTGTTCTATATATAACATTAAATCAATATTTTTATATGCTCATTTTGTCTATCAAAGTTTCTCAAATATAATAACTAAGCCAAAAGTGTATTAATTTCAAATTGGATAGTTTTTTTGTGTTAGTTTTTAAAGGGTTAACAAATCTGCAAATTAAGTTTCAGAATTAAAAAAAAATTAAATGTTAAAATTTGACACTTTTAACGATGTAGCCCCTTATAAAATTTTCAAAAAATTAAAAAAAGTCATTTTTCTTCAGACATGACTAGATTGATTCGGTTTTTCGTGCTGATCAAGATTTATAGGGTGGGAAATGACTCCTTCACTGTGGTTTAAGCTTCTGACTGAAATTATAATACCCTGTAAGGGTATAAAAATAGCTCTTAGTGTCATAAACCTTAGCTCTTAGTGTCATAAAACGTATTTCGGTGTGACGTGTGTCAGGTTAAATCCCCGGAAATCAGACTGAACCTAATCCACATAGACATTAAGCTACGCCGGAAGTCCAAGTTCCCAGTCCAGTTCCCCTATCCTGCTGCACCTATTTTTTGTTTTGTTTTTTATTCTTTTTTGTTTATAATAACCACAGCTGACCCGAACAATTTCTCTTCATTACAATAGGGTGGGGGAAAAAATTAGAAATAAAAAAACAGAGAGGAAAAAATCCCAGTTCCCAAGCTCCAGCTGCTGTTGCTAAAATAATAATGATGTTCGCGCCCATTTAGAGGGTGATAATTCATTTCCGCTGCGAGCTCCCCAAAAAGCAGGCTATGGTCAGTAAACAAACCGCAGACAGAATGGCAACCAAAGCAGCTAGCCGGAACAAGGTCATGGATTGATATAGACATTCCATTTTGGATGAAGGACATCCCTCTAGCTGGACTAGAGTTATGGCCCAATGTTGTCCCGAGACGAATAAAAAACCAAAGCTAATCTTTGCGAGAAGTCATAAAAAAAATAGGAGAAATAGATCGAATAATTTATGGAAGAAGAGGAGGGAACAATATATCAGGATCAGAATTGAGTTCAGGAATTGAGCTATATAACAAGATGGGAGTACAAAAGTAGGATTTTTATAAAGTATTTATTTGGAAAAATCGATCTATTTGAAAAATCTATCTATTGAATAATTTATATTTACAGAGCAAAATTAGAGATGTATTTCATTACAAAGAAAAAAAACCATGGAGATACTTCAATATATTTTTATACTATAAATTCATTTATAATAGAAATATTTATGGGGAAATATTCTTCAAATTAAAACTAATTAAAATTGCTAAAACCTTATATATTAAGCCAGTATATTTTTAAGTATTCGTTTAAAACTGACATAATAAAATAAATAAATATAAATTACTATATTATAACTTAGTTATTGAAGAATCATACAAAGACTCTATTGAAAAAATTATAATTACAGAGCAAAATGTAACATACATTTTAAAATCCAAAGAAAATACTGAAGATATTTATAGATATTTTTATACCATGCCTATATTTTTTATATTTATTCTAGAAACAATCTAAAGATTAATAGAAAAATGGTAAAACCCTTAATATAATATTAATGCAGTATTTTTTTCAGTTCTTGTACATAAAGATAATATTATGAATACCCTATATTATCTTCTCTATATTATCTATATTATGAACGAATATAATATAGATATACGATTTAGTAAGCTATATATATATCCAATATTATAATAGATTAAGCTATATACATATATTTAATATTTAAATATACCAAGCTATATATATGTATTTTATATTATCTATTTCAAAAACAACCAAATCACGTTTTTTAAATCAAGTTCTTAATATTTCTCTCTCAATAATCTGCAGTTACTTAAGCATAAATCACCTTGTAAAAGTAAATATTAAAAAAAAAAGGAAATGCGCTGGATCCTTATGCATAATAAATATAAATTGATATTATTATTTATTGAAAATTAGGTCGGCAAATGACCTGCCTACCTATCAGAGAATCCTGGCCCAAAGCCCATACGCAACAGCAGCAAAAAAATAAGTGAAAGCCGAAAGGGAGAAAGTTTTCTGGGGAGTCCTGCCAAAACGGAAGCCTCGTGTAAATGCGAAAATGGCCAAAAGGCATCCGCTGGGCGCCCCTTCAATCTTAAATATTATTATTTCACTTTCCCCAACCAAAAGTATTTGTTTATGGCAAAAGGGAAAAAGGGAAAAGCGTTCTGTCGTGCGCGTTTAAAACAAAACAAGCAAAAAAAATGACTGCGGGTGGGCCCCGAACTTTGGTTTGTTGATTTTATGATTTTATGAGCTTATGATTTGATATCAAAATTGAACATAATTCCCACAACCCAACTGGTTGCTGCATAAATCGCTGTCAGTTCATTAAGTTTTGATTATTTATTGAGTGCTCTTTCCTCTCCCTCTCTCTTCGGCAATAAAAACCGAACTGTTTCGAGGGCCGTTTAGCTGGAATATCTATTGTAAAATTTAATGACTGAACCTGCCAAGTGATTTGATGTTATGGTGAGGAAAACTCACGAGATCTGTGCTTTTTAAAACTCTAACGTATTTATTAATTGATTATATTATATAAGGGAAGGAGAGGGAAAAATAACAAGGGTTTAGGGTTCTTTTCCTTGAGTTTAAAGTCATTCTAGAGGTCTTAAAAAATGGTATTTAAAGTAGACTTATTTTGAAGGACATATACCTCTTAAATATATATATTTATAGTATATTTTTGTATAAATAAAAATAAGCATCTAAAAAATATTTAAATTTAAAATAAAGCTAAGGTTTTGGTGACTTAGGAGAAGCCTGACTTCCAGTCAGAAAACTCTCATATTTTCTTTAAAACAACATCTTCTTTAAGACCACCATTTATCGCATTAAACCCAAAAGCTTCTGTTTATGATTTATCAGATCATTATATATATATTTTTTTTTATCAAAATATCCCTTCACCCTTCAGCAAACTCCATAGCAATCACAGCAAGAGACATGGTCATAACAATTGGACTTGAAGAAATCCCATTTCAAGTCTCCCTCCCTCCGTGACGTTGACACACAGAAAAGGCGATGAAGAAGGCCCAATTATAAGCATAAATATAAACGCTTAAAGGCATTTTATTATGGCCAGAAAAGCTCAGCACAGCAGCCCAATGACTAGGAGGAGGACCACCCATGGTTGGCCACTCCATTCGCACTTTTCGGCACTTGACATATTTATGCGTAATTATTATTATTATGGCCAAGGCCGAGCAAAAGAAGCACACGAAAATATGGCACAGTTGAAAATATAAATGATACAAAAGAAACAAAAACAAATGAAATGGACATGGGAATGGGAATGGGACGAAAATCAAATTAAAATTCAACGAAATGATAATGCCGAGAGGGGTCGAAGCCCCACCTGCGGCTAATTAACCAATTTTGGGGCACAAAAGCGTCCAGTAAGTGCCATTCCCGGAGCGCCTTTTGGATGTTCGCATTATGCTAATATGCCCAACCCAAACCACGAAAAGAAACACACACATCACCCACTACATACTACCCATAGACACCATGGGTCGGGCATAGGCACCTCCAGCGGATTCAGCACGGGTTTGCCTTGGTTTTTCCCCACGGACCCGAAACCCCAAAGATTGCTATCATTATATCGAGTCTAGGGTCTAGAGCTTGGAGTCTAGACTGCGGCAACGCCTCTGTGGTTGTGATTGCCAGGACTTTTGCCACATACGGAACCTGGGACAGGAATAGGAAATCATCCACGATTGGACTTAAACTAGGTATTTTTCCCTTTAACTGTGCCAAATATAGGAGTCATGCCAAGGGGAATATTGCTATAAAATCGACTCTGAATATATGTTTCTTTACGTTTAGCCTTCTAACATACTTGAAAGTACTATTTTACGAATTTAAATCGGGGAATAAAACACCAAGCAAGCAGGAAATAATCATTTAGGTATTAATATTATCTTAGTTTAGATTTATGATTGGACTTAAACTAGGTATTTCATTTTAATTGTGCCAAATACAGGATAAATGCCAAGGAAAATATAGATATAAAATTGACTTTGAATTTATATTTCTTTAAAGCTAAGCAGGTATAGCCTTATTACATTCTTAAAAATATTATTTTAAGTATTTAAATCGGGGAATAAAACACCTGGAAGAAAATATTATAAATAAGCAAGCAGAATATAACGAAATATATTATATTAATATATTATATGTTATATTATATTATATTATATAATATTATATTATATTATAATTTATTATATTATATTATATTATATTATATATTATATATATTTTATTTCGTTATAATTTATTCTACTTTCGATATAGTATGTAATAAATCCCTCTGTACTCTTTGCCAAAGAAGTGGAGTTTTTGAAAAGCTATTCTTTTCCTTTCCAAAACTTTAAAATACTTAAAAATTTGTTAAACTTTTTACTTTCAATGCAATAATTTAATTTAAATAAATTGTTATATACCAAAAACAGTATAAATAAATCAAATTTAAATGTAAAAAAAAAATATATATATAGAATTACTTTAAGTGTAGTAAAACTAAATGTAACAAATTCAAGAAAGAAAAGTGCCGCTGACCTGACTCCTGAGTCCGCAAAATCAAGACTTTCCCTCACGTGAAAAATCATAACAAATTCGCTAAAGCAATCAGGGCAGTAATACACACACCACACACACCGCATAAACACACATATAACACCGTCCTTTTTTGGCGTGTCCATTGGCACGTGACAAGTCACTGGGACACAACAAAAAGTATAAAAAAATAATCAGAGGTGGGGAGGTGCCTTGGTGATTTGCATGCCACGACGACAACAAATCAGCTGTTAAAGCTGACATTACGCACAAACGCACAACACTTGCCCCCGCCTGGTATGCCCGGTGTGTGTGTGTGTGTGTGTATTTGATGTGTGTGAGCCAAACATGGCATTTCCGAGGGCGGAAAGCGGAGAAAAAAAAGATTACGCCCGTCGAAGAGAGTCTTAAGATTGCGTGCCGCATGGCATCTTATAATGGCGATGGTAGGAGGCTGGCGATATGTAAATATCGAGGTCAAGCGATAGTTTTTCTAGGAGCTAATAAATAAAATAAAATAAATAACAAATTAATTACTTAAAATTTAATGTTCTTTTATCATCATCATATCTTCATTACAAATCTAAATGAACTTTGAGAATATAGAAAAGATTTTGTAGTTTAAAAATAATCACTTATCTTAAGGCATTGATAAATATACATAAAGAATAAATTCTCATTTAATTTATTTATTTATTAAGTACTATACATAAGTTTATATGCGCTTAAAAGGTGCCTAAATGTTGTTACTTTGAAAAACTTACAAATTTACTTTACATTTTGATACCATAAATATTTTATTGACTAATTTTTTATAGGTTTTAATGGGATTTGTAAAATCTGATATATATAAACATATATTTATATATATTTCTTCATAATTTAATTCATAAAACACTCCTCTCTATCGGACTTTGCGTGCTAAATCTGAAAGATTCTTAGAAAACAAGAAAGTACTAGTTGAGTTGTTTAAAAATTGGGGATTTCCATATAATGAAATCATGAATAAATTATGAGTCACGGGTTGCCAAAACAGAGATTTTCCCCTATTTCAATTTTCCAAGCTGCTTAGCAAATATTAATTTCCCAACGAACTTAACTCAATGACTTCGCTATTTTCCTACTAATCTCTGGCACAAAAACCCTTGAGTTCTCAAGTGTCTTAATGAGCTTTGAAAATGATTATTCAAAAATAATTAGGTATTATGAGGTAAACAGCTAGGAAACAGCCAAGGAAACATAGTTTTTTCTTTAATTATAAGGTGGCAATTAGTGGTAACAAACCCTCCTCATAGACCAAAACTTTTTGGCAGCTGTTTATGACCAGGCTGCTAAGGTGTTAACTTTTGATTGACACTGTGTTGTGGCCAGCTGCCGGATGGATTTGTTGGCTAAATGAGATGGCTGTTCTTGCCAAGTTTGTGTGTGTTTTTCTCCTGTTTTTTTGGCTTGGCTTGATTTTTGTTAATTTCATTTTCAATTTTTATATCGATGGCATCATTTTGGGACAAGTGGCAAGTCAAAACCATGAAACTGATAGCTAGGGGACAAAAAAATAATCGCATTAGTCGAGCGACAGATGGTTAAATAAGGTCTTTGTCTGGCTGAGATCTCTTTAAATGGACATATACCTAATTTGGTAGATTTTTCAAGAGTTTGTGAGCAATAAAAAATGCTAAATATGAAACATAATACTTATTCTTTGAAAAAACATAATAATAATCATAACTTATGCATGTAGATTTAAACATATTTAATAATACCCTTATATTTCCATGAAATAAGTCTTAAAATATTAAATAAACTTTGAAGATCTTAGGTTAATACTTCACAGACATGTTATATATATTTATCTTAAGCAGAACTTCTACCAACAATTTCTATAACCATTTTAATCGACTTCTTTAACTTTGAAACCCCTTCACCCTTTCCCTAATCGAAACTGAATGCATTTTGTGTGAGTGTTAAATTGTCCTATTGTTTACCGCTTGTCGCTTTTCGTTTCATGGAAAATATGTGGAAAAATATGCCAAGTCAAGCTAGGGTAAAACTTTTGCATCAACATCCAATACCCTCGTCACACGCTGCGTATGCGTAATATGTGCATTAAACGCTTACTTCCAACAGAAACACACAAAATACACACACTTTACACACACACAGTAGGAGCAGCAAATCATCATCAATCAATGCCATTTTGACAGGCACAACTTTTGCACGCTATTTTAGCATGTCGTTGATTTTTGTGGTTGAAAATGTTTGAATATTAGATATAATAAGCAAACTATTAAATATTAGTTAGATACAAAGTTGATAAAAAGAGATACAAGGCTTACAATATACTGGAGTTTATATAAATCAAATAATTATTAATAAATAACTAAAAACAAAGGTCAAACAGAGCAAAGTTCAACTGATAATCTGCCTGCGAAAAATTAGCAAACAGTAATTACAATTCCCAACTTGTTCTGATTAAATCTTAGACATGTTTTGAGCTGCTACGTAATAGTAAGTCACTACCGCGATACTAAAATAAAATTCTCTTAGTATTATGGCAAATAAATTTATTATTTTCATTGGTTAAGTTGCTACATAAATATTATTAAGCAGTTAACTTCGGAAAGCCAAAGTTTGTATACCCTTGAAATTTGCAATTTGAAATCATATCTTCATTGTTTTTAATTTGGAACGCTTTTCTGTGCTAACTTTTATTGGGTAAACCTAACAGAATATTTAACTAAAAATGTATAAAAGTATAATGTTTATATCTTAATTTAAATATATAACTTTTGAAAATTTTAATGATGCAACTTCTTATAAAATTAAACAAAAAATGGTTAGCTATTTTGTTTGTTGAATTTTAGCTGCAAAATTGTGTATTCAATATCTTAATTAATATTAAGTAACTAAAATATTAAATAACATTAACAAGAAATAATTCATCATTCATTAACTTCCCCCACTACATTTTTTAAAATCCCTTTTGAGTAAATAAATTTTTAAATCCCCCTGGGGATTCCCATCAGGAATTTACTCTGATTTCTTAAAATATATGTATATTTTAGCATTGACTTTGGTTTGCGTGTCTAAAACTCTCTGTTTTTGTTACCTGAAAAAAAAACAAATCAAAAAAAAAAAAAAACAATCAAAACCGCGTCGATGCTTGAGTATGGGGTTGGTTAAATTGGCAGCACCTTTTGGGTTAAGAGAGAGGGGCGCTCAGGGGTTAATGGAGATTGAGGATTGGATTTCGGATTGAGATCCAAAGGGGACTTTCGGATTTTGGCTTAGTGCACGTGCAGCACGCAAAGGCGCCAGAATGGGCCAAAATGCTGACCGAGTTCTACTTCGTCCTTAGTTTTATTTTTTGGTTCTTTGTTTTCATTTCTCTAGCTTTTTTGGACTCCTTGCTACTTTGGCGTTGCTTTCTGGTAATTGCTGCGGTGGAATTTTTGGTGAAAGTGTTTTGTAGGGTATTTTGGGAGTAGTTTTACTATTGCAAAGAGAAAGGAATGCATTAAAATGTATTGCATATTAAGATTATATATTATAATATTTTATTTATATTAAAAGATTATTTTTTATATCTTTAGACATTTAAATGCAATAGCCCTCAGAAATGTGTATATCTGAGTTTGAAATGAATTTTAATTTAATACTGTTAGGAAATAAATACTAATTTAACTTAAACAAGTTTTTGTTGAAAATGAAAGGTGACATAATATTGAAAAAGCTGTTAAAATGTTATGGGAGTAGTCTTATTTTTAAGAAGATTAAGGAATGCATTCAAATATATTATATAGTAATAATATATTAAGATATCTTGGGACATATTTATGCTGTAGCCTTAGGATATATTTATAAATTAGGTTAAAATTAATTCAAAACTAATACTAATTGAAATGTAACAAGTTTTGGGAACAAATTAAAGTTAATAAAAATTATGAATGTGTCTTGTTGAGATATATTTTACTATCTATTTGAATTAAATGTAAGTAATGTTTAAGAAAGATTTTTCCTCAATAATATCCCTATATTTCAAAGTTTTATATGCCTAATAATTTCTACATTTAGAAAGAGCATTTCTAGTTCACCCGGGAAACCCCCGTTTCTCTTTTTTTCTTGTGGCTTACCACAAGAACATTCCCTCTTCCCCCCTTTTCAATTATGCTAATATGACGTCGAACGCTTTGTTATGAGCAACTTCCTACAAGGAGGAGAAATCCAAACACAAACACAAACACAAACACCTTAAAGAATAAAATCAACATATATATATTACTTTTTTGAAATAACAATAACAATTGCAAATGCAACCTTGACATGGCATAAAAAAAGTTCACATTGCAACCTGTTTAACCCCACAATAATTTGTAATAACATAAAGGTTTGTTGCTAAGCAAATAAATAAATCACTTTGGTTTATTATTTTAAAAATTGATAATAAATTGTTTGAAATTATTAATGCCTCCGCGTTATTTGTATGCGCAATTTGTTTTGGCAGCGGCAACATCAGGCGGCAACATCAACATTGGCAACAACAATCATCATCATAATTATAGTGCGATTCCGCAAATAGTTTACAAATGATTTTCAATTTATTTGTTTCCATGAGCTGAGGCGCGCCCGGATCCAATCCAAACACAGAATTCTTCAAATTTATTTAGCTGCGCACGGTTAAAGATAGAAAAGAACGTGGAATATGTTTCAGACTTTTGTATTGTAGCATAAAAAAAGACCATCAAAAAATCACGCATACGCATATTACTCATACGCCGCCTGGGACCAAAAAAAAATTAAAAAAAATAAATACAAAAGCCAAAACGACGTGAGAAAGACGAGTAAAAAAGCAAACAATATGAAAAACAAGAAGTGATCGTATTTAAAAACAAAGAGGGGAAAAAGAGAAGGGGGAATTCTCTCTTTTGTGGCTGTAAATAATTGTTGTTATTGTCAAAAAATAAAAAAAAGAGAGGCGTCACCTCTGAAAAGCGTGGGCAAGTCCATGGAAATAAACATAAAAAAATTCCAAAAAGAACACAAAAGCATTTAAATGGTAAATAAATATGGGAGGAAAACTCGAATATAGGCCAGCAGCCAAGAAAATTCCAATATAGTATAAAATTATGGACAAGAAAAAATATTTTTAAACATGTATTTTTATAAACTATAAATCGTAGCTGTCCATATAATATCAACTACCAATACTTATTCTCTACATCTGTTTTTTTAATGATTATTTCCTAAACACTTTAATAATACACAACAAAAATGATTGATTGATCACATACATATTCTTTGGCTTTTGGAAAAGTTCAAACAATCAATTTTTTGACCCTCAGTTTATCGCACTTTTTGAAGTTCATAAAATTCCAACAAGCTTTGCAGATTTATTGGCGGCACGTAAAAATATATTTAAAACAGAAAAATCATAAATTCCAACATGTAAACAAACAATTAAAAGTAAAAACTGATAAGTGGAATAAACCAACTGGCTGGGACATTAACGATTGATTGATTGAGGCTTTCAGCAAATTGCCGAGCATTTGGGTTAACTGCCCCCCCATGCACTTTGCGACCCGAATTTGTGAAATGGAAAACATATAGTATACTGATTTAATCTATATATATTTTGATATTTATATATAGATGTACAATACGAAAAAGAGCTTTCCCGATGAGTCAGTTTGGTATTCTTTTGCTTGTATACTCTTACTGAGGGTATTATAGTTTTGGATTTGAATGAAGATGATTATGAATATCTATTATAAATATGATTAGCATCAACAGGGGAGTCGATTTAGCTATGACCTTCTGCCTGTGTTTAGTGGAACTATTTTTAGGATATCTTTATTTTTAGGTATCTTAATTAGGGGTGTATTTTAATAAGAAAAATAGGAAAATTTATAGATAATATATACGTGGATAATCATAAATATCAAACATATCGTGAACTGCATTTTAAATATCGAAAGATACCGCTTTTAATGATTTTCGATAGTATTAGAAAGTACCGTTGTGTGTTTTATACCTCCGTTTATATATAGGTTTTTTCTACTATTCTAAGGTATTTATTCTTAATTTTATTAATATCAATATGACTATATCATAGAAGCACTCATGAAAAAAGTATATATATTTATCCACCAAGTGTATAAAATCTTCGGTTTCCCTTTGAGTTAGTTTTCTTTCTTGTCATTCATATTTTAAGCGGGGACACGCGACGCCAGAGTCTGGAATTGGGGGAGGCTATAAATTCATTCCACATAAATCTGTCCGATTCCTGTCACCTGCCTGTCCGCACATAATTTGTTAATAATTTCACGCCACTTCCACTTGCCCACCCACTTGAGGAACGTCGGCTGTATTTATTTTTCTTGGCCGCCAGCCAGCGAAAATATATCGAAATGACCAGAAATAATTTGTATCTTGTCTCTGGCCATTTGGCGACATATGTAAAAAATTAAGAAAACAAAAACAAAAATCAAGAAAAGACAAAAGGAGGCCCGATTTTCAATTGTTGTCATTGGGTTGGGTGTTAAATTGTTTCTTCAAACTGATTTTATGACTTGCAATCTATTTGATTTGAGACCTTTTCCTCCAAGTTATAAATTGAAATGTGCACTAAGCTAAATGGTTGAGGGATATGTAAGTTAAGGAAATATATATTATAATATAAAGAACACCAGAATAATTTAGTTTAGACTGTTAGCATTAGTATTATAAATATATAAAGTATATAATAAAATATTCTACATGGTAAAGTATATCTTAAGCAGAACTATCTCTCATAGAAATCCCAAAAGTCATACCAAACACTCTTTATAAAGATATATCTTTCACATAATCTATACCCCTATTTCCCCCAGTGTATCTCAGGGTCAGTTACCCTTGATTTGTATGCCTCCTGCGTGGCTGCATTGATGACCCCTTGGAACTTTACTGCGCCACCTCGATAATACACTTAAACACTTTGGCCAAAAGTTGCCATGATTCGATTCGATTCGACTCCTTCACAGATTGAATGAGTCTCTGTGACTGGCATCTTAGCCGTTTGACTTCCCATTCTCCCAGCAATTTTCTCGCATTTCCTTTTTTTTTTTTTTTTTGTTATCTTGGGGATTTACGGTGTGGAGAAGCAAGGCGATGGGTTACATGATTGGAATTTTGCACAACAAAATACAAAAAAAAAAGAAATATAAACAAGAACAGAATGCGAAACTGTAGAGAGACAAAATGTTGCATAGCTCGGGGCGCTGGAGCGAGTAATGGGTTCATTAGCAAACCAAAATAGAAGTGAATTCTTGCCGACAATTGTCTCAACTCTTACCGTTTTGTGGTAAAAGGTTTGGCTCTGACATCACTCTATAAAGTTGCTGGGGGTTAACCAGGCATTAAACATTACTGGTTGTATAAAAAAAGGGGATACAAACTAAACTTGTTGTGTTATAAAAACAAAATAACTTTTAGACTGAACCAACCTTCTAAGGGAAATCATAGTAAAAGCAAAATGAAAGTATATACAATAAATTAAAAACAAAAATTAAATTTCATGTATAGAAAAATATCTCTTTTATGGATATTACGAAAAAAAAAAAATATTAAATCAGTTTGTTATATTTATATTTAGACCGTAATAGCAATTTGTAAAACATCTTTATAAAATCATTATCAGGAGAAAGAATACCCTTCCAGTTTTAAATTTATTTATAGGATTTATAGGAAATCGACCCTTACTAAGCGTAAAATATTGTCATTTTTGAATCGATATTTATTAATATTTTAGTTTGACAATTTTTAAGACAAATATAAGTTTAAAAAACTAACATAAAAAAAGCTAAAAATGCATTAATTTTATTTCGGAAATCGTTCCTATATTAGTTATTAATTGGTTTATAAATCTGCACACTCAATTTAAATTACAAATTTTAGAAATTTTTGAAAATTTTGACCATGTAACCCCTTATAACATTTTTAATTAATTTCGAAAAAAAAATAAATTTCTAACATACATGACTAAATTGATTCGGCCTTTGATGCTGATCAGCAATATATATGATTTAAAAGGTTGGAAATGAGTCCTTCCTTGCGTTTTAAGCTTATGACTTAAATTATTTTACTCTGGATTGGTATCATTGAATATAAAATCTATTTAAATTTATATAAACATTTTTAATACATTTTCATAATAATCAATAATTTTTCATGTTCCTAAAAATATAAACTTGACTCTTGTTTATTAATTTAAACCTTTTATTTTATACATATATAACACACTGATGTGACATTGGATCGTTGCCCTAAGAATATGTCAAGATATTTGCTTAATGTGAGCCTGACGTGATTTTCCTCACACACACACACACACACATGCCTTGCCATTTTCCTTAACTTTTCCCCCATTGTCTTCCTGTTGCAAACATCCGCGGATTGGAAATGCGAAAAAGCGTTTACTAGGCCGTGCCTAGTTCCTGTTCCTTATATCACTTCTTTGTGCTTTTATTTTTATTTGTGTTGTTTTGTTTTTTTGGTTTTGGATTCCATTCAGGGCCAAGAAGCAATTGGCCTTGATATGAAAAATCATGTCTGGGCAGGCTTGGATGGGTCAGTTAATCAGATAACATATATATATATATATATATATATATACCATATATATATATACCACATAGAAATGGTAAGAAAACTAGGCCGGGTTGACTGTGTTTAATTGGTTATTTTGTTGCTGGCCAACAGCTTAATTCTCTTCGACCCTTGGACAACTTTTGACAAAGTGAAATTTTTCACCCAAGCTTAGGGAAAATGGTGGAAATGGGGGGAAAACACACGCACACATGAGTGAAGTGAATCGATGACGCCCTCAAGTATGCTACAAAATGCTAATTAAAATGATTTATAGCCACTCCACACATCCTTCCTTTTACTGGCCATATGGGAAAGCGAGGCTGTACTTCCCCTAAATTGAGCTGTTGCCCCCCTTTTTTTCGACTCCCCTGGGTAGTAGGGGGGTTGGCTTAATTAATAAATATACTTGCCCGTGACATTGCTGTCTTTGAAGAGGAAACGACAACAGACCATAAAATAGATAAATGCCAAATTCCGACATGGCAAGTTCGTCAACAAAAGCAATTACAACTTTGTGTTTTATGCTCTCAACCCAAATTGATTTCAACTTAAAGCGGTTTATCTTGAGTTTAATCTTTTTTCGTTTAAATAAAAAGTAACAAAAAGGTGACGACTGGAGAGCCGGTGAGCTCTGTATAGAAAGTTGGAAGCTTAAATACTTCTAACTTTTTCATTTATGCCCTTGAAGTTTATTTAATTTAAACTGAATACTATACTTATATGAAGTGTTTGCTGATCAGTATAATTAGCGAAATCAATCTAGTCCGTCTGTCCGTTTATAGGAAAACTATTTAGTCTTTTATTTTGCCAGCAAACTTTTCTTAAAACGAATCTCAGAAAAATGCGGAAGGAGTTCTAAAAGTTTTTTGTCGCTGGTCAAGTGACACAAACAGATTTCCGCAGCAGCAAAAAAAAAAATGGGAGAAAGCTAAAGAAGAGATTTACTAGACTATGAGATACCCAGTAGTCAGATTACAAGATTATTTCATTCGGTTCACCCTGGTTTTAATATATTATTTTACTTATATGGTCTTCCCTTTTCTGTTATAAACTTTATTTATTTATTTCCCTTATTTATTTAATGCACAAACAAACTATAAAACCTTATATCCTATGAATACAGGGTATTCAAAAGGAAGAAAATCGGTAGAAAAATAGAAAACTTGAAATGCCATGTGATATGCTGATATGGACAGTTCCGTTCATGTTTCAAGTTTCATTTCCGCTTCACTTGGCAGCAGCTGGACATTTAGAGGTGGGTTAAAGAGTGAGCACAAGGGTTAAGGGAACACAAAATGGTATTGAAAAAATTAAATTGCAAATCAAAAATCATGTAATCCATGAGAGTGTCTGACTTTTTATTTAAATTGCTTGAACTATGCTTGAATATATTACTTATAAAAATATATAATAAAGATTATTGCAAGATTTCTCAAAAAATCACACAGGGAACTTTATATAAATAATTATATGAGCATGAAAATATAAAATTATTATTATTTAACTTAAACAACAAAGAAAAGGGCCTGGAGAGAATGTTTAATATGATTACTATAATTACAAACAATATATTTAAAAACTTGCATATCCCAAAAGCCTATATAGCGAACTTTAAATACAATAAAAATACAAATTTTCCGCTCTGAGTCTATGGAGGATAAAAAAAGATTTTGTGTTTGATGAAGGCCCCCTGAAAATGGAATCTTCTTGCCAATGAAAATTTGAAACGAATTTGATGCGCCGTTTAAGTGAGAAGTTCGCATAATTGGCCAACATGTGGTGTGGCATGAGTGTGTGTTTTGTGGCCAAAAGAGATTGAAGGGTCAGAGAAATCCCGTCCAGATCAAGGCGGGGGGAGGGAGGAACGATTCTTGGGAACATCGAAATGAATGCGAATGTGTGGCCTGATTAATGCATGGCTTTTGTTGCCAGAAATCTGCGCAAATGGCCAGATATATATATCCAATGAGGTGTTGATAGGGTTGGCGTTATGTCGAGGGGAGATAAAGGGGCGAGTCGGGGAGGACAGTATGATATAGTCCAGAATCCAGGAATTTAAAGGCATCTTATGAATCATTCGGTTGCCAAGGGAAGTCTATGGAAATAAACATAAATTATGATTGGCACTATTCAAGAGCTACATAGGTTCGTCCTTCGAAACTTAGAGTGCTTAAATTACTTTTAATTGGGCAATTAGAATTAAATACTTAAGAAAATCGCAGAGAAACTTATGTACTATTCCTTTAATATTAAATCTTAACATGCTGAGTAATTCAATGTGCAAGCATCATCAATACTTTATGTAGTAACATTTAATATCATTAAGCAAATGGATATCCATAAAACATTTCTTTAATATTCCAATTTATTTTTATTTTCCTCCAGTCATTCTGTTATTAATATTACATGCCATAAGACATAAGAATATATGAATTTAATTATATATTTCTTCACAACATGGATAAAGCTCTCACATTTAGGTTTATCAATAAGCAATGAGCATTAAATAAATCACATAATAAAATTAACTCACATTTTTATTGCTATAATCTCCACTGCCTTGCATATAATTTATTATATTATTTGTTAGACAGGAGAATTTAAAAATCAATTAATATTATTATATATAAAACAAGCCTCTGTGTATTATAAAAAATAAAGATGCAGCCTTTAAAATGCCTTACAATTTCCCGAACTTTACTATTTTAGTTATTATAAAAGCATTAGTATAATGAAAAATATATACATACATCATTTTAGTGGCAAAACTTTGATTTAAATAATTAACTTACAATTAAATTCATAAGGTATTTCTAACGTAAGGAATAATGAAGAATAGTAAAGTAAAGTGTAGAATGAGAGCTGCTTATTTAATGTTTAAATTCTTTCGTATTATAATTTTATGTTCAATCCAAACAATGTTATTTATAGATAAACCTTGTATAGATAACTCAGTATCTCCAGCTTGCAGATCTAGAGCACCCCCTGAAAGGTTTTAATATAATCTATACATTGCATTTTAAAGATATAAGAAGCCAAGAATCAGCTAATTAGTAATTATTAAAGGCTATTTAAAACTGAAATTCTATATCTAATTCGAAATTTACTTCTTTAAGTCTGATATCAGCCATTTAGTAATTTTCTCGAGACCATTAATAGGCTTTTTTTTATCCCTTGCCCGCCTACACCTCTAGACTCTAGACTCTAAATGTATTAAGTGTGGGTGTCTTGTGTCTACGATTCCCAGTGGTAATTGTTAGTGCCTGAAGAAATTGAGAGGCACTACTATATAACAAATACCTTGCCGTCACGACACTTGACCATATGTCAAATCGTGGGACACATCAATTAGAGGCACCTCCTCCTAGCATCGGAGCTGCAGCTATTTTGCAACCAGAAGGACAACTGACGGCATCAATTCCAAATTCCGACTAGGCCAGTTTGCGGTGTTATGAATATATATACATATATATATATATAAATTTTTTTTCTCCTAATTTGCAATTCGGTTTTGGTTTTTTTTTTTTGGCTAAAAACGACGACGTCATTGGCGAAATTGTAAATGTTTAGACAAGGCCTAACGTCGCTCGGCCAAATCCCTGGGACCCTCTATCGTTCCCACGGTCACACATGGTTCCACCTCCACCTCCGCCTCATCCTCCGCCTCCTCCTCCAGCGCATGATGCAGATGCTCTGCCACCCCAACCCCTCCTCCCATCTACATCCCCATCCTTAGCCACCCTTCCATATTTTCCGTCTGGATGTGCAATTGCAATTAGGAAAGAAAAAATGCAGGGGGTGCAAGGCGGTGCACTTAAATGTACAAAATAGTTTTATGACTTAATTTTTGAGCTAATTTTTAGTATTTTCACTGCAATACATTTGTGTTGTGTTTGCTTTGGTTTTTATTTTTATTCCTGTACAGTAAACATTCTCAAAACGCAAACTAATAAGCTAATTATAATTGTATTAATTATTTAGAAAGAAAAGTAAATGTTTTTTTATAGAATTCGGAATTTAAAACTATCAATTTGGCTTAAAAAAAATAGTTTGAGAGTGTATTTTATTTATTTACTATATTATTATGAATTTTAAAATGATAATTTTGATTACTTTAGAGCATTAATTGTATATAACCTTATGGTTGGAGTATAATATTTTATTTCTTTACTTTCAATTAAGATTGTTATTTAATAAAAAGAGTTTAGAGTTTCGTAAAATTAAAAAAAGGAAATAAGATGTATTTATTTACCATTTAATTTAGACTTTTAAAATGAAGATGACTTTAAGGTAAAATATCCTTTAATTACCTTTCAACATAATAAAGATAATTCCTTTATAAATTGTTTACATTTTAAATTTCATTAAAATAATGGGGAAATGTTTTTTATTTACCTATGATTTTATTTAGATTTTTTTTTTTAAATGGTAATTTATCTCCTTTTGTTATAAAAACATTGAAAAGATTTTTACCCTTATAGGGTTATTGTAATTTCAGTAAGAAGCTTAAAAACAAGTGAAGAAGTAATTTCCGACCCCATAAATCATATCATATATATTATTGATCAGCATTAAAAGCCGAATCGATCTAGTTATGTCTGATTGAAATTTTTTTTTTTCAAAAATTTGCAACATTTTTTAAGAAGTTACATCGTCAAAATTGTCATAAATTCATAAAAAAAAATTTAAAAATTTGAAACCTTAAACTTTTTTTACAGATTTGTTAACCTAATAAAAACTAGCATTGAGTAGCTTTCCGAATTAAAATGAATAAATTTTTGGCTACGTTATGATTGATGATCAAATTTTGGTTGCCCAAAGTTAGCTTATTTTTTTTATATTTAAAAAATCGTATTAATTAATTATCCCTTGTGATTGTGCACTGTACTTATGTGTGTATTCTGCTATCTCTTTTTCTCCCTCAACTGATCTAACGCTCGCCAACAAACAAATCATTTTGCATGTTCGACGCAGCCACAAAAACAAAAAAAAAAAAACTTTATAAATATAAAAAAGATCGAAGACCGAAGACGGGGGAAAAAAATAATAATATCAGAAATAATTAAATATTTGTTTAGTTATGTTCGGGTCTAGTGGATAACACGTTTTTACCAGGCCGCCCACGCCGCAGTAGATGGACAGCGAGACGAGCAATCCGATGTGATTGAGGGCCGACTTCCACTTGACCGACTGCCAGCAGGCGGTGTTCCGCCTCCGTCCGCCGGCCATGCCCCCCGCCTCGGCGGCATCCACACGGCGGTCCAGGTGCTTGAGCTTCTCCAGCAGCTCGGTGCTGGCCTCATCCTGGGAGTCGTACTCCTTCACGGTCACCTTCTTGATGGGCATTTCTCTATCAATCGCAATTCACGCTCGTTTCTATTCACTTTTTATTTTTAATATAATTACAATTAAATTTTCATATTGCATTTGGGGCTTTAGGGACCGAGCCCTCTTTGCGTCTGCGAGTCAAACATTTTCCGGCCCACGACAATTCGGCAAAATTATTCAAAATTAATTCGCACACGCGCCAAACGACCTGACACACAGGTCCCAGGAGCCAGCCTGAGGGAGAACGACCGCCAAACAACAAGTCAAAGTTGCGACTGTTGTGACTGCGGTCGCTCATGCCTCCAAGCAGCCATTTCCGCACGGCAGGGTGGCCACTCTGGTTGCAGTGGTCTGGCAACGTTGCTGGAAAGCTGAAGGGAAAATTCTCCTAATTGATAATTGTATTTATAAGACAATTAATATAAGTAGAAAATCTATTAAGAGATATATTTCGGAATTTGGTGAAATAATTGAATTAAACAATTACAATTCAGTCGATTTGGTTTGTTATTTAATATTTAAATGCTTATTGCTTCGAAATAAGACTATAAAACTGTTTAATACATATTATATTTGTTTATATATTTATTTTAAGCAGTTTTATAGTTATAAAAGTTTATAGTTATATTTAATAAAACATAAACATAGCTAAAGTGCAACAGAAATTGGTATTTAACATATTTTTTAGGCATTGTTTCGGGCAGATTTAAATCTAAATACCTTTAACAGAGTGCCGAATACGTAGCTATTCGTAATTAAATTCTTGTTAATGCTTATTTTCATTATCACAAAATGTTATATCAGTAACAGTAACTCCATATTTTGTTACCAGGCTGAATTGTCATTGCGCCTGCGTCACACGCTAAACTAAAAAGTAAAAATTACATTATTTAGAAAGGTTCAAGTTTGAATTGGATACGTACATTTTGTGGTCAAATAATACATTCTATTCCCCAAAAATATTAAGAACTTTTCCCTTTAATTTAATTTTAATCACGAAAACAAGCAACATATTTTTTTATTATAGTTTTCTATATGTTGTTTTACCTTCTTTGCGGATTTAGACATTTTTGAAGATACATACAAACATCCATAAATAAATATAAGCAAATAGGTACGATTATATGCATATATGTATATGTATTCAAAATTAATCCGCCAAAGAACAAATTGGCATGTAGATAATATGGCAACATGGCGGAGTTTTGCGGAAACGGAAAAAAATGTGGCAACTTCTTTCCCATCCTTTGAAATACAGTCCCGCCAAATGTATATTCCCTTTTTTTGCTTCCTTTGTATAATTAAAATTTCCATTAACAAGATTGCAACTTTCACAGGATTTAAATTTATTATCTTACATATACATATTGTCCTTCTATTCTGCTTTGGTCTTTGCCAATTTTGTCCTTGATGGTTTGGATCAAGCTGTAATATACCTAGCCTTCAACCAACCAGTTCTAAAAAGTCCTTGAACTCCCCCTTTCACTCCCTTTTTCCCGCCCAGAAAAGAACGCCTTTCGTATTATATTTTGTCCATTTGTATTTTTTTGTTTTTCTTTTATACATTTACACATATGTATTACTTTTCTCATTGATACATTAAATTTACAACTAAATTAAGATGTTTCCGTTTATATATAAATATACAACATATATATTCATGAGATATATATGCATATATGTATACTATAAATTCTATTAAGTTTATTCTCTTTTTGAAAAAAAAAACCTAATACTAATATAGATTTGAAGAAATCAAAACAATGTCCTTCTTTAGGCATACAACTAACATAACGATTCATTTGGGTATACAATTAAATTTTCGCATAAATCACTTGTATGCTTAACTAGTTCTTCACTTAACTTATTCAAACGCAACTCAATTTACGCTAAATTGTAAATTTGACTGCCTGTGTGAGTTTTGTTGGTTTTTCGTCCGATTAGCCGACTAGATCCTGGCTGGCTGCTTCTTTAGCTAAGCTTAGCACTTCGTTACAAGCTAATGTATACAGGACAAATTAAGTATTTTAAAAGAATTAATATAAAATTTAAGGTTTTTCATAGCATGACTTGAGCGGAAATCACTTTCTTTAGCTCCGATTCAAAACTAAAAACATGGAGGCTATTTACCACCCACTTTTCTTGGCTTAAAATCGGCAACAAATAAAAAAAAAAGTAAAGTGTAATCCATATAAAGTAATCCCGCGTGCAGGCCAGTTTCGTCTTCATCTGTGATCACCTTTTTGTGTATGCTTGGTTGAGTCTCTTCATGAGTGGGTCCTAAGATTCCAGCGCTGTCATTATATCGTCCAGAGTTCCCCTAGATATGGCATGGCGGCTGGAGTTTAACTGAAAGTCGGGCTCTGAAAGTAGAAATATAAATGAAATAAAATACGAATAAAGAAATAGGGAGGACATTCCTCCAACTCACCGACTAACTGGCCAAGGACCTCATCATCCAGAGTGGGCATGGCCTCGATGGGTGAGTAAAACGCCGATATGCTGGATCCATCGCTGGTCACTGGATCGCAGCCATTGACAGTTCTTGGAGTCGAGGGCGGTGGCGTCGTCAACACGGCGGGGATGGTGGCAGGATCGATTTCGGATTTATCCTCTCCTGCTGCCGCATCCGTCGCGTCTTCCTCCTCGCCGGCCGCCTCCTTCTGCTTATCTCCTTCAGCATTTACATTGCCTAGCAAAATATCCTTGTTGGGCTCATGGGCCGACTTGAAGCTGCAATCCGAATCCGCAGAATCCTGGCGAACGGGCTTGCACGCCTGGGGCGTGCTCTGCTGGGATGAGAAGGGTGTGTGCAGCTGTCGGACATCTTCAAGGGACGTCTGAATTTCAAGTACATCCTCCGGAGTTTCCTCAGTCGCGGGCGGCAGCTGCTGAGATGTTGGTATATCCAACTCCCTAAAGTCCTCAACGTCGTCAACCTTCTTTTGCTCCCCTTTACTATCGCTGCCCTGGCTGCTGGTTTCCTCTAATTTCAAAGGTGACATATCCATGGATTTATCCGCCTCCGCAGCGGTTTGTTCGGTATTTTCCTTCGATTCTTCCTCAGGATTTTTTTCACAATTTTCCTCATCACTTGGTTTTGATTCCTCTTCTGGATTCTTTTCACCATTTTCCTCAACCCTTGGTTCCGATTCCGTTTCAGGATTCTTTTCACCATTTTCCTCTACGAGTTTCTCTTCAGCATCCGTTTCAGTTTCCTTCGTCGTTTCTTCAGCTTTCTGTGGATTGTCTTCTGCCATATCAAGTGGTTTTTGCTTTTCCGATTCTTCGACGTCTTTTTCTTCGTTTATGGTAGCAACAACCTCTGCTACTTTTTCAACTTCTGTTTCCGCAACTTGAGCTTCTTCACCAACAACATCCACAGGTTCTTCCTTCTCTTCGTTCTCCTTTACAATCTCATCGGATTTACTTTGTAGTATTACATTTTGTAGGACACTTTCTTTCAGTGATGTGGACTTATCTATCTTTTTCGGGTTCGGTTTAGTTTTTGGATCCTTTTTTGTAGAATTGACGTCCTTGGACTTTTTAGTGGGCACCTTCTCATCCTCATCGTCACTTATGGTCGTGGTATATGATACTTTCTTCTTTTTCGGGGTTGGTGTTCCAGGTCTTTGCATGCCTGGCAGCTCATTGGGCACTGTGGTTTTCCATTTGATTGTAAAATAAAGCAAATAGACAAATTGTAGAATTAGCAAAATGTTTATTATGTGTATTTCATGGAATTTATAGTATTCATAAACTCAACTTGCTTACCATTATATGAAAACTACCAGGGGACAGGGTAAAGATTGGTAATCCATTTCTCTATCCGCATATTCTTTCAGCTCTACTCCCAAAAATGGAGGGACAAAATACTTGAAAGAGCGATCTCTTTCCGAACGGAATCTTGACATTTTACTTAATTATACTTCAGGAAACTACAGGCTACACGGGTATCATAACGATTGTGATTTAATTCGGAGGTAGTAATTATAATCAATTTGCATGGAAATCAATTTTTATAACAGTGGATATTCCACAGAGTCTATATAAGGTAATTTTGAAATGCATTTTATTATCTCAACAGTGCAGTTATATGAAATATACATATGAAATTGATGTAAATTGTACTCTTGATTGCAGTCAGTCTTGAATACTTTGTCCTTTTACCCACCTATGTACTCTTCATCATCATCATTGTCATCATTCTGCGGTGCATCGTCCAAGCGCATTCTGGCCAGGCCGGACAGCGGTAGTCTTTGGTGCGGACGTTTAAGTTGCGGCGATCCGTTGCAAGAGCGACGCTTGCCCCTGCCCCGCGTACCGGATGCGGCAGATGTGGCCACTGAGGGCGAGTTCCCTGTAAGCATCATATTCGAAGTGAGAGCTATATCCTCCAGAACATTGCCCGTGGCATCTACGCGCTGCAAGCGAGTGGGCTTCGGTGACTTGGATGAGATGGTACCGAATGTGGAGCGACGGGAGCCGCCCTCGTTGCTGCCCAATATCTCGACGGATTCGTTGAAGGAGACCGAAAGGTTAGAGCGTCTGGGACGCCCCTTACGGCCGCCTCCGAAACGTGGGTTACTGCTTGGCCACTTCAGTCTCTTGATTTTAACCACGCAACTAAAGAATCGCTTTCCATACGATTTGATCATCGACGGGGTGGCGTGGAGTGCCTTGAGCTTGGTCTTGGTCTTGGTCTTGGGCTTCGGCTTGGGTCGGCTAGACAAGATGGGCGGCGGCGTGTGAGTGCGTGCCAGATTGGCTAGAGCTCTCTTTTGGGCCCCAGACTGCAGAGGAACTTTAATGTGGATCTTGGGTGATGGTGAAATCTTTAGTTTCTTTGCCAGAGACGGAGATTTCTTGTCGTCGTCGTTGTTCTTGCGAGGTCTGCCTCGCTTACGCGCCACAGGCGAGGCAAATTTTGATTTGGCCACAGAATCGGAGGCAGAATTAATCTCCGCCTGGGTTAGACGCTTGACGCGAATACAGAAATCACGGGCACAGAATTCCTCGACATTGGTGCGCGATGAAGACTGATCTGGCGAATCACTAAACATCTTTTGCTGCGCCTTGGTTTTGGTGGGTGTTGGTAAGGTCTTTGAGTAGCCATCTAAAGAATCATCCGAATCACTGAGACTCGCAAACAACTTCGCTCTCCGGGGAACATTTTCCGGAGTTTTTATATCGTCGGCGTTGTGCTGCACCAAAGAATTTTCATTATCTTCGTCGGAGTCTATCTCCAAAGCAATAATCTTATTTGTATCTTGCTTTTTTAAGTTCTTCGGTATCTTATTTGATGATTTCTTACCCCTTGGCTTGGCCAAAGGAGGAGAAACAATCTGGGTTTTGGCAGATTTCTTTCCCTGGTTATTGTCTTCATTCTGCTCGACGTCTCCCTCGTCGTCACCTATATTCACGCTCTCCAGGAGGTCACCGTCATCGTCAGCTTCTATGACTGCGTGGTTGGAGAGGGGGAAAGAGAGAGTCATGCGGAATTTCAGCAAAACGTATATGTTTGGGGGCACAAATTGATGGCACAAACCTATTACATCCGTTGAATTCTGGTCTATGGTTTGCGGCGCCGATGTGCGCTCCGTTTCCCGGATTGTCCGCGGTGGCGGTGCTGCCTTGACCATGTCAAACAGCTCCATTTCTTCCATAAACAATCGTCACAAAATAGCAAGCGATTTTGCCGCTTTTTTGTCACAAAAAAAAAAAAAAAAACAACAAAATAATCACTCACAATGTCGACCGAACTCGACTAGAAGATCAAATCAAATTAACGAATTTGCGTCTTCAGAGCGTTAATCAACTGACAGCCAGAGTGGCAAAGCATTTAAACTGCTTGGTTTTAAGTTTTAAGAGTCACAAACGCGTTTTCATTCAGCAAAAGTGCACAAAAAATTCCTACGGCGAAGACATCGACGCCACCGCACACACACGCCACACACATACAAGCAAACAACAAGCTAGAGCTGGGAAAAATACCGATGAAACATCGATAGTATTGAAGTTGCAAAAAATATTTTCAATATCGATTATTTTTATGTTTTTCAATTTAAATTTTAAAAAATTGATCTATTCTACTTAGATTAACAGTTTCTGTAAAATAAAAATTTGGAAGAAACGCCGGAATAATTTATAGTTATGAAGCAATATTTAAAATAATTCAATTCGAATACAAAAATTTCAATTTGTAAAGTATTATTTTCATAGCATTTCCAGTGATTCTATAAAAGCCTCTAAAGCCAGGGTCAAGGAATACTTCAGCATGATACCATTGTCTTTTTTATAATCAATACCAACAAAATTTAAAAAAATTACTAACTTTAGTTAATTTTAGTTTTGTCACTGTCACTGTTACTGATTATCGATATCGGGCTGACATGCCAACCTACTTTCATATAACTACACTGCGAACTATCGTGTGTGCTAAATACCAAGATATATGATAAACTCGTTCCACGGATAGCTTCCAGAGCTTTAAAAACTCTATTATAATTATTTTGGTTAAATATATATATATATATATTCCTTCAGTTCAGCTCTCAAAGAGTAGTTATTTTCGGTGATAATTATCGTTATCCAGTAGCAAGCAAAATTCACTAGAGAAAAGGTAGCAAAACCACAACAAATTAAATTAGAAATGATCACAAATATGATAATTGAATTAAGATTAATTTAAAATTAAAAATTTTAATGACCTTATTCTTAAAAATCGAATAAATAAATCAAAAACGCATTAATTTAAATTCGGAAACGATCTATATGTTAGTTTTTATGCGGGTAATAAATCTGTATACTCAATTTTTACAGAGTTTACAGAAAATTAAATTTTTGTCAATTATTGAACATTTAAACCCTTATAAAATTGTGAAATTTCTAAAATAATTGCATAATTTTATTTTTGGACCGGACATGGATATATCGATTCGGGTGTTTTTGCTGATCAAGAAAATATATAGTTTATAGTCGGAAATGATTTTTAACCATTTTATAACAAAAATAAAGATTTTCTATTTATTCAAATTTGGCGGTTTTCACATGGCGGTTTTTTTACATGGCGGTTTTCTACATGGCGGCAATTGTTCGGCTTTTTAAATTCGAAATGGCCGGTCAGTTGCCGCCATCTTGAGCAACACCAAAAATTGTTGTTGTAAAAATAATTGTTGTTGTTGTTTTTGTTAAAAATTGTTAGAAATTTCACAGTTTTATAAGGGGTAACATCGTTAAAATTTTCAATAATTGACAAAAATTTAATTTTCTGTAAATTCTGTAAAAATTAAGTATACAGATTTATTACCAGCATAAATACTAACATATAGATCGTTTTCGAATTCGAATTAATTCTTTTTTGACCTAGTTAAGAAATTTTAAAATTTGGACTTTTTCAATTAATTTCTTAAATTAATCTTCGGTTTTAATTATACAAAGGCGATGAGTGCCGTGAGTGCGTGTGAAGGGACTCTTCCGATTGCTGGCCACTTAGGCGGCACTTAGGCCTAAACCAATTTGAAGGTTTTGCTCCGTTGTTGTGGCCGCGGATTAAATGGCCATATTTGCTGCTCCTGCAGCTGGCGACACGAGACCTGGTAACGGGATGCCTTAGCGACCACCAAAAATGATGTGTTATATATATATATATCATACATATTCTTGATCAGAATTAACAGGCGAATCGTTATAGCCATCTCAGGAAGCAAAAGAACCATTTTAAATTTTTTCTAAAAAATTTAAGGGGTTGCATCGTCAAAATGTGCAAAAATTAAAAAATATATTTTAATATATTAAAAAGAAAAATTTGGTATGCAGAATTGTTAAGCGCCAAACAACTAACTCAGAACCGCTTTCCGAATTGAAATTAAGGCATTTTTAACAAAGCTATGCGATTTTTAAACTTTGGTTGTTCCAAAAAATATGATATAGAAAAATCCCTTACAAAAAATTATCAAAGAAAAATATCAATTTTAGGAATCTTGCTGAGGAAAATATAATTTTTTACAGTGCAAAAATTAAAAAAAAATATTTTAATATCTTAAAAAGGAACATTTGGTATGCAGAATTGTTAAGCGCCAAACAACTAACTCAGAACCGCTTTCCGAATTGAAATTAAGGCATTTTTGACAAAGCTATGCGATTTTTAAGCTTTGGTTGTTCCAAAAAATATGATATAGAAAAATCCCTTACAAAAAAATTATCAAAGAAAAATATCAATTTTAGGAATCTTGCTGAGGAAAATATCATTTTTTACAGTGAAGGAGCCATTTCCGACCCTATAAATCATATATATTCTTGATCAGCATTAACAGGCGAATCGTTCTAGCCATCTCAGGAAGCAAAAGAACCATTTTAAATTTTTTCTAAAAAATTTAAGGGGTTGCATCGTCAAAATGTGTAAAAATTAAAAAAAATATTTTAATATCTTCAAGAGGAAAATTTGGTATGCAGAATTGTTAAGCGCCAAACAACTAACTCAGAACCGCTTTCCGAATTGAAATTAAGGTATTTTTGACAAAGCTATGCGATTTTTAAACTTTGGTTGTTCCAAAAAATATGATATAGAAAAATCCCTTACAAAAAAATTATCAAAGAAAAATATCAATTTTAGGAATCTTGCTGAGGAAAATATCATTTTTTACAGTGAAGGAGCCATTTCCGACCCTATAAATCATATATATTCTTGATCAGCATTAACAGGCGAATCGTTCTAGCCATCTCAGGAAGCAAAAGAACCATTTTAAATTTTTTCTAAAAAATTTAAGGGGTTGCATCGTCAAAATGTGCAAAAATTAAAAAATATATTTTAATATCTTAAAAAGGAAAATTTGGTATGCAGAATTGTTAAGCGCCAAACAACTAACTCAGAACCGCTTTCCGAATCGAAATTAAGGCATTTTTGACAAAGCTATGCGATTTTTAAACTTTGGTTGTTCCAAAAAATATGATATAGAAAAATCCCTTACAAAAAAATTATCAAAGAAAAATATCAATTTTAGGAATCTTGCTGAGGAAAATATCATTTTTTACAGTGAAGGAGCCATTTCCGACCCTATAAATCATATATATTCTTGATCAGCATTAACAGGCGAATCGTTCTAGCCATCTCAGGAAGCAAAAGAACTATTTTAAATTTTTTCTAAAAAATTTAAGGGGTTGCATCGTCAAAATGTGCAAAAATTAAAAAATATATTTTAATATCTTAAAAAGGAAAATTTGGTATGCAGAATTGTTAAGCGCCAAACAACTAACTCAGAACCGCTTTCCGAATCGAAATTAGGGCATTTTTGACAAAGCTATGCGATTTTTAAACTTTGGTGGTTCCAAAAAATATGATATAGAAAAATCCCTTACAAAAAAATTATCAAAGAAAAATATCAATTTTAGGAATCTTGCTGAGGAAAATATCATTTTTTACAGTGAAGGAGCCATTTCCGACCCTATAAATCATATATATTCTTGATCAGCATTAACAGGCGAATCGTTCTAGCCATCTCAGGAAGCAAAAGAACCATTTTAAATTTTTTCTAAAAAATTTAAGGGGTTGCATCGTCAAAATGTGTAAAAATTAAAAAAAATATTTTAATATCTTAAAGAGGAAAATTTGGTATGCAGAATTGTTAAGCGCCAAACAACTAACTCAGAACCGCTTTCCGAATTGAAATTAAGGCATTTTTAACAAAGCTATGCGATTTTTAAACTTTGGTTGTTCCAAAAAATATGATATAGAAAAATCCCTTACAAAAAAATTATCAAAGAAAAATATCAATTTTAGGAATCTTGCTGAGGAAAATATCATTTTTTACAGTGAAGGAGCCATTTCCGACCCTATAAATCATATATATTCTTGATCAGCATTAACAGGCGAAGCGTTCTAGCCATCTCAGGAAGCAAAAGAACCATTTTAAATTTTTTCTAAAAAATTTAAGGGGTTGCATCGTCAAAATGTGTAAAAATTAAAAAAAATATTTTAATATCTTAAAGAGGAAAATTTGGTATGCAGAATTGTTAAGCGCCAAACAACTAACTCAGAACCGCTTTCCGAATTGAAATTAAGGCATTTTTAACAAAGCTATGCGATTTTTAAACTTTGGTTGTTCCAAAAAATATGATATAGAAAAATCCCTTTCAAAAAAATTATCAAAGAAAAATATCAATTTTAGGAATCTTGCTGAGGAAAATATCATTTTTTACAGTGAAGGAGCCATTTCCGACCCCATAAATCATATATATTCTTGATCAGCATTAACAGGCGAATCGTTCTAGCCATCTCAGGAAGCAAAAGAACCATTTTAAATTTTTTCTAAAAAATTTAAGGGGTTGCATCGTCAAAATGTGCAAAAATTAAAAAAAATATTTTAATATCTTAAAGAGGAAAATTTGGTATGCAGAATTGTTAAGCGCCAAACAACTAACTCAGAACCGCTTTCCGAATCGAAATTAAGGCATTTTTGACAAAGCTATGCGATTTTTCAACTTTGGTTGTTCCAAAAAATATGATATAGAAAAATCCCTTACAAAAAAATTATCAAAGAAAAATATCAATTTTAGGAATCTTGCTGAGGAAAATATCATTTTTTACAGTGAAGGAGCCATTTCCGACCCTATAAATCATATATATTCTTGATCAGCATTAACAGGCGAAGCGTTCTAGCCATCTCAGGAAGCAAAAGAACCATTTTAAATTTTTTCTAAAAAATTTAAGGGGTTGCATCGTCAAAATGTGCAAAAATTAAAAAAAATATTTTAATATCTTAAAGAGGAAAATTTGGTATGCAGAATTGTTAAGCGCCAAACAACTAACTCAGAACCGCTTTCCGAATCGAAATTAGGGCATTTTTGACAAAGCTATGCGATTTTTAAACTTTGGTGGTTCCAAAAAATATGATATAGAAAAATCCCTTACAAAAAAATTATCAAAGAAAAATATCAATTTTAGGAATCTTGCTGAGGAAAATATCATTTTTTACAGTGAAGGAGCCATTTCCGACCCTATAAATCATATATATTCTTGATCAGCATTAACAGGCGAATCGTTCTAGCCATCTCAGGAAGCAAAAGAACTATTTTAAATTTTTTCTAAAAAATTTAAGGGGTTGCATCGTCAAAATGTGCAAAAATTAAAAAATATATTTTAATATCTTAAAAAGAAAAATTTGGTATGCAGAATTGTTAAGCGCCAAACAACTAACTCAGAACCGCTTTCCGAATTGAAATTAAGGCATTTTTGACAAAGCTATGCGATTTTTAAACTTTGGTTGTTCCAAAAAATATGATATAGAAAAATCCCTTACAAAAAAATTATCAAAGAAAAATATCAATTTTAGGAATCTTGCTGAGGAAAATATCATTTTTTACAGTGAAGGAGCCATTTCCGACCCTATAAATCATATATATTCTTGATCAGCATTAACAGGCGAAGCGTTCTAGCCATCTCAGGAAGCAAAAGAACCATTTTAAATTTTTTCTAAAAAATTTAAGGGGTTGCATCGTCAAAATGTGCAAAAATTAAAAAAAATATTTTAATATCTTAAAGAGGAAAATTTGGTATGCAGAATTGTTAAGCGCCAAACAACTAACTCAGAACCGCTTTCCGAATTGAAATTAAGGCATTTTTAACAAAGCTATGCGATTTTTAAACTTTGGTTGTTCCAAAAAATATGATATAGAAAAATCCCTTTCAAAAAAATTATCAAAGAAAAATATCAATTTTAGGAATCTTGCTGAGGAAAATATCATTTTTTACAGTGAAGGAGCCATTTCCGACCCCATAAATCATATATATTCTTGATCAGCATTAACAGGCAAAGCGTTCTAGCCATTTTAGGAAGCAAAAGAACCATTTTAAATTTTTTCTAAAAAATTTAAGGGGTTGCATCGTCAAAATGTGTAAAAATTAAAAAAAATATTTTAATATCTTAAAGAGGAAAATTTGGTATGCAGAATTGTTAAGCGCCAAACAACTAACTCAGAACCGCTTTCCGAATTGAAATTAAGGCATTTTTAACAAAGCTATGCGATTTTTAAACTTTGGTTGTTCCAAAAAATATGATATAGAAAAATCCCTTTCAAAAAAATTATCAAAGAAAAATATCAATTTTAGGAATCTTGCTGAGGAAAATATCATTTTTTACAGTGAAGGAGCCATTTCCGACCCCATAAATCATATATATTCTTGATCAGCATTAACAGGCGAATCGTTCTAGCCATCTCAGGAAGCAAAAGAACCATTTTAAATTTTTTCTAAAAAATTTAAGGGGTTGCATCGTAAAAATGTGTAAAAATTAAAAAAAATATTTTAATATCTTAAAGAGGAAAATTTGGTATGCAGAATTGTTAAGCGCCAAACAACTAACTCAGAACCGCTTTCCGAATCGAAATTAAGGCATTTTTGACAAAGCTATGCGATTTTTCAACTTTGGTTGTTCCAAAAAATATGATATAGAAAAATCCCTTACAAAAAAATTATCAAAGAAAAAAATCAATTTTAGGAATCTTGCTGAGGAAAATATCATTTTTTACAGTGAAGGAGCCATTTCCGACCCTATAAATCATATATATTCTTGATCAGCATTAACAGGCGAAGCGTTCTAGCCATCTCAGGAAGCAAAAGAACCATTTTAAATTTTTTCTAAAAAATTTAAGGGGTTGCATCGTCAAAATGTGTAAAAATTAAAAAAAATATTTTAATATCTTAAAGAGGAAAATTTGGTATGCAGAATTGTTAAGCGCCAAACAACTAACTCAGAACCGCTTTCCGAATTGAAATTAAGGCATTTTTAACAAAGCTATGCGATTTTTAAACTTTGGTTGTTCCAAAAAATATGATATAGAAAAATCCCTTACAAAAAAATTATCAAAGAAAAATATCAATTTTAGGAATCTTGCTGAGGAAAATATCATTTTTTACAGTGAAGGAGCCATTTCCGACCCTATAAATCATATATATTCTTGATCAGCATTAACAGGCGAATCGTTCTAGCCATCTCAGGAAGCAAAAGAACCATTTTAAATTTTTTCTAAAAAATTTAAGGGGTTGCATCGTCAAAATGTGCAAAAATTAAAAAAAATATTTTAATATCTTAAAGAGGAAAATTTGGTATGCAGAATTGTTAAGCGCCAAACAACTAACTCAGAACCGCTTTCCGAATTGAAATTAAGGCATTTTTAACAAAGCTATGCGATTTTTAAACTTTGGTTGTTCCAAAAAATATGATATAGAAAAATCCCTTTCAAAAAAATTATCAAAGAAAAATATCAATTTTAGGAATCTTGCTGAGGAAAATATCATTTTTTACAGTGAAGGAGCCATTTCCGACCCTATAAATCATATATATTCTTGATCAGCATTAACAGGCGAATCGTTCTAGCCATCTCAGGAAGCAAAAGAACCATTTTAAATTTTTTCTAAAAAATTTAAGGGGTTGCATCGTAAAAATGTGCAAAAATTAAAAAAAATATTTTAATATCTTAAAGAGGAAAATTTGGTATGCAGAATTGTTAAGCGCCAAACAACTAACTCAGAACCGCTTTCCGAATCGAAATTAAGGCATTTTTGACAAAGCTATGCGATTTTTCAACTTTGGTTGTTCCAAAAAATATGATATAGAAAAATCCCTTACAAAAAAATTATCAAAGAAAAATATCAATTTTAGGAATCTTGCTGAGGAAAATATCATTTTTTACAGTGAAGGAGCCATTTCCGACCCCATAAATCATATATATTCTTGATCAGCATTAACAGGCAAAGCGTTCTAGCCATTTCAGGAAGCAAAAGAACCATTTTAAATTTTTTCTAAAAAATTTAAGGGGTTGCATCGTCAAAATGTGTAAAAATTAAAAAAAATATTTTAATATCTTAAAGAGAAAAATTTGGTATGCAGAATTGTTAAGCGCCAAACAACTAACTCAGAACCGCTTTCCGAATCGAAATTAAGGCATTTTTGACAAAGCTATGCGATTTTTCAACTTTGGTTGTTCCAAAAAATATGATATAGAAAAATCCCTTACAAAAAAATTATCAAAGAAAAATATCAATTTTAGGAATCTTGCTGAGGAAAATATCATTTTTTACAGTGAAGGAGCCATTTCCGACCCTATAAATCATATATATTCTTGATCAGCATTAACAGGCGAATCGTTCTAGCCATCTCAGGAAGCAAAAGAACCATTTTAAATTTTTTCTAAAAAATTTAAGGGGTTGCATCGTCAAAATGTGCAAAAATTAAAAAAAATATTTTAATATCTTAAAAAGGAAAACTTGGTATGCAGAATTGTTAAGCGCCAAACAACTAACTCAGAACCGCTTTCCGAATCGAAATTAAGGCATTTTTGACAAAGCTATGCGATTTTTAAACTTTGGTTGTTCCAAAAAATATGATATAGAAAAATCCCTTACAAAAAAATTATCAAAGAAAAATATCAATTTTAGGAATCTTGCTGAGGAAAATATCATTTTTTACAGTGAAGGAGCCATTTCCGACCCTATAAATCATATATATTCTTGATCAGCACTAACAGGCGAATCGTTCTAGCCATCTCAGGAAGCAAAAGAACCATTTTAAATTTTTTCTAAAAAATTTAAGGGGTTGCATCGTCAAAATGTGCAAAAATTAAAAAAAATATTTTAATATCTTAAAAAGGAAAACTTGGTATGCAGAATTGTTAAGCGCCAAACAACTAACTCAGAACCGCTTTCCGAATCGAAATTAAGGCATTTTTGACAAAGCTATGCGATTTTTAAACTTTGGTTGTTCCAAAAAATATGATATAGAAAAATCCCTTACAAAAAAATTATCAAAGAAAAATATCAATTTTAGGAATCTTGCTGAGGAAAATATCATTTTTTACAGTGAAGGAGCCATTTCCGACCCTATAAATCATATATATTCTTGATCAGCATTAACAGGCGAATCGTTCTAGCCATCTCAGGAAGCAAAAGAACCATTTTAAATTTTTTCTAAAAAATTTAAGGGGTTGCATCGTCAAAATGTGCAAAAATTAAAAAAAATATTTTAATATCTTAAAAAGGAAAATTTGGTATGCAGAATTGTTAAGCGCCAAACAACTAACTCAGAACCGCTTTCCGAATTGAAATTAAGGCATTTTTAACAAAGCTATGCGATTTTTAAACTTTGGTTGTTCCAAAAAATATGATATAGAAAAATCCCTTACAAAAAAATTATCAAAGAAAAATATCAATTTTAGGAATCTTGCTGAGGAAAATATCATTTTTTACAGTGAAGGAGCCATTTCCGACCCTATAAATCATATATAAGCGTTCTAGCCATCTCAGGAAGCAAAAGAACCATTTTAAATTTTTTCTAAAAAATTTAAGGGGTTGCATCGTCAAAATGTGCAAAAATTAAAAAAAATATTTTAATATCTTAAAAAGGAAAATTTGGTATGCAGAATTGTTAAGCGCCAAACAACTAACTCAGAACCGCTTTCCAAATCGAAATTAAGGCATTTTTGACAAAGCTATGCGATTTTTAAACTTTGGTTGTTCCAAAAAATATGATATAGAAAAATCCCTTACAAAAAAATTATCAAAGAAAAATATCAATTTTAGGAATCTTGCTGAGGAAAATATCATTTTTTACAGTGAAGGAGCCATTTCCGACCCTATAAATCATATATATTCTTGATCAGCATTAACAGGCGAATCGTTCTAGCCATCTCAGGAAGCAAAAGAACCATTTTAAATTTTTTCTAAAAAATTTAAGGGGTTGCATCGTCAAAATGTGCAAAAATTAAAAAAAATATTTTAATATCTTAAAAAGGAAAATTTGGTATGCAGAATTGTTAAGCGCCAAACAACTAACTCAGAACCGCTTTCCGAATCGAAATTAAGGCATTTTTGACAAAGCTATGCGATTTTTAAACTTTGGTTGTTCCAAAAAATATGATATAGAAAAATCCCTTACAAAAAAATTATCAAAGAAAAATATCAATTTTAGGAATCTTGCTGAGGAAAATATCATTTTTTACAGTGAAGGAGCCATTTCCGACCCTATAAATCATATATATTCTTGATCAGCATTAACAGGCAAAGCGTTCTAGCCATTTTAGGAAGCAAAAGAACCATTTTAAATTTTTTCTAAAAAATTTAAGGGGTTGCATCGTCAAAATGTGCAAAAATTAAAAAAAATATTTTAATATCTTAAAAAGGAAAACTTGGTATGCAGAATTGTTAAGCGCCAAACAACTAACTCAGAACCGCTTTCCGAATCGAAATTAAGGCATTTTTGACAAAGCTATGCGATTTTTAAACTTTGGTTGTTCCAAAAAATATGATATAGAAAAATCCCTTACAAAAAAATTATCAAAGAAAAATATCAATTTTAGGAATCTTGCTGAGGAAAATATCATTTTTTACAGTGAAGGAGCCATTTCCGACCCTATAAATCATATATATTCTTGATCAGCATTAACAGGCGAATCGTTCTAGCCATCTCAGGAAGCAAAAGAACCATTTTAAATTTTTTCTAAAAAATTTAAGGGGTTGCATCGTCAAAATGTGCAAAAATTAAAAAAAATATTTTAATATCTTAAAAAGGAAAATTTGGTATGCAGAATTGTTAAGCGCCAAACAACTAACTCAGAACCGCTTTCCGAATTGAAATTAAGGCATTTTTAACAAAGCTATGCGATTTTTAAACTTTGGTTGTTCCAAAAAATATGATATAGAAAAATCCCTTACAAAAAAATTATCAAAGAAAAATATCAATTTTAGGAATCTTGCTGAGGAAAATATCATTTTTTACAGTGAAGGAGCCATTTCCGACCCTATAAATCATATATAAGCGTTCTAGCCATCTCAGGAAGCAAAAGAACCATTTTAAATTTTTTCTAAAAAATTTAAGGGGTTGCATCGTCAAAATGTGTAAAAAGGCATTTTTGACAAAGCTATGCGATTTTTCAACTTTGGTTGTTCCAAAAAATATGATATAGAAAAATCCCTTACAAAAAAATTATCAAAGAAAAATATCAATTTTAGGAATCTTGCTGAGGAAAATATCATTTTTTACAGTGAAGGAGCCATTTCCGACCCTATAAATCATATATATTCTTGATCAGCATTAACAGGCAAAGCGTTCTAGCCATTTTAGGAAGCAAAAGAACCATTTTAAATTTTTTCTAAAAAATTTAAGGGGTTGCATCGTCAAAATGTGCAAAAATTAAAAAAAATATTTTAATATCTTAAAGAGAAAAATTTGGTATGCAGAATTGTTAAGCGCCAAACAACTAACTCAGAACCGCTTTCCGAATCGAAATTAAGGCATTTTTGACAAAGCTATGCGATTTTTCAACTTTGGTTGTTCCAAAAAATATGATATAGAAAAATCCCTTACAAAAAAATTATCAAAGAAAAATATCAATTTTAGGAATCTTGCTGAGGAAAATATCATTTTTTACAGTGAAGGAGCCATTTCCGACCCCATAAATCATATATATTCTTGATCAGCATTAACAGGCGAATCGTTCTAGCCATCTCAGGAAGCAAAAGAACCATTTTAAATTTTTTCTAAAAAATTTAAGGGGTTGCATCGTCAAAATGTGCAAAAATTAAAAAAAATATTTTAATATCTTAAAAAGGAAAATTTGGTATGCAGAATTGTTAAGCGCCAAACAACTAACTCAGAACCGCTTTCCGAATCGAAATTAAGGCATTTTTGACAAAGCTATGCGATTTTTAAACTTTGGTTGTTCCAAAAAATATGATATAGAAAAATCCCTTACAAAAAAATTATCAAAGAAAAATATCAATTTTAGGAATCTTGCTGAGGAAAATATCATTTTTTACAGTGAAGGAGCCATTTCCGACCCTATAAATCATATATATTCTTGATCAGCATTAACAGGCGAATCGTTCTAGCCATCTCAGGAAGCAAAAGAACCATTTTAAATTTTTTCTAAAAAATTTAAGGGGTTGCATCGTCAAAATGTGCAAAAATTAAAAAAAATATTTTAATATCTTAAAAAGGAAAATTTGGTATGCAGAATTGTTAAGCGCCAAACAACTAACTCAGAACCGCTTTCCGAATTGAAATTAAGGCATTTTTAACAAAGCTATGCGATTTTTAAACTTTGGTTGTTCCAAAAAATATGATATAGAAAAATCCCTTACAAAAAAATTATCAAAGAAAAATATCAATTTTAGGAATCTTGCTGAGGAAAATATCATTTTTTACAGTGAAGGAGCCATTTCCGACCCTATAAATCATATATATAAATCGTTCTAGCCATCTCAGGAAGCAAAAGAACCATTTTAAATTTTTTCTAAAAAATTTAAGGGGTTGCATCGTCAAAATGTGTAAAAATTAAAAAAAATATTTTAATATCTTAAAGAGAAAAAATTTGGTATGCAGAATTGTTAAGCGCCAAACAACTAACTCAGAACCGCTTTCCGAATCGAAATTAAGGCATTTTTGACAAAGCTATGCGATTTTTAAACTTTGGTTGTTCCAAAAAATATGATATAGAAAAATCCCTTACAAAAAAATTATCAAAGAAAAATATCAATTTTAGGAATCTTGCTGAGGAAAATATCATTTTTTACAGTGAAGGAGCCATTTCCGACCCTATAAATCATATATATTCTTGATCAGCATTAACAGGCAAATCGTTCTAGCCATCTCAGGAAGCAAAAGAACCATTTTAAATTTTTTCTAAAAAATTTAAGGGGTTGCATCGTCAAAATGTGCAAAAATTAAAAAAAATATTTTAATATCTTAAAAAGAAAAATTTGGTATGCAGAATTGTTAAGCGCCAAACAACTAACTCAGAACCGCTTTCCGAATCGAAATTAAGGCATTTTTGACAAAGCTATGCGATTTTTCAACTTTGGTTGTTCCAAAAAATATGATATAGAAAAATCCCTTACAAAAAAATTATCAAAGAAAAATATCAATTTTAGGAATCTTGCTGAGGAAAATATCATTTTTTACAGTGAAGGAGCCATTTCCGACCCTATAAATCATATATATTCTTGATCAGCATTAACAGGCAAATCGTTCTAGCCATCTCAGGAAGCAAAAGAACCATTTTAAATTTTTTCTAAAAAATTTAAGGGGTTGCATCGTCAAAATGTGCAAAAATTAAAAAAAATATTTTAATATCTTAAAAAGGAAAATTTGGTATGCAGAATTGTTAAGCGCCAAACAACTAACTCAGAACCGCTTTCCGAATCGAAATTAAGGCATTTTTGACAAAGCTATGCGATTTTTAAACTTTGGTTGTTCCAAAAAATATGATATAGAAAAATCCCTTACAAAAAAATTATCAAAGAAAAATATCAATTTTAGGAATCTTGCTGAGGAAAATATCATTTTTTACAGTGAAGGAGCCATTTCCGACCCTATAAATCATATATATTCTTGATCAGCATTAACAGGCGAATCGTTCTAGCCATCTCAGGAAGCAAAAGAACCATTTTAAATTTTTTCTAAAAAATTTAAGGGGTTGCATCGTCAAAATGTGCAAAAATTAAAAAAAATATTTTAATATCTTAAAAAGGAAAATTTGGTATGCAGAATTGTTAAGCGCCAAACAACTAACTCAGAACCGCTTTCCGAATTGAAATTAAGGCATTTTTAACAAAGCTATGCGATTTTTAAACTTTGGTTGTTCCAAAAAATATGATATAGAAAAATCCCTTACAAAAAAATTATCAAAGAAAAATATCAATTTTAGGAATCTTGCTGAGGAAAATATCATTTTTTACAGTGAAGGAGCCATTTCCGACCCTATAAATCATATATAAGCGTTCTAGCCATCTCAGGAAGCAAAAGAACCATTTTAAATTTTTTCTAAAAAATTTAAGGGGTTGCATCGTCAAAATGTGCAAAAATTAAAAAAAATATTTTAATATCTTAAAAAGGAAAATTTGGTATGCAGAATTGTTAAGCGCCAAACAACTAACTCAGAACCGCTTTCCAAATCGAAATTAAGGCATTTTTGACAAAGCTATGCGATTTTTAAACTTTGGTTGTTCCAAAAAATATGATATAGAAAAATCCCTTACAAAAAAATTATCAAAGAAAAATATCAATTTTAGGAATCTTGCTGAGGAAAATATCATTTTTTACAGTGAAGGAGCCATTTCCGACCCTATAAATCATATATATTCTTGATCAGCATTAACAGGCGAATCGTTCTAGCCATCTCAGGAAGCAAAAGAACCATTTTAAATTTTTTCTAAAAAATTTAAGGGGTTGCATCGTCAAAATGTGCAAAAATTAAAAAAAATATTTTAATATCTTAAAAAGGAAAATTTGGTATGCAGAATTGTTAAGCGCCAAACAACTAACTCAGAACCGCTTTCCAAATCGAAATTAAGGCATTTTTGACAAAGCTATGCGATTTTTAAACTTTGGTTGTTCCAAAAAATATGATATAGAAAAATCCCTTACAAAAAAATTATCAAAGAAAAATATCAATTTTAGGAATCTTGCTGAGGAAAATATCATTTTTTACAGTGAAGGAGCCATTTCCGACCCTATAAATCATATATATTCTTGATCAGCATTAACAGGCGAATCGTTCTAGCCATCTCAGGAAGCAAAAGAACCATTTTAAATTTTTTCTAAAAAATTTAAGGGGTTGCATCGTCAAAATGTGCAAAAATTAAAAAAAATATTTTAATATCTTAAAAAGGAAAATTTGGTATGCAGAATTGTTAAGCGCCAAACAACTAACTCAGAACCGCTTTCCGAATTGAAATTAAGGCATTTTTAACAAAGCTATGCGATTTTTAAACTTTGGTTGTTCCAAAAAATATGATATAGAAAAATCCCTTACAAAAAAATTATCAAAGAAAAATATCAATTTTAGGAATCTTGCTGAGGAAAATATCATTTTTTACAGTGAAGGAGCCATTTCCGACCCTATAAATCATATATATTCTTGATCAGCATTAACAGGCGAATCGTTCTAGCCATCTCAGGAAGCAAAAGAACCATTTTAAATTTTTTCTAAAAAATTTAAGGGGTTGCATCGTCAAAATGTGCAAAAATTAAAAAAAATATTTTAATATCTTAAAAAGGAAAATTTGGTATGCAGAATTGTTAAGCGCCAAACAACTAACTCAGAACCGCTTTCCGAATTGAAATTAAGGCATTTTTGACAAAGCTATGCGATTTTTAAACTTTGGTTGTTCCAAAAAATATGATATAGAAAAATCCCTTACAAAAAAATTATCAAAGAAAAATATCAATTTTAGGAATCTTGCTGAGGAAAATATCATTTTTTACAGTGAAGGAGCCATTTCCGACCCTATAAATCATATATATTCTTGATCAGCATTAACAGGCGAATCGTTCTAGCCATCTCAGGAAGCAAAAGAACCATTTTAAATTTTTTCTAAAAAATTTAAGGGGTTGCATCGTCAAAATGTGCAAAAATTAAAAAAAATATTTTAATATCTTAAAAAGGAAAACTTGGTATGCAGAATTGTTAAGCGCCAAACAACTAACTCAGAACCGCTTTCCGAATCGAAATTAAGGCATTTTTGACAAAGCTATGCGATTTTTAAACTTTGGTTGTTCCAAAAAATATGATATAGAAAAATCCCTTACAAAAAAATTATCAAAGAAAAATATCAATTTTAGGAATCTTGCTGAGGAAAATATCATTTTTTACAGTGAAGGAGCCATTTCCGACCCTATAAATCATATATATTCTTGATCAGCATTAACAGGCGAATCGTTCTAGCCATCTCAGGAAGCAAAAGAACCATTTTAAATTTTTTCTAAAAAATTTAAGGGGTTGCATCGTCAAAATGTGCAAAAATTAAAAAAAATATTTTAATATCTTAAAAAGGAAAATTTGGTATGCAGAATTGTTAAGCGCCAAACAACTAACTCAGAACCGCTTTCCGAATTGAAATTAAGGCATTTTTAACAAAGCTATGCGATTTTTAAACTTTGGTTGTTCCAAAAAATATGATATAGAAAAATCCCTTACAAAAAAATTATCAAAGAAAAATATCAATTTTAGGAATCTTGCTGAGGAAAATATCATTTTTTACAGTGAAGGAGCCATTTCCGACCCTATAAATCATATATATTCTTGATCAGCATTAACAGGCGAATCGTTCTAGCCATCTCAGGAAGCAAAAGAACCATTTTAAATTTTTTCTAAAAAATTTAAGGGGTTGCATCGTCAAAATGTGCAAAAATTAAAAAAAATATTTTAATATCTTAAAAAGGAAAACTTGGTATGCAGAATTGTTAAGCGCCAAACAACTAACTCAGAACCGCTTTCCGAATCGAAATTAAGGCATTTTTGACAAAGCTATGCGATTTTTAAACTTTGGTTGTTCCAAAAAATATGATATAGAAAAATCCCTTACAAAAAAATTATCAAAGAAAAATATCAATTTTAGGAATCTTGCTGAGGAAAATATCATTTTTTACAGTGAAGGAGCCATTTCCGACCCTATAAATCATATATATTCTTGATCAGCATTAACAGGCGAATCGTTCTAGCCATCTCAGGAAGCAAAAGAACCATTTTAAATTTTTTCTAAAAAATTTAAGGGGTTGCATCGTCAAAATGTGTAAAAATTAAAAAAAATATTTTAATATCTTAAAGAGGAAAATTTGGTATGCAGAATTGTTAAGCGCCAAACAACTAACTCAGAACCGCTTTCAAAGAAAAATATCAATTTTAGGAATCTTGCTGAGGAAAATATCATTTTTTACAGTGAAGGAGCCATTTCCGACCCTATAAATCATATATATTCTTGATCAGCATTAACAGGCGAAGCGTTCTAGCCATCTCAGGAAGCAAAAGAACCATTTTAAATTTTTTCTAAAAAATTTAAGGGGTTGCATCGTCAAAATGTGTAAAAATTAAAAAAAATATTTTAATATCTTAAAGAGGAAAATTTGGTATGCAGAATTGTTAAGCGCCAAACAACTAACTCAGAACCGCTTTCAAAGAAAAATATCAATTTTAGGAATCTTGCTGAGGAAAATATCATTTTTTACAGTGAAGGAGCCATTTCCGACCCTATAAATCATATATATTCTTGATCAGCATTAACAGGCGAAGCGTTCTAGCCATCTCAGGAAGCAAAAGAACCATTTTAAATTTTTTCTAAAAAATTTAAGGGGTTGCATCGTCAAAATGTGTAAAAATTAAAAAAAAATATTTTAATATCTTAAAGAGGAAAATTTGGTATGCAGAATTGTTAAGCGCCAAACAACTAACTCAGAACCGCTTTCCGAATTGAAATTAAGGCATTTTTAACAAAGCTATGCGATTTTTAAACTTTGGTTGTTCCAAAAAATATGATATAGAAAAATCCCTTACAAAAAAATTATCAAAGAAAAATATCAATTTTAGGAATCTTGCTGAGGAAAATATCATTTTTTACAGTGAAGGAGCCATTTCCGACCCTATAAATCATATATATTCTTGATCAGCATTAACAGGCGAAGCGTTCTAGCCATCTCAGGAAGCAAAAGAACCATTTTAAATTTTTTCTAAAAAATTTAAGGGGTTGCATCGTCAAAATGTGTAAAAATTAAAAAAAATATTTTAATATCTTAAAGAGGAAAATTTGGTATGCAGAATTGTTAAGCGCCAAACAACTAACTCAGAACCGCTTTCCGAATTGAAATTAAGGCATTTTTAACAAAGCTATGCGATTTTTAAACTTTGGTTGTTCCAAAAAATATGATATAGAAAAATCCCTTACAAAAAAATTATCAAAGAAAAATATCAATTTTAGGAATCTTGCTGAGGAAAATATCATTTTTTACAGTGAAGGAGCCATTTCCGACCCTATAAATCATATATATTCTTGATCAGCATTAACAGGCGAAGCGTTCTAGCCATCTCAGGAAGCAAAAGAACCATTTTAAATTTTTTCTAAAAAATTTAAGGGGTTGCATCGTCAAAATGTGTAAAAATTAAAAAAAAATATTTTAATATCTTAAAGAGGAAAATTTGGTATGCAGAATTGTTAAGCGCCAAACAACTAACTCAGAACCGCTTTCCGAATTGAAATTAAGGCATTTTTAACAAAGCTATGCGATTTTTAAACTTTGGTTGTTCCAAAAAATATGATATAGAAAAATCCCTTACAAAAAAATTATCAAAGAAAAATATCAATTTTAGGAATCTTGCTGAGGAAAATATCATTTTTTACAGTGAAGGAGCCATTTCCGACCCTATAAATCATATATATTCTTGATCAGCATTAACAGGCGAAGCGTTCTAGCCATCTCAGGAAGCAAAAGAACCATTTTAAATTTTTTCTAAAAAATTTAAGGGGTTGCATCGTCAAAATGTGTAAAAATTAAAAAAAATATTTTAATATCTTAAAGAGGAAAATTTGGTATGCAGAATTGTTAAGCGCCAAACAACTAACTCAGAACCGCTTTCAAAGAAAAATATCAATTTTAGGAATCTTGCTGAGGAAAATATCATTTTTTACAGTGAAGGAGCCATTTCCGACCCTATAAATCATATATATTCTTGATCAGCATTAACAGGCGAAGCGTTCTAGCCATCTCAGGAAGCAAAAGAACCATTTTAAATTTTTTCTAAAAAATTTAAGGGGTTGCATCGTCAAAATGTGTAAAAATTAAAAAAAAATATTTTAATATCTTAAAGAGGAAAATTTGGTATGCAGAATTGTTAAGCGCCAAACAACTAACTCAGAACCGCTTTCCGAATTGAAATTAAGGCATTTTTAACAAAGCTATGCGATTTTTAAACTTTGGTTGTTCCAAAAAATATGATATAGAAAAATCCCTTACAAAAAAATTATCAAAGAAAAATATCAATTTTAGGAATCTTGCTGAGGAAAATATCATTTTTTACAGTGAAGGAGCCATTTCCGACCCTATAAATCATATATATTCTTGATCAGCATTAACAGGCGAAGCGTTCTAGCCATCTCAGGAAGCAAAAGAACCATTTTAAATTTTTTCTAAAAAATTTAAGGGGTTGCATCGTCAAAATGTGTAAAAATTAAAAAAAATATTTTAATATCTTAAAGAGGAAAATTTGGTATGCAGAATTGTTAAGCGCCAAACAACTAACTCAGAACCGCTTTCCGAATTGAAATTAAGGCATTTTTAACAAAGCTATGCGATTTTTAAACTTTGGTTGTTCCAAAAAATATGATATAGAAAAATCCCTTACAAAAAAATTATCAAAGAAAAATATCAATTTTAGGAATCTTGCTGAGGAAAATATCATTTTTTACAGTGAAGGAGCCATTTCCGACCCTATAAATCATATATATTCTTGATCAGCATTAACAGGCGAAGCGTTCTAGCCATCTCAGGAAGCAAAAGAACCATTTTAAATTTTTTCTAAAAAATTTAAGGGGTTGCATCGTCAAAATGTGTAAAAATTAAAAAAAAATATTTTAATATCTTAAAGAGGAAAATTTGGTATGCAGAATTGTTAAGCGCCAAACAACTAACTCAGAACCGCTTTCCGAATTGAAATTAAGGCATTTTTAACAAAGCTATGCGATTTTTAAACTTTGGTTGTTCCAAAAAATATGATATAGAAAAATCCCTTACAAAAAAATTATCAAAGAAAAATATCAATTTTAGGAATCTTGCTGAGGAAAATATCATTTTTTACAGTGAAGGAGCCATTTCCGACCCTATAAATCATATATATTCTTGATCAGCATTAACAGGCGAAGCGTTCTAGCCATCTCAGGAAGCAAAAGAACCATTTTAAATTTTTTCTAAAAAATTTAAGGGGTTGCATCGTCAAAATGTGTAAAAATTAAAAAAAAATATTTTAATATCTTAAAGAGGAAAATTTGGTATGCAGAATTGTTAAGCGCCAAACAACTAACTCAGAACCGCTTTCAAAGAAAAATATCAATTTTAGGAATCTTGCTGAGGAAAATATCATTTTTTACAGTGAAGGAGCCATTTCCGACCCTATAAATCATATATATTCTTGATCAGCATTAACAGGCGAAGCGTTCTAGCTATCTCAGGAAGCAAAAGAACCATTTTAAATTTTTTCTAAAAAATTTAAGGGGTTGCATCGTCAAAATGTGTAAAAATTAAAAAAAATATTTTAATATCTTAAAGAGGAAAATTTGGTATGCAGAATTGTTAAGCGCCAAACAACTAACTCAGAACCGCTTTCAAAGAAAAATATCAATTTTAGGAATCTTGCTGAGGAAAATATCATTTTTTACAGTGAAGGAGCCATTTCCGACCCTATAAATCATATATATTCTTGATCAGCATTAACAGGCGAAGCGTTCTAGCCATCTCAGGAAGCAAAAGAACCATTTTAAATTTTTTCTAAAAAATTTAAGGGGTTGCATCGTCAAAATGTGTAAAAATTAAAAAAAAATATTTTAATATCTTAAAGAGGAAAATTTGGTATGCAGAATTGTTAAGCGCCAAACAACTAACTCAGAACCGCTTTCCGAATTGAAATTAAGGCATTTTTAACAAAGCTATGCGATTTTTAAACTTTGGTTGTTCCAAAAAATATGATATAGAAAAATCCCTTACAAAAAAATTATCAAAGAAAAATATCAATTTTAGGAATCTTGCTGAGGAAAATATCATTTTTTACAGTGAAGGAGCCATTTCCGACCCTATAAATCATATATATTCTTGATCAGCATTAACAGGCGAAGCGTTCTAGCCATCTCAGGAAGCAAAAGAACCATTTTAAATTTTTTCTAAAAAATTTAAGGGGTTGCATCGTCAAAATGTGTAAAAATTAAAAAAAAATATTTTAATATCTTAAAGAGGAAAATTTGGTATGCAGAATTGTTAAGCGCCAAACAACTAACTCAGAACCGCTTTCCGAATTGAAATTAAGGCATTTTTAACAAAGCTATGCGATTTTTAAACTTTGGTTGTTCCAAAAAATATGATATAGAAAAATCCCTTACAAAAAAATTATCAAAGAAAAATATCAATTTTAGGAATCTTGCTGAGGAAAATATCATTTTTTACAGTGAAGGAGCCATTTCCGACCCTATAAATCATATATATTCTTGATCAGCATTAACAGGCGAAGCGTTCTAGCCATCTCAGGAAGCAAAAGAACCATTTTAAATTTTTTCTAAAAAATTTAAGGGGTTGCATCGTCAAAATGTGCAAAAATTACAAAAAATATTTTAATATCTTAAAAAGGAAAACTTGGTATGCAGAATTGTTAAGCGCCAAATAACTAATTTAGAACCGCTTTTCGAATTGAAATTAGGGCATTTTTGACAAAGTTATGCGATTTTTAAACTTTGGTTGTTCCAAAAAATATGATATAGAAAAATCCCTTACAAAAAAATTATCATATAAAAATATCAATTTTAGGAATCTTGCTGAGGAAAATATCATTTTTTACAGTGAAGGAGCCATTTCCGACCCTATAAATCATATATATTCTTGATCAGCACTAACAGGCGAATCGTTCTAGCCATCTCAGGAAGCAAAAGAACCATTTTAAATTTTTTCTAAAAAATTTAAGGGGTTGCATCGTCAAAATGTGCAAAAATTAAAAAAAATATTTTAATATCTTAAAAAGGAAAATTTGGTATGCAGAATTGTTAAGCGCCAAATAACTAATTTAGAACCGCTTTCCGAATTGAAATTAGGGCATTTTTGACAAAGTTATGCGATTTTTAAACTTTGGTTGTTCCAAAAAATATGATATAGAAAAATCCCTTACAAAAAAAATTATCATATAAAAAAATCAATTTAAGGAATCTTGCTGAGGAAAATATCATTTTTTACAGTGAAGGAGCCATTTCCGACCCTATAAATCATATATATTCTTGATCAGCACTAACAGGCGAATCGTTCTAGCCATCTCAGGAAGCAAAAGAACCATTTTAAATTTTTTCTAAAAAATTTAAGGGGTTGCATCGTCAAAATGTGCAAAAATTAAAAAAAATATTTTAATATCTTAAAAAGGAAAACTTGGTATGCAGAATTGTTAAGCGCCAAACAACTAACTCAGAACCGCTTTCCGAATCGAAATTAGGGCATTTTTGACAAAGCTATGCGATTTTTAAACTTTGGTTGTTCCAAAAAATATGATATAGAAAAATCCCTTACAAAAAAATTATCATATAAAAATATCAATTTTAGGAATCTTGCTGAGGAAAATATCATTTTTTACAGTGAAGGAGCCATTTCCGACCCTATAAATCATATATATTATTGATCAGCACTAACAGGCGAATCGTTCTAGCCATCTTAGGAAGCAAAAGAACCATTTTAAATTTTTTCTAAAAAATTTAAGGGGTTGCATCGTCAAAATGTGCAAAAATTAAAAAAAATATTTTAATATCTTAAAAAGGAAAATTTTGTATGCAGAATTGTTAAGCGCCAAACAACTAACTCAGAACCGCTTTCCGAATTGAAATTAGGGCATTTTTGACAAAGTTATGCGATTTTTAAACTTTGGTTGTTCCAAAAAATATGATATAGAAAAATCCCTTACAAAAAAATTATCATATAAAAATATCAATTTTAGGAATCTTGCTGAGGAAAATATCATTTTTTACAGTGAAGGAGCCATTTCCGACCCTATAAATCATATATATTATTGATCAGCACTAACAGGCGAATCGTTCTAGCCATCTTAGGAAGCAAAAGAACCATTTTAAATTTTTTCTAAAAAATTTAAGGGGTTGCATCGTCAAAATGTGCAAAAATTAAAAAAAATATTTTAATATCTTAAAAAGGAAAATTTTGTATGCAGAATTGTTAAGCGCCAAACAACTAACTCAGAACCGCTTTCCAAATTGAAATTAGGGCATTTTTGACAAAGTTATGCGATTTTTAAACTTTGGTTGTTCCAAAAAATATGATATAGAAAAATCCCTTACAAAAAAATTATCAAAGAAAAAAATCAATTTTAGGAATCTTGCTGAGGAAAATATCATTTTTTACAGTGAAGGAGCCATTTCCGACCCTATAAATCATATATATTCTTGATCAGCACTAACAGGCGAATCGTTCTAGCCATCTCAGGAAGCAAAAGAACCATTTTAAATTTTTTCTAAAAAATTTAAGGGGTTGCATCGTCAAAATGTGCAAAAATTAAAAAAAATATTTTAATATCTTAAAAAGGAAAATTTTGTATGCAGAATTGTTAAGCGCCAAACAACTAACTCAGAACCGCTTTCCGAATTGAAATTAGGGCATTTTTGACAAAGTTATGCGATTTTTAAACTTTGGTTGTTCCAAAAAATATGATATAGAAAAATCCCTTACAAAAAAATTATCATATAAAAATATCAATTTTAGGAATCTTGCTGAGGAAAATATCATTTTTTACAGTGAAGGAGCCATTTCCGACCCTATAAATCATATATATTATTGATCAGCACTAACAGGCGAATCGTTCTAGCCATCTTAGGAAGCAAAAGAACCATTTTAAATTTTTTCTAAAAAATTTAAGGGGTTGCATCGTCAAAATGTGCAAAAATTAAAAAAAATATTTTAATATCTTAAAAAGGAAAATTTTGTATGCAGAATTGTTAAGCGCCAAACAACTAACTCAGAACCGCTTTCCGAATTGAAATTAGGGCATTTTTGACAAAGTTATGCGATTTTTAAACTTTGGTTGTTCCAAAAAATATGATATAGAAAAATCCCTTACAAAAAAATTATCAAAGAAAAAAATCAATTTTAGGAATCTTGCTGAGGAAAATATCATTTTTTACAGTGAAGGAGCCATTTCCGACCCTATAAATCATATATATTCTTGATCAGCACTAACAGGCGAATCGTTCTAGCCATCTCAGGAAGCAAAAGAACCATTTTAAATTTTTTCTAAAAAATTTAAGAGGTTGCATCGTCAAAATGTGCAAAAATTAAAAAAAATATTTTAATATCTTCAAAAGGAAAACTTGGTATGCAGAATTGTTAAGCGCCAAACAACTAACTCAGAACCGCTTTCCGAATTGAAATTAGGGCATTTTTGACAAAGTTATGCGATTTTTAAACTTTGGTTGTTCCAAAAAATATGATATAGAAAAATCCCTTACAAAAAAAATTATCATATAAAAAAATCAATTTAAGGAATCTTGCTGAGGAAAATATCATTTTTTACAGTGAAGGAGCCATTTCCGACCCTATAAATCATATATATTCTTGATCAGCACTAACAGGCGAATCGTTCTAGCCATCTCAGGAAGCAAAAGAACCATTTAAAATTTTTTCTAAAAAATTTAAGGGGTTGCATCGTCAAAATGTGCAAAAATTAAAAAAAATATTTTAATATCTTAAAAAGGAAAACTTGGTATGCAGAATTGTTAAGCGCCAAACAACTAACTCAGAACCGCTTTCCGAATCGAAATTAAGGCATTTTTGACAAAGCTATGCGATTTTTAAACTTTGGTTGTTCCAAAAAATATGATATAGAAAAATCCCTTACAAAAAAATTATCAAAGAAAAAAATCAATTTTAGGAATCTTGCTGAGGAAAATATCATTTTTTACAGTGAAGGAGCCATTTCCGACCCTATAAATCATATATATTATTGATCAGCACTAACAGGCGAATCGTTCTAGCCATCTTAGGAAGCAAAAGAACCATTTTAAATTTTTTCTAAAAAATTTAAGGGGTTGCATCGTCAAAATGTGCAAAAATTAAAAAAAATATTTTAATATCTTAAAAAGGAAAATTTTGTATGCAGAATTGTTAAGCGCCAAACAACTAACTCAGAACCGCTTTCCGAATTGAAATTAGGGCATTTTTGACAAAGTTATGCGATTTTTAAACTTTGGTTGTTCCAAAAAATATGATATAGAAAAATCCCTTACAAAAAAATTATCAAAGAAAAAAATCAATTTTAGGAATCTTGCTGAGGAAAATATCATTTTTTACAGTGAAGGAGCCATTTCCGACCCTATAAATCATATATATTCTTGATCAGCACTAACAGGCGAATCGTTCTAGCCATCTTAGGAAGCAAAAGAACCATTTTAAATTTTTTCTAAAAAATTTAAGGGGTTGCATCGTCAAAATGTGCAAAAATTAAAAAAAATATTTTAATATCTTAAAAAGGAAAACTTGGTATGCAGAATTGTTAAGCGCCAAACAACTAACTCAGAACCGCTTTCCGAATCGAAATTAAGGCATTTTTGACAAAGCTATGCGATTTTTAAACTTTGGTTGTTCCAAAAAATATGATATAGAAAAATCCCTTACAAAAAAATTATCATATAAAAATATCAATTTTAGGAATCTTGCTGAGGAAAATATCATTTTTTACAGTGAAGGAGCCATTTCCGACCCTATAAATCATATATATTATTGATCAGCACTAACAGGCGAATCGTTCTAGCCATCTTAGGAAGCAAAAGAACCATTTTAAATTTTTTCTAAAAAATTTAAGGGGTTGCATCGTCAAAATGTGCAAAAATTAAAAAAAATATTTTAATATCTTAAAAAGGAAAACTTGGTATGCAGAATTGTTAAGCGCCAAACAACTAACTCAGAACCGCTTTCCGAATTGAAATTAGGGCATTTTTGACAAAGTTATGCGATTTTTAAACTTTGGTTGTTCCAAAAAATATGATATAGAAAAATCCCTTACAAAAAAATTATCAAAGAAAAAAATCAATTTTAGGAATCTTGCTGAGGAAAATATCATTTTTTACAGTGAAGGAGCCATTTCCGACCCTATAAATCATATATATTCTTGATCAGCACTAACAGGCGAATCGTTCTAGCCATCTCAGGAAGCAAAAGAACCATTTTAAATTTTTTCTAAAAAATTTAAGAGGTTGCATCGTCAAAATGTGCAAAAATTAAAAAAAATATTTTAATATCTTCAAAAGGAAAACTTGGTATGCAGAATTGTTAAGCGCCAAACAACTAACTCAGAACCGCTTTCCGAATCGAAATTAAGGCATTTTTGACAAAGCTATGCGATTTTTAAACTTTGGTTGTTCCAAAAAATATGATATAGAAAAATCCCTTACAAAAAAATTATCAAAGAAAAATATCAATTTTAGGAATCTTGCTGAGGAAAATATCATTTTTTACAGTGAAGGAGCCATTTCCGACCCTATAAATCATATATATTCTTGATCAGCACTAACAGGCGAATCGTTCTAGCCATCTCAGGAAGCAAAAGAACCATTTTAAATTTTTTCTAAAAAATTTAAGGGGTTGCATCGTTAAAATGTGCAAAAATTAAAAAAAATATTTTAATATCTTAAAAAGGAAAACTTGGTATGCAGAATTGTTAAGCGCCAAACAACTAACTCAGAACCGCTTTCCGAATCGAAATTAAGGCATTTTTGACAAAGCTATGCGATTTTTAAACTTTGGTTGTTCCAAAAAATATGATATAGAAAAATCCCTTACAAAAAAATTATCATATAAAAATATCAATTTTAGGAATCTTGCTGAGGAAAATATCATTTTTTACAGTGAAGGAGCCATTTCCGACCCTATAAATCATATATATTATTGATCAGCACTAACAGGCGAATCGTTCTAGCCATCTTAGGAAGCAAAAGAACCATTTTAAATTTTTTCTAAAAAATTTAAGGGGTTGCATCGTCAAAATGTGCAAAAATTAAAAAAAATATTTTAATATCTTAAAAAGGAAAATTTTGTATGCAGAATTGTTAAGCGCCAAACAACTAACTCAGAACCGCTTTCCGAATTGAAATTAGGGCATTTTTGACAAAGTTATGCGATTTTTAAACTTTGGTTGTTCCAAAAAATATGATATAGAAAAATCCCTTACAAAAAAATTATCAAAGAAAAAAATCAATTTTAGGAATCTTGCTGAGGAAAATATCATTTTTTACAGTGAAGGAGCCATTTCCGACCCTATAAATCATATATATTCTTGATCAGCACTAACAGGCGAATCGTTCTAGCCATCTCAGGAAGCAAAAGAACCATTTAAAATTTTTTCTAAAAAATTTAAGGGGTTGCATCGTCAAAATGTGCAAAAATTAAAAAAAATATTTTAATATCTTAAAAAGGAAAACTTGGTATGCAGAATTGTTAAGCGCCAAACAACTAACTCAGAACCGCTTTCCGAATCGAAATTAAGGCATTTTTGACAAAGCTATGCGATTTTTAAACTTTGGTTGTTCCAAAAAATATGATATAGAAAAATCCCTTACAAAAAAATTATCATATAAAAATATCAATTTTAGGAATCTTGCTGAGGAAAATATCATTTTTTACAGTGAAGGAGCCATTTCCGACCCTATAAATCATATATATTATTGATCAGCACTAACAGGCGAATCGTTCTAGCCATCTTAGGAAGCAAAAGAACCATTTTAAATTTTTTCTAAAAAATTTAAGGGGTTGCATCGTCAAAATGTGCAAAAATTAAAAAAAATATTTTAATATCTTAAAAAGGAAAATTTTGTATGCAGAATTGTTAAGCGCCAAACAACTAACTCAGAACCGCTTTCCGAATTGAAATTAGGGCATTTTTGACAAAGTTATGCGATTTTTAAACTTTGGTTGTTCCAAAAAATATGATATAGAAAAATCCCTTACAAAAAAATTATCAAAGAAAAAAATCAATTTTAGGAATCTTGCTGAGGAAAATATCATTTTTTACAGTGAAGGAGCCATTTCCGACCCTATAAATCATATATATTCTTGATCAGCACTAACAGGCGAATCGTTCTAGCCATCTTAGGAAGCAAAAGAACCATTTTAAATTTTTTCTAAAAAATTTAAGGGGTTGCATCGTCAAAATGTGCAAAAATTAAAAAAAATATTTTAATATCTTAAAAAGGAAAACTTGGTATGCAGAATTGTTAAGCGCCAAACAACTAACTCAGAACCGCTTTCCGAATTGAAATTAGGGCATTTTTGACAAAGTTATGCGATTTTTAAACTTTGGTTGTTCCAAAAAATATGATATAGAAAAATCCCTTACAAAAAAAATTATCATATAAAAAAATCAATTTAAGGAATCTTGCTGAGGAAAATATCATTTTTTACAGTGAAGGAGCCATTTCCGACCCTATAAATCATATATATTCTTGATCAGCACTAACAGGCGAATCGTTCTAGCCATCTCAGGAAGCAAAAGAACCATTTAAAATTTTTTCTAAAAAATTTAAGGGGTTGCATCGTCAAAATGTGCAAAAATTAAAAAAAATATTTTAATATCTTAAAAAGGAAAACTTGGTATGCAGAATTGTTAAGCGCCAAACAACTAACTCAGAACCGCTTTCCGAATCGAAATTAAGGCATTTTTGACAAAGCTGTGCGATTTTTAAACTTTGGTTGTTCCAAAAAATATGATATAGAAAAATCCCTTACAAAAAAATTATCATATAAAAATATCAATTTTAGGAATCTTGCTGAGGAAAATATCATTTTTTACAGTGAAGGAGCCATTTCCGACCCTATAAATCATATATATTCTTGATCAGCACTAACAGGCGAATCGTTCTAGCCATCTTAGGAAGCAAAAGAACCATTTTAAATTTTTTCTAAAAAATTTAAGGGGTTGCATCGTCAAAATGTGCAAAAATTAAAAAAAATATTTTAATATCTTAAAAAGGAAAATTTTGTATGCAGAATTGTTAAGCGCCAAACAACTAACTCAGAACCGCTTTCCGAATTGAAATTAGGGCATTTTTGACAAAGTTATGCGATTTTTAAACTTTGGTTGTTCCAAAAAATATGATATAGAAAAATCCCTTACAAAAAAATTATCAAAGAAAAAAATCAATTTTAGGAATCTTGCTGAGGAAAATATCATTTTTTACAGTGAAGGAGCCATTTCCGACCCTATAAATCATATATATTCTTGATCAGCACTAACAGGCGAATCGTTCTAGCCATCTTAGGAAGCAAAAGAACCATTTTAAATTTTTTCTAAAAAATTTAAGGGGTTGCATCGTCAAAATGTGCAAAAATTAAAAAAAATATTTTAATATCTTAAAAAGGAAAATTTTGTATGCAGAATTGTTAAGCGCCAAACAACTAACTCAGAACCGCTTTCCGAATTGAAATTAGGGCATTTTTGACAAAGTTATGCGATTTTTAAACTTTGGTTGTTCCAAAAAATATGATATAGAAAAATCCCTTACAAAAAAATTATCAAAGAAAAAAATCAATTTTAGGAATCTTGCTGAGGAAAATATCATTTTTTACAGTGAAGGAGCCATTTCCGACCCTATAAATCATATATATTCTTGATCAGCACTAACAGGCGAATCGTTCTAGCCATCTCAGGAAGCAAAAGAACCATTTTAAATTTTTTCTAAAAAATTTAAGAGGTTGCATCGTCAAAATGTGCAAAAATTAAAAAAAATATTTTAATATCTTCAAAAGGAAAACTTGGTATGCAGAATTGTTAAGCGCCAAACAACTAACTCAGAACCGCTTTCCGAATTGAAATTAGGGCATTTTTGACAAAGTTATGCGATTTTTAAACTTTGGTTGTTCCAAAAAATATGATATAGAAAAATCCCTTACAAAAAAAATTATCATATAAAAAAATCAATTTAAGGAATCTTGCTGAGGAAAATATCATTTTTTACAGTGAAGGAGCCATTTCCGACCCTATAAATCATATATATTCTTGATCAGCACTAACAGGCGAATCGTTCTAGCCATCTCAGGAAGCAAAAGAACCATTTAAAATTTTTTCTAAAAAATTTAAGGGGTTGCATCGTCAAAATGTGCAAAAATTAAAAAAAATATTTTAATATCTTAAAAAGGAAAACTTGGTATGCAGAATTGTTAAGCGCCAAACAACTAACTCAGAACCGCTTTCCGAATCGAAATTAAGGCATTTTTGACAAAGCTATGCGATTTTTAAACTTTGGTTGTTCCAAAAAATATGATATAGAAAAATCCCTTACAAAAAAATTATCATATAAAAATATCAATTTTAGGAATCTTGCTGAGGAAAATATCATTTTTTACAGTGAAGGAGCCATTTCCGACCCTATAAATCATATATATTATTGATCAGCACTAACAGGCGAATCGTTCTAGCCATCTTAGGAAGCAAAAGAACCATTTTAAATTTTTTCTAAAAAATTTAAGGGGTTGCATCGTCAAAATGTGCAAAAATTAAAAAAAATATTTTAATATCTTAAAAAGGAAAATTTTGTATGCAGAATTGTTAAGCGCCAAACAACTAACTCAGAACCGCTTTCCGAATTGAAATTAGGGCATTTTTGACAAAGTTATGCGATTTTTAAACTTTGGTTGTTCCAAAAAATATGATATAGAAAAATCCCTTACAAAAAAATTATCAAAGAAAAAAATCAATTTTAGGAATCTTGCTGAGGAAAATATCATTTTTTACAGTGAAGGAGCCATTTCCGACCCTATAAATCATATATATTCTTGATCAGCACTAACAGGCGAATCGTTCTAGCCATCTCAGGAAGCAAAAGAACCATTTAAAATTTTTTCTAAAAAATTTAAGGGGTTGCATCGTCAAAATGTGCAAAAATTAAAAAAAATATTTTAATATCTTAAAAAGGAAAACTTGGTATGCAGAATTGTTAAGCGCCAAACAACTAACTCAGAACCGCTTTCCGAATCGAAATTAAGGCATTTTTGACAAAGCTATGCGATTTTTAAACTTTGGTTGTTCCAAAAAATATGATATAGAAAAATCCCTTACAAAAAAATTATCATATAAAAATATCAATTTTAGGAATCTTGCTGAGGAAAATATCATTTTTTACAGTGAAGGAGCCATTTCCGACCCTATAAATCATATATATTATTGATCAGCACTAACAGGCGAATCGTTCTAGCCATCTTAGGAAGCAAAAGAACCATTTTAAATTTTTTCTAAAAAATTTAAGGGGTTGCATCGTCAAAATGTGCAAAAATTAAAAAAAATATTTTAATATCTTAAAAAGGAAAATTTTGTATGCAGAATTGTTAAGCGCCAAACAACTAACTCAGAACCGCTTTCCGAATTGAAATTAGGGCATTTTTGACAAAGTTATGCGATTTTTAAACTTTGGTTGTTCCAAAAAATATGATATAGAAAAATCCCTTACAAAAAAATTATCAAAGAAAAAAATCAATTTTAGGAATCTTGCTGAGGAAAATATCATTTTTTACAGTGAAGGAGCCATTTCCGACCCTATAAATCATATATATTCTTGATCAGCACTAACAGGCGAATCGTTCTAGCCATCTCAGGAAGCAAAAGAACCATTTTAAATTTTTTCTAAAAAATTTAAGGGGTTGCATCGTCAAAATGTGCAAAAATTAAAAAAAATATTTTAATATCTTCAAAAGGAAAACTTGGTATGCAGAATTGTTAAGCGCCAAACAACTAACTCAGAACCGCTTTCCGAATTGAAATTAGGGCATTTTTGACAAAGTTATGCGATTTTTAAACTTTGGTTGTTCCAAAAAATATGATATAGAAAAATCCCTTACAAAAAAATTATCAAAGAAAAAAATCAATTTTAGGAATCTTGCTGAGGAAAATATCATTTTTTACAGTGAAGGAGCCATTTCCGACCCTATAAAATATATATATTCTTGATCAGCACTAACAGGCGAATCGTTCTAGCCATCTCAGGAAGCAAAAGAACCATTTCAAATTTTTCTAAAAAATTTAAGGGGTTGCATCGTCAAAATGTGCAAAAATTAAAAAAAATATTTTAATATCTTCAAAAGGAAAACTTGGTATGCAGAATTGTTAAGCGCCAAACAACTAACTCAGAACCGCTTTCCGAATTGAAATTAGGGCATTTTTGACAAAGTTATGCGATTTTTAAACTTTGGTTGTTCCAAAAAATATGATATAGAAAAATCCCTTACAAAAAAAATTATCATATAAAAAAATCAATTTAAGGAATCTTGCTGAGGAAAATATCATTTTTTACAGTGAAGGAGCCATTTCCGACCCTATAAATCATATATATTCTTGATCAGCACTAACAGGCGAATCGTTCTAGCCATCTCAGGAAGCAAAAGAACCATTTTAAATTTTTTCTAAAAAATTTAAGGGGTTGCATCGTCAAAATGTGCAAAAATTAAAAAAAATATTTTAATATCTTAAAAAGGAAAACTTGGTATGCAGAATTGTTAAGCGCCAAACAACTAACTCAGAACCGCTTTCCGAATCGAAATTAAGGCATTTTTGACAAAGCTATGCGATTTTTAAACTTTGGTTGTTCCAAAAAATATGATATAGAAAAATCCCTTACAAAAAAATTATCATATAAAAATATCAATTTTAGGAATCTTGCTGAGGAAAATATCATTTTTTACAGTGAAGGAGCCATTTCCGACCCTATAAATCATATATATTCTTGATCAGCACTAACAGGCGAATCGTTCTAGCCATCTCAGGAAGCAAAAGAACCATTTTAAATTTTTTCTAAAAAATTTAAGGGGTTGCATCGTCAAAATGTGCAAAAATTAAAAAAAATATTTTAATATCTTAAAAAGGAAAATTTGGTATGCAGAATTGTTAAGCGCCAAACAACTAACTCAGAACCGCTTTCCGAATTGAAATTAGGGCATTTTTGACAAAGTTATGCGATTTTTAAACTTTGGTTGTTCCAAAAAATATGATATAGAAAAATCCCTTACAAAAAAATTATCATATAAAAATATCAATTTTAGGAATCTTGCTGAGGAAAATATCATTTTTTACAGTGAAGGAGCCATTTCCGACCCTATAAATCATATATAGTCTTGATCAGCACTAACAGGCGAATCGTTCTAGCCATCTCAGGAAGCAAAAGAACCATTTTAAATTTTTTCTAAAAAATTTAAGGGGTTGCATCGTCAAAATGTGCAAAAATTAAAAAAAATATTTTAATATCTTCAAAAGGAAAATTTGGTATGCAGAATTGTTAAGCGCCAAACAACTAACTCAGAACCGCTTTCCGAATTGAAATTAGGGCATTTTTGACAAAGTTATGCGATTTTTAAACTTTGGTTGTTCCAAAAAATATGATATAGAAAAATCCCTTACAAAAAAAATTATCATATAAAAATATCAATTTTAGGAATCTTGCTGAGGAAAATATCATTTTTTACAGTGAAGGAGCCATTTCCGACCCTATAAATCATATATATTCTTGATCAGCACTAACAGGCGAATCGTTCTAGCCATCTCAGGAAGCAAAAGAACCATTTTAAATTTTTTCTAAAAAATTTAAGGGGTTGCATCGTCAAAATGTGCAAAAATTAAAAAAAATATTTTAATATCTTAAAAGGGAAAATTTGGTATGCAGAATTGTTAAGCGGCAAACAACTAACTCAGAACCGCTTTCCGAATTGAAATTAAGGCATTTTTGACAAAGCTATGCGATTTTTAAACTTTGGTTGTTCCAAAAAATATGATATAGAAAAATCCCTTACAAAAAAATTATCAAAGAAAAATATCAATTTTAGGAATCTTGCTGAGGAAAATATCATTTTTTACAGTGAAGGAGCCATTTCCGACCCTATAAATCATATATATTCTTGATCAGCACTAACAGGCGAATCGTTCTAGCCATCTCAGGAAGCAAAAGAACCATTTTAAATTTTTTCTAAAAAATTTAAGGGGTTGCATCGTCAAAATGTGCAAAAATTAAAAAAAATATTTTAATATCTTAAAAGGGAAAATTTGGTATGCAGAATTGTTAAGCGGCAAACAACTAACTCAGAACCGCTTTCCGAATTGAAATTAAGGCATTTTTGACAAAGCTATGCGATTTTTAAACTTTGGTTGTTCCAAAAAATATGATATAGAAAAATCCCTTACAAAAAAATTATCAAAGAAAAATATCAATTTTAGGAATCTTGCTGAGGAAAATATCATTTTTTACAGTGAAGGAGCCATTTCCGACCCTATAAATCATATATATTCTTGATCAGCACTAACAGGCGAATCGTTCTAGCCATCTCAGGAAGCAAAAGAACCATTTTAAATTTTTTCTAAAAAATTTAAGGGGTTGCATCGTCAAAATGTGCAAAAATTAAAAAAAAATATTTTAATATCTTAAAAGGGAAAATTTGGTATGCAGAATTGTTAAGCGCCAAACAACTAACTCAGAACCGCTTTCCGAATTGAAATTAGGGCATTTTTGACAAAGTTATGCGATTTTTAAACTTTGGTTGTTCCAAAAAATATGATATAGAAAAATCCCTTACAAAAAAATTATCATATAAAAATATAGATTTTAGGAATCTTGCTAAGGAAAATATCATTTTTTTCAGTGAAGGAGCCATTTCCGACCCTATAAATCATATATATTCTTGATCAGCACTAACAGGCGAATCGTTCTAGCCATCTCAGGAAGCAAAAGAACCATTTTAAATTTTTTCTAAAAAATTTAAGGGGTTGCATCGTCAAAATGTGCAAAAATTAAAAAAAATATTTTAATATCTTCAAAAGGAAAATTTGGTATGCAGAATTGTTAAGCGCCAAACAACTAACTCAGAACCGCTTTCCGAATTGAAATTAGGGCATTTTTGACAAAGTTATGCGATTTTTAAACTTTGGTTGTTCCAAAAAATATGATATAGAAAAATCCCTTACAAAAAAAATTATCATATAAAAATATCAATTTTAGGAATCTTGCTGAGGAAAATATCATTTTTTACAGTGAAGGAGCCATTTCCGACCCTATAAATCATATATATTCTTGATCAGCACTAACAGGCGAATCGTTCTAGCCATCTCAGGAAGCAAAAGAACCATTTTAAATTTTTTCTAAAAAATTTAAGGGGTTGCATCGTCAAAATGTGCAAAAATTAAAAAAAATATTTTAATATCTTAAAAGGGAAAATTTGGTATGCAGAATTGTTAAGCGCCAAACAACTAACTCAGAACCGCTTTCCGAATTGAAATTAGGGCATTTTTGACAAAGCTATGCGATTTTTAAACTTTGGTTGTTCCAAAAAATATGATATAGAAAAATCCCTTACAAAAAAAATTATCATATAAAAAAATCAATTTTAGGAATCTTGCTGAGGAAAATATCATTTTTTACAGTGAAGGAGCCATTTCCGACCCTATAAATCATATATATTCTTGATCAGCACTAACAGGCGAATCGTTCTAGCCATCTCAGGAAGCAAAAGAACCATTTTAAATTTTTTCTAAAAAATTTAAGGGGTTGCATCGTCAAAATGTGCAAAAATTAAAAAAAATATTTTAATATCTTAAAAAGGAAAATTTTGTATGCAGAATTGTTAAGCGCCAAACAACTAACTCAGAACCGCTTTCCGAATTGAAATTAGGGCATTTTTGACAAAGTTATGCGATTTTTAAACTTTGGTTGTTCCAAAAAATATGATATAGAAAAATCCCTTACAAAAAAAATTATCATATAAAAAAATCAATTTTAGGAATCTTGCTGAGGAAAATATCATTTTTTACAGTGAAGGAGCCATTTCCGACCCTATAAATCATATATATTCTTGATCAGCACTAACAGGCGAATCGTTCTAGCCATCTCAGGAAGCAAAACAACCATTTTAAATTTTTTCTAAAAAATTTAAGGGGTTGCATCGTCAAAATGTGCAAAAATTAAAAAAAATATTTTAATATCTTAAAAGGGAAAATTTGGTATGCAGAATTGTTAAGCGGCAAACAACTAACTCAGAACCGCTTTCCGAATTGAAATTAGGGCATTTTTGACAAAGTTATGCGATTTTTAAACTTTGGTTGTTCCAAAAAATATGATATAGAAAAATCCCTTACAAAAAAAATTATCATATAAAAAAATCAATTTTAGGAATCTTGCTGAGGAAAATATCATTTTTTACAGTGAAGGAGCCATTTCCGACCCTATAAATCATATATATTCTTGATCAGCACTAACAGGCGAATCGTTCTAGCCATCTCAGGAAGCAAAACAACCATTTTAAATTTTTTCTAAAAAATTTAAGGGGTTGCATCGTCAAAATGTGCAAAAATTAAAAAAAATATTTTAATATCTTAAAAAGGAAAATTTGGTATGCAGAATTGTTAAGCGCCAAACAACTAACTCAGAACCGCTTTCCGAATTGAAATTAAGGCATTTTTGACAAAGCTATGCGATTTTTAAACTTTGGTTGTTCCAAAAAATATGATATAGAAAAATCCCTTACAAAAAAATTATCAAAGAAAAATATCAATTTTAGGAATCTTGCTGAGGAAAATATCATTTTTTACAGTGAAGGAGCCATTTCCGACCCTATAAATCATATATATTCTTGATCAGCACTAACAGGCGAATCGTTCTAGCCATCTCAGGAAGCAAAAGAACCATTTTAAATTTTTTCTAAAAAATTTAAGGGGTTGCATCGTCAAAATGTGCAAAAATTAAAAAAAATATTTTAATATCTTAAAAGGGAAAATTTGGTATGCAGAATTGTTAAGCGGCAAACAACTAACTCAGAACCGCTTTCCGAATTGAAATTAGGGCATTTTTGACAAAGTTATGCGATTTTTAAACTTTGGTTGTTCCAAAAAATATGATATAGAAAAATCCCTTACAAAAAAATTATCAAAAAATAAATCAATTTTAGGAATCTTGCTGAGGAAAATATCATTTTTTACAGTGAAGGAGCCATTTCCGACCCTATAAATCATATATATTCTTGATCAGCACTAACAGGCAAATCGTTCTAGCCATCTCAGGAAGCAAAAGAACCATTTTAAATTTTTTCTAAAAAATTTAAGGGGTTGCATCGTCAAAATGTGCAAAAATTAAAAAAAATATTTTAATATCTTAAAAAGGAAAATTTTGTATGCAGAATTGTTAAGCGCCAAACAACTAACTCAGAACCGCTTTCCGAATTGAAATTAGGGCATTTTTGACAAAGTTATGCGATTTTTAAACTTTGGTTGTTCCAAAAAATATGATATAGAAAAATCCCTTACAAAAAAATTATCAAAAAAAAAATCAATTTTAGGAATCTTGCTGAGGAAAATATCATTTTTTACAGTGAAGGAGCCATTTCCGACCCTATAAATCATATATATTCTTGATCAGCACTAACAGGCGAATCGTTCTAGCCATCTCAGGAAGCAAAAGAACCATTTTAAATTTTTTCTAAAAAATTTAAGGGGTTGCATCGTCAAAATGTGCAAAAATTAAAAAAAATATTTTAATATCTTAAAAAGGAAAATTTGGTATGCAGAATTGTTAAGCGGCAAACAACTAACTCAGAACCGCTTTCCGAATTGAAATTAGGGCATTTTTGACAAAGTTATGCGATTTTTAAACTTTGGTTGTTCCAAAAAATATGATATAGAAAAATCCCTTACAAAAAAATTATCATATAAAAATATCAATTTTAGGAATCTTGCTGAGGAAAATATCATTTTTTACAGTGAAGGAGCCATTTCCGACCCTATAAATCATATATATTCTTGATCAGCACTAACAGGCGAATCGTTCTAGCCATCTCAGGAAGCAAAAGAACCATTTTAAATTTTTTCTAAAAAATTTAAGGGGTTGCATCGTCAAAATGTGCAAAAATTAAAAAAAATATTTTAATATCTTAAAAAGGAAAATTTTGTATGCAGAATTGTTAAGCGGCAAACAACTAACTCAGAACCGCTTTCCGAATTGAAATTAGGGCATTTTTGACAAAGTTATGCGATTTTTAAACTTTGGTTGTTCCAAAAAATATGATATAGAAAAATCCCTTACAAAAAAATTATCAAAAAAAAAATCAATTTTAGGAATCTTGCTGAGGAAAATATCATTTTTTACAGTGAAGGAGCCATTTCCGACCCTATAAATCATATATATTCTTGATCAGCACTAACAGGCGAATCGTTCTAGCCATCTCAGGAAGCAAAAGAACCATTTTAAATTTTTTCTAAAAAATTTAAGGGTTGCATCGTCAAAATGTGCAAAAATTAAAAAAAATATTTTAATATCTTGAAAAGGAAAATTTTGTATGCAGAATTGTTAAGCGCCAAACAACTAACTCAGAACCGCTTTCCGAATTGAAATTAGGGCATTTTTGACAAAGTTATGCGATTTTTAAACTTTGGTTGTTCCAAAAAATATGATATAGAAAAATCCCTTACAAAAAAAATTATCATATAAAAAAATCAATTTTAGGAATCTTGCTGAGGAAAATATCATTTTTTACAGTGAAGGAGCCATTTCCGACCCTATAAATCATATATATTCTTGATCAGCACTAACAGGCGAATCGTTCTAGCCATCTCAGGAAGCAAAAGAACCATTTTAAATTTTTTCTAAAAAATTTAAGGGGTTGCATCGTCAAAATGTGCAAAAATTAAAAAAAATATTTTAATATCTTAAAAAGGAAAATTTGGTATGCAGAATTGTTAAGCGCCAAACAACTAACTCAGAACCGCTTTCCGAATTGAAATTAGGGCATTTTTGACAAAGTTATGCGATTTTTAAACTTTGGTTGTTCCAAAAAATATGATATAGAAAAATCCCTTACAAAAAAATTATCATATAAAAATATCAATTTTAGGAATCTTGCTGAGGAAAATATCATTTTTTACAGTGAAGGAGCCATTTCCGACCCTATAAATCATATATATTCTTGATCAGCACTAACAGGCGAATCGTTCTAGCCATCTCAGGAAGCAAAAGAACCATTTTAAATTTTTTCTAAAAAATTTAAGGGGTTGCATCGTCAAAATGTGCAAAAATTAAAAAAAATATTTTAATATCTTAAAAAGGAAAATTTTGTATGCAGAATTGTTAAGCGCCAAACAACTAACTCAGAACCGCTTTCCGAATTGAAATTAGGGCATTTTTGACAAAGTTATGCGATTTTTAAACTTTGGTTGTTCCAAAAAATATGATATAGAAAAATCCCTTACAAAAAAATTATCAAAAAAAAAATCAATTTTAGGAATCTTGCTGAGGAAAATATCATTTTTTACAGTGAAGGAGCCATTTCCGACCCTATAAATCATATATATTCTTGATCAGCACTAACAGGCGAATCGTTCTAGCCATCTCAGGAAGCAAAAGAACCATTTTAAATTTTTTCTAAAAAATTTAAGGGGTTGCATCGTCAAAATGTGCAAAAATTAAAAAAAATATTTTAATATCTTAAAAAGGAAAATTTTGTATGCAGAATTGTTAAGCGCCAAACAACTAACTCAGAACCGCTTTCCGAATTGAAATTAGGGCATTTTTGACAAAGTTATGCGATTTTTAAACTTTGGTTGTTCCAAAAAATATGATATAGAAAAATCCCTTACAAAAAAATTATCAAAAAAAAAATCAATTTTAGGAATCTTGCTGAGGAAAATATCATTTTTTACAGTGAAGGAGCCATTTCCGACCCTATAAATCATATATATTCTTGATCAGCACTAACAGGCGAATCGTTCTAGCCATCTCAGGAAGCAAAAGAACCATTTTAAATTTTTTCTAAAAAATTTAAGGGGTTGCATCGTCAAAATGTGCAAAAATTAAAAAAAATATTTTAATATCTTAAAAAGGAAAATTTTGTGTGCAGAATTGTTAAGCGCCAAACAACTAACTCAGAACCGCTTTCCGAATTGAAATTAGGGCATTTTTGACAAAGCTATGCGATTTTTAAACTTTGGTTGTTCCAAAAAATATGATATAGAAAAATCCCTTACAAAAAAAATTATCATATAAAAAAATCAATTTTAGGAATCTTGCTGAGGAAAATATCATTTTTTACAGTGAAGGAGCCATTTCCGACCCTATAAATCATATATATTCTTGATCAGCACTAACAGGCGAATCGTTCTAGCCATCTCAGGAAGCAAAAGAACCATTTTAAATTTTTTCTAAAAAATTTAAGGGGTTGCATCGTCAAATTGTGCAAAAATTAAAAAAAATATTTTAATATCTTAAAAGGGAAAATTTGGTATGCAGAATTGTTAAGCGCCAAACAACTAACTCAGAACCGCTTTCCGAATTGAAATTAGGGCATTTTTGACAAAGTTATGCGATTTTTAAACTTTGGTTGTTCCAAAAAATATGATATAGAAAAATCCCTTACAAAAAAAATTATCATATAAAAAAATCAATTTTAGGAATCTTGCTGAGGAAAATATCATTTTTTACAGTGAAGGAGCCATTTCCGACCCTATAAATCATATATATTCTTGATCAGCACTAACAGGCGAATCGTTCTAGCCATCTCAGGAAGCAAAAGAACCATTTTAAATTTTTTCTAAAAAATTTAAGGGCTTGCATCGTCAAAATGTGCAAAAATTAAAAAAAATATTTTAATATCTTCAAAAGGAAAATTTGGTATGCAGAATTGTTAAGCGCCAAACAACTAACTCAGAACCGCTTTCCGAATTGAAATTAGGGCATTTTTGACAAAGCTATGCGATTTTTAAACTTTGGTTGTTCCAAAAAATATGATATAGAAAAATCCCTTACAAAAAAATTATCAAAAAAAAAATCAATTTTAGGAATCTTGCTGAGGAAAATATCATTTTTTACAGTGAAGGAGCCATTTCCGACCCTATAAATCATATATATTCTTGATCAGCACTAACAGGCGAATCGTTCTAGCCATCTCAGGAAGCAAAAGAACCATTTTAAATTTTTTCTAAAAAATTTAAGGGGTTGCATCGTCAAAATGTGCAAAAATTAAAAAAAATATTTTAATATCTTCAAAAGGAAAATTTGGTATGCAGAATTGTTAAGCGCCAAACAACTAACTCAGAACCGCTTTCCGAATTGAAATTAGGGCATTTTTGACAAAGCTATGCGATTTTTAAACTTTGGTTGTTCCAAAAAATATGATATAGAAAAATCCCTTACAAAAAAAATTATCATATAAAAAAATCAATTTTAGGAATCTTGCTGAGGAAAATATCATTTTTTACAGTGAAGGAGCCATTTCCGACCCTATAAATCATATATATTCTTGATCAGCACTAACAGGCGAATCGTTCTAGCCATCTCAGGAAGCAAAAGAACCATTTTAAATTTTTTCTAAAAAATTTAAGGGGTTGCATCGTCAAAATGTGCAAAAATTAAAAAAAATATTTTAATATCTTAAAAGGGAAAATTTGGTATGCAGAATTGTTAAGCGCCAAACAACTAACTCAGAACCGCTTTCCGAATTGAAATTAGGGCATTTTTGACAAAGTTATGCGATTTTTAAACTTTGGTTGTTCCAAAAAATATGATATAGAAAAATCCCTTACAAAAAAAATTATCATATAAAAAAATCAATTTTAGGAATCTTGCTGAGGAAAATATCATTTTTTACAGTGAAGGAGCCATTTCCGACCCTATAAATCATATATATTCTTGATCAGCACTAACAGGCGAATCGTTCTAGCCATCTCAGGAAGCAAAAGAACCATTTTAAATTTTTTCTAAAAAATTTAAGGGGTTGCATCGTCAAAATGTGCAAAAATTAAAAAAAATATTTTAATATCTTCAAAAGGAAAATTTGGTATGCAGAATTGTTAAGCGCCAAACAACTAACTCAGAACCGCTTTCCGAATTGAAATTAGGGCATTTTTGACAAAGCTATGCGATTTTTAAACTTTGGTTGTTCCAAAAAATATGATATAGAAAAATCCCTTACAAAAAAATTATCAAAAAAAAAATCAATTTTAGGAATCTTGCTGAGGAAAATATCATTTTTTACAGTGAAGGAGCCATTTCCGACCCTATAAATCATATATATTCTTGATCAGCACTAACAGGCGAATCGTTCTAGCCATCTCAGGAAGCAAAAGAACCATTTTAAATTTTTTCTAAAAAATTTAAGGGGTTGCATCGTCAAAATGTGCAAAAATTAAAAAAAATATTTTAATATCTTCAAAAGGAAAATTTGGTATGCAGAATTGTTAAGCGCCAAACAACTAACTCAGAACCGCTTTCCGAATTGAAATTAGGGCATTTTTGACAAAGCTATGCGATTTTTAAACTTTGGTTGTTCCAAAAAATATGATATAGAAAAATCCCTTACAAAAAAATTATCATATAAAAAAATCAATTTTAGGAATCTTGCTGAGGAAAATATCATTTTTTACAGTGAAGGAGCCATTTCCGACCCTATAAATCATATATATTCTTGATCAGCACTAACAGGCGAATCGTTCTAGCCATCTCAGGAAGCAAAAGAACCATTTTAAATTTTTTCTAAAAAATTTAAGGGGTTGCATCGTCAAAATGTGCAAAAATTAAAAAAAATATTTTAATATCTTCAAAAGGAAAATTTGGTATGCAGAATTGTTAAGCGCCAAACAACTAACTCAGAACCGCTTTCCGAATTGAAATTAGGGCATTTTTGACAAAGTTATGCGATTTTTAAACTTTGGTTGTTCCAAAAAATATGATATAGAAAAATCCCTTACAAAAAAAATTATCATATAAAAAAATCAATTTTAGGAATCTTGCTGAGGAAAATATCATTTTTTACAGTGAAGGAGCCATTTCCGACCCTATAAATCATATATATTCTTGATCAGCACTAACAGGCGAATCGTTCTAGCCATCTCAGGAAGCAAAAGAACCATTTTAAATTTTTTCTAAAAAATTTAAGGGGTTGCATCGTCAAAATGTGCAAAAATTAAAAAAAATATTTTAATATCTTAAAAAGGAAAATTTGGTATGCAGAATTGTTAAGCGCCAAACAACTAACTCAGAACCGCTTTCCGAATTGAAATTAGGGCATTTTTGACAAAGTTATGCGATTTTTAAACTTTGGTTGTTCCAAAAAATATGATATAGAAAAATCCCTTACAAAAAAAATTATCATATAAAAAAATCAATTTTAGGAATCTTGCTGAGGAAAATATCATTTTTTACAGTGAAGGAGCCATTTCCGACCCTATAAATCATATATATTCTTGATCAGCACTAACAGGCGAATCGTTCTAGCCATCTCAGGAAGCAAAAGAACCATTTTAAATTTTTTCTAAAAAATTTAAGGGGTTGCATCGTCAAAATGTGCAAAAATTAAAAAAAATATTTTAATATCTTAAAAGGGAAAATTTGGTATGCAGAATTGTTAAGCGCCAAACAACTAACTCAGAACCGCTTTCCGAATTGAAATTAGGGCATTTTTGACAAAGTTATGCGATTTTTAAACTTTGGTTGTTCCAAAAAATATGATATAGAAAAATCCCTTACAAAAAAAATTATCATATAAAAAAATCAATTTTAGGAATCTTGCTGAGGAAAATATCATTTTTTACAGTGAAGGAGCCATTTCCGACCCTATAAATCATATATATTCTTGATCAGCACTAACAGGCGAATCGTTCTAGCCATCTCAGGAAGCAAAAGAACCATTTTAAATTTTTTCTAAAAAATTTAAGGGGTTGCATCGTCAAAATGTGCAAAAATTAAAAAAAATATTTTAATATCTTAAAAAGGAAAATTTTGTATGCAGAATTGTTAAGCGCCAAACAACTAACTCAGAACCGCTTTCCGAATTGAAATTAGGGCATTTTTGACAAAGTTATGCGATTTTTAAACTTTGGTTGTTCCAAAAAATATGATATAGAAAAATCCCTTACAAAAAAAATTATCATATAAAAAAATCAATTTTAGGAATCTTGCTGAGGAAAATATCATTTTTTACAGTGAAGGAGCCATTTCCGACCCTATAAATCATATATATTCTTGATCAGCACTAACAGGCGAATCGTTCTAGCCATCTCAGGAAGCAAAAGAACCATTTTAAATTTTTTCTAAAAAATTTAAGGGGTTGCATCGTCAAAATGTGCAAAAATTAAAAAAAATATTTTAATATCTTAAAAAGGAAAATTTGGTATGCAGAATTGTTAAGCGCCAAACAACTAACTCAGAACCGCTTTCCGAATTGAAATTAGGGCATTTTTGACAAAGTTATGCGATTTTTAAACTTTGGTTGTTCCAAAAAATATGATATAGAAAAATCCCTTACAAAAAAATTATCAAAAAAAAAATCAATTTTAGGAATCTTGCTGAGGAAAATATCATTTTTTACAGTGAAGGAGCCATTTCCGACCCTATAAATCATATATATTCTTGATCAGCACTAACAGGCGAATCGTTCTAGCCATCTCAGGAAGCAAAAGAACCATTTTAAATTTTTTCTAAAAAATTTAAGGGGTTGCATCGTCAAAATGTGCAAAAATTAAAAAAAATATTTTAATATCTTAAAAGGGAAAATTTGGTATGCAGAATTGTTAAGCGCCAAACAACTAACTCAGAACCGCTTTCCGAATTGAAATTAGGGCATTTTTGACAAAGCTATGCGATTTTTAAACTTTGGTTGTTCCAAAAAATATGATATAGAAAAATCCCTTACAAAAAAAATTATCATATAAAAAAATCAATTTTAGGAATCTTGCTGAGGAAAATATCATTTTTTACAGTGAAGGAGCCATTTCCGACCCTATAAATCATATATATTCTTGATCAGCACTAACAGGCGAATCGTTCTAGCCATCTCAGGAAGCAAAAGAACCATTTTAAATTTTTTCTAAAAAATTTAAGGGGTTGCATCGTCAAAATGTGCAAAAATTAAAAAAAATATTTTAATATCTTAAAAAGGAAAATTTTGTATGCAGAATTGTTAAGCGCCAAACAACTAACTCAGAACCGCTTTCCGAATTGAAATTAGGGCATTTTTGACAAAGTTATGCGATTTTTAAACTTTGGTTGTTCCAAAAGGAATCTTGCTGAGGAAAATATCATTTTTTACAGTGAAGGAGCCATTTCCGACCCTATAAATCATATATATTCTTGATCAGCACTAACAGGCGAATCGTTCTAGCCATCTCAGGAAGCAAAAGAACCATTTTAAATTTTTTCTAAAAAATTTAAGGGGTTGCATCGTCAAAATGTGCAAAAATTAAAAAAAATATTTTAATATCTTAAAAGGGAAAATTTGGTATGCAGAATTGTTAAGCGCCAAACAACTAACTCAGAACCGCTTTCCGAATTGAAATTAAGGCATTTTTGACAAAGTTATGCGATTTTTAAACTTTGGTTGTTCCAAAAAATATGATATAGAAAAATCCCTTACAAAAAAAATTATCATATAAAAAAATCAATTTTAGGAATCTTGCTGAGGAAAATATCATTTTTTACAGTGAAGGAGCCATTTCCGACCCTATAAATCATATATATTCTTGATCAGCACTAACAGGCGAATCGTTCTAGCCATCTCAGGAAGCAAAAGAACCATTTTAAATTTTTTCTAAAAAATTTAAGGGGTTGCATCGTCAAAATGTGCAAAAATTAAAAAAAATATTTTAATATCTTAAAAAGGAAAATTTGGTATGCAGAATTGTTAAGCGCCAAACAACTAACTCAGAACCGCTTTCCGAATTGAAATTAAGGCATTTTTGACAAAGTTATGCGATTTTTAAACTTTGGTTGTTCCAAAAAATATGATATAGAAAAATCCCTTACAAAAAAAATTATCATATAAAAAAATCAATTTTAGGAATCTTGCTGAGGAAAATATCATTTTTTACAGTGAAGGAGCCATTTCCGACCCTATAAATCATATATATTCTTGATCAGCACTAACAGGCGAATCGTTCTAGCCATCTCAGGAAGCAAAAGAACCATTTTAAATTTTTTCTAAAAAATTTAAGGGGTTGCATCGTCAAAATGTGCAAAAATTAAAAAAAATATTTTAATATCTTAAAAAGGAAAATTTGGTATGCAGAATTGTTAAGCGCCAAACAACTAACTCAGAACCGCTTTCCGAATTGAAATTAAGGCATTTTTGACAAAGTTATGCGATTTTTAAACTTTGGTTGTTCCAAAAAATATGATATAGAAAAATCCCTTACAAAAAAATTATCAAATAAAAAAATCAATTTTAGGAATCTTGCTGAGGAAAATATCATTTTTTACAGTGAAGGAGCCATTTCCGACCCTATAAATCATATATATTCTTGATCAGCACTAACAGGCGAATCGTTCTAGCCATCTCAGGAAGCAAAAGAACCATTTTAAATTTTTTCTAAAAAATTTAAGGGGTTGCATCGTCAAAATGTGCAAAAATTAAAAAAAATATTTTAATATCTTAAAAGGGAAAATTTGGTATGCAGAATTGTTAAGCGCCAAACAACTAACTCAGAACCGCTTTCCGAATTGAAATTAAGGCATTTTTGACAAAGCTATGCGATTTTTAAACTTTGGTTGTTCCAAAAAATATGATATAGAAAAATCCCTTACAAAAAAAATTATCATATAAAAAAATCAATTTTAGGAATCTTGCTGAGGAAAATATCATTTTTTACAGTGAAGGAGCCATTTCCGACCCTATAAATCATATATATTCTTGATCAGCACTAACAGGCGAATCGTTCTAGCCATCTCAGGAAGCAAAAGAACCATTTTAAATTTTTTCTAAAAAATTTAAGGGGTTGCATCGTCAAAATGTGCAAAAATTAAAAAAAATATTTTAATATCTTAAAAAGGAAAATTTGGTATGCAGAATTGTTAAGCGCCAAACAACTAACTCAGAACCGCTTTCCGAATTGAAATTAAGGCATTTTTGACAAAGTTATGCGATTTTTAAACTTTGGTTGTTCCAAAAAATATGATATAGAAAAATCCCTTACAAAAAAAATTATCATATAAAAAAATCAATTTTAGGAATCTTGCTGAGGAAAATATCATTTTTTACAGTGAAGGAGCCATTTCCGACCCTATAAATCATATATATTCTTGATCAGCACTAACAGGCGAATCGTTCTAGCCATCTCAGGAAGCAAAAGAACCATTTTAAATTTTTTCTAAAAAATTTAAGGGGTTGCATCGTCAAAATGTGCAAAAATTAAAAAAAATATTTTAATATCTTAAAAAGGAAAATTTGGTATGCAGAATTGTTAAGCGCCAAACAACTAACTCAGAACCGCTTTCCGAATTGAAATTAAGGCATTTTTGACAAAGTTATGCGATTTTTAAACTTTGGTTGTTCCAAAAAATATGATATAGAAAAATCCCTTACAAAAAAAATTATCAAATAAAAAAATCAATTTTAGGAATCTTGCTGAGGAAAATATCATTTTTTACAGTGAAGGAGCCATTTCCGACCCTATAAATCATATATATTCTTGATCAGCACTAACAGGCGAATCGTTCTAGCCATCTCAGGAAGCAAAAGAACCATTTTAAATTTTTTCTAAAAAATTTAAGGGGTTGCATCGTCAAAATGTGCAAAAATTAAAAAAAATATTTTAATATCTTAAAAAGGAAAATTTGGTATGCAGAATTGTTAAGCGCCAAACAACTAACTCAGAACCGCTTTCCGAATTGAAATTAGGGCATTTTTGACAAAGCTATGCGATTTTTAAACTTTGGTTGTTCCAAAAAATATGATATAGAAAAATCCCTTACAAAAAAAATTATCATATAAAAAAATCAATTTTAGGAATCTTGCTGAGGAAAATATCATTTTTTACAGTGAAGGAGCCATTTCCGACCCTATAAATCATATATATTCTTGATCAGCACTAACAGGCGAATCGTTCTAGCCATCTCAGGAAGCAAAAGAACCATTTTAAATTTTTTCTAAAAAATTTAAGGGGTTGCATCGTCAAAATGTGCAAAAATTAAAAAAAATATTTTAATATCTTAAAAAGGAAAATTTGGTATGCAGAATTGTTAAGCGCCAAACAACTAACTCAGAACCGCTTTCCGAATTGAAATTAAGGCATTTTTGACAAAGTTATGCGATTTTTAAACTTTGGTTGTTCCAAAAAATATGATATAGAAAAATCCCTTACAAAAAAATTATCATATAAAAAAATCAATTTTAGGAATCTTGCTGAGGAAAATATCATTTTTTACAGTGAAGGAGCCATTTCCGACCCTATAAATCATATATATTCTTGATCAGCACTAACAGGCGAATCGTTCTAGCCATCTCAGGAAGCAAAAGAACCATTTTAAATTTTTTCTAAAAAATTTAAGGGGTTGCATCGTCAAAATGTGCAAAAATTAAAAAAAATATTTTAATATCTTAAAAAGGAAAATTTGGTATGCAGAATTGTTAAGCGCCAAACAACTAACTCAGAACCGCTTTCCGAATTGAAATTAAGGCATTTTTGACAAAGCTATGCGATTTTTAAACTTTGGTTGTTCCAAAAAATATGATATAGAAAAATCCCTTACAAAAAAAATTATCATATAAAAAAATCAATTTTAGGAATCTTGCTGAGGAAAATATCATTTTTTACAGTGAAGGAGCCATTTCCGACCCTATAAATCATATATATTCTTGATCAGCACTAACAGGCGAATCGTTCTAGCCATCTCAGGAAGCAAAAGAACCATTTTAAATTTTTTCTAAAAAATTTAAGGGGTTGCATCGTCAAAATGTGCAAAAATTAAAAAAAATATTTTAATATCTTAAAAAGGAAAATTTGGTATGCAGAATTGTTAAGCGCCAAACAACTAACTCAGAACCGCTTTCCGAATTGAAATTAAGGCATTTTTGACAAAGTTATGCGATTTTTAAACTTTGGTTGTTCCAAAAAATATGATATAGAAAAATCCCTTACAAAAAAAATTATCAAAAAAAAAATCAATTTTAGGAATCTTGCTGAGGAAAATATCATTTTTTACAGTGAAGGAGCCATTTCCGACCCTATAAATCATATATATTCTTGATCAGCACTAACAGGCGAATCGTTCTAGCCATCTCAGGAAGCAAAAGAACCATTTTAAATTTTTTCTAAAAAATTTAAGGGGTTGCATCGTCAAAATGTGCAAAAATTAAAAAAAATATTTTAATATCTTAAAAAGGAAAATTTGGTATGCAGAATTGTTAAGCGCCAAACAACTAACTCAGAACCGCTTTCCGAATTGAAATTAAGGCATTTTTGACAAAGCTATGCGATTTTTAAACTTTGGTTGTTCCAAAAAATATGATATAGAAAAATCCCTTACAAAAAAAATTATCATATAAAAAAATCAATTTTAGGAATCTTGCTGAGGAAAATATCATTTTTTACAGTGAAGGAGCCATTTCCGACCCTATAAATCATATATATTCTTGATCAGCACTAACAGGCGAATCGTTCTAGCCATCTCAGGAAGCAAAAGAACCATTTTAAATTTTTTCTAAAAAATTTAAGGGGTTGCATCGTCAAAATGTGCAAAAATTAAAAAAAATATTTTAATATCTTAAAAAGGAAAATTTGGTATGCAGAATTGTTAAGCGCCAAACAACTAACTCAGAACCGCTTTCCGAATTGAAATTAAGGCATTTTTGACAAAGTTATGCGATTTTTAAACTTTGGTTGTTCCAAAAAATATGATATAGAAAAATCCCTTACAAAAAAAATTATCATATAAAAAAATCAATTTTAGGAATCTTGCTGAGGAAAATATCATTTTTTACAGTGAAGGAGCCATTTCCGACCCTATAAATCATATATATTCTTGATCAGCACTAACAGGCGAATCGTTCTAGCCATCTCAGGAAGCAAAAGAACCATTTTAAATTTTTTCTAAAAAATTTAAGGGGTTGCATCGTCAAAATGTGCAAAAATTAAAAAAAATATTTTAATATCTTAAAAAGGAAAATTTGGTATGCAGAATTGTTAAGCGCCAAACAACTAACTCAGAACCGCTTTCCGAATTGAAATTAAGGCATTTTTGACAAAGTTATGCGATTTTTAAACTTTGGTTGTTCCAAAAAATATGATATAGAAAAATCCCTTACAAAAAAATTATCAAATAAAAAAATCAATTTTAGGAATCTTGCTGAGGAAAATATCATTTTTTACAGTGAAGGAGCCATTTCCGACCCTATAAATCATATATATTCTTGATCAGCACTAACAGGCGAATCGTTCTAGCCATCTCAGGAAGCAAAAGAACCATTTTAAATTTTTTCTAAAAAATTTAAGGGGTTGCATCGTCAAAATGTGCAAAAATTAAAAAAAATATTTTAATATCTTAAAAGGGAAAATTTGGTATGCAGAATTGTTAAGCGCCAAACAACTAACTCAGAACCGCTTTCCGAATTGAAATTAAGGCATTTTTGACAAAGCTATGCGATTTTTAAACTTTGGTTGTTCCAAAAAATATGATATAGAAAAATCCCTTACAAAAAAAATTATCATATAAAAAAATCAATTTTAGGAATCTTGCTGAGGAAAATATCATTTTTTACAGTGAAGGAGCCATTTCCGACCCTATAAATCATATATATTCTTGATCAGCACTAACAGGCGAATCGTTCTAGCCATCTCAGGAAGCAAAAGAACCATTTTAAATTTTTTCTAAAAAATTTAAGGGGTTGCATCGTCAAAATGTGCAAAAATTAAAAAAAATATTTTAATATCTTAAAAAGGAAAATTTGGTATGCAGAATTGTTAAGCGCCAAACAACTAACTCAGAACCGCTTTCCGAATTGAAATTAAGGCATTTTTGACAAAGTTATGCGATTTTTAAACTTTGGTTGTTCCAAAAAATATGATATAGAAAAATCCCTTACAAAAAAAATTATCATATAAAAAAATCAATTTTAGGAATCTTGCTGAGGAAAATATCATTTTTTACAGTGAAGGAGCCATTTCCGACCCTATAAATCATATATATTCTTGATCAGCACTAACAGGCGAATCGTTCTAGCCATCTCAGGAAGCAAAAGAACCATTTTAAATTTTTTCTAAAAAATTTAAGGGGTTGCATCGTCAAAATGTGCAAAAATTAAAAAAAATATTTTAATATCTTAAAAGGGAAAATTTGGTATGCAGAATTGTTAAGCGCCAAACAACTAACTCAGAACCGCTTTCCGAATTGAAATTAAGGCATTTTTGACAAAGTTATGCGATTTTTAAACTTTGGTTGTTCCAAAAAATATGATATAGAAAAATCCCTTACAAAAAAAATTATCATATAAAAAAATCAATTTTAGGAATCTTGCTGAGGAAAATATCATTTTTTACAGTGAAGGAGCCATTTCCGACCCTATAAATCATATATATTCTTGATCAGCACTAACAGGCGAATCGTTCTAGCCATCTCAGGAAGCAAAAGAACCATTTTAAATTTTTTCTAAAAAATTTAAGGGGTTGCATCGTCAAAATGTGCAAAAATTAAAAAAAATATTTTAATATCTTAAAAAGGAAAATTTGGTATGCAGAATTGTTAAGCGCCAAACAACTAACTCAGAACCGCTTTCCGAATTGAAATTAAGGCATTTTTGACAAAGTTATGCGATTTTTAAACTTTGGTTGTTCCAAAAAATATGATATAGAAAAATCCCTTACAAAAAAAATTATCATATAAAAAAATCAATTTTAGGAATCTTGCTGAGGAAAATATCATTTTTTACAGTGAAGGAGCCATTTCCGACCCTATAAATCATATATATTCTTGATCAGCACTAACAGGCGAATCGTTCTAGCCATCTCAGGAAGCAAAAGAACCATTTTAAATTTTTTCTAAAAAATTTAAGGGGTTGCATCGTCAAAATGTGCAAAAATTAAAAAAAATATTTTAATATCTTAAAAAGGAAAATTTGGTATGCAGAATTGTTAAGCGCCAAACAACTAACTCAGAACCGCTTTCCGAATTGAAATTAAGGCATTTTTGACAAAGTTATGCGATTTTTAAACTTTGGTTGTTCCAAAAAATATGATATAGAAAAATCCCTTACAAAAAAAATTATCATATAAAAAAATCAATTTTAGGAATCTTGCTGAGGAAAATATCATTTTTTACAGTGAAGGAGCCATTTCCGACCCTATAAATCATATATATTCTTGATCAGCACTAACAGGCGAATCGTTCTAGCCATCTCAGGAAGCAAAAGAACCATTTTAAATTTTTTCTAAAAAATTTAAGGGGTTGCATCGTCAAAATGTGCAAAAATTAAAAAAAATATTTTAATATCTTAAAAAGGAAAATTTGGTATGCAGAATTGTTAAGCGCCAAACAACTAACTCAGAACCGCTTTCCGAATTGAAATTAAGGCATTTTTGACAAAGTTATGCGATTTTTAAACTTTGGTTGTTCCAAAAAATATGATATAGAAAAATCCCTTACAAAAAAAATTATCATATAAAAAAATCAATTTTAGGAATCTTGCTGAGGAAAATATCATTTTTTACAGTGAAGGAGCCATTTCCGACCCTATAAATCATATATATTCTTGATCAGCACTAACAGGCGAATCGTTCTAGCCATCTCAGGAAGCAAAAGAACCATTTTAAATTTTTTCTAAAAAATTTAAGGGGTTGCATCGTCAAAATGTGCAAAAATTAAAAAAAATATTTTAATATCTTAAAAAGGAAAATTTGGTATGCAGAATTGTTAAGCGCCAAACAACTAACTCAGAACCGCTTTCCGAATTGAAATTAAGGCATTTTTGACAAAGTTATGCGATTTTTAAACTTTGGTTGTTCCAAAAAATATGATATAGAAAAATCCCTTACAAAAAAAATTATCATATAAAAAAATCAATTTTAGGAATCTTGCTGAGGAAAATATCATTTTTTACAGTGAAGGAGCCATTTCCGACCCTATAAATCATATATATTCTTGATCAGCACTAACAGGCGAATCGTTCTAGCCATCTCAGGAAGCAAAAGAACCATTTTAAATTTTTTCTAAAAAATTTAAGGGGTTGCATCGTCAAAATGTGCAAAAATTAAAAAAAATATTTTAATATCTTAAAAAGGAAAATTTGGTATGCAGAATTGTTAAGCGCCAAACAACTAACTCAGAACCGCTTTCCGAATTGAAATTAAGGCATTTTTGACAAAGTTATGCGATTTTTAAACTTTGGTTGTTCCAAAAAATATGATATAGAAAAATCCCTTACAAAAAAAATTATCATATAAAAAAATCAATTTTAGGAATCTTGCTGAGGAAAATATCATTTTTTACAGTGAAGGAGCCATTTCCGACCCTATAAATCATATATATTCTTGATCAGCACTAACAGGCGAATCGTTCTAGCCATCTCAGGAAGCAAAAGAACCATTTTAAATTTTTTCTAAAAAATTTAAGGGGTTGCATCGTCAAAATGTGCAAAAATTAAAAAAAATATTTTAATATCTTAAAAAGGAAAATTTGGTATGCAGAATTGTTAAGCGCCAAACAACTAACTCAGAACCGCTTTCCGAATTGAAATTAAGGCATTTTTGACAAAGTTATGCGATTTTTAAACTTTGGTTGTTCCAAAAAATATGATATAGAAAAATCCCTTACAAAAAAAATTATCATATAAAAAAATCAATTTTAGGAATCTTGCTGAGGAAAATATCATTTTTTACAGTGAAGGAGCCATTTCCGACCCTATAAATCATATATATTCTTGATCAGCACTAACAGGCGAATCGTTCTAGCCATCTCAGGAAGCAAAAGAACCATTTTAAATTTTTTCTAAAAAATTTAAGGGGTTGCATCGTCAAAATGTGCAAAAATTAAAAAAAATATTTTAATATCTTAAAAAGGAAAATTTGGTATGCAGAATTGTTAAGCGCCAAACAACTAACTCAGAACCGCTTTCCGAATTGAAATTAAGGCATTTTTGACAAAGTTATGCGATTTTTAAACTTTGGTTGTTCCAAAAAATATGATATAGAAAAATCCCTTACAAAAAAATTATCAAATAAAAAAATCAATTTTAGGAATCTTGCTGAGGAAAATATCATTTTTTACAGTGAAGGAGCCATTTCCGACCCTATAAATCATATATATTCTTGATCAGCACTAACAGGCGAATCGTTCTAGCCATCTCAGGAAGCAAAAGAACCATTTTAAATTTTTTCTAAAAAATTTAAGGGGTTGCATCGTCAAAATGTGCAAAAATTAAAAAAAATATTTTAATATCTTAAAAAGGAAAATTTGGTATGCAGAATTGTTAAGCGCCAAACAACTAACTCAGAACCGCTTTCCGAATTGAAATTAAGGCATTTTTGACAAAGTTATGCGATTTTTAAACTTTGGTTGTTCCAAAAAATATGATATAGAAAAATCCCTTACAAAAAAAATTATCATATAAAAAAATCAATTTTAGGAATCTTGCTGAGGAAAATATCATTTTTTACAGTGAAGGAGCCATTTCCGACCCTATAAATCATATATATTCTTGATCAGCACTAACAGGCGAATCGTTCTAGCCATCTCAGGAAGCAAAAGAACCATTTTAAATTTTTTCTAAAAAATTTAAGGGGTTGCATCGTCAAAATGTGCAAAAATTAAAAAAAATATTTTAATATCTTAAAAAGGAAAATTTGGTATGCAGAATTGTTAAGCGCCAAACAACTAACTCAGAACCGCTTTCCGAATTGAAATTAAGGCATTTTTGACAAAGTTATGCGATTTTTAAACTTTGGTTGTTCCAAAAAATATGATATAGAAAAATCCCTTACAAAAAAAATTATCAAATAAAAAAATCAATTTTAGGAATCTTGCTGAGGAAAATATCATTTTTTACAGTGAAGGAGCCATTTCCGACCCTATAAATCATATATATTCTTGATCAGCACTAACAGGCGAATCGTTCTAGCCATCTCAGGAAGCAAAAGAACCATTTTAAATTTTTTCTAAAAAATTTAAGGGGTTGCATCGTCAAAATGTGCAAAAATTAAAAAAAATATTTTAATATCTTAAAAAGGAAAATTTGGTATGCAGAATTGTTAAGCGCCAAACAACTAACTCAGAACCGCTTTCCGAATTGAAATTAAGGCATTTTTGACAAAGTTATGCGATTTTTAAACTTTGGTTGTTCCAAAAAATATGATATAGAAAAATCCCTTACAAAAAAATTATCATATAAAAAAATCAATTTTAGGAATCTTGCTGAGGAAAATATCATTTTTTACAGTGAAGGAGCCATTTCCGACCCTATAAATCATATATATTCTTGATCAGCACTAACAGGCGAATCGTTCTAGCCATCTCAGGAAGCAAAAGAACCATTTTAAATTTTTTCTAAAAAATTTAAGGGGTTGCATCGTCAAAATGTGCAAAAATTAAAAAAAATATTTTAATATCTTAAAAAGGAAAATTTGGTATGCAGAATTGTTAAGCGCCAAACAACTAACTCAGAACCGCTTTCCGAATTGAAATTAAGGCATTTTTGACAAAGTTATGCGATTTTTAAACTTTGGTTGTTCCAAAAAATATGATATAGAAAAATCCCTTACAAAAAAAATTATCATATAAAAAAATCAATTTTAGGAATCTTGCTGAGGAAAATATCATTTTTTACAGTGAAGGAGCCATTTCCGACCCTATAAATCATATATATTCTTGATCAGCACTAACAGGCGAATCGTTCTAGCCATCTCAGGAAGCAAAAGAACCATTTTAAATTTTTTCTAAAAAATTTAAGGGGTTGCATCGTCAAAATGTGCAAAAATTAAAAAAAATATTTTAATATCTTAAAAAGGAAAATTTGGTATGCAGAATTGTTAAGCGCCAAACAACTAACTCAGAACCGCTTTCCGAATTGAAATTAAGGCATTTTTGACAAAGTTATGCGATTTTTAAACTTTGGTTGTTCCAAAAAATATGATATAGAAAAATCCCTTACAAAAAAATTATCATATAAAAAAATCAATTTTAGGAATCTTGCTGAGGAAAATATCATTTTTTACAGTGAAGGAGCCATTTCCGACCCTATAAATCATATATATTCTTGATCAGCACTAACAGGCGAATCGTTCTAGCCATCTCAGGAAGCAAAAGAACCATTTTAAATTTTTTCTAAAAAATTTAAGGGGTTGCATCGTCAAAATGTGCAAAAATTAAAAAAAATATTTTAATATCTTAAAAAGGAAAATTTGGTATGCAGAATTGTTAAGCGCCAAACAACTAACTCAGAACCGCTTTCCGAATTGAAATTAAGGCATTTTTGACAAAGTTATGCGATTTTTAAACTTTGGTTGTTCCAAAAAATATGATATAGAAAAATCCCTTACAAAAAAATTATCATATAAAAAAATCAATTTTAGGAATCTTGCTGAGGAAAATATCATTTTTTACAGTGAAGGAGCCATTTCCGACCCTATAAATCATATATATTCTTGATCAGCACTAACAGGCGAATCGTTCTAGCCATCTCAGGAAGCAAAAGAACCATTTTAAATTTTTTCTAAAAAATTTAAGGGGTTGCATCGTCAAAATGTGCAAAAATTAAAAAAAATATTTTAATATCTTAAAAAGGAAAATTTGGTATGCAGAATTGTTAAGCGCCAAACAACTAACTCAGAACCGCTTTCCGAATTGAAATTAAGGCATTTTTGACAAAGTTATGCGATTTTTAAACTTTGGTTGTTCCAAAAAATATGATATAGAAAAATCCCTTACAAAAAAAATTATCATATAAAAAAATCAATTTTAGGAATCTTGCTGAGGAAAATATCATTTTTTACAGTGAAGGAGCCATTTCCGACCCTATAAATCATATATATTCTTGATCAGCACTAACAGGCGAATCGTTCTAGCCATCTCAGGAAGCAAAAGAACCATTTTAAATTTTTTCTAAAAAATTTAAGGGGTTGCATCGTCAAAATGTGCAAAAATTAAAAAAAATATTTTAATATCTTAAAAAGGAAAATTTGGTATGCAGAATTGTTAAGCGCCAAACAACTAACTCAGAACCGCTTTCCGAATTGAAATTAAGGCATTTTTGACAAAGTTATGCGATTTTTAAACTTTGGTTGTTCCAAAAAATATGATATAGAAAAATCCCTTACAAAAAAAATTATCATATAAAAAAATCAATTTTAGGAATCTTGCTGAGGAAAATATCATTTTTTACAGTGAAGGAGCCATTTCCGACCCTATAAATCATATATATTCTTGATCAGCACTAACAGGCGAATCGTTCTAGCCATCTCAGGAAGCAAAAGAACCATTTTAAATTTTTTCTAAAAAATTTAAGGGGTTGCATCGTCAAAATGTGCAAAAATTAAAAAAAATATTTTAATATCTTAAAAAGGAAAATTTGGTATGCAGAATTGTTAAGCGCCAAACAACTAACTCAGAACCGCTTTCCGAATTGAAATTAAGGCATTTTTGACAAAGTTATGCGATTTTTAAACTTTGGTTGTTCCAAAAAATATGATATAGAAAAATCCCTTACAAAAAAAATTATCATATAAAAAAATCAATTTTAGGAATCTTGCTGAGGAAAATATCATTTTTTACAGTGAAGGAGCCATTTCCGACCCTATAAATCATATATATTCTTGATCAGCACTAACAGGCGAATCGTTCTAGCCATCTCAGGAAGCAAAAGAACCATTTTAAATTTTTTCTAAAAAATTTAAGGGGTTGCATCGTCAAAATGTGCAAAAATTAAAAAAAATATTTTAATATCTTAAAAAGGAAAATTTGGTATGCAGAATTGTTAAGCGCCAAACAACTAACTCAGAACCGCTTTCCGAATTGAAATTAAGGCATTTTTGACAAAGTTATGCGATTTTTAAACTTTGGTTGTTCCAAAAAATATGATATAGAAAAATCCCTTACAAAAAAAATTATCATATAAAAAAATCAATTTTAGGAATCTTGCTGAGGAAAATATCATTTTTTACAGTGAAGGAGCCATTTCCGACCCTATAAATCATATATATTCTTGATCAGCACTAACAGGCGAATCGTTCTAGCCATCTCAGGAAGCAAAAGAACCATTTTAAATTTTTTCTAAAAAATTTAAGGGGTTGCATCGTCAAAATGTGCAAAAATTAAAAAAAATATTTTAATATCTTAAAAAGGAAAATTTGGTATGCAGAATTGTTAAGCGCCAAACAACTAACTCAGAACCGCTTTCCGAATTGAAATTAAGGCATTTTTGACAAAGTTATGCGATTTTTAAACTTTGGTTGTTCCAAAAAATATGATATAGAAAAATCCCTTACAAAAAAAATTATCATATAAAAAAATCAATTTTAGGAATCTTGCTGAGGAAAATATCATTTTTTACAGTGAAGGAGCCATTTCCGACCCTATAAATCATATATATTCTTGATCAGCACTAACAGGCGAATCGTTCTAGCCATCTCAGGAAGCAAAAGAACCATTTTAAATTTTTTCTAAAAAATTTAAGGGGTTGCATCGTCAAAATGTGCAAAAATTAAAAAAAATATTTTAATATCTTAAAAAGGAAAATTTGGTATGCAGAATTGTTAAGCGCCAAACAACTAACTCAGAACCGCTTTCCGAATTGAAATTAAGGCATTTTTGACAAAGTTATGCGATTTTTAAACTTTGGTTGTTCCAAAAAATATGATATAGAAAAATCCCTTACAAAAAAAATTATCATATAAAAAAATCAATTTTAGGAATCTTGCTGAGGAAAATATCATTTTTTACAGTGAAGGAGCCATTTCCGACCCTATAAATCATATATATTCTTGATCAGCACTAACAGGCGAATCGTTCTAGCCATCTCAGGAAGCAAAAGAACCATTTTAAATTTTTTCTAAAAAATTTAAGGGGTTGCATCGTCAAAATGTGCAAAAATTAAAAAAAATATTTTAATATCTTAAAAAGGAAAATTTGGTATGCAGAATTGTTAAGCGCCAAACAACTAACTCAGAACCGCTTTCCGAATTGAAATTAAGGCATTTTTGACAAAGTTATGCGATTTTTAAACTTTGGTTGTTCCAAAAAATATGATATAGAAAAATCCCTTACAAAAAAAATTATCATATAAAAAAATCAATTTTAGGAATCTTGCTGAGGAAAATATCATTTTTTACAGTGAAGGAGCCATTTCCGACCCTATAAATCATATATATTCTTGATCAGCACTAACAGGCGAATCGTTCTAGCCATCTCAGGAAGCAAAAGAACCATTTTAAATTTTTTCTAAAAAATTTAAGGGGTTGCATCGTCAAAATGTGCAAAAATTAAAAAAAATATTTTAATATCTTAAAAAGGAAAATTTGGTATGCAGAATTGTTAAGCGCCAAACAACTAACTCAGAACCGCTTTCCGAATTGAAATTAAGGCATTTTTGACAAAGCTATGCGATTTTTAAACTTTGGTTGTTCCAAAAAATATGATATAGAAAAATCCCTTACAAAAAAAATTATCATATAAAAAAATCAATTTTAGGAATCTTGCTGAGGAAAATATCATTTTTTACAGTGAAGGAGCCATTTCCGACCCTATAAATCATATATATTCTTGATCAGCACTAACAGGCGAATCGTTCTAGCCATCTCAGGAAGCAAAAGAACCATTTTAAATTTTTTCTAAAAAATTTAAGGGGTTGCATCGTCAAAATGTGCAAAAATTAAAAAAAATATTTTAATATCTTAAAAAGGAAAATTTGGTATGCAGAATTGTTAAGCGCCAAACAACTAACTCAGAACCGCTTTCCGAATTGAAATTAAGGCATTTTTGACAAAGTTATGCGATTTTTAAACTTTGGTTGTTCCAAAAAATATGATATAGAAAAATCCCTTACAAAAAAAATTATCATATAAAAAAATCAATTTTAGGAATCTTGCTGAGGAAAATATCATTTTTTACAGTGAAGGAGCCATTTCCGACCCTATAAATCATATATATTCTTGATCAGCACTAACAGGCGAATCGTTCTAGCCATCTCAGGAAGCAAAAGAACCATTTTAAATTTTTTCTAAAAAATTTAAGGGGTTGCATCGTCAAAATGTGCAAAAATTAAAAAAAATATTTTAATATCTTAAAAAGGAAAATTTGGTATGCAGAATTGTTAAGCGCCAAACAACTAACTCAGAACCGCTTTCCGAATTGAAATTAAGGCATTTTTGACAAAGTTATGCGATTTTTAAACTTTGGTTGTTCCAAAAAATATGATATAGAAAAATCCCTTACAAAAAAAATTATCATATAAAAAAATCAATTTTAGGAATCTTGCTGAGGAAAATATCATTTTTTACAGTGAAGGAGCCATTTCCGACCCTATAAATCATATATATTCTTGATCAGCACTAACAGGCGAATCGTTCTAGCCATCTCAGGAAGCAAAAGAACCATTTTAAATTTTTTCTAAAAAATTTAAGGGGTTGCATCGTCAAAATGTGCAAAAATTAAAAAAAATATTTTAATATCTTAAAAAGGAAAATTTGGTATGCAGAATTGTTAAGCGCCAAACAACTAACTCAGAACCGCTTTCCGAATTGAAATTAAGGCATTTTTGACAAAGTTATGCGATTTTTAAACTTTGGTTGTTCCAAAAAATATGATATAGAAAAATCCCTTACAAAAAAAATTATCATATAAAAAAATCAATTTTAGGAATCTTGCTGAGGAAAATATCATTTTTTACAGTGAAGGAGCCATTTCCGACCCTATAAATCATATATATTCTTGATCAGCACTAACAGGCGAATCGTTCTAGCCATCTCAGGAAGCAAAAGAACCATTTTAAATTTTTTCTAAAAAATTTAAGGGGTTGCATCGTCAAAATGTGCAAAAATTAAAAAAAATATTTTAATATCTTAAAAAGGAAAATTTGGTATGCAGAATTGTTAAGCGCCAAACAACTAACTCAGAACCGCTTTCCGAATTGAAATTAAGGCATTTTTGACAAAGTTATGCGATTTTTAAACTTTGGTTGTTCCAAAAAATATGATATAGAAAAATCCCTTACAAAAAAAATTATCATATAAAAATATCAATTTTAGGAATCTTGCTGAGGAAAATATCATTTTTTACAGTGAAGGAGCCATTTCCGACCCTATAAATCATATATATTCTTGATCAGCACTAACAGGCGAATCGTTCTAGCCATCTCAGGAAGCAAAAGAACCATTTTAAATTTTTTCTAAAAAATTTAAGGGGTTGCATCGTCAAAATGTGCAAAAATTAAAAAAAATATTTTAATATCTTAAAAAGGAAAATTTGGTATGCAGAATTGTTAAGCGCCAAACAACTAACTCAGAACCGCTTTCCGAATTGAAATTAAGGCATTTTTGACAAAGTTATGCGATTTTTAAACTTTGGTTGTTCCAAAAAATATGATATAGAAAAATCCCTTACAAAAAAAATTATCATATAAAAATATCAATTTTAGGAATCTTGCTGAGGAAAATATCATTTTTTACAGTGAAGGAGCCATTTCCGACCCTATAAATCATATATATTCTTGATCAGCACTAACAGGCGAATCGTTCTAGCCATCTCAGGAAGCAAAAGAACCATTTTAAATTTTTTCTAAAAAATTTAAGGGGTTGCATCGTCAAAATGTGCAAAAATTAAAAAAAATATTTTAATATCTTAAAAAGGAAAATTTGGTATGCAGAATTGTTAAGCGCCAAACAACTAACTCAGAACCGCTTTCCGAATTGAAATTAAGGCATTTTTGACAAAGTTATGCGATTTTTAAACTTTGGTTGTTCCAAAAAATATGATATAGAAAAATCCCTTACAAAAAAAATTATCATATAAAAAAATCAATTTTAGGAATCTTGCTGAGGAAAATATCATTTTTTACAGTGAAGGAGCCATTTCCGACCCTATAAATCATATATATTCTTGATCAGCACTAACAGGCGAATCGTTCTAGCCATCTCAGGAAGCAAAAGAACCATTTTAAATTTTTTCTAAAAAATTTAAGGGGTTGCATCGTCAAAATGTGCAAAAATTAAAAAAAATATTTTAATATCTTAAAAAGGAAAATTTGGTATGCAGAATTGTTAAGCGCCAAACAACTAACTCAGAACCGCTTTCCGAATTGAAATTAAGGCATTTTTGACAAAGTTATGCGATTTTTAAACTTTGGTTGTTCCAAAAAATATGATATAGAAAAATCCCTTACAAAAAAAATTATCATATAAAAAAATCAATTTTAGGAATCTTGCTGAGGAAAATATCATTTTTTACAGTGAAGGAGCCATTTCCGACCCTATAAATCATATATATTCTTGATCAGCACTAACAGGCGAATCGTTCTAGCCATCTCAGGAAGCAAAAGAACCATTTTAAATTTTTTCTAAAAAATTTAAGGGGTTGCATCGTCAAAATGTGCAAAAATTAAAAAAAATATTTTAATATCTTAAAAAGGAAAATTTGGTATGCAGAATTGTTAAGCGCCAAACAACTAACTCAGAACCGCTTTCCGAATTGAAATTAAGGCATTTTTGACAAAGTTATGCGATTTTTAAACTTTGGTTGTTCCAAAAAATATGATATAGAAAAATCCCTTACAAAAAAAATTATCATATAAAAAAATCAATTTTAGGAATCTTGCTGAGGAAAATATCATTTTTTACAGTGAAGGAGCCATTTCCGACCCTATAAATCATATATATTCTTGATCAGCACTAACAGGCGAATCGTTCTAGCCATCTCAGGAAGCAAAAGAACCATTTTAAATTTTTTCTAAAAAATTTAAGGGGTTGCATCGTCAAAATGTGCAAAAATTAAAAAAAATATTTTAATATCTTAAAAAGGAAAATTTGGTATGCAGAATTGTTAAGCGCCAAACAACTAACTCAGAACCGCTTTCCGAATTGAAATTAAGGCATTTTTGACAAAGTTATGCGATTTTTAAACTTTGGTTGTTCCAAAAAATATGATATAGAAAAATCCCTTACAAAAAAAATTATCATATAAAAAAATCAATTTTAGGAATCTTGCTGAGGAAAATATCATTTTTTACAGTGAAGGAGCCATTTCCGACCCTATAAATCATATATATTCTTGATCAGCACTAACAGGCGAATCGTTCTAGCCATCTCAGGAAGCAAAAGAACCATTTTAAATTTTTTCTAAAAAATTTAAGGGGTTGCATCGTCAAAATGTGCAAAAATTAAAAAAAATATTTTAATATCTTAAAAAGGAAAATTTGGTATGCAGAATTGTTAAGCGCCAAACAACTAACTCAGAACCGCTTTCCGAATTGAAATTAAGGCATTTTTGACAAAGTTATGCGATTTTTAAACTTTGGTTGTTCCAAAAAATATGATATAGAAAAATCCCTTACAAAAAAAATTATCATATAAAAAAATCAATTTTAGGAATCTTGCTGAGGAAAATATCATTTTTTACAGTGAAGGAGCCATTTCCGACCCTATAAATCATATATATTCTTGATCAGCACTAACAGGCGAATCGTTCTAGCCATCTCAGGAAGCAAAAGAACCATTTTAAATTTTTTCTAAAAAATTTAAGGGGTTGCATCGTCAAAATGTGCAAAAATTAAAAAAAATATTTTAATATCTTAAAAAGGAAAATTTGGTATGCAGAATTGTTAAGCGCCAAACAACTAACTCAGAACCGCTTTCCGAATTGAAATTAAGGCATTTTTGACAAAGTTATGCGATTTTTAAACTTTGGTTGTTCCAAAAAATATGATATAGAAAAATCCCTTACAAAAAAAATTATCATATAAAAAAATCAATTTTAGGAATCTTGCTGAGGAAAATATCATTTTTTACAGTGAAGGAGCCATTTCCGACCCTATAAATCATATATATTCTTGATCAGCACTAACAGGCGAATCGTTCTAGCCATCTCAGGAAGCAAAAGAACCATTTTAAATTTTTTCTAAAAAATTTAAGGGGTTGCATCGTCAAAATGTGCAAAAATTAAAAAAAATATTTTAATATCTTAAAAAGGAAAATTTGGTATGCAGAATTGTTAAGCGCCAAACAACTAACTCAGAACCGCTTTCCGAATTGAAATTAAGGCATTTTTGACAAAGTTATGCGATTTTTAAACTTTGGTTGTTCCAAAAAATATGATATAGAAAAATCCCTTACAAAAAAAATTATCATATAAAAAAATCAATTTTAGGAATCTTGCTGAGGAAAATATCATTTTTTACAGTGAAGGAGCCATTTCCGACCCTATAAATCATATATATTCTTGATCAGCACTAACAGGCGAATCGTTCTAGCCATCTCAGGAAGCAAAAGAACCATTTTAAATTTTTTCTAAAAAATTTAAGGGGTTGCATCGTCAAAATGTGCAAAAATTAAAAAAAATATTTTAATATCTTAAAAAGGAAAATTTGGTATGCAGAATTGTTAAGCGCCAAACAACTAACTCAGAACCGCTTTCCGAATTGAAATTAAGGCATTTTTGACAAAGTTATGCGATTTTTAAACTTTGGTTGTTCCAAAAAATATGATATAGAAAAATCCCTTACAAAAAAATTATCATATAAAAATATCAATTTTAGGAATCTTGCTGAGGAAAATATCATTTTTTACAGTGAAGGAGCCATTTCCGACCCTATAAATCATATATATTCTTGATCAGCACTAACAGGCGAATCGTTCTAGCCATCTCAGGAAGCAAAAGAACCATTTTAAATTTTTTCTAAAAAATTTAAGGGGTTGCATCGTCAAAATGTGCAAAAATTAAAAAAAATATTTTAATATCTTAAAAAGGAAAATTTGGTATGCAGAATTGTTAAGCGCCAAACAACTAACTCAGAACCGCTTTCCGAATTGAAATTAAGGCATTTTTGACAAAGTTATGCGATTTTTAAACTTTGGTTGTTCCAAAAAATATGATATAGAAAAATCCCTTACAAAAAAAATTATCATATAAAAAAATCAATTTTAGGAATCTTGCTGAGGAAAATATCATTTTTTACAGTGAAGGAGCCATTTCCGACCCTATAAATCATATATATTCTTGATCAGCACTAACAGGCGAATCGTTCTAGCCATCTCAGGAAGCAAAAGAACCATTTTAAATTTTTTCTAAAAAATTTAAGGGGTTGCATCGTCAAAATGTGCAAAAATTAAAAAAAATATTTTAATATCTTAAAAAGGAAAATTTGGTATGCAGAATTGTTAAGCGCCAAACAACTAACTCAGAACCGCTTTCCGAATTGAAATTAAGGCATTTTTGACAAAGTTATGCGATTTTTAAACTTTGGTTGTTCCAAAAAATATGATATAGAAAAATCCCTTACAAAAAAAATTATCATATAAAAAAATCAATTTTAGGAATCTTGCTGAGGAAAATATCATTTTTTACAGTGAAGGAGCCATTTCCGACCCTATAAATCATATATATTCTTGATCAGCACTAACAGGCGAATCGTTCTAGCCATCTCAGGAAGCAAAAGAACCATTTTAAATTTTTTCTAAAAAATTTAAGGGGTTGCATCGTCAAAATGTGCAAAAATTAAAAAAAATATTTTAATATCTTAAAAAGGAAAATTTGGTATGCAGAATTGTTAAGCGCCAAACAACTAACTCAGAACCGCTTTCCGAATTGAAATTAAGGCATTTTTGACAAAGTTATGCGATTTTTAAACTTTGGTTGTTCCAAAAAATATGATATAGAAAAATCCCTTACAAAAAAAATTATCATATAAAAAAATCAATTTTAGGAATCTTGCTGAGGAAAATATCATTTTTTACAGTGAAGGAGCCATTTCCGACCCTATAAATCATATATATTCTTGATCAGCACTAACAGGCGAATCGTTCTAGCCATCTCAGGAAGCAAAAGAACCATTTTAAATTTTTTCTAAAAAATTTAAGGGGTTGCATCGTCAAAATGTGCAAAAATTAAAAAAAATATTTTAATATCTTAAAAAGGAAAATTTGGTATGCAGAATTGTTAAGCGCCAAACAACTAACTCAGAACCGCTTTCCGAATTGAAATTAAGGCATTTTTGACAAAGTTATGCGATTTTTAAACTTTGGTTGTTCCAAAAAATATGATATAGAAAAATCCCTTACAAAAAAAATTATCATATAAAAAAATCAATTTTAGGAATCTTGCTGAGGAAAATATCATTTTTTACAGTGAAGGAGCCATTTCCGACCCTATAAATCATATATATTCTTGATCAGCACTAACAGGCGAATCGTTCTAGCCATCTCAGGAAGCAAAAGAACCATTTTAAATTTTTTCTAAAAAATTTAAGGGGTTGCATCGTCAAAATGTGCAAAAATTAAAAAAAATATTTTAATATCTTAAAAAGGAAAATTTGGTATGCAGAATTGTTAAGCGCCAAACAACTAACTCAGAACCGCTTTCCGAATTGAAATTAAGGCATTTTTGACAAAGTTATGCGATTTTTAAACTTTGGTTGTTCCAAAAAATATGATATAGAAAAATCCCTTACAAAAAAAATTATCATATAAAAATATCAATTTTAGGAATCTTGCTGAGGAAAATATCATTTTTTACAGTGAAGGAGCCATTTCCGACCCTATAAATCATATATATTCTTGATCAGCACTAACAGGCGAATCGTTCTAGCCATCTCAGGAAGCAAAAGAACCATTTTAAATTTTTTCTAAAAAATTTAAGGGGTTGCATCGTCAAAATGTGCAAAAATTAAAAAAAATATTTTAATATCTTAAAAAGGAAAATTTGGTATGCAGAATTGTTAAGCGCCAAACAACTAACTCAGAACCGCTTTCCGAATTGAAATTAAGGCATTTTTGACAAAGTTATGCGATTTTTAAACTTTGGTTGTTCCAAAAAATATGATATAGAAAAATCCCTTACAAAAAAAATTATCATATAAAAAAATCAATTTTAGGAATCTTGCTGAGGAAAATATCATTTTTTACAGGGTAAAAGACATTTTAAATTTTTTCTAAAAAATAAGTTTCATAAAAATATGATATAGAAAAATCCCTTACAAAAAAATTATCAAAGAAAAATATCAATTTTAGGAATCTTGCTGAGGAAAATATCATTTTTTACAGTGAAGGAGCCATTTCCGACCCTATAAATCATATATATTCTTGATCAGCACTAACAGGCGAATCGTTCTAGCCATCTCAGGAAGCAAAAGAACCATTTTAAATTTTTTCTAAAAAATTTAAGGGGTTGCATCGTCAAAATGTGCAAAAATTAAAAAAAATATTTTAATATCTTAAAAAGGAAAATTTGGTATGCAGAATTGTTAAGCGCCAAACAACTAACTCAGAACCGCTTTCCGAATTGAAATAAAGGCATTTTTGACAAAGTTATGCGATTTTTAAACTTTGGTTGTTCCAAAAAATATGATATAGAAAAATCCCTTACAAAAAAATTATCATATAAAAATATCAATTTTAGGAATCTTGCTGAGGAAAATATCATTTTTTACAGTGAAGGAGCCATTTCCGACCCTATAAATCATATATATTCTTGATCAGCACTAACAGGCGAATCGTTCTAGCCATCTCAGGAAGCAAAAGAACCATTTTAAATTTTTTCTAAAAAATTTAAGGGGTTGCATCGTCAAAATGTGCAAAAATTAAAAAAAATATTTTAATATCTTAAAAAGGAAAATTTGGTATGCAGAATTGTTAAGCGCCAAACAACTAACTCAGAACCGCTTTCCGAATTGAAATTAAGGCATTTTTGACAAAGTTATGCGATTTTTAAACTTTGGTTGTTCCAAAAAATATGATATAGAAAAATCCCTTACAAAAAAAATTATCATAGAAAAAAATCAATTTTAGGAATCTTGCTGAGGAAAATATCATTTTTTACAGTGAAGGAGCCATTTCCGACCCTATAAATCATATATATTCTTGATCAGCACTAACAGGCGAATCGTTCTAGCCATCTCAGGAAGCAAAAGAACCATTTTAAATTTTTTCTAAAAAATTTAAGGGGTTGCATCGTCAAAATGTGCAAAAATTAAAAAAAATATTTTAATATCTTAAAAAGGAAAATTTGGTATGCAGAATTGTTAAGCGCCAAACAACTAACTCAGAACCGCTTTCCGAATTGAAATTAAGGCATTTTTGACAAAGTTATGCGATTTTTAAACTTTGGTTGTTCCAAAAAATATGATATAGAAAAATCCCTTACAAAAAAAATTATCATATAAAAAAATCAATTTTAGGAATCTTGCTGAGGAAAATATCATTTTTTACAGTGAAGGAGCCATTTCCGACCCTATAAATCATATATATTCTTGATCAGCACTAACAGGCGAATCGTTCTAGCCATCTCAGGAAGCAAAAGAACCATTTTAAATTTTTTCTAAAAAATTTAAGGGGTTGCATCGTCAAAATGTGCAAAAATTAAAAAAAATATTTTAATATCTTAAAAAGGAAAATTTGGTATGCAGAATTGTTAAGCGCCAAACAACTAACTCAGAACCGCTTTCCGAATTGAAATTAAGGCATTTTTGACAAAGTTATGCGATTTTTAAACTTTGGTTGTTCCAAAAAATATGATATAGAAAAATCCCTTACAAAAAAAATTATCATAGAAAAAAATCAATTTTAGGAATCTTGCTGAGGAAAATATCATTTTTTACAGTGAAGGAGCCATTTCCGACCCTATAAATCATATATATTCTTGATCAGCACTAACAGGCGAATCGTTCTAGCCATCTCAGGAAGCAAAAGAACCATTTTAAATTTTTTCTAAAAAATTTAAGGGGTTGCATCGTCAAAATGTGCAAAAATTAAAAAAAATATTTTAATATCTTAAAAAGGAAAATTTGGTATGCAGAATTGTTAAGCGCCAAACAACTAACTCAGAACCGCTTTCCGAATTGAAATTAAGGCATTTTTGACAAAGTTATGCGATTTTTAAACTTTGGTTGTTCCAAAAAATATGATATAGAAAAATCCCTTACAAAAAAAATTATCATATAAAAAAATCAATTTTAGGAATCTTGCTGAGGAAAATATCATTTTTTACAGTGAAGGAGCCATTTCCGACCCTATAAATCATATATATTCTTGATCAGCACTAACAGGCGAATCGTTCTAGCCATCTCAGGAAGCAAAAGAACCATTTTAAATTTTTTCTAAAAAATTTAAGGGGTTGCATCGTCAAAATGTGCAAAAATTAAAAAAAATATTTTAATATCTTAAAAAGGAAAATTTGGTATGCAGAATTGTTAAGCGCCAAACAACTAACTCAGAACCGCTTTCCGAATTGAAATTAAGGCATTTTTGACAAAGCTATGCGATTTTTAAACTTTGGTTGTTCCAAAAAATATGATATAGAAAAATCCCTTACAAAAAAAATTATCATAGAAAAAAATCAATTTTAGGAATCTTGCTGAGGAAAATATCATTTTTTACAGTGAAGGAGCCATTTCCGACCCTATAAATCATATATATTCTTGATCAGCACTAACAGGCGAATCGTTCTAGCCATCTCAGGAAGCAAAAGAACCATTTTAAATTTTTTCTAAAAAATTTAAGGGGTTGCATCGTCAAAATGTGCAAAAATTAAAAAAAATATTTTAATATCTTAAAAAGGAAAATTTGGTATGCAGAATTGTTAAGCGCCAAACAACTAACTCAGAACCGCTTTCCGAATTGAAATTAAGGCATTTTTGACAAAGTTATGCGATTTTTAAACTTTGGTTGTTCCAAAAAATATGATATAGAAAAATCCCTTACAAAAAAAATTATCAAAGAAAAATATCAATTTTAGGAATCTTGCTGAGGAAAATATCATTTTTTACAGTGAAGGAGCCATTTCCGACCCTATAAATCATATATATTCTTGATCAGCACTAACAGGCGAATCGTTCTAGCCATCTCAGGAAGCAAAAGAACCATTTTAAATTTTTTCTAAAAAATTTAAGGGGTTGCATCGTCAAAATGTGCAAAAATTAAAAAAAATATTTTAATATCTTAAAAAGGAAAATTTGGTATGCAGAATTGTTAAGCGCCAAACAACTAACTCAGAACCGCTTTCCGAATTGAAATTAGGGCATTTTTGACAAAGTTATGCGATTTTTAAACTTTGGTTGTTCCAAAAAATATGATATAGAAAAATCCCTTACAAAAAAAATTATCATATAAAAAAATCAATTTTAGGAATCTTGCTGAGGAAAATATCATTTTTTACAGGAAGCAAAAGAACCATTTTAAATTTTTTCTAAAAAATTTAAGGGGTTGCATCGTCAAAATGTGCAAAAATTAAAAAAAATATTTTAATATCTTAAAAGGGAAAATTTGGTATGCAGAATTGTTAAGCGCCAAACAACTAACTCAGAACCGCTTTCCGAATTGAAATTAAGGCATTTTTGACAAAGCTATGCGATTTTTAAACTTTGGTTGTTACAAAAAATATGATATAGAAAAATCCCTTACAAAAAAATTATCATAGAAAAAAATCAATTTTAGGAATCTTGCTGAGGAAAATATCATTTTTTACAGTGAAGGAGCCATTTCCGACCCTATAAATCATATATATTCTTGATCAGCACTAACAGGCGAATCGTTCTAGCCATCTCAGGAAGCAAAAGAACCATTTTAAATTTTTTCTAAAAAATTTAAGGGGTTGCATCGTCAAAATGTGCAAAAATTAAAAAAAATATTTTAATATCTTAAAAAGGAAAATTTGGTATGCAGAATTGTTAAGCGCCAAACAACTAACTCAGAACCGCTTTCCGAATTGAAATTAAGGCATTTTTGACAAAGCTATGCGATTTTTAAACTTTGGTTGTTACAAAAAATATGATATAGAAAAATCCCTTACAAAAAAATTATCAAAGAAAAATATCAATTTTAGGAATCTTGCTGAGGAAAATATCATTTTTTACAGTGAAGGAGCCATTTCCGACCCTATAAATCATATATATTCTTGATCAGCACTAACAGGCGAATCGTTCTAGCCATCTCAGGAAGCAAAAGAACCATTTTAAATTTTTTCTAAAAAATTTAAGGGGTTGCATCGTCAAAATGTGCAAAAATTAAAAAAAATATTTTAATATCTTAAAAAGGAAAATTTGGTATGCAGAATTGTTAAGCGCCAAACAACTAACTCAGAACCGCTTTCCGAATTGAAATTAAGGCATTTTTGACAAAGTTATGCGATTTTTAAACTTTGGTTGTTCCAAAAAATATGATATAGAAAAATCCCTTACAAAAAAATTATCATAGAAAAATATCAATTTTAGGAATCTTGCTGAGGAAAATATCATTTTTTACAGTGAAGGAGCCATTTCCGACCCTATAAATCATATATATTCTTGATCAGCACTAACAGGCGAATCGTTCTAGCCATCTCAGGAAGCAAAAGAACCATTTTAAATTTTTTCTAAAAAATTTAAGGGGTTGCATCGTCAAAATGTGCAAAAATTAAAAAAAATATTTTAATATCTTAAAAAGGAAAATTTGGTATGCAGAATTGTTAAGCGCCAAACAACTAACTCAGAACCGCTTTCCGAATTGAAATTAAGGCATTTTTGACAAAGCTATGCGATTTTTAAACTTTGGTTGTTCCAAAAAATATGATATAGAAAAATCCCTTACAAAAAAATTATCATAGAAAAATATCAATTTTAGGAATCTTGCTGAGGAAAATATCATTTTTTACAGTGAAGGAGCCATTTCCGACCCTATAAATCATATATATTCTTGATCAGCACTAACAGGCGAATCGTTCTAGCCATCTCAGGAAGCAAAAGAACCATTTTAAATTTTTTCTAAAAAATTTAAGGGGTTGCATCGTCAAAATGTGCAAAAATTAAAAAAAATATTTTAATATCTTAAAAAGGAAAATTTGGTATGCAGAATTGTTAAGCGCCAAACAACTAACTCAGAACCGCTTTCCGAATTGAAATTAAGGCATTTTTGACAAAGTTATGCGATTTTTAAACTTTGGTTGTTCCAAAAAATATGATATAGAAAAATCCCTTACAAAAAAAATTATCATATAAAAAAATCAATTTTAGGAATCTTGCTGAGGAAAATATCATTTTTTACAGTGAAGGAGCCATTTCCGACCCTATAAATCATATATATTCTTGATCAGCACTAACAGGCGAATCGTTCTAGCCATCTCAGGAAGCAAAAGAACCATTTTAAATTTTTTCTAAAAAATTTAAGGGGTTGCATCGTCAAAATGTGCAAAAATTAAAAAAAATATTTTAATATCTTAAAAAGGAAAATTTGGTATGCAGAATTGTTAAGCGCCAAACAACTAACTCAGAACCGCTTTCCGAATTGAAATTAAGGCATTTTTGACAAAGTTATGCGATTTTTAAACTTTGGTTGTTCCAAAAAATATGATATAGAAAAATCCCTTACAAAAAAAATTATCATATAAAAAAATCAATTTTAGGAATCTTGCTGAGGAAAATATCATTTTTTACAGTGAAGGAGCCATTTCCGACCCTATAAATCATATATATTCTTGATCAGCACTAACAGGCGAATCGTTCTAGCCATCTCAGGAAGCAAAAGAACCATTTTAAATTTTTTCTAAAAAATTTAAGGGGTTGCATCGTCAAAATGTGCAAAAATTAAAAAAAATATTTTAATATCTTAAAAAGGAAAATTTGGTATGCAGAATTGTTAAGCGCCAAACAACTAACTCAGAACCGCTTTCCGAATTGAAATTAAGGCATTTTTGACAAAGTTATGCGATTTTTAAACTTTGGTTGTTCCAAAAAATATGATATAGAAAAATCCCTTACAAAAAAAATTATCATATAAAAAAATCAATTTTAGGAATCTTGCTGAGGAAAATATCATTTTTTACAGTGAAGGAGCCATTTCCGACCCTATAAATCATATATATTCTTGATCAGCACTAACAGGCGAATCGTTCTAGCCATCTCAGGAAGCAAAAGAACCATTTTAAATTTTTTCTAAAAAATTTAAGGGGTTGCATCGTCAAAATGTGCAAAAATTAAAAAAAATATTTTAATATCTTAAAAAGGAAAATTTGGTATGCAGAATTGTTAAGCGCCAAACAACTAACTCAGAACCGCTTTCCGAATTGAAATTAAGGCATTTTTGACAAAGTTATGCGATTTTTAAACTTTGGTTGTTCCAAAAAATATGATATAGAAAAATCCCTTACAAAAAAAATTATCATATAAAAAAATCAATTTTAGGAATCTTGCTGAGGAAAATATCATTTTTTACAGTGAAGGAGCCATTTCCGACCCTATAAATCATATATATTCTTGATCAGCACTAACAGGCGAATCGTTCTAGCCATCTCAGGAAGCAAAAGAACCATTTTAAATTTTTTCTAAAAAATTTAAGGGGTTGCATCGTCAAAATGTGCAAAAATTAAAAAAAATATTTTAATATCTTAAAAAGGAAAATTTGGTATGCAGAATTGTTAAGCGCCAAACAACTAACTCAGAACCGCTTTCCGAATTGAAATTAAGGCATTTTTGACAAAGTTATGCGATTTTTAAACTTTGGTTGTTCCAAAAAATATGATATAGAAAAATCCCTTACAAAAAAAATTATCATATAAAAAAATCAATTTTAGGAATCTTGCTGAGGAAAATATCATTTTTTACAGTGAAGGAGCCATTTCCGACCCTATAAATCATATATATTCTTGATCAGCACTAACAGGCGAATCGTTCTAGCCATCTCAGGAAGCAAAAGAACCATTTTAAATTTTTTCTAAAAAATTTAAGGGGTTGCATCGTCAAAATGTGCAAAAATTAAAAAAAATATTTTAATATCTTAAAAAGGAAAATTTGGTATGCAGAATTGTTAAGCGCCAAACAACTAACTCAGAACCGCTTTCCGAATTGAAATTAAGGCATTTTTGACAAAGTTATGCGATTTTTAAACTTTGGTTGTTCCAAAAAATATGATATAGAAAAATCCCTTACAAAAAAAATTATCATATAAAAAAATCAATTTTAGGAATCTTGCTGAGGAAAATATCATTTTTTACAGTGAAGGAGCCATTTCCGACCCTATAAATCATATATATTCTTGATCAGCACTAACAGGCGAATCGTTCTAGCCATCTCAGGAAGCAAAAGAACCATTTTAAATTTTTTCTAAAAAATTTAAGGGGTTGCATCGTCAAAATGTGCAAAAATTAAAAAAAATATTTTAATATCTTAAAAAGGAAAATTTGGTATGCAGAATTGTTAAGCGCCAAACAACTAACTCAGAACCGCTTTCCGAATTGAAATTAAGGCATTTTTGACAAAGTTATGCGATTTTTAAACTTTGGTTGTTCCAAAAAATATGATATAGAAAAATCCCTTACAAAAAAAATTATCATATAAAAAAATCAATTTTAGGAATCTTGCTGAGGAAAATATCATTTTTTACAGTGAAGGAGCCATTTCCGACCCTATAAATCATATATATTCTTGATCAGCACTAACAGGCGAATCGTTCTAGCCATCTCAGGAAGCAAAAGAACCATTTTAAATTTTTTCTAAAAAATTTAAGGGGTTGCATCGTCAAAATGTGCAAAAATTAAAAAAAATATTTTAATATCTTAAAAAGGAAAATTTGGTATGCAGAATTGTTAAGCGCCAAACAACTAACTCAGAACCGCTTTCCGAATTGAAATTAAGGCATTTTTGACAAAGTTATGCGATTTTTAAACTTTGGTTGTTCCAAAAAATATGATATAGAAAAATCCCTTACAAAAAAAATTATCATATAAAAAAATCAATTTTAGGAATCTTGCTGAGGAAAATATCATTTTTTACAGTGAAGGAGCCATTTCCGACCCTATAAATCATATATATTCTTGATCAGCACTAACAGGCGAATCGTTCTAGCCATCTCAGGAAGCAAAAGAACCATTTTAAATTTTTTCTAAAAAATTTAAGGGGTTGCATCGTCAAAATGTGCAAAAATTAAAAAAAATATTTTAATATCTTAAAAAGGAAAATTTGGTATGCAGAATTGTTAAGCGCCAAACAACTAACTCAGAACCGCTTTCCGAATTGAAATTAAGGCATTTTTGACAAAGTTATGCGATTTTTAAACTTTGGTTGTTCCAAAAAATATGATATAGAAAAATCCCTTACAAAAAAAATTATCATATAAAAAAATCAATTTTAGGAATCTTGCTGAGGAAAATATCATTTTTTACAGTGAAGGAGCCATTTCCGACCCTATAAATCATATATATTCTTGATCAGCACTAACAGGCGAATCGTTCTAGCCATCTCAGGAAGCAAAAGAACCATTTTAAATTTTTTCTAAAAAATTTAAGGGGTTGCATCGTCAAAATGTGCAAAAATTAAAAAAAATATTTTAATATCTTAAAAAGGAAAATTTGGTATGCAGAATTGTTAAGCGCCAAACAACTAACTCAGAACCGCTTTCCGAATTGAAATTAAGGCATTTTTGACAAAGTTATGCGATTTTTAAACTTTGGTTGTTCCAAAAAATATGATATAGAAAAATCCCTTACAAAAAAAATTATCATATAAAAAAATCAATTTTAGGAATCTTGCTGAGGAAAATATCATTTTTTACAGTGAAGGAGCCATTTCCGACCCTATATATCATATATATTCTTGATCAGCACTAACAGGCGAATCGTTCTAGCCATCTCAGGAAGCAAAAGAACCATTTTAAATTTTTTCTAAAAAATTTAAGGGGTTGCATCGTCAAAATGTGCAAAAATTAAAAAAAATATTTTAATATCTTAAAAAGGAAAATTTGGTATGCAGAATTGTTAAGCGCCAAACAACTAACTCAGAACCGCTTTCCGAATTGAAATTAAGGCATTTTTGACAAAGTTATGCGATTTTTAAACTTTGGTTGTTCCAAAAAATATGATATAGAAAAATCCCTTACAAAAAAAATTATCATATAAAAAAATCAATTTTAGGAATCTTGCTGAGGAAAATATCATTTTTTACAGTGAAGGAGCCATTTCCGACCCTATAAATCATATATATTCTTGATCAGCACTAACAGGCGAATCGTTCTAGCCATCTCAGGAAGCAAAAGAACCATTTTAAATTTTTTCTAAAAAATTTAAGGGGTTGCATCGTCAAAATGTGCAAAAATTAAAAAAAATATTTTAATATCTTAAAAAGGAAAATTTGGTATGCAGAATTGTTAAGCGCCAAACAACTAACTCAGAACCGCTTTCCGAATTGAAATTAAGGCATTTTTGACAAAGTTATGCGATTTTTAAACTTTGGTTGTTCCAAAAAATATGATATAGAAAAATCCCTTACAAAAAAAATTATCATATAAAAAAATCAATTTTAGGAATCTTGCTGAGGAAAATATCATTTTTTACAGTGAAGGAGCCATTTCCGACCCTATAAATCATATATATTCTTGATCAGCACTAACAGGCGAATCGTTCTAGCCATCTCAGGAAGCAAAAGAACCATTTTAAATTTTTTCTAAAAAATTTAAGGGGTTGCATCGTCAAAATGTGCAAAAATTAAAAAAAATATTTTAATATCTTAAAAAGGAAAATTTGGTATGCAGAATTGTTAAGCGCCAAACAACTAACTCAGAACCGCTTTCCGAATTGAAATTAAGGCATTTTTGACAAAGTTATGCGATTTTTAAACTTTGGTTGTTCCAAAAAATATGATATAGAAAAATCCCTTACAAAAAAAATTATCATATAAAAAAATCAATTTTAGGAATCTTGCTGAGGAAAATATCATTTTTTACAGTGAAGGAGCCATTTCCGACCCTATAAATCATATATATTCTTGATCAGCACTAACAGGCGAATCGTTCTAGCCATCTCAGGAAGCAAAAGAACCATTTTAAATTTTTTCTAAAAAATTTAAGGGGTTGCATCGTCAAAATGTGCAAAAATTAAAAAAAATATTTTAATATCTTAAAAAGGAAAATTTGGTATGCAGAATTGTTAAGCGCCAAACAACTAACTCAGAACCGCTTTCCGAATTGAAATTAAGGCATTTTTGACAAAGTTATGCGATTTTTAAACTTTGGTTGTTCCAAAAAATATGATATAGAAAAATCCCTTACAAAAAAAATTATCATATAAAAAAATCAATTTTAGGAATCTTGCTGAGGAAAATATCATTTTTTACAGTGAAGGAGCCATTTCCGACCCTATAAATCATATATATTCTTGATCAGCACTAACAGGCGAATCGTTCTAGCCATCTCAGGAAGCAAAAGAACCATTTTAAATTTTTTCTAAAAAATTTAAGGGGTTGCATCGTCAAAATGTGCAAAAA